>NC_064615.1:410336260-410979442 GCF_023898315.1 Schistocerca nitens
GCGTAAATTCCTCTTCTAAATTTACTGTGGCGTTCCTGACTATCTGGGAGGAGACTGAGTAGTGGAATGTGTTACTTTTACACATAAACAAGAACGATCTGTCACACTACTACACTTTAAAACACAGTTTATATGTAATTCATGTCACACAGTCTCATGCGGAACCTACATCCGCTTTCTGTTATATACTGTATATGATAAGATACTGTCATCCCCCTTCACTTCTGTGTGAAAGAATGAATGAGCAAATGTATTTCTAGTTGCATGCTGGATGGTAGCAGACAAGCCTGTCTGCTAGAGAACAGTAGGACCAGCGTCGGAACAGGTAGCTACGCTTTCTAAAACCAGAGAGGTTTCTATTCTTAGTATGGTCCTGTCCGTCCCTTGTCATGTTGGTATAGGAAGCTGCCTCTCTGGCCATTTCCGTTTGTATTTGTGAGCCACCCTCAGGAAGGGACCACGTCAGTCGGTCCGCAGCGAGCGTCTGAAGTGGTAAGATCTCCGGCCAAGCGCGTGTCTGCTAAGTCCGCAGGACAATGGATTTCTTAAGTTCAGCCTAACTGAAAATTTAATCACCTTTATTTCAGGTTTAGCTCTAAAATATCTAATGTTATCTTAAATTGCAATGCAGTGTAATTCGAGTGTGAAGTTCAGAATAATATTCCGGTAGTTGCTTTGTCACTACTTTGTGAGTAAAGTGGAACCACGTGTTGATCAGTAACTCTAAGATCATCAATCTTAAATGCGAATGCTCGTGTGATTATAACGTCTCGTCTTGACAATATTTTTCAATATAGCACCTTTTGTTTATGTTCAACCAACGTGGGGTGTACTTTCTGAGACCAGTACCACGTGCTTATACAACTATTTGACCCATCAGGTTAATAGTAAGACGATAGTAACCAGTTCGAGGTTTTTCTTTAGTAAATTGCGTTTCGATGTAATTTATTTTTAGTATCAAAATTATTGTGGAGTTACACTCTTTGTGTAAACCAAGTTGACCACGTGAAGCATGTGGTGAAAGCATCAAAGTAGCCCTCAGAAGATTTCACAGAGAGTTAGTATGAATTTAGTATACCAGTGTGTGGTAATTTCATGACGGACAGGATTTCGCTACGAACATAACTTCTTTGGGTGAAAATTGAATCGGTTGGTTGTGGTTAATTTCGTCTTGCATTTGTTTCAACGTTCTTTGTGTGTTATTTTATGAATGCAGTGTTGTATGCAGTCTCCCAATCTTGGCTCCATATTTGATGTGTTCTGTAAGATTACAAACTCACATTTTCACAATCCTAAATAAGGCACCAGTTTAGTTATGAACCAAGTTTAATATGCTGAAATTTCAATGATCAATGTTAAAATAAATTTTCAAATATAAACTGATTTATTTCTTTTTATTTAAATTCTCTTATATATATATATATATATATATATATATATATATATATATATATATATATCACCGGTTGTCGTATGACTATTAAAAGATTATAATTAATGTTACTCTGGTTGGGAATTTGGTAAGCTAGACTGGATACACAGTTGAAACAGTTGCGCAGTAATGCAAGGTTAACTTCCCCAGACAGCTCACAGCTTTTAACACGCTTTTATTGAATATCAGCACCGTAATCAGAACAAATTAAAGTAACAACATTACAAGTATAAAGTTGAAAACTGAATAAATCACGGAATAATGTAGATAGAGAGATAAAAATTGACACACATGCTTGGAATGACATGGGGTTTTATTAGAACCAAAAAAATACAAATGTTCAAAAAATGTCCGACAGATGGCGCTTCATCTGATCAGAATAGCAATAATTAGCATAACAAAGTAAGACAAAGCAAAGATGATGTTCTTTACAGGAAATGCTCAATATGTCCACCATCATTCCTCAACAATAGCTGTAGCCGAGGAATAATGTTGTGAACAGCACTGTAAAGCATGTCCGGAGTTATGGTGAGGCATTGGCGTCAAATGTTGTCTTTCAGCATCCCTAGAGATGTCGGTCGATCACGATACACTTGCGACTTCAGGTAATCTCAAAGCCAATAATCGCACAGACTGAGGTCTGGGGACCTGGGAGGCCAAGCATGACGAAAGTGGCGGCTGAGCACACGATCATCACCAAACGACGCGCGCAAGAGATCTTGCACGCGTCTAGCAATATGGGGTGTTTTTTTTTTTGTTCTAATAAAACCCCATGTCATTCCAACCACGTGAGTTAATTTTTACCTCTCTATCTACATTATTCCGTGGTTTATTAAGTTTTCAAATTTATACTGACTTTTTGATCATCCGGTATATAAACGGGGAGCATACGGCGCTGCGGTCGGCAACGCCTATATGATGCAACAAGTGTCCAATGCAGTTGTTAGATCGGTTACTGCTGCTACAATGGCAGGTTACCAAGATTTAATAGAGTTTAAACGTGGTGTTATAGTCGGCGCATGAGCGTTGGGACATAGTATCTCCGAGATAGCGATGAAATAGGGAATTTCCCGCACTACCACTTCACGAGTATCCAGTGAGTGTCAGGAATCCGGTAAAACATCAAATCTCCGACATCGCTTCGTCCGGAAAAAGATCCTGCAAGAACAGGACCAATGACGACTGAAGAGAATCGTTCAACGTGACAGAAGAGCAAATTGCTTCAGATTTCAATGCTAGACCATCAACAGGTGTCAGTGCGCGAATTATTCAACGAAACCTCATCGATATGGGCTTTTGGAGCCGAAGGTCCACTAAAGTATCCTTGATGATTGTTCGACACAAAGCTTTACGCCTCTCCTGGGCCCGTCAACACCGACATTGGAAACATGTTGCCTGGTCGGACGTGTCTCGTTTCAGATTGTATCGACCTGATGGACGTGTACGGGTATGGAGACAACCTCATGAATCCATGGACCCCTCATGTCAGCTGTGGACTGTTCAAGCTGGTGGAGGGTCTGTAATTATGTGGGGCGTGTGCAGTTGGAGTGATATGGAACCCCTGATATGTCTAGATACGACTCTGGCTGGTGCCACGTACGTAATCATCCTGTCTGATCACCTGCATCCATTCATGTCCATTGTGCATTCCGACGGACTTGGGCAATTCCAGCAGGACAATGCGACACTCCACACGTCCAGAATTGCTACAGAGTGGCTCCAGGAACACTCTTCTGAGTTTAAACACTTCCGCTGGCCACCAAACTCCCCAGACATGAACCTTATTGAGCATTACTGGGGTGCCTTGAACGTGCTGTTCAGAAGAGATCTCCACGCCCTCATACTCTTACGGATTTATGCACAGCCCTGCAGGATTCATGGTGTCAATTCCCTCCAGCTCTACTTCAGACATTAGTCGAGTCCGTGCCACGTCGTGTTGCAGTACTTCTGCGTGATCGAGGGCCCTACACGATATTACGCAGGTGTACCAGTTTCTTTGGCTTGTCAGTGTATAAGTAGTCTTTATTCAATCAGAGAGTTGTCTTATAGTTTATTGTCATTCGACTAACTGCAGACGTTAATTTGATTGTCTTCTTTTTGCCTGTGACCAGAGCCATATTTTCTAAACTGTCAGTATGCTCCCGCTTCTAGTTGCTGGGGCTAATGCTATTTGAATTTCGTTTTCATTGTATAAATTATGTTGCTATTCTCCTGCTGAACGCTGCCTTCAAGAACTGTATTACGCTTTAAATTCAGTTCTGTTTGTTATCATTTCTCTCTTGTTAAGGAGAAAATGTTGTGTTCAATAAGAGTAAAACTGAGCTCACGACTGCACAACCCCCATACCGAACCTCATTCCACACAAGTCCCTATGATACGCCACGAAGACTAAATCAAGCGTAGTGACTTCGGGGACGAGTAGTGGCTGCGGTAGTCATCCACGTTATCCCATCCGCTGTCCTGGATGAGTTTCAAGTGCGGCTCGGACTTTCGGTGCCCCTTGTGCAGAGCACCGTTCTGCGGAAACCAAATGTGTGCGTGTAGGTGTTCGACTTGTGCAATCCGTCTATTCAGCTTAGATGTCTACGTTTCTGCTGTGACGTGATATTTCGCTTCACGCATCGACCCACAACGACGATGAATTTATTAAATTAATCTGTGCAAAGGTTTCTGGACCCTATGAGATACATGTCACGTTAAACAGAGGGGACCTTGCTCCCTTTCTAGCAGCAGTTGCCGTAAGTCACTGGGGCAACGATGGATACCCAACGATTGGGAAAGAAACTCATATCTTTCCCGTTTACTAGAAGGATCGTAGGACATACACACATAATTATAGATAGACCTATAACGCTGACGTTATATAATTATAGAACATGTTTTATGCGCGCGTATTATGACTTTTTTTTTTAACGAAAATCTCATCTGTCAAAATCAACATGGATTCCGCAAACAGAGATGTGAAATTCCGCTCTCTCTGATCCTCCAGAGATTCGTAGTGCTGTAGACAACGGCGCTCAGTTTGATGCCGTATAACTTGACTTCGGCAAGACATTTGACACAGTCTCGCATTGCCGTTTACTGAAAGGAATCGAGCTTATCGAGTACTGGACCATATTTGCGATTGCGTTCAATATTTCCTTGCAAACAGGACTCAGTACATAGCTCTTAACGGAACAAAATCGGCAGATGTAAAATTAATTTCAGTGGTAGCCAAGGAAGTGTGATACAACGTTACTGTTTATGATTTGTATAAATGATATAGTAGGAAACGTCAGAAGCTTCACAAGACTGTTCGCAGATGATGCGGTTGGATGTCAGAAAGCAGCAACGCCAGAAGGCAGTAGCGATTTGGAGGAGGACCTGCAGACGATTGATGAATGGCGCAGGGGTTGATAGTTGACACTGAACGTAAATATTTGTAACACACTGCGCATAAATAGAAGAGGTCCACTGCTGTACAACTAAACCAGTGATGACAAACTGCTGGAAACACTATCTACTGTAAAATATCTAGGGGTACCCATCCGGAGTGACCTTAAGTGGAATGATCTCGTAAATCAAATAGTAGAAAAACCAGATGCCAGACGGATTCATAGCAAGAATTTCAAGTGTAATTCATCCACGAAAGGAGTGGTTTAAAAAACACTTGTCAGGCCGATTCTTGAATGTTGTTCATCAATCTGGGATCCTTACCAGGTAGGAAAAAATGGTTCAAATGGCTCTGAGCACTATGGGACTTAATATCTGAGGTTATCAGTCCCCTAGAACTTAGAACTACTTAAACCTAACTAACCAAAGGACATCACACACATCCATACCCGAGGCAGGATTCGAACCTGCGACCGTCGCAACAGCGCGGTGCCAGACTGAAGAGCTTAGAACCGCTCGGCCACACCGGCCGGCACCAGGTAGAACTGATAGGTAGAAGAGAGAGACAAAATCCAACGAAGAGTGGAGCGTTTTGTCACGGGATCATTTAGTCGGCGTGAAAGCACGGCGGATCCAGTGGCAGACGTTACAAGACTGGCGTTATGCATCACGGACAGGTTTACCATTGAAATTTCGAAAGAGCTCGTTCCGGGATGAGTCGAGCAACATGGTGTTTCCTCCCACTCCGTCTCGCGAAATGAACACAACCAGAAAATTCCAGAAATTAGAGCTAATACAGAGTTTAGGAAAACTGGCATTCTACGGTTTGGAGCGTGGAATGTCAGATCCCTTAATCGGGCAGGTAGGTTAGAAAATTTAAAAAGGGAAATGGATAGGTTAAAGTTAGATATAGTGGGAATTAGTGAAGTTCGGTGGCAGGAGGAACAAGACTTTTGGTCAGGTGATTACAGGGTTATAAATACAAAATCAAATAGGGGTAATGCAGGAGTAGGTTTAATAATGAATAAAAAAATAGGAGTGCGGGTTAGCTACTACAAACAGCATAGTGAACGCATTATTGTGGCCAAGATAGACACAAAGCCCATGCCTACTACAGTAGTACAAGTTTATATGCCAACTAGCTCTGCAGATGATGAAGAAATTGATGAAATGTATGACGAGATAAAAAAACTTATTCAGGTAGTGAAGGGAGACGAAAATTTAATAGTCATGGGTGACTGGAATTCGTCAGTAGGAAAAGGGAGAGAAGGAAATATAGTAGGTGAATATGTATTGGGGGGAAGAAATGAAAGAGGAAGCCGCCTTGTAGAATTTTGCACAGAGCATAACTTAATCATAGCTAACACTTGGTTCAAGAATCATAAAAGAAGGTTGTATACCTGGAAGAATCCTGGAGATACCAAAAGGTATCAGATAGATTATATAAAGGTAAGACAGAGATTTAGGAACCAAGTTTTAAATTGTAAGACATTTCCAGGGGCAGATGTGGATTCTGACCACAATCTATTGGTTAGAAGAAACTGCAAAAAGGTGGGAATTTAAGGAGATGGGACCTGGATAAACTGAAAGAACCAGAGGTTGTAGAGAGTTTCAGGGAGAGCATAAGGGAACAATTGACAGGAATGGGGGAAAGAAATACAGTAGAAGAAGAATGGGTAGGTCTGAGGGATGAAGTAGTGAAGGCAGCAGAGGATCAAGTGGGTAAAAAGACGAGGGCTAATAGAAATCCTTGGGTAACAGAGAAATATTGAATTTAATTGATGAAAGGAGAAAATATAAAAATGCAGTAAATGAAGCATGCAAAAAGGAATACAAACGTCTCAAAAATGAGATCGACAGGAAGTGCAAAATGGCTAAGCAGGGATGGCTAGAGGAAAAATGTAAGGATGTAGAGGCTTGTCTCACTAGGGGTAAGATAGATACTGCCTACAGGAAAATTAAAGAGACCTTTGGAGAGAAGAGAACCACTTGTATGAATATCAAGAGCTCAGATGGAATCCCAGTTCTAAGCAAAGAAGGGAATGCAGAAAGGTGGAAGGAGTATATAGAGGGTCTATACAAGGGCGACGTGCTTGAGGACAATATTCTGGAAATGGAAGAGGATGCAGATGAAGATGCAATGGGAGATAAGATACTGCGTGAAGAGTTTGACAGAGCACTGAAAGACCTGAGTCGAAACAAGGCCCCGGGAGTAGACAACATTCCATTAGAACTACTGATGGCCTTGGGAGAGCCAGTCATGACAAAACTCTACCATCTGGTGAGCAAGATGTATGAGACAGGCGAAATACCCACAGACTTCAAGAAGAATATAATAATTCCAATCCCAAAGAAAGCAGGTGTTGACAGATGTGAAAATTACCGAACTATCAGTTTAATAAGTCACAGCTGCAAAATACTAACGCGAATTCTTTACAGACGAATGGAAAAACTGGTAGAAGCGGACCTCGGGGAAGATCAGTTTGGATTCCGTAGAAATGTTGGAACACGTGAGGCAATACTAACCTTACGACGTATCTTAGAAGAAAGATTAAGAAAAGGCAAACCTACGTTTCTAGCATTTGTAGACTTAGAGAAAGCTTTTGACAACGTTAACTGGAGTACTCTCTTTCAAATTCTGAAGGTGGCAGGGGTAAAATACAGGGAGCGAAAGGCTATTTACAATTTGTACAGAAACCAGATGGCAGTTATAAGAGTCGAGGAGCATGAAAGGGAAGCAGTGGTTGGGAAAGGAGTGAGACAGGGTTGTAGCCTCTCCCCGATATTATTCAATCTGTATATTGAGCAAGCAGTAAAGGAAACAAAATATAAATTCGGAGTAGGTATTAAAATTCATGGAGAAGAAGTCAAAACTTTGAGGTTCGCCGATGACATTGTAATTCTGTCAGAGACAGCAAAGGACTTGGAAGAGCAGTTGAACGGAATGGACAGTGTCTTGATAGGAGGATATAAGATGAACATCAACAAAAGCAAAACGAGGATAATGGAATGTAGTCAAATTAAATCGGGTGATGCTGAGGGGATTAGATTAGGAAATGAGACACTTAAAGTAGTAAAGGAGTTTTGCTATTTAGGGAGCAAAATAACTGATGATGGTCGAAGTAGAGAGGATATAAAATGTAGACTGGCAATGGCAAGGAAATCGTTTCTGAAGAAGAGAAATTTGTTAACATCGAGTATACATTTAAGTGTGAGGAAGTCGTTTCTGAAAGTATTTGTATGGAGTGTAGCCATGTATGGAAGTGAAACATGGACGATAACCAGTTTAGACAAGAAGAGAATAGAAGCTTTCGAAATGTGGTGCTACAGAAGAATGCTGAAGATAAGGTGGGTAGATCACGTAACTAATGAGGAGGTATTGAATAGGATTGGGGAGAAGAGAAGTTTGTGGCACAACTTGACTAGAAGAAGGGATCGGTTGGTAGGACATGTTTTGAGGCATCAAGGGATCACAAATTTAGCATTGGAGGGCAGCGTGGAGGGTAAAAATCGTAGAGGGAGACCAAGAGATCAATACACTAAGCAGATTCAGAAGGATGTAGGTTGCAGTAGGTACTGGGAGATGAAGAAGCTTGCACAGGATAGAGTAGCATGGAGAGCTGCATCAAACCAGTCTCGGGACTGAAGACCACAACAACAACAACAGAGTTTTATCTATAATCATTCTTCCTATGCGCCATTCGCGAATTGAACAGAGAAAGTGGTGAAAGGTCTCTGTTGGATTCCTTTCATGATGATTTCTTAAATCTGACTATCTGGGAGGAGACTGAGTAGTGGAACGTGTTACTTATACACATAAACAAGAACGATCTGTCACACTACTACACTTTAAAACACAGTTTATATGTAATACATGTCACACAGTCTCATACGGAACCTACATCCGCTTTCTTTTATATACTTATATGATAAGATACTGTCATCCCCCTTCCCTTCTGTGTGAAAGAATGAATGAGCAAATGTATTTCTAGTTGCATGCTGGATGGTAGCAGACAAGCCTGTCTGCTAGAGAACAGTAGGACCAACGTCGGAACAGGTAGCTACGCTTTCTAAAAGCAAAGAGGTTTCTATCCTTAGTATGGTCCTGTCCGTCCCTTGTCATGTTGGTATAGGAAGCTGCCTCTCTGGTCACTTCCGTTTGTATTTGTGAGCCACCCCTCAGGAATGGACCGCGGCGAGCATCTGAAGTGGTAAGATCTCCGGCTATGCGCGTGTCTGCTAAGTCCGTAGGACAATGGATTTCTTAAGTTCAGCCTAACTGAAAATTTAATCACCTTTATTTCAGGTTTAGCTCTAAAATATCTAATGTTATCTTAAATTGCAATGCAGTGTAATTCGAGTGTGAAGTTCAGAATAATATTCCGGTAGTTGCTTTGTCACTACTTTGTGAGTAAAGCAGAACCACGTGTTGATCAGTAACTCTAAGTTCATCAATCTTATATGCGAATGTGCGTGAGATTATAACATCTCGTCTTGACAATATTTTTCAATATAGCACCTTTCCTATATGTTCAACCCACGTGGGGTGTACTTTGTGAGACCCGTAGCACGTGCTTATACAATTGTTTGACCCATCAGGTTAATAGTAAGATGATAGTAACCAGTTCGAGGTTTTTCTTTTGTAAATTGAGTTTCGATGTAATTTATTTTAATTATCAAAATTATTGTGGAGTTACACTCTTTGTGTAAGCCAAGTTGACCACGTGAAGCATGTGGTGTAATCATCAAAGTAGCCCTCAGCTATTCTTTTCGGGAAGATTTCACAGAGAGTTAGTATGAATTTAGTATACCAGTGTGTGGTAATTACATGACGGACAGGATTGTGCTACGAACGTAACTTCTTTGGGTGAAAATTGAATCGGTTGGTTGTGGTTAATTTCCTCTTGCATATGTTTCAGCGTTCTTCGTGTGTTATTTTATGAATGCAGTGTTGTATGTAGTCTCCCAATCTTGGCTCCCTATTTGATGTGTTCCGTAAGATTACAAACTCACATTTACACAATCCTAAATAAGGCACCAGCTTAGTTATGACTCAAGTTTAATATGCTGAAATTTCAATGATCAATGTTAAAATAAATTTCCAAATATAAACTGATTTACTTCTTTTTATTTAAATTCTCTTTTATATATATATCACCGGTTGCTGTATGACTATTAAAAGATTATAATTTATGTTAGTCTGGTTGGGAATTTGGTAAGCTAGACTGGATACCTGGTGAAACAGTTGCGCAGTAATGCAAGGTTAACTGCCCCAGACAGCTCACAGCTTTAACCCACTTTTATGGTCTTGAATAGCAACACCGCTTTCATAGCAAATCAAAGCAATAACGTTACACATGGCGACTCTGTTCTGTGATTCCGCTAGACTCTGGAATCTCTGAAACGTTAGATTGCGAGCGTTGTATAATCTTAATTTTTTTTTCCTGCAGCGCTCAAACAAGTTCTGCGTTGTTTTTGAGCAGACTTTCAAATGATTCACGGCGTTGTTGTGCGGCGTTGTGTTGTTTGTCTTGTTGTTTTGTTTTCTATATTTGTGTGTTTTATATGTGTGTGTAGTTTTTTTTTTCTCGCTTGTAAATTGCACTGCTTCGATCAAAGATAAAAATTTGTTTTGCGTGTGAAAAAGTGCGTACTAGGTTGGGTACCTTTCGTGTAACTGTCGTAATTTTTGGGGGAAATATTTATTGTGATTAGTGTGTTGCATACCGGGTATAAATTGAACTAATGCAGACACGTAACCAAGCTAAAAGTAGGCGATCCAACAACTTAAGCAACATGGACCAAGGGGATAATTTGATTTCGAATATTAACGCGTCGGACGCTTCCGAAAATGCATTGGGGAATACTTCAGAGGAAATGCAAAACAGGACGAACGGGCTCACATCAGAGCCAGAAATAAATTTGCCTCCTACTAACCAAATTGATTTGGCAGAACACATGAAAGCCTTATTGCAACAAAATAAAGAAAACTCAGAGAAATCAGAAAAATCGTTCCGAGAACAAAAAGAATCATCCGAAAAATCGATCCGAGAGCTAGACGAACAAATGACGCAGAAATCTGAAAAATCGATCCGAGAGCTAAGCGAACAAATGTCAGAGAACTCGGAAAAATCGATCCGCGAGCTAGGCGAACAAATGACAGAGAAATCTGAAAAATCGATCCGTGTGCTAGGCGAACAAATGACGCATAAATCTGAAAAATCGATCCGCGAGCTAGGCCAACAAATAGACGAAAAACTAATCCAGCAGACAAATTAAGTCGACTAGTCGATGCAGAGAGTGTCCGATGATATCTCACGAAGAATAAACAATCTGGCAAGTTAAATAAAAAGTGATATTATGTAAGAATTAGGCCGTACATTTGAACAAATCGATGACCGTCTGCAAGCCTTAGAACAGGGCAAGCGGAGTCGCGATGCGGAATCTAAAGAGAGCGAAGAACAGCTACTTAGGAATTTCCAAGCGCTGAGAGAAGAATGCCAAAGAGAACACCAGCAGGTACTCTCGAGAGTCCAAGAGGCGGAAACGCATTGTCCCGCGTCCGTTAGCAACACAGTAGCGGACAACAGTCAAGCTATTCACGCACTCGAACAGCAAGTAGAACAATTGAAGCAGACTGGGGCGGAGGACAACAGACAAATACATGATAAGATTGCGGCATTAGCGGACATCGTAGGCACGATGAAGGTGACGGAAAGCGAGAACAATACTACACCAGTAGCGGTCGCAGAGACCGAAGAAGTGCGTTCGCTTCTTAGATTTCAGAAGGGACAGTTTGAAGTGAACAGGCGGCACAAAGCTGTAACAGGCGAATTACAAGAACGCGTGGCGCATCTGGAAAACCGCATGGCGTGTGATTCCGAACTCGCCAATAGCACTAAAAATAGCCGTACGAACAGTGCAGAGAGGGACTCCGGCCACGAGGGAGATTTTGACGACAGGGAAGAATGTATTTTGAGGGGCAGACATGAGAAAAATAGAAACATTCAAGGGCCTCGCCGGGAGGAAATGCGGGGATTTGATTTCAAACATTTCCTTACGGTGAGAAAGTTTGAGATATTTCGAAATTCGCGAAAAGGAATACATCCACGAGCATGGCTCGAGCAATTTGAGTTTTGTCTTCCCCCTGACTGGGCAAGTTCACATAAGATAGAATATATGTGTGGCTATTTGGAAGGCGAACCGGCGATTCGCATGTGGTCGGCAGCGCGTCACTGCAACTCCACTCGGGAGTTTCGACAAGCCTTTCTGTCTGCCCGGCACAAGATAGGGTCAAGCATGGCATAATTATGCTGTCAAATTTGAACCAGTCTGGTTTCGGCAGCCCAGCACGCCTATTCGACCACATGCTGCAGGCAAATCAATTTTTATACGACCCATATGGGCCTGCGGAACTAATTAGGATATGCATCACCAAATTGCCGATGCACTTGCACCACGTCATTCTTGCGGGACGATGCAAAGAGGACGTGGAAACGTTTAAGACACTTCTCCAAGAGTTGGAATACAATACAGGAGAATGCCCGCCTAATCAGGCACAAAGTTATTACGGGGCACAGCAGTGCGAACGCAGTCGTGGCCATAGTACTAATCAATGGCGTGACTGGTCGTCGCGACGCGAACGGAACAATAATCGGGACCGGCCGTATAGAAACTGGGGTAACAGTCGCGAACACAGGTGGAACAACGGAAATGATCGAGGACGTGGACAAGATCGTGAACGCTACAGGTACGGCAACCAGAATCGATACTACGATGAACACTGTGGGAATAGGATTGTAGGCGGAGCACCACATGATGTTGAAATTCGGCCGGCCAACCCTAGACATAATCCAGCAAATGGAAATGAACAAAACCATAAATGACAAATGATCAGCGCTGAAGGCGCCCAATCGGAACAAATGAGCGACATGGCAAATGAGTACATAGGGTATGTAGAGAGGACGCTGAGGAGAAAGAATTGATTAGTTTAAATTTGTGACATATGCATTTTGAATAATACACTCCTGGAAATGGAAAAAAGAACACATTGACACCGGTGTGTCAGACCCACCATACTTGCTCCGGACACTGCGAGAGGGCTGTACAAGCAATGATCACACGCACGGCACAGCGGACACACCAGGAACCGCGGTGTTGGCCGTCGAATGGCGCTAGCTGCGCAGCATTTGTGCACCGCCGCCGTCAGTGTCAGCCAGTTTGCCGTGGCATACGGAGCTCCATCGCAGTCTTTAACACTGGTAGCATGCCGCGACAGCGTGGACGTGAACCGTATGTGCAGTTGACGGACTTTGAGCGAGGGCGTATAGTGGGCATGCGGGAGGCCGGGTGGACGTACCGCCGAATTGCTCAACACGTGGGGCGTGAGGTCTCCACAGTACATCGATGTTGTCGCCAGTGGTCGGCGGAAGGTGCACGTGCCCGTCGACCTGGGACCGGACCGCAGCGACGCACGGATGCACGCCAAGACCGTAGGATCCTACGCAGTGCCGTAGGGGACCGCACCGCCACTTCCCAGCAAATTAGGGACACTGTTGCTCCTGGGGTATCGGCGAGGACCATTCGCAACCGTCTCCATGAAGCTGGGCTACGGTCCCGCACACCGTTAGGCCGTCTTCCGCTCACGCCCCAACATCGTGCAGCCCGCCTCCAGTGGTGTCGCGACAGGCGTGAATGGAGGGACGAATGGAGACGTGTCGTCTTCAGCGATGAGAGTCGCTTCTGCCTTGGTGCCAATGATGGTCGTATGCGTGTTTGGCGCCGTGCAGGTGAGCGCCACAATCAGGACTGCATACGACTGAGGCACACAGGGCCAACACCCGGCATCATGGTGTGGGGAGCGATCTCCTACACTGGCCGCACACCACTGGTGATCGTCGAGGGGACACTGAATAGTGCACGGTACATCCAAACCGTCCTCGAACCCATCGTTCTACCATTCCTAGACCGGCAAGGGACCTTGCTGTTCCAACAGGACAATGCACGTCCGCATGTATCCCGTGCCACCCAACGTGCTCTAGAAGGTGTAAGTCAACTACCCTGGCCAGCAAGATCTCCGGATCTGTCCCCCATTGAGCATGTTTGGGACTGGATGAAGCGTCGTCTCACGCGGTCTGCACGTCCAGCACGAACGCTGGTCCAACTGAGGCGCCAGGTGGAAATGGCATGGCAAGCCGTTCCACAGGACTACATCCAGCATCTCTACGATCG
The DNA here is from genome assembly GCF_023898315.1 of Schistocerca nitens. Classification (NCBI taxonomy): domain Eukaryota; kingdom Metazoa; phylum Arthropoda; class Insecta; order Orthoptera; family Acrididae; genus Schistocerca; species Schistocerca nitens. Next base: position 410,350,296 of record NC_064615.1, read on the forward strand.
TCTCCATGGGAGAATAGCAGCCTGCATTGCTGCGAAAGGTGGATATACACTGTACTAGTGCCGACATTGTGCATGCTCTGTTGCCTGTGTCTATGTGCCTGTGGTTCTGTCAGTGTGATCATGTGATGTATCTGACCCCAGGAATGTGTCAATAAAGTTTCCCCTTCCTGGGACAATGAATTCACGGTGTTCTTATTTCAATTTCCAGGAGTGTATGTTGGTAAAAATAATGATAAAGACGTTTCTGTGTGATTGAATGAAGTGATGTTTGCGGTTTTTTTCCCTTGTGCAATTAGGATTTAAGTTGGTTCAAATGTGAAGATAAAAGGTTTCTTTGTGAACGAGTTAAATGCTGTTTATGGTTTTTTTTGCGTAAATTGAAAAGAGTCGCTTCTGAGAGAAGCAAGATCTTTGTTGAATTAATGCAAAACCCAGGGGAATATCCGACCTGTGGGTATTATGGGTCTGGCAAACCCAGGTCCCCAGCTGTTAGTAGCCTTGTTTCCGATTTTCTGCTTTCAGTGCTACTATCTATCTATTACTATTCTATAGCTGTCAGTATAAATGAGGATCTCTTACTATAGTATGCGTGCTGTATGAATATTTTAAGATAGGAGAACTCTGAGAAAGGAATGAGTAAGTTTAGAATCTTGAAAACAGGATGCAATAATACGATTGTTTAACCATTGGCTTCCCAATATGCGATGATATGTTAATATTGATGACATATGTCTTTTTTGTTCTTTATAGCTGAGTATGTAAAGTGTTGTCTGTGGATTTCGTCAGTATATTGATTCCCTTCTAGGTCAAAGACGAATTGTGGTTTGTGTAATTTACGTGGCCCTGAAATATTATTGTGGTAGTCAAATACGAGCAGTTTTTTCAGCAAATGGAGAATGGAACAGAAATATGGATCCTTTCGGTAGTCTTGATTGATGTTGAGACAAAGCCTGAAAAATTATTCTGCGTTAATACTTGTCCTAGAAAAGCGACGTTTATGTGTTTTTCTGATGCTGTGAGCATTACAGCTTACTGTTTTCGCTGGTGCGGGATGCACTGCAGCCTATATGATTTGTACTGAGGAAATTTCCCTCTTGAAGGTAGAGGAAGATTAAATAATTTTGATTATGGGACCGAAGGAAAGCTTGGTTTAAGGTAATAAGGATGAAGCAAAATATTTGTCATTTAAACTACAGGAGGATTCGGATATTTTGTGTCTGTTGTAAGTTCAATACGTTAAGATGAAACTGTTTTACAGACTAGAAGAGACCACAATTTTGCCATTCATGAGAAATGAATCCAGAATAACCACCACAGGCGAAATAACTGATTTAGAAGCGAAAGGTAAATTAAAGAAGGAACGAAATTGGAGCAAAATGGGTAAGAAAAAGTAATATAACCTGTAGGATAATAAAATTTTTACCCTTCTCAGAGTCATCTGCGTGATTAATTCTTGTGATAACGTAACTTTAGATGAAATTGTCTTACTGTTTTGTGTGTAAACATATGAGTATGATAAATGTATAATTGCGAGTCTCTTTTCAGGTGTGTGAACTGGTATAAATGTTTTGACGTGCAAATAACCATTGTTCTTTCTACTATGTATGTTTAAGGAATGTTTCTCCATATTTATCATGTGACAAGACATATGCCGTGAGCGTCAAGAAGAGGACGAATTAGAACAATGTTGTAGTGGTATAAACGCTGTGTTGAAGTAGCATTGAAGTAGCTTGTTGGATTAACTAGTAGTGGATTGAAGTAGAATTTTGAGTAATACATGTTTATGGGTAGTTAGTTTGTAGTATAGACAACAGGTGTGCATGTGTGTGTGTGTGTGTGTGTAAATAACATGTGAACCCTATGCTGTCCTGACCTATACTTGCACAAGGCATAATCCCATTCATTTTAGTGAATTAATAAGTAGCATTTGATTTATTAAAACGCAAGTGAACCACATTAGTAATGTGGATTTAGATATTATATTGTCAGTTCATTTAATTTTTATTTTTATACTGTCAAGTCATTTCACTTTTATTTTTTTTATATTGTCAAGTCATTTAACTCTTATTCTTATACTGTCGATTCATCTAACTTTTTATTTAAAAAAAATTAAGTCTCACTTTCGTTCTTAAAAATTGTGAAAGAAAATACTAAGTGGTATTATGTATGACTTTTGTAATCACATAACTGTGATGAACAATTTCTGTGAATGCAGTTGAGAACGTGAAAGCGAACCGGCTAAACTCTTACGAGACAGCGGGAGCAGCCGGACTAGTTGTAAACAGGCTGGTTTCCCAGCAGGACACACTGTCAACCGGGCCACTTCGGGAGCGCGGTCGCAACAAAACAAGGGTACGGGACAAACACTTTCCCTTGCGCCCGGAGCTAATGGCCGGCCGCACCAAGGCGATCCTCCGTGGAGGCGATGACCTGAGATGGGCGAGCGGTCCACCGCGCGGAAATCCATCTGCTGGCAACGTACCACACGCACGCGACCGTGACGAGACGGCCGCGGTGAAACGACAAAAGACAGGGGATAAAGGGGCGTTTAGCCTTTTGACAGGTACTGTCCAGAGACACTTGCAGACGTCAACGACGCCTATCGACATTGCCTGACGGATGCCTACTGTCAAGCGACAGTAAATCATGGTTCGATGTTCTCTGGTCGCTAAGGGTGGCACAAAGAAGAGCCATTAAGTGTCATCCTTGCCCAGGAATATCAACCTGGCGTGTCAAACGAGGATACCACACGAATTTGACAACACAAACATGGAACCAAATCGAGATGTACGTGACACGGGCCACCAAGAGAAACTTCATGAGAGGGCAGAGACGGCGGGATTGCACGCAACAGATGGACAAAAATCCCTACTGACAGCTGCGGCGACGTCCCCCCCCCCCCCCCCCCCTTATATTGTGCCTCGGAATAGTGGAACTACTGTGTCAGTGAACAGTGATTATACGGTTCTTAGTTCAATGCATATACGTGTGTTTCTGTCAGAGAAACTTTGACTCGTGTGTTTTGCAGGGGTTCGATTTGTTGGTGTTTATTAGACTGACTCTTGTATTTTGCAGGTGTTTTATTTATTGTTTTTTTAGACTTTGACTCTTGTATTTTGCAGGTGTTTTATTTATTGTTGTTTTTTTAGATGTTGACTATTGTACTTTCAGAGCTGTTTTATTGATCAATGTTTGTTCTTGTGTGATGTATTAGATTTGTGATATTTTGTTTCGTAAATTCATTCCTGTGGCATTGCTTCGTTTATCAGTCAGATAGCTATTCATTCTCATTGGACTGTGATCGATTAGCCTTTGCATGGGGCATATTTATAGTGAGGAACACCATAACGGTAACAATCACATAATTAATTGTAGTTTCAGTATAATGACACAGTGATCATTGTTTGCTAACTACCTGAAATATAGTAGAGTGATTAAATTAGTGCCACAAAGTTATTTTAATTCTACAAATTATTAGTTTTATAAGATATAGAATTTTTTTGCGATAACCACTTTGTAAAACATGTTTTTTCTCTTATCTTATTTTTTGGTTTTGCGGATTGTGCATTGTAATTTTCTACTTTATAATACTGATGTTATTTTCATGTTTTTTTAATTGCTGTGGCACCTTTGCTATTTTCATAAATTTTACTTGTTAATAAACAGTCATAAATTTTCCTGTGATCAGTTGGCTCTTGCAATGAGGAAATACTGGTGAACTCCATAAGGGTAACAACCAGAAACTGTTTTCATATTAATGACACAGGGACCATTGCTTTTACTTGCTGACCGAATTAGGTCTACACTATCTTTTAAATAGGTGTCACAGATTGTTTTTTTTTTCTCTTTGAAATTGGGCAGATTCTAAAGATGTGTTGAAATTATTGTGTTTTAGCAAGTAGCTGGTGACCTTTGGCTTTTTCTTTACATTTTTGGTTTACGTTGGGTGAGAGAAGCCTGCTTGGGAATGTCTTAGCATGGCCAGAAAATTCCCTGCACAGTCTTTTCCCGGAGCGTTGGGGTTATGAAAGGTCTCTGTTGGATTCCTTTCATGTTGATTTCTTAAATCTGTTGTCATTTACGGCATAAATTCCTCTTCTAAATTTACTGTGGCGTTTTTGACTATCTGGGAGGAGACTGAGTAGTGGAATGTGTTACTTTTACGCATAAACAAGAACGATCTGTCACACTACTACACTTTAAAACACAGTTTAAATGTAATTCACGTCACACAGTCTTATACAGAACCTACATCCGCTTTCTTTCATATACTGTATATGATAAGATACTGTCATCCCCCTTCCCTTCTGTGTGAAAGAATGAATGAGCAAATGTATTTCTAGTTGCATGCTGGATGGTAGCAGACAAGCCTGTCTGCTAGAGAACAGTAGGACCAACGTCGGAACAGGTAGCTACGCTTTCTAAAAGCAAAGAGGTTTCTATCCTTAGTATGGTCCTGTCCGTCCCTTGTCATGTTGGTATAGGAAGCTGCCTCTCTGGTCACTTCCGTTTGTATTTGTGAGCCACCCCTCAGGAATGGACCACGGCAGTCTGTCCGCGGCGAGCGTCTGAAGTGGTAAGATCTCCGGCTATGCGCGTGTCTGCTAAGTCCGCAGGACAATGGATTTCTTAAGTTCAGCCTAACTTAAAATTTAATCACCTTTATTTCAGGTTTAGCTCTAAAATATCTAATGTTATCTTAAATTGCAATGCAGTGTAATTCGAGTGTGAAGTTCAGAATAATATTCCGGTAGTTGCTTTGTCACTACTTTGTGAGTACAGCGGAACCACGTGTTGATCAGTAACTCTAACTAAGTTCATCAATCTTAAATGCGAATGTGCGTGAGATTATAACGTCTCGTCTTGACAATATTTTTCAATATAGCACTTTTTCTTTATGTTCAACCCACGTGGGGTGTACTTTGTGAGACCCGTAGCACGTGCTTATACAATTGTTTGACCCATCAGGTTAATAGTAAGATGATAGTAACCAGTTCGAGGTTTTTCTTTTGTAAATTGAGTTTCGATGTAATTTATTTTAATTATCAAAATTATTGTGGAGTTACACTCTTTGTGTAAACCAAGTTGACCACGTGAAGCATGTGGTGTAATCATCAAAGTAGCCCTCAGCTATTCTTTTCGGGAAGATTTCACAGAGAGTTAGTATGAATTTAGTATACCAGTGTGTGGTAATTACATGACGGACAGGATTGCGCTACGAACGTAACTTCTTTGGGTGAAAATTGAATCGGTTGGTTGTGGTTAATTTCCTCTTGCATATGTTTCAACGTTCTTCGTGTGTTATTTTATGAATGCAGTGTTGTATGTAGTCTCCCAATCTTGGCTCCCTATTTGATGTGTTCCGTAAGATTACAAACTCACATTTACACAATCCTAAATAAGGCACCAGCTTAGTTATGACTCAAGTTTAATATGCTGAAATTTCAATGATCAATGTTAAAATAAATTTCCAAATATAAACTGATTTACTTCTTTTTATTTAAATTCTCTTTTATATACATATATATCACCGGTTGCTGTATGACTATTAAAAGATTATAATTAATGTGAGTCTGGTTGGGAATTTGGTAAGCTAGACTGGATACCTGGTGAAACAGTTGCGCAGTAATTCAAGGTTAACTTCCCCAGACAGCTCACAGCTTTAACCCACTTTTATGGTCTTGAATAGCAGCACCACTTTCATAGCAAATCAAAGCAACAACGTTACAGTCGGGGGGGGGGGGGGGGGGGAAATCAGTGATATCAGAAGTACCCACCGCCACACATCGTCTCGTGGCTTAACATCATTGTCATTTTCAAGTGAATCTACATAAAGCTGGGAAAGTAGGTCCTTGGATAATATCAGTAACTTCATTTTCATACACAGGCCACGTAGTGACAAGACATCAATTACATTTGACTAATCATTGGGAATGCAGGTTTTCTCGGCGAATCTTGTTGATGAGGTTTTCTCGGGTTATCGGCCGAGTCAAGGCGTCGTTCTGCGGCAACGTTTCGACAAGTTTCCTACTCGCCAACTTAAGGCGAAGTCTGAGGACGAGTTGGAAATTTATTGTAACGTAGCTGCAGAAAAACGCCTTGACTCGGCTGATAACCCGAGAAAACCTCATCATTGGCTAATCACTATTCTGACGAAGCTACGATCAAGAACGATCTTTAGCAGATCGTTCAGAGTGATCGTCAGACATTCAAAACATATGGTGTCATCCACATACAAACTGTCCAAAACCTTTTAAGTCAGAACTGTGTAGGATGGTTAGGAATCCGATTACTTAGAGATAAGAAATTAATAGTTTCAAATGTTCACGTACGAATTTCGGGTAAGTTCTAGGGAACTGATGACCTCAGAAGTTAAGTCTCATAGTGCTCAGAGCCATTTGAACCATTTTTTTTTAAGTAAATGATTCTGGTTATGTGCTCTGTTATTTTTCTAATGTATGGTCTGCACGTGGTTTGTCGCAATACTATTGAAATTTAGTTCTTAAATATTTTTATGATAACAATTTTCTCGCCTACCCAACCCCCTGCCGGCTCCACAGTAAGACTTTTCCGAGCGAATAAACCATAGAAGCTGTCTTCTGATAGTGAATAACAGTGTCCAAGGTTCCACTTTCTTTCGTTATGATGTTAATCCGCGATAAACGTACAGAGGATGACGCTCGCTGCCATTTAAAAGTATCTGATGTTACTCAACAATCATACCTAATCAATTTATGCATCAAATTGTTACGTTTTGCTCTCAAGCGGAAGAGGAGCTCACAAATGGAAAACTGGGATCATTAAAACAACTAGCAATCTACTGTACCAACCTTAATTGATGTTAACGTTACATAACGTGACATTGCAGTCACATATCGCTATAAGATATCAATACATTTTTCGGCGCCCATTTTGCAGTCACATTTGCAGGCACTGAATAAGTGTGCCCAGAGAGGACGCTTCGCCCCCTCCTAGCTGTGCAAGTGGGCCCCGGTATGGTCTTGGCTCGAATTCGCTGATAGAGTTCACTCTGTGAATCTCAGTAGGTCAAACACGCCTCTCTGGGGTGTTGGAGCACGACGTCGCTCCATAGCACTTAGAAACTTGCAAACTCTAGTTATTTGCCTGTACAACTGCGTGACAGTTTACTTCTACGCCTCATCTCTTAAAGTTTTGAGTATTTAACAAAGTATCGTAACATCTGAAGAAGCTTTTTGATTATATTTGGCACAGTAAGCTATTTTGTACTGCGAGAATATATACAGTTATTCAAGCAAATCAGTGTCATGACAATCGGATTTTTTTCTAGTAGAGATGCTGTATTACCCCTATTAGTAAGTTTACTTTTTTCCCATACTTGCGTTTACCTGGCGAATTGTTTTCATCCTAGTGTACTGTGGTGGCATTAGATACAATTAGCAACAGTTGTTCTGAATACACGTAACTCTTTAACTGTCGACAACAGTCAGAGGCTAAGCTAATTCATGTACGTTTGTCCTCTACGGAATGCGAGACTACTGCTGCAGCAGAGAGACCAGCAGTAAACTACTTTCCCAGCGGCGGGTGCAAAGGATAAAGTACACCCACCTCTGGACAGTGCATATTGCCTGAATTGAACGGATCTAGACATTAATCCTAGACTGAAGCATCAGCTTCAAGCACTTCAGGTACCTAAAAAGTCTACGACAAAAGATACATCCAAAGATTCAAAGCACTGACCTGACGCTAGCCACATCGCCAGGAAGCCACCATCAACGTTTCAGCATGTCGCCATCGCCCAGCTATCCGCTAGGTTTCGTAGGCATTTCGGTCTTCCTACGTACTACTGCTCGTCTTTATTCAAGATTGCATTCGCTGTTTTCTGTTCAATGGTATCGTCTTTTAAACTAAAAACCGAACTGAATCCGGTTTTATCGATATTTTTGCTGTATTCATTAACTTCATTTACCTCGTCAATCTGAACAATAGGTCCTGCATATTTTTGATAAATAAATACAGTACTCATGTATTTTATTGCCCCCCCCCCCCTGAACCATGGACCTTGCCGTTGGTGGGGAGGCTTGCGTGCCTCAGCGATACAGATGGCCGTACGGTAGGTGCAACCACAACGGAGGGGTATCTGTTGAGAGGCCAGACAAACGTGTGGTTCCTGAAGAGGGGCAGCAGCCCTTTCAGTAGTTGCAGGGGCAACAGTCTGGATGATTGACTGATCGGCCTTGTAACACTTACCAAAACGGCCTGGCTGTACTGGTACTGCGAACGGCTGAAAGCAAGGGGAAACTACAGCCGTAATTATTCCCGAGGGCATGCAGCTTTACTGTGTGGTTAAATGATGATGGTGTCCTCTTGGGTAAAATATTCTGGAGGTAAAATAGTCCCCCTTTCGGTTCTCCGGGTGGGGACTACTCAAGAGGACGGCGTCATCAGGAGAAAGAAAACTGGCGTTCTGCGTATCGGAGCGTGGAATGTCAGATCCCTTAATCGGGCAGGTAGGTTAGAAAATTTAAAAAGGGAAATGGATAGGTTAAAGTTAGATATAGTGGGAATTAGAGAAGTTCGGTGGCAGCAGGAACAAGACTTTTGGTCAGGTGAATACAGGGTTATAAACACAAAATCAAATAGGGGTAATGCAGGAGTAGGTTTAATAATGAATAAAAAAAATAGGAGTACGGGTAAGCTACTACAAACAGCATAGTGAACGCATTATTTTGGCCAAGATAGACACGAAGCCCACACCTACTAGAGTAGTACAAGTTTATATGCCAACTAGCTCTGCAGATGAAGAAGAAATTGATGAAACGTATGATGAGATAAAAGAAATTATTCAGGCAGTGAAGGGAGACGAAAATTTAATAGTCATGGGTGGCTGGAATTCGAGATTAGGAAAAGGGAGAGAAGGAAACATAGTAGGTGAATATGGATTGGGTTAAAGAAAAGAAAGAGGAAACCGTCTGGTACAATTTGGCACAGAGCACAACTTAATCATAGCTAACACTTGGTTCAAGAATCATAAAAGAAGGTTGTACACATGGAAGAATCCTGGAAATATTAGAAGGTATCAGATAGATTGTATAATGGTAAGACAGAGATTTAGGAACCAGGTTTTAAATTGTAAGACATTTCCAGGGGCAGATGTGGACTCTGACCACAATCTATTGGTTATGACCTGTAGATTAAAACTGAAGAAACTGCAAAAAGGCGGGAATTTAAGGAGATGGGACCTGGACAAATTGATAAAACCAGAGGTTGTACAGATTTTCAGAGAGAGCGTAAGGGAACAATTGACAGAAATGAGGGGGGGGGGGGGGATACAGTAGAAGAAGAATGGGTAGCTCTGAGGGATGAAGTTGTGAAGGCAGCAGAGAATCAAGTAGGTAAAAAGACGAGGGCTAGTAGAAATCCTTGGGTAACAGAAGAAATATTGAATTTAATTGATGAAAGGAGAAAATATAAAAATGCAGTAAATGAAACAGGCAAAAAGGAATACAAACGTCTCAAAAATGAGATCGACAGGAAGTGCAAAATGGCTAAGCAGGGATGGCTAGAGAACAAATGTAAGGATGTAGAGGTTTATCTCACTAGGGGTAAGATAGATACTGCCTACAGGAAAATTAAAGAGACCTTTGGAGAAAAGAGAACCACTTGTATGAATATCAAGAGCTCAGATGGAATCCCAGTTCTAAGCAAAGAAGGGAATGCAGAAAGGTGGAAGGAGTATATAGAGGGTCTATACAAGGGCGACGTGCTTGAGGACAAGTGGAAGAGAATGTAGATGAAGACGAAATGGGAGATACAATACTGCGTGAATAGTTTGACAGAGCACTGAAAGACCTGAGTCGAAACAAGGCCCCGGGAGTAGACAACATTCCATTAGAACTACTGACGGTCTTGGGAGAACCAGTCGTGACAAAACTCTACCATCTGGTGAGCCAGATGTAAAGACAGGGGAAATACCCTCAGACTTCAAGAAGAATATAATAATCCCAATCCCAAAGAAAGCAGGTGTTGACAGATGTGAAAATTACCGAACTATCAGTTTAATAAGCCACAGCGTCAAAACACTGACGCTAATTCTTTACAGACGAATGGAAAACCTAGTAGAAGCCAACCTTGGGGAAGATTAGTTTGGATTCCGTAGAAATATTGGAACACGTGAGGCAATACTGACCCTACGACTTATTTTAGAAGAAAGATTAAGGAAAGGCTAACCAACGTTTCTAGCATTTGTAGACTTAGAGAAAGCTTTTGACAATGTTGACTGGAATACTCTCTTTCTGACAGGGGTAAAATACAGGGAGCAAAGGGCTATTTACAATTTGTACAGAAACCAGACGGCAGTTATACGAGTCGTGGGGCACGAAAGAGAAGCAGCGGTTGGGAAGGGAGTGAGAAAGGGTTGTAGCCTCTCCCCGATGTTATTCAATCTGTATATTGAGCAAGCAGTGAAGAAAACCAAAGAAAAATTCGGAGTAGGTATTAAAATCCATGGAGAAGAAATAAAAACTTTGAGGTTCGCCGATGACATTGTAATTCTGTCAGAGACAGCAAAGGACTTGGAAGAGCAGTTGAACGGAATGGACAATGTCTTGTAAGGAGGATATAAGATGAACATCAACAAAAGCAAAACGAAGATAATGGAATGTAGTCGAATTAAGTCGGGTGATGCTGAGGGTATTAGATTAGGAAATGAGACACTTAAAGTAGTAAAGGAGTTTTGCTATTTGGGGAGCAAAATAACTGATGATGGTCGAAGTAGAGAGAATATAAAATGTAGACTGGCAATGGGAAGGAAAGCGTTTCTGAAGAAGAAAAATTTGTTAACATCGAGTATAGATTTAAGTGTCAGGAAGTCGTTTCTGAAAGTATTTGTATGGAGTGTAGCCATGTATGGAAGTGAAACATGGACGATAAATAGTTTGGACAAGAAGAGAATATAATCTTTCGAAATGTGGTACTAAAGAAGAATGCTGAAGATTAGATGGGTAGATCACATAACTAGTGAGGAGGTATTGAATAGAATTGGGGAGAAGAGTAGTTTGTGGCACAACTTGACAAGAGGAAGGGACCGGTTGGTAGGACATGTTCTGAGGCATCAAGGGATCACAAATTTAGCATTGGAGGGCAGCGTGGAGGGTAAAAATCGTAGAGGGAGACCAAGAGATGAATACATTAAGCGGATTCAGAAGGATGTAGGTTGCAGTAAGCACTGGGAGACGAAGAAGCTTGCACAGGATAGAGTAGCATGGAGAGCTGCATCAAACTAGTCTCAGGACTGAAGACCACAACAACAACAACAACATATTTTATTGCGCTTTATTGGCCTTCTTTCATAATTTTTGTATGCAAGGTGCACTTGGATACGGGCCAAGGTGTTTGAAACATTTATAAGACTACATGTTTCTTGATGATATTGTGGGAAAATGTTTCATAGTTAAATAACATGAAACGGCTTAGAGTAGCATTAGTATTCATACTGTCTGCCCATTTTATTGATGCTATTATACAAGGTGTAAGGGGTAAATTTTTACAACGCACCACAGTGTTGTATGGCAAGCCGAGAGGGACAATTTAATCAGGACACTTGTCTGTCAAGCGGGTGAATAGCCTCAAATTGACCTACATTGATCTACAAAAGCCACCGTGAACTAGAGCGCATGCGTGCTGCGCGAGGTTTTCAATAGCCTCTCAGTCTGTAACACCGCCGGCTTAGTTGGCTATTTCGATAAATTATTAATTAAACTTTCTCGTGAGGGTAATGAAAGAAAAAACGACTTCTGTAAACGTTAAACAAAAACTAATTACGCCTGCATCCGATCTGAACTTAACCCTCACAAGCACAGTACTTTCGTAGTAAGAAGGCCAGAGAAACAAAGCGATTTAACCGTTAATCTTATTTTGAAAAATGATATGATTCCACCAGGCTCTGCTTTAAATTTATTTGCACTACTAGTTTGAGATACTGCCCATTCTCAAGTGTATCTATAGTAAACGACTTGGACACATCGCTGTCCATCCATTAAAAATTCGTGTGCATGTTAGTGCACTGGAAATAACGTTATTTAAAACATAGCCTAGTGGAATCATATAATTTTTTAAATTTATTATGGATGTGAGGACCACTCAGAAGGAAATGATATTAAATTTATGCTCTTAAAATTCATAATATAATTCACACAAACGTAAATTTTAGTTTGTAAGTGCAAGATTAAGGGGACTTTAATATTCGAGGACGATTTTAGCCAAACTCTGGAGCGTCACACATCCGTTGTAGCTAAAGTAGCTTTTATTGACCAATTTGAGGCTGCTTCACGGCTTGATGGATCCTGTGTGTCCTATCTCAATCTGTTCGGTTCGACTTTACCTATATCAAGCTGGTGCGTTCCATACAGTTATCGTTCACGCCCTGTACCGACACAAGCACCAGAAAGAGCTGTAATTGCTGCAACAAAACGAAAAATTACATTTTACTAAGTATGTCTATGAAACTCATAGTCATTAAACAGTTTTTATCAGGAACATTCTTAAAGGAATAATGAAATTTTAGACGTTTTAATAAGTTCTTAAACATCTATACAAATTGCTACTGAGGAATTCCTCCAAGCTGTAGAAGCAATGGTCACGTAAATATGTCTTCAGTCTCGCTTTAGGAATTGATAAGGTTTTGCAAATCTTTGTATCATACTTTCCTCTCTAACTAAACTTTTGAATTTTCAGTGTGGACTCTTTTCTTTGTTTTTGTATTGCAAGCATGGAAATCTATTTATCTGTGGAACAGGTTCGGATTTTGTAGTGCATACCTTTTAAGGATCATTACAGCCCCATAAATATTCGTACATGAGAAAGGGAAAGTTGTTGTTTTTCTGAACATGCATTGTAATGAAAATGTAGTGACAGTTGTGCCAGACGGGTTCTTGTTGCGGTCACTATATATCCATGTGTGTGTCGAATCTAAGATCATCATGGAAGCAAATTTATAGAAATTTTGTGTTTGGTCCCATAGAACTTACCACAAATTTGATAATCAAAACATTGCGTAATGCATTTCAAATGATAGAATTCACACAGGTCGTCAACGAAATGACACGGAACCGTCCAAAAATCTCGGGAAGAAAGATTTAATACTGACGTTCGAAGGGGGAGAGTGATGTAGGCTGCTAACATCTGAACTTAAGCTGTCCTCGCCACGATAACTTATGATTTAGTAGTGTATTTTGGGCTTTTGCGTCCCTTTACTCTACATTTTATGTTAACTTGTTTTGTGACATATTGCGAAGATAAAATGGCGAACAGGGTATTTTTCTTACGAGTTTTCGTCCACAAAAGAGGCCAAATATCTGGACGCGAAACATCATTTGGGCTTTACAATATTACACAAAGGAACATCCACCACATTCCACAAGTAAAAACGTAAATGGATCAAAAAATGTTTATTGAAAACATTTCAACAGCGAAAGAGTGAGCTGTATTGAAGTTTAACAACACTTGTTTTTGACGTTGTTTGGTACTTAGAAAAGAAAAAAACCGCAGTGGATAAAGTAAAAACCCGCGCTGCATTGATTTACAAACGTTATTAGGTGTGTTTCTGTTACTGTAAAAGTAAGATAATTGGTAAATCCTAGAATTAACCGGTGAAACCTAAGATTTACCATAGTGGTGAGGCAAAAGTCCGAAATTTCTCATTATATGCATAGATTTCGAACTTTTACCAAGAGACATTCGTAAATCTTCGGATTTAGGAATGCAAACTGGTAAAAACTGGATCGAAGACTCCCGCCTCCGTCGTGCAGGTTCAGATAAGTTTCATTGTTGCCAGTTGTCTGTCCAGATATGTTTCTTTGTTGGCAATTATGAGTTCTCAGTCCGCTCACCGCTGCGTAATTTCAGAGTAGAGCATCGTGCGTATGGTCATCTTTTCGACTCAGCTTAGTGGTGTTTCTTCTGCAGCTTTGCATCAGAATGAATGATGTAGCGCGTAACAGATTTTGCGAACTTTTAAATGGATCAGTGGATAAGAAGAAGGTGTAACGTTCCCTGGCAGTACACACACTATTAATAAACTAAAATGACATTTAATTGTACTATGTACGCCGCTATGAAGCAATTCCTATATACTGTAATTGTTTAACAAAAAATATTATTTAATTTTGTATAAAGGACGTTGGTTATTATTGTAATATTTTCTGTAATAATATTCTCGATGTATTTATGATTGTAATATTTCTATACTCATAATGTAATTACGAAATATGTTAATATCTGCGATAAAAAAATGTAAAATATAGTCACAGAGGAAAACAATGTTGTAAGATTACAAAGAGACATTCATAATCAGCAATAGTATAAATAGCACTACATAATGTGCATTCTTTGTCGTCTTCCTCGAGAGCTGAGAGAGAGAGGAACCTGTGACGTAGCATTATATGAATGAGTAGATTTGTTTTGTCTGTATCTATCTTTAGCCGCCATTAGAGGAGAAATTATAAAGGTGTGTAATTTTAATTATTGTTATGGTCTAAATATATTATAATTTATCAAAATTGTGTATTACTAATGTAAATTAGCTTCCCCATGTCATCTATAATATTTCTTTAAAGAATTTTCAGCACTTTTAGCGATTAACGTTGGTGTTGCTGGGCTGTGCCGCGACCGAACGATTTGCAGCGGCGGCACATTTAAAAAATTGTTCCGCTATAAAATTAACCAAACCCGTAAATCGGGAGCAGGTAAAATTAGCGGTGAATTACGAAATATTTTTCTTTTACAGCGATCCCGAGACTGACTGAATTTATTACTGGTTTTACATTTGTGCATTCATAGGCGGATAATTAACGTTGAAGTTGTTATTCTGTTGGTTCTTTCAATTTCTAAAGCAAATAACTTAAACGTATAGTGAAGTGTGTTTTGTCAATGATAATTAAACGTTCAGGTCGGCTTGGCAATATTTAACCATTTTATGCTAACAGAGACAGTCTTGTGTTCCATAGCTAACGCCGGGAAAGAATTCAGTAAATATTTAAAAAAAAACCACTGCATCTAGAAAATATGTGCCAAGGTCGAAATACGTAAAAATTTAATTTAAATAATTTTCAAAGTCATAAATGTTATTAATCAGTTAGTTTGAATTTATCAGCATGAGAGGGTTGCTAAAGTTCACGTAATTTTAAATGTGCTTAATTCTGTCTAAATGATTTTTTATTACCACACGTAAAAAAAGGGGTTCTACAACAAAGTTCGTACTGAAAGAGTAAATAACAAAAATATTAAAAGCCATTTCTTCCCCATTTTCATCCATATATATATATATATATATTTCTCATTAAAAAGGACAACAATTTTTATGTACATTCTGAGCAATATAATACTCTGTTAAGTGAAGTGAAAAATGCAAAAATCGTTTCCAATGAAAAATCTGTTCACTAGAGACATTTGATGTTCTCAACATCGTAGGTGAAGAGAAATTCATAGCACTGGTGTCTGCTGCAAAAGAAGAAATTCGTTATTACGTTCGTTTTGATGAACTGTTTGACGTACTACATGAGACCTACATTGCTATAGGCCATGGCGGCCGAACACAGATGATTGTGGAACTGAATAGTAAGTACACGAATTTGACTGTTGAATCAATCGTTACTTATTTGAGATTATGTGAACCATGTCAGAAAAAGCAAAAAAAATTGAAAAGGTGTGTTGTAGTGAAACCTGTCATACACAGTGAAATGAATTCACGATGCTAAAATGACTTAATCGACATGCAGGCAAACCCAGGCAATAAGTCGAAGTTCATACTTGTATACCAAGATCATTTGACAAAATTTTGTATCCTCCGCGCACTAACTTCGAGAAGGGCTGATGAAGTATCGTATCATCTTTTGGACATTTTTGCCACCTTTGGTGCCCCAAGTATGCTACATTCTGATAATGGTAGAGAGTTTTGTCAGTCTCAGGGATCAGTCGAAAGAGCAAATCAAGATATCGAGAATATGTTGTCAACTAGGATGTAAACAAATGAAACTTCAAACTGCTCTGAAGGGCTGAGGTTTGTGCAAGCAATGAAAAATAGGGCTTATCATGAAGGGATCAGATGCTCACCATCTGAAGCCAGGCTTGGGGTTCCAATGACAATGGGCATTGCGACCTCAGATGTGCCACGTGATTTAATAAAAAATATAAACACTGAAGAAAACTTGGAAACAATTTTAAGCACCACTTCCACTGATTCACAGTAAATTAAAAATGACGGCCAAGGAATTGATGCCAGAGAATCAAGTACTGGAACAGAAGGAATCCTGTAATGTTTGAATACTCCATTAGTAGTGTAGCGCTTGACACAGTCACGTCGATTAAATATTTGGGCGTAACATTGTAGAGCGATATGAAGTGGGACAGGCATGCAATGGCAGTTGTGGGGAAGGCGGATAGTCGTCTTAGGTTCATTGGTAGAATTTTGGGAAGATGTGGTTCATCTGTAAAGGAGACCGCTTATAAAACACTAATACGACCTATTCTTGAGTACTGCTCGAGCGTTTGGGATCCCCATCAGGTCGGATTGAGGGAGGACATAGAAGCAATTCAGAGGCGGGCTGCTAGATTAGTTACTGGTAGGTTTGATCATCACGCGAGTGTTACGGAAATGCTTCAGGAACTCGGGTGGGAGTCTCTGGAGGAAAGGAGGCGTTCTTTTCGTGAATCGCTACTGAGGAAAAAAAATGGTTCAAATGGCTCTGAGCACTATGGGACTCGGCTGCTGTGGTCGTCGGTCCCCTGGAGCTTGGAACTGCTTAGACCTGGCCAGCCTAGGGACGTCGCGCACATCCGTGCCCGGGGCGGGATTCGAGCCTGCGACCGTGGCGATCGCACGGTTCCGGACTGCGCGCCTGGAACCGCGAGACCACCGCGCCCGGCACTACTGAGGAAATTTAGAGAATCATCATTTGAGGCTGACTGCAGTACAATTTTACTGCCGTCAACTTACATTTCGCGGAAAGACCACAAAGAAGATAAGAGAGATTAGGGCTCGTACAGAGGCATATAGGCAGTCATTTTTCCCTCATTCTGTTTGGGAGTGGAACAGGGAGAGAAGATGCTAGTTGTGGTATGAGGTACCCTCCGCCACGCACCGTATGGTGAATTGCGGAGTATGTATGTAGATGTAGATGTAGAATGGAGGTAGAAAGAGCGGCTGCAGCAGCTGAGGAAGCACCAGAGACACAGGATTGGACGACAGTTAACGAGTCACTGGCACCAGCTGATGGTTGTGACGAGACGCTGACAACTTCCAACAGTGTTAATAAAGAGAAACGGATCCGAGAAGTTGCCAAAGAAGGTCTTCAATTGCAGGCAAAGTAACTGAAAGCAGCGTCAAGTAACAAAATTGCAAAACCTTCAGTTGGACAGAATTAAAGTACCGGATGAAGACAGGGTAAAAATTGATGCAAAATCTATAATAGCAGTAGTGATAAATATCCAGGATGACGAATTTTATCAACTTGATACCGAAGCCGGTAAACTGAAGTCATTGTACACTAGGAACCAATTTACATTGTGCAAGGAAAATTTTATCAACGTCGAAGAAGTAGCAAGAGAAAATACGGGAAGTGTTTGCCAAACAATCTTTTGTTGAAAGACAAGGGTTCAAAAAGTGCAATTGCTTAAAAAGGTGTTCACCTAAAAATTTCTTGTGTAAATCGTCTTCCATATTATGTAGTTCGAAATGCTACAATAGTCAGCCTTGTTGTAACAAAAATTAACGTTCACAAAGTAACATTATTTACATTTTTCACTAACATGGAATATTGCTCATTATAATCACATTGGAATGCAAGGCTGTTTAAAATACATAAATTTACAGGAAATACAAACTATTTCAGTAAATTGCTAAGCTGATCTCTTTTAATGAATTCAGTTTTACCAGTTGGTATGGGTACATCCTAAGATTTACCAACGTCTCTTTGTAAAAGTTCGAAATCTATGCGTATAATAAGCAATTTCGGACTTTTACCATACCGTCATGGTAAGTCTTAGGTTTCACCAGTTAATTCTAGGATTTACTACTCGTCTTACTTTTACAGTAACATTTCTATTTCCACACTTTCTAAATCAAATAAATGTGGTGTTTTGAAATGTCTGGTCGAAACTTTCACCTCTTGGCAGTGCATTAAATTTAGTACGCAAAACTTGTCAAGAAAAACCGTGACATACTCTACTATAATTCCTAGTTTCTGATATTGTATTCAGACTTTCCTTATCACGGATGCTACCTCACTATTTCACTTACAACGCCTTATCCGGCAAAGCGAATTGAAGGCCAGCCCAGAGTGGCAACACTGCCATGTTTACATCCGGGAAACACGGAAGGGGACGTGCACCAGTGTATACCTACACGGATACTCCGCAGTTCACATATAGGTGCTTCATAGAGGGGGCTATATCTCGAGAATTCCACTTTCGAATAACACGTGGGAAAAGTGATCACTTAGATCTTCCCGTGAGAGCGCTGATTTCTTATGGTCGCTTCTCGCTAAGCCGCCCGGATAGCCGGGTTCGTTAAAGCGCCAGCTTCCAGAACGAGGCGAGGCACGACGGCCCCGGATCGAATTCGCCTCGCGGATTAACGACGGGAACCAGTGTGCCCGTCAGCCCGCATGTGGCATTCGACCATATGAATACACTAGTCGCAGACAGAAAGGGTACACGGATTCCACCCTGAGGGTGAGCTGGCAACAGCTATACAGTGCTTTGGGGAGTGGCGATCCCTTCGTAATATAAGCTTACACAGTACGACTAAAGTACGAATAACAACAAAATTCTTCACATGTTTAGCAATGTAGATAAAAAGGCAGTCGAGACAAGTCTCGCAAGGATGAAGTGGAAACATTTAGCTGTGGACACAAGCATGCAGACGAACTGTAGCTAAAGTGAGTAGTTCTCTACACACAGGATTCATACATACTCGTATCTAGTAGTACAGTACTTTATATGAGGGGAGAGGGGGTCTTATCTTTACAGTACAGTTATTGCTACACTGAAGGGCCAAAGAATATCGTTTAGGGCCCCCGCGAGCATGCAAAAGTGCCGCGTGACGACGTGGCATGGACTCGACTAATATCTGAAGTAGTGCTGGAGGGAAATGCCACTATGAATCCTGCAGGGCTGTCCATAAACCCGCAAGAATACGAGGGAGTGGAGATCTCTTCTGAACAACACGTTACAAGGCATCCCAGATATGCTCAATAATGTTCATGTCCGGGGAGTTTCGTGGCCAGTGGAAGTGTTTAAACTCAGAAGAGTGCTCCTGGAGCCTCTCTGTAGCAATTATGATCATGTGGGGTGTCGCATTGTCCTGCTGGAATTGTCCAAGTCCGTCGGACGTGCTTTGGGGTGCGTGCAGATGGACGTGAATGGATGCAGGTGATCAGACAGGATGCTTACTTACGTGTCAGCTGTCAGAGTCGTATCTAGACGTATCAGGGGTTCCATATCACTCCAACTGCACACGCTCCACGCCATTACAGACCCTCCACCAGCTTGAACAGTCCACAGCTGACATGAGGGGTCCATGGATTCATGAGGTTGTCTCCATCCGCTCGATAAAATCTGAAACGAGACTCGTCCGACCAGGCAACATGTTTCCAATGTCGGTGTTGACGGCCCAGGTGAGGCGTAAAGCTTTGTTTCGTGCAATCATTAAGGGTACATTAGTGGGCGTTCGGCTTCGAAAGCCCATATCGATGATGTTTTGTTGAGTGGTTCGCACGCTGACACTTGTTGATGGTCTAGCACTGAAATCTGAAGCAATTTGTTGTAGGGTTGCACTTGTCACGTTGAACGATTCTCTTCAGTCGTCGTTGGTCCCGTTCTTGGAGGATCTTTTTCCGGCCGCAGCGATGTCGGAGATTTTAATGTTTTACCGGATTCCTGACACTCACTGTACACTCTTGAAATGGTCATACGGGAAAATCCTCACTTCATCGCTACCTCGGAGATGCCGGGTCCCATCGCTCGTGCGCCGATTATAACACCACGTTCAAACTCACTTAAATCTTGATATCCTGCCACTGTAGCAGCAGTAACCGGTCTATCAACTGCGCCAGACACCTGCTGTCTTATTTAGGTGTTGCCGACCGCAGCACCGTATTCTGCCTGTTTTCTGTATTCTGTATTTGAATACGCATTCCTATACCAGTTTCTTTGGCGCTTCCGTGTACATCGAGGAGACGTAGCGCATTTTACTTGAGACGAATATGTCTGAGGGAGCTTTAACAGTTCATACATCTCCAGTTATTGCCACTGTGCTAGATACAAACTTGGAAGTTCATTATTACTGACTTGGCGCGAAGCGGGCTCGGAGTGTGTAGTGGGAAGGGACATGTGTGATGATGATGTGGCGAGAGGTTTCAGATAGTATCGAAACGATACTTCAAGTCTCGTGGACTACTTGTTACTCAGTAGAGAATACATAGGCTTACGATATGCAACAGCCCCACGGTCAGCTTTAAGGCCCAAGCGGCCGCTTCGGGTGCCAAGCTGAGAGAGGCACCAGGGGCTTCCAAGTCCAAAATCTGTATACAGTGTGTGTGTTATAACAAGTAGCGAAAAGTAACTCGGGTGGAAGTTTACGATAACACACATGGGCTCGCAAACGAGCCGGTAGCCAGTTGCAAATGTGTGGTTATGGGCAGCCACCGGCTTCAGTATCGAATATTGTCCCAGTTAGAATAAAGGTGTTTGGTACGTAAGCTTTTCGATCAAGTCTTCACCTAACGGAGTTCAAATTTCGCCGAAGACCTACATTAACAAGAAATACAGTACTACTCCAGCACGTTACCTGTTGCAATTTGTATTCCACGTGTCGTCCTCACAAAACTTTATGAACAGAATATTTCTCTTCCACATCACACACAAAACTGAATTTTCCTTTTGTAGTTGCCTATATCGAAATTTTTAATATGTTTATGAATTTACAGCTATTTCCATGGCAAATTTTCCGACATTTAACCACTTACTAGCGAATTCACTCTATATGCAACGCACAACTTAAGCGGCTGAAGACGTTTTATGTTTAACGCTCCAATATAAAACAACCTGCTTACTCTCTGTTCTTACACTCCTGGCCCCACAAACAGCAACCGGTTTTGGCCTCGCCAAGCAGTCTCTTCCACAGCGTTCTGTCCTTAGCGTCGTCTTCTCTGCTCCAGTCATCTGAAGATCCTTGGCCACCTGGTCTCTTGATCTCATTTATCTCTGCCAAAAAGTCTTCGTTCTTCGGGGTTCTTCTCTGACACGTGGCCGGCCCATCTCAATCCCCTTGTCTTGGTTTCCTCAACAATGTCTGGTTTATTTGGTAACTTTCTGAGCTTTCGTCTTCGCCATTCTCCTAAAAATGGTTCAAATGGCTCTGAGCACTGTGGGACTTAAGATCTGAGGTCATCAGTCCCCTTGAACTTAGAACTACTTAAACCTAACTAACCTAAGAACATCACACACATCCATGCCCGAGGCAGGATTCGAACCTGCGACCGTAGCAGTCGCGCGGTTCCAGACTGAAGCGCCTAGAACCGCTAGGCCACTTCGGCTGGCGCCATTCTCCTCCCTCAGAATATAAAGTTAGAGCACACTTTTTGAATTGCTGTCCCACTTTCTCCGCTGGAATGTAAAACAATTTGTAAACTACGGAATTATATATGTCCCTTATTAAATTGAAAAATAACAAAAATTTTGCATTGTCATGCTTTCATGTTAGTTTAATAGGCAGCACATTTTATCGAAGCTAGATAGGTCTATTTCTTTCTGCCTTCATATGAAGCTTTCAAAGATCTGGGGAATTACCTTCTTTTAATATTTAACCCTGGAATAAATTTCAGCAATGTGTTCTGCAACAGAGGAATGTTTTCTACAGCTACCTCTAGTACCATGGAAGCTATCGTCTGACGTCTCAACACAAGTCCTGTCATTGTGTCTCTTCTACTTGTTAGTGTTTTCCATATGTTTCTTTCTTCGCCGATCCTGCAGAGAACAGTCCACATCCTTCTGTAGCACCATGTCTCAAAAATGTCGATTCTGTTCTTTTCTGGTTTTATCACAGTTCACGACCCGCTGTGCTGTGCTCAAAACGTACATTCCCAGAATTTTCTTCCTCAAATTAAGGCCTGTGTCTGACAGCAGTAGACGAGGAATGACCTCTTCGCTGTGCTAGTCTGCTTTTGCACCCTCCTTGCTTCGGCCTTCGAGCGCTACTTTGCTTCCAGGGTAGCAGAATTCCTTAACTTCGTCGATTTTTTCGTTACCACATTTGATATCATATTTATCGCTAATCTCATATCTGGCACTCCTCATTTCTTCTTTTCACTCTTAATCCATATTCTCTGCTGTTCAGACTGTTCATTCAGCTCAAAAGGTCCTGCAGCTCTTCTTCACTATCACTGAGCACAGCAGAGTTATCAACCAATCTTATCATTGACATCATTTCCCCCTGAATTTTAGTCCTGCTCTTGAAACTTTAATTTCTTTGTTTCTTCTCCAACATACAGATTGAACAGTGTGCGAAATATTATATCCTTGTCTTACCGCTTTTTAATCCAATCTCTTCGTTCCTGATCTTTCAGTCATATTGTTTCCTCTCGGTAGTTGTACATATCGTATGTTTCCCGTCTTTCCATGTAGCTTACTCCTCCTCTTCTCATAATTTCGAACATCTGGTATCATTTTACAATGTCGAAAGTTTTTTTCAGGTCGACATAGACTATGGAAGTGTCCTAATTTTTGTTCAGTCTTGCTTTCATTATCAATTGCAACGTCAGAATCACCTTTCTGATTCCCTTACCTTTCTGAAAGCCAGACCTATTGTCACCATTATCAAATTTTCACTCTGCAACAGAGTGTGCGGTGATATGAAACTTTCTGGAAGATTAAAACTCTGTGCCCGACCGAGACTCGGGATCCTGAGCCGTGCTGGGGTAGCCCAGTCCGTAGAGCACTTGCCCGTGAAAGGCAAAGGTTCCGAGTTCGGGTCTCAGTCTGGCGCACAGTTTTCATCTGCTACGAAGTTTCAAACCGATTGTCATCTAACAGATCTTCAATTTTATTTCCAGTTCTTTTGTACATTATTCTTGTCAGCAATTTGAATGCATGAGCCATTAAGCTGATTGTGCGATATTTCTCGCACATATCTGCCCTTTTATTTTCGGGATTGTGTGCACGATATTTTTTCGACAGTCTGATGGTATGTCTCCAGACTCATAAATTCTACACAACATCCTGAATAGTCGCTTACTTGTTACCTCGCTGAATGATCACACAAATTCCTAAGGAACGTTATCTAGCTCTTCTGCCTTATTTGATCGCAAGTCTTCCGAAGCACTATTCTACTCTGTTCTAATACTGGAGCCCCTACGTCTTCAATATCGACTGTCATGTTTTCCTCAGTCAAGTCCTCTCCTTCGTAGATGCCTCCCACGTACTTTTCCCACCTATCTGCTGCCTTTTCTGCGCTTATTGTTCTCTTAACGTTAATGCCCTTGCTTTTAATTTCACCGAAGGTGGGTCTGGCCTTACTATATGCTGAATCAGTCCCTCCGACCACCACTTCTTGTTTTTTTTCAGATTTTTTCTGCAGCCCTTTCGGGATGGCTTCCCTGGACTTTCTGTTTATTTCATTCCTAAGTGACATGTTTATGTCTTCTTGAATTTCCCTGAGAAAACTTCCTTCTTTCGTCGATCAGTTGATGTATTTCTTCTGTTGCCGAAGGTTTCTTCCGTGTGCCTAGGTTTATCTGTCCAACATCTGTGGTTGCCCTTTGCAGAGACGTCCATTCCTCTTCATCTGAAATGTCTACTCGCATATTTCCACGTCTACTGTAGTATTCGTTATCACCGTATCTATAGCATAAGAGAACTTCAAACGCATGTTAATATTCCTCTTTTTTTTTTAATAACCCACTTCCTTACGCGTTGATTCTTTCGGATAAGTCTCTTAAAATTCACCCTACTCTTCATCGTTACTAAATTGTGACCCGAGTCTACATCTGCTTCTGCGTGTGCCTCACAATCCAACACCTACCTTCCGATAATTGGGGTAGATTAGATACGATTACTATAAAATTATCACCATGTTTGTATCAGGTTGTTATAATTAAAGTGCAGCTACTCACATACGTCCACTATAGTATGGCAGCGAAACTTGGTAGGTATGCTAATCCGTTAATGTGGAAACAATTTACTCTGGAAAAATATTAGTTCCAGTTTTGGCCAACAGGTGCAAATCTGGCGCTGTGCAGCATCTCGTTGACGTTTCCGGTGATCATATTGCGCAAATGTGTGAGTGACAGTTATTAATAAAATCAACACTACGCCTTTCTCTCTTGTCTGACCGTTCTGCCCACATCCTGTTCTTAATCCATTTCTAGTCTTTCTTGTAATCATAGCGCCAGATTTACACCATCTGGCCAACACTAGAAGTAATTTGTATCTAGCGTAAATCTGTTCCACTTTTAACGCATTAGAATGGCTACCAAGTTTCGCTGCCATACTGTAATTACAGCCCACACTAGACCTCCACGAGTAACTGCACTTTAATTATAACCAACCAGTATCATATCTATCAGCTAAGTTATTAACAAGTTATTAACATTTGTATGTGGAATTGTTTATAACAACAGTAACAAAAGCTACTGACACGCTACAAATGCTTAAGATACAACATCTGTTAGCGCTTGAGATCAGCTATAAAACGAACATACCTGATATACAGACAAACAGATCATTTGTTTACTATAAATAAAAAATATGTATTACAATTACTGTGTAAGAAAAAAAACAGTTCTCCACAGTTACACTAAAAGGTCAGCCTCTGCATGAATTATTTGTCCTAATGTTTTTAATTGTCTGTGCTTAAAAAAAACGGTTCAAACGGCTCTGAGAACTATGGGACTTAACAAATGGGTTCAAATGGCTCTGAGCACTATGCGACTCAACTGCTGAGGTCATCAGTCGCCTAGAACTTAGAACTAATTAAACCTAACTAACCTAAGGACATCACACACATCCATGCCCGAGGCAGGATTCGAACCTGCGATCGTAGCGGTCGCGCGGTTCCTAACTGTAGCGCCTAGAACCGCTCGGCCACTCCGGCAGGCGGTGTATGCTTATTTAATGAGAAATTTGTGCATTTGTAGAGAAGTCATTTTAGTAACGTAGTGTAGAACCGGCAAGATGGAATGAAGTTGCAGAGTTGACTAGTGATTGCCATTCCGGTTTTTGCGATTTTCAAAATGTAACAAAAATTTGATTGTATGATAACATGTAGTTGAAATGAAATGATAGTGTGTACTTGGGATATTTAAAACTTTTAAAACGTATGTCCAAACGCATGATAATCAGGCATGTAGATATTCTATTGACCACGGTTTTTGATCACGTGACGGAATTGAGATAGGAGCAAGCGGAATATGTCTTGGGGTCTTTTGCTGGTTGCAGCTGACTGGATAAGGCTGGTAAGGTATGGTGCGATGATACAGTGAAATTGTGTCATCACTGAGCGATAGTATAGATATCTTTTGCTGGACCGTTTTAAAAGATAGGAAATCTCGAATAGTCTTGAATGGGCTGTTTAAATGTTAGGCATTTTTCCAGATTATCGGTTCTTGGCAATAGACAATGTGTTTGGTATTCTTTAAACATTACATGCGTATACTCTGGCTGTTCGTCTAGGGCAGTTTTACAAAACTTTGTTTCGCTGTGTATATTATTCACATATGTAAGGTCATCATTTTTAATAATTTGTTTATGACAAATAATAAACTGAATGCGAATCTTAACGTATTGTCCCACGGAATTACACCTATATCCTTTTTTATTTAATAATTCACATATAATTAGTTCAATATTTGTTCACTGATTGTCCATTACCCTGGCCTGTTATTAACGGTAGTTTTAGGGCATAATGCAACTGTTCACAACCAAACCTCTATATCAGGAATCAAAGAATTAAAAAAGTGAGGGTTATGAATTCGTCGTCTGGTGGTCAAGTAACAACGAATTAATTATCTGATGAATAATTTCACTCCATTTATCTGTTACCAGAACCATATGATACAGGTCCAATTGTTTGATATCGTTAGTGATTAAAACAGTTATAGAACAGGTTCGTTAGACAATCTCCGATAATTATTAGATTATCATCTCCTTTTAGGAGCTGAATTAACCGTTCAGTATCCTCATATACTTTCTAGGTCTATTCACCGTATGATAGTGACGTCGGCATTTATGCCTGGACTACTGTTGCTGACGTTAGTCTGCTGTCGATTTTGACGTAAATGACCTAATCACTGAACTGTACAAAGTAACTTTCTCTCTGCCCTATCTTCCTATTCATAACGAATATCGCTCCCGTTATATCATTTCCTGCTGCTGTTGATACGAATCCATATCTTCTCTCTATTTCACTTCACTGAGCGCACTAATATCTAAACAGCCTTTGCAGTTCCCTTTTCAGATTCTGTAGCTTCCTTCCAACGTTCAGCTTTTCTACATTCGACGTCCCGAGAAGCTGTATATTACCCTTCCATTGGTTATCTAATTTTTTTCTCAAGATTACCTTCATCTTGGCAGTCCCTCCAAGAGAAGCGAATATAGCTCTAATCCGGATTCTTTTGCCAATAGAGAGGCATCATGATATCATGACATTTTTTTCATTTAAAGGCCACATGTCCTGTGGATACAAATTATGTGTCTTTAATACATTTGTTTGCATTTCCTTCTGAATCCTCATTGCCCTTTATCACTACTGATTCTTTCGCCTTTTAGGAGCAATGTTTGTGACCTAAGGACAAAAGGTTGCCCTGAAACTCTGTCAGCTCCTCTGTCCTCCTTGACTAGGCCGTTGGCAGAACGAAGGTGACTCATCTTCACCTGACACTGCAGATGATTTTTATTCAAAATTTAAGCAGTGGCTGGTTTCGGACCCGGAATGCATGTCGTTTGGATTACCAAAGACGCTACCCCTACACGACGGGTCCAATATCTATACAGTACTTACTTTAAAAGAAAAAAATACATTTCGACGAACATTAGATTTAGATTTATTTTTAAAGACCTTGCAAAGAGCCCAAGAGAAGACAGCTATTGAGGAGGCGTGAGGGGAAGGAGGAGGAGCAAACGATACGTCACTTGTGCGGAAGCACGTTCTCGACCGACTCTGATCTGCCATAACTGCGATGCTGTTCTGTTATGCTCAGCAGGTTACAATATTAGCCCATATTCAATATTTCGTCCACAAAGGACGGCATCTCGAGGGCTGCGACTCTTGATAAATATAAATAAAACAGTTTTCTGCATCAGTTACTTATTTATTTTGCCATTACGCGTTTCGATGATTCACACCATCATCTTCAGGTAGAGGAATGTTTAGTTGCATAGCTGGCGTTAGTAAAGTACGCAGACGCCTTTCCACAGCGGCAGACAAAGTGCGTGCGCCTTGCACTTAGTCTGCTGCTGTGAAAAGGCGTCTATGCGCTACAAAATCGATCCAGTGGCTCTCATCTGAGGTCATCAGTCCCTTAGACTTAGAACTACTTAAACCTAGCTAACCTAAGGACATCACACACATCCATTCCCGAGGCAGGATTCGAACATGCGACCGTAGCAGATGCGCTGTTCCGGTCTGAAGCGCCTAGAACCGCTCGACCACAGCGCCCGGCCTATGCGCTACACTAACACGGATTATGTAACAGTTCTCCGCCTGAAGATGATACTGAGAACGATCGAATCGCGTAGTGGTAAAATACGTGACTGAAGCAGAAAACTTTTATTATTGCTACTGTTAATTCCTCCTTAAGTAGAACTTTAAAACACAATCAATTATTATGGCATTTTTTCTGTCTTCTTTTTTCTTCCCGAAAACCTCTCATATATTCACTGCGCTTCTTCTTCCTCTCTTCTGTCCAGTTCTTTACTGTTTTCTTCTCTTTGGGTATTTGCTGAAATTTCTGTTTTCTGATTTTTGCTCTCTATTTTTCCCCGTCTGTCATGTGTTCCGCGGAGATGTTCAATTTCTTGAGGTCTTCTATGGTTTCCTTTACGCAATTGGTTCTCACTGTATTAGTTGTTACTATGTTAAAAACCTTGGTCAGTCTGCTTTTATTCATCCTATGTATTTGTCGGATGAGTTTTGTCTTTGTTTTCCTGATGCTATCTGTAATCGTTTCTGTCTGTTAGTACAGTTCTTTTGTCGGTCTCTTTGTCCAGAGCCCTCTTTTTGAACCGGCGCGTAGATCTTTCTCAGTTATTTCTTCTGTTGTTTTTCAATCTCCTTGATTTTTTTTCTTCTTTTGATTACTGTTGTTTCTGAGGCACACAAGGCCTCTTGTAAGACTACTCTACTACAGTGTCTTAATTTGGTATTGATGGAAATACTTTTTTTTGTAATGGTATAACGTAAGTCTGTATGCTTTTTGTAGTTTTGTGATCCTTTCTTCAATGAATGTCGAGTTCTGTCCTGTTTTCTGTGTAATCTCTCCCACGTATTCGAAACTTTCTACTTGTGTTATCTCTCCTCATTTCGTTATCAGTGGCTTTCTCTCTGTGGACTTTTTGTCCATGTAATGCGTTTTTTCATATGAGTTTTGTAGTGCCGTTTTGGCTGCGAATTCGTGTAGCGTCTCTAGAGCTTCTTTGGCTTCTTTTCTGTTATTTGTTATGATGGCTATACCATGAGCGAAGGCCAGACACTCTATGTTGACGGTTCTATCCTAATGTCTGCCCATCTTTACCCCCAATTGACTCCTCTGTCCCATGTCCTAATTATTTTCTCCGAAACAAAGCTAAATAGACTGAGTGACATGTCGACTCCTTGCCTCACTCCTGTCTTGATTTCGAATGGTTCCGAGATCTTTTCCATAAATTTCTCATTGAATGTTGAATTTGTTAATGTTTTCTGGATTAGGTTTCTGTTCTTGATCTCCACCTTCATTTCTTCCAATGTGTTGAAGAGTGTTTCTCTCTCTATGGAGTCGTGGGCCTTCTTGGAGTCGACGAATGTTATCGTGGTGTTCCCAGACTTCCTTATTATCAATAGTGTTCTGAGGCACCAGATCTGTCCACTGCACGATCTTCCCTTTCTGAACCCTTCATGGTGTTCTCCTATCTGTGAATCTGTCTGAGACTCTAGACGATTTAACAGTGCTTTGGATAGAATTTTGTACGTCACAGACAGTAGTGAAACATGCTTCCGCAGAAGTGACGTATCGTTTGCTCCTCCTCCTTCCCCTCACGTCTCCTCAATAGCTGTCTTCTCTTGGGCTCTTTGCAAGGTCTTTAAAAACAAATCTAAATCTAATCTACTGGTGGAAGTAAAGCTGCGAGGACGGGGCGTGAGTCGTGCTTGGGTAGCTCAGATGGTAGAGACTCAGAGGGCCATAGACACGGGTTCACAGGTAGATGCCATGTTTCTTGACTTCCGCAAGGCGTTTGATACAGTTCCCCACAGTCGTTTAATCAACAAAGTAAGAGCATATGGACTATCAGACCAATTGTGTGATTGGATTGAAGAGTTTCTAGATAACAGAACACAGCATGTCATTCTCAATGGAGAGAAGTCTTCCGAGGTAGGAGTGATTTCGGGTGTGCCGCAGGGGAATGTCGTGGGACCGTTGCTATTCACAATATATATAAATGACCTTGTGGATAACATCGGAAGTTGACTGAGGCTTTTTGCGGATGATGCTGTAGTATATCGAGAGGTTGTAACAATGGAAAATTGTACTGAAATGCAGGAGGATCTGCAACGAATTGACGCACGGTGCAGGGAATTGCAATTGAATCTCAATGTAGACAAGTGTAATGTGCTGCGAATACACCGAAAGAAAGATCCTTTCTCATTTAGCTACAATATAGCAGGTCAGCATCTGGAAGCAATTAATTCCATACATTATCTGGGAGTACGCATTAGGAGTGATTTAAAATGGAATGATCATATAAAGTTGATCGTCGGTAAAGCAGATGCCAGACTGAGATTCTTTGCAAGAATCCTAAGGAAATGCAGCCCGAAAACAAAGGAAGTAGGTTACAGTACACTTGTTGGCCCACTGTTTGAAAACTACTCACCGGTGTGGGATCCGTACGAGATAGGGTTGATAGAAAAGATAGAGAAGATCCAAAGGAGAGCAGCGCGCTTCGTTACAGGATCATTTAGTAATCGCGAAAGCGTTACGGAGATGATAGAAAAACTCCAGTGGAAGACTCTGAAGGAGAGACGCTCAGTAGCTCGGTACGGGCTTTTGTTGAAGTTTCGAGAACGTACCTCCACCGAGGAGTCAAGCAGTATATTGCTCCCTCCTACGTATATCTCGCGAAGAGATCATGAGGATAAAATCAGAGAGCTTAGAGTCCACACAGAGGCATACCGACAATCTTTCTTTCCACGAACAGTACGACACTGGAATAGAAGGGAGAACCGATAGAGGTACTCAAGGTACCCTCCGCCACACACCGTCAGGTGGCTTGCGGAGTACGGATGTAGATGTAGATGTAAGTAAAGCACTTGCCCGCGAAAGGCAAAGGTCCCGAGTTCGAGACTCGGTCCGGCACACAGTTTTAATCTGCCAGGAAGTTTCATATCAGCGCACACTCCGCTGCAGAGTGAAATCTCATTCTGGAGTAGTGAAATCCCTCCGTAGTTATTAGGGTCGGTTTTGTCGTCTTTCCTGTGGTTGGGATGTATTAGGGCTGACTTCGATTCTTCTGGTACCTATTCCGTTACCCAGACGTATTATGTATTTTGTGTGTAATGTTTTCGTGATACAGAAAGACCCGCCAGGTTAGCCGAGCGCGGTAACGCGCTGCTTCCTGTACTTGGGTAGGCGCGTCGGCCCCGGGTCGAAATCGCCCGGCGGATTAACGTCGAGGGCCGGGGTGCCGGCCAGCCTGATTGTGGTTTTTAGGCGGTTTTCAACATCCCCCTAGGTGAATACCGAGCTGGTCCCCACGTCCCGCCTCAGTTACACGGCTCGCAGACATCTGAACACTTTCGCACTATTCCATGGATTACACTAGTCGCAGACAGTTGGGGTACACTAATTCCTTCCCGGGCGGTACGGGGTGGTGGCAGGAAGGGCATCCGGCCACCCCTTCAACTAACACTGCCACATCCGATTAACCATGCCGACCCTGCGTATCCGCGGGAAAAACGGCACAAGCAAAAGAAAGAAAGTTTTCGTGATCCAGAACATTTTTATTTACGTTAGCCCATATTGCTTCTCTCCCTTTTACCTTGCGTTTCAACTAAATTGTAGCGCCTACTGCGCAGAACGCCCGAAGTGCAAGTGGAGCGTGAAGGAGACGTGCTCGCTGACTCGGGGTCCGCATTAGGAGTGAGGCGTGCTTCGCGCGCGACTCACGGCGAGCGGGCGGCCGCATGTCCGTGCAGGCCGCGGCGCGCGCTCGTCAGCAGAGCCGAGTGCCAGGAAACAGCCAGTGCGCCGAGAGCCAGCCTGCAGCGTGCAGCGCGCCGCGCGCCTTGTGTGTGCCGTGCGCTCTACCTCCGGACGCCGTACACCTGCTACCAGAGATGCTGACCCGGCGCCACACCGGCTGGCCACGCCCGCCCACTTCCGGGTCCGAGCGCTGCGCTGGCGCCAACGGGATGTTGCCGCAGCCACCCGGTCCGCACTCAGGTATTCCTACATTCCAACTACTAGGCAGTTGTCTGCACCGCTTCGTGTTCGTACTAGAGGTATACTCCGTTTCCGTGTAGGACGGGAAATAAGAAAGGAATGGTATATGGCGAGAAATCACAGTGGGTGGTCCGCAGGGTTCGATCTACATCTACATCCACGTGATTACAATGCTACTCACAACAAAGTGCCTGGCAGAGGGTTCAATTAACCATCTTCATGCTGTCTCTCTACCGTTCCACTATCGAACGGCACGCCGGAAAAACGAGCACTTAAATTTTTCTGTGCGAGACCTTATTTCTCTTATTTTATCGCGATGATCGTTTCTCCCTAGTAGGTGGGTGCCAACAGAATGTTTTCGCAATCGGAGGAGAAAACTGGTAATTGAAATTTCATGAGAAGATCCCGTCACAACGAAAAACGCCTTTGTTTTAATGATTGCAACTCCAGTTCACGTATAATGTCTGTGGCACTATCTCCCCTATTTCGCGATAATACAAAACGAGCTACCCTTCTTTGTACTTTTTCGATGTCATCCGTCAGTCCCACCTGATGCGGATCCCACACCGCACAGAAATAGTCCAGAATAGGGCGGACAAGCGTAGTGTAAGCACTCTCTTTGGTGGACCTGTTGCACCTTCTAAGTGTTCTGTCAATGAATCGCAGTCTTCGGTTTGCTCTACCCACAATATTATCTATGTGATCGTTCCAATTTAGGTTATTTGTCATTGTAATCCCTAAGTATTTAGTTGAATTTACAGCCTTCAGATTTGTGTGACTTATGGCGTAATCGAAATTTAGCTGATTTCTTTTAGCACTCATGTGAATTACTTCACAATTTTCTTTATTAAGCGTCAAATTGACACTTTTCTCACCATACAGATACCTTATCTAAATCATTTTGCAAGTCGTTTTGGTTATCTGATGACTTAACAAGACGGTAAATGACAGCATCATCTCCAAACAATCTAAGACGGCTACTCAGATTGTCTCCTATGTCGTTAATATAGATCAGGAACAATAGAGGGCCTATAACACTTCTTTGGGGAACGCCGGATATTACTTCAGTTTTACTCGATGACTTTCCGTCTCTTACTACGAACTGCGACCTTTCTGACAGGAAATCACGAATCCAGTCGCACATCTGATGCGATACTCCGTAAGCACGCAGCTTTGATAGAAGACGCTTGTGAGCAACGGTGATAATGGGTACATTACTGTTCTTCGTCCCGTCGGCGTTTCTTAATGTTTTGATAAGTGACTTTTTAAGATCCTATTAGGTCTACAACTTTGCTTCCGCCGTTTTGCAGTAGACGGCATTAGTGGAAAGTAATGGTGCAAGTTGTAGGTCTTAATTGTCATAGAGTAAGCTTAGGCATTTGAGAGTATACCGCCCGGCTGAATATGTCAACTTACGTGCCCAATTCTCGTCACCTGCGGGAGGTTTTAATTTTCTACTTCGATATGAAGAAATCTGCGGCTGAGGCTCATAAAAAGCTGGGTAATAAGACCTATGATGATACGCCTGTTAGTGACAGAACTTTTCAAAAAATGGTTTCCATGCTTCAAGAACGGTGATTTTGACTTTGAAGACCGTTGTGAAAGAGAGAGAGCTTTCGATGCTACTGCAACCGATGGATACCATCACAGGAGATCGTTATCGAAAGCAATTGCCGTGTTTGAGCCGATCACTGAAAGACAAACGGCCACAATACAGCGATAGACATGAAAAGCTGAAACTTTCCTGGCAGATTAAAACTGTGTGCCGGATCAGACTCGAACTCGGGAATTTTGGGAATGAAAAGCTGATTTTGCAGCATGACAGTGCTCGACCCCATGTCGCAAAACCCGCCAAAACATACCTGGAAACGTTGAAATGGGAAGTTCTACCCCACCCGCTGTATTCTCCAGACATTGTTCCCCTTGACTACCAACTTTTTAGTTCGGTGGCACACGACCTGGCTGTCCAGCGCTTCCTGTCATATGAAAAATAGCAAAATTGGATCGATGCATGGATCTTCTCGTAAGACGCCCAGTTCTTCCGCCGCGGGATTCATATGC
Organism: Schistocerca nitens; assembly: GCF_023898315.1. Classification (NCBI taxonomy): domain Eukaryota; kingdom Metazoa; phylum Arthropoda; class Insecta; order Orthoptera; family Acrididae; genus Schistocerca; species Schistocerca nitens. The sequence goes on from NC_064615.1 coordinate 410,384,021, forward strand.
TGCCCGAAAGATGGTAGAAAGTAGTGGCCAGCGATGGCCAATACTTTGATACGTAAATTTTTTGTAAGATGCTCACAATGAAGCCTCGAACTTTGAGAAAAAACCGTGGAAGCAAAGTTGTAGCCCCAGTATATTATCGTGAAACCCCAGATTTGCTTCTATTCTTTATCCTATACTAGCTTTTCACCCACGACTTCGCCTGCACGTTCCTGTGTTACTGAGGTGGCAAGTCATGGGTTACTTCCTAATGTGGTGTCAGACTTCCTTTTGCCCGGCATAGTGCAGCAGCTCGACGTTGCGTGGACTCAACGAGCCGTTGGAAGTCCCCTGCAGAAATACTGAGCCGTACTCCCTCTATTTTCATTTTATTACTGTTATTATTATTATTATTTGAATCTTCAGTTTTACTGGTTTGATGCGGCCCGCCACAAATTGCTCTCCTGAGAGGACCTCTCCACCTCATAGAAGCATTTGCAACCTACGTCGTCAGTTATTTGCTGCATGTACTCCAATCTCTGTCTTCCTCTAAAGTTTTTGCCCTCTACAACCCCCTCTAGTACGTGGAAGTTACTCTTTGGTGTCGTAACAGGCGCCGTCTCATCCTGTCCCCGCATCTTTTCAGTGTTTTCCACATATTCCTTTCCACGCCGCTTCTGCGCAGAACCTTCTCATTCCTTACCTAATAACTCAGCCTGATTTTCAACATTCTTCTGTAGCACCACATCTCAAATGCTTCAACTCTCTTCTTTTGTGGTTTTCGCACAGTCCATGTTTCACTCCACACAATGCTTAGCTAGAAACGTACATCCTCAAAAATTTCTTCCTCAAATTATGTTTGATACTTGTAGACCTCTCTATACCCGTCCATAATTGCGAAAGTGTTGGCAGTCCAGGATTTTGAGCACGAACCGACCTCACGATTATGTTCCATAAATGTTCGATGTGATTCATGTGGCCGCGCGGTTTGAGGCGCCATGTCACGGACTGCGCGGTCCCTCCCGCCAGAGGCTCGAGTACTCCCTCTGGCATGGGTGTGTGTGTTGTTCTTAGCATAAGTTATTTTAAGTAGTGTGTAAGTGTAGGGGCCGATAACCTCAGCAGATTGGTCCCTAAGGAATTCACACACATTTGAACATTTTGATTCATGTCGGGTGGCCAAATAATTAGCTCGAATTATGCTTACTGTTCTTCAGACCAATAGCGAGCAATTATGGCCCCGTAACATGGTGCATTGTCATCCATAAAATTCCACCGTTGTTTGGGAACATGAAGTCCATGAATGGCTGCAAATAGTCTCCAAGTAGCCGAACATAACGATTTCGAGTCAATGATCGGTTCAATTGGACCAGAAGGCCCAGACCATTTCATGCAAACTAAGCCCACACAATTATGGAGCCACCAAGAGTGTGCACAGTGCCTTGTTAACAACTTGGGTCCATGGCTTCTTGGGGTCTGCGCCACATTCGAACCCTACCATCTGCGCTTACCAACTGAAATCGGGAGTCATCTGATCAGGCCGCTGTTTTCCAGTCATCTAAGGTCCAACCGATAAGGTCGCGAGCCCAGGAGAGGCGCTGCAGGTGACATCATGGGGTTAGCAAAGGCAGTCGCTTTGTCATCTGCTGCCAAAGCCCATTAACGCCAAATTTCACCTCACTGTCCTGACGGATACGTTCACCGTACGTCCCACATTGATGTCTGCGGTTATTTCACGCAATGTTGCTTTTCTGTTAGTACTGACAACTCTACACAAACGCCGCTTCTCCCTGTCGTTAGGTGAAGGCCGCCAGCCACTGCATCGTAATGCCTGGAATTTGGTACTCTTCGGCACACTCTTGACACTATGGATCTCGGAATATTGAATTCCCTAAGATTTCCGAAAGAATGTCCCATGCGTTCAGTTCCAACTACCATTCCTCATTCAAAGTCTGTTAAGTTCCGTCATGCGGCCATAGTCACGACGGTAATCTATTCACATGAATCACCTGACTACAACTGACCGCTTCACCAATGCACCGCCCTCTTATTCCTTATGTACTTAATACAGCCGCCATCTGTATGTGTGCATAACGCTATCACAAGACTTTTGTCACCTCAGTTTATACACAGGATGTCCCAGAAGGAATGTTCAGTACTCATTAAAATGACAAGCACGATCATTTGAAACAAAAAAGTCTAGTACACATGCACTCTAAAATGCCTACTTTAAGAGCCATGAGCATTTCTTCATATTTGATGTTGTAAAACAAATCTCTTATACTATAAGCACTTTGCTTTCCGTATTTTGAGAGGTTACCAGTGAAAACCCAAACGAAAAAAAAAGTCCATTAAACGTCGGCCTTAAAAGTGAATTCCTTAAGAGCAACTGAGCACTTATTCATTTTTGCTAGTGTGAAACTTGTCTCTTCTACCCAACAAGTCCTCATAGCTGTTAACGCACGTATTTTAGAGCCCATGTCTACTGCACAATCAATCTTTTCTTGTTTTTTATCTTCTCTAAAAACATGAAAACCAAAACTTTCGCAGTAGAGGAGACTTGTTTCACAGAAACGAAGATGAAGGAGTGCTCATAGTTCTTTCGGTATGCTGTGGATGCGGCTGCTTTGTGAGATGGACGATGGCGGCATTTGAATGGTCGACTACGATACAATCACACCCTGTGCAGTTGTTTCCTCATTTTAGAGTTCGCCGACTGCAAGGTTGCGTCTGATCACTGACAATACAACCTTATTCGCTGTCGGTGTTGCATTCGAGACGACTATCCAAATTAATAAGTGCAAGCGAGGGTTACTTAGAGACTTAACCCTGGAACACCAAAGGGGGCGGGGAGAGTGTTACATTACAACTAAATCATCGTAAAGTTTACAACTGCATATTTTAATCAAAGGTTATGCATTAATTAATTACCATTGTTAGAGCTCCAAAGGCACGTGATATATCACATTAGGTACAAATTGTCTTGTTTTATAACTTACTGCAATCGTAAATTTTAAGACGGTTTAGTACGATATTTATTTCTTTTTTCTTTTTCTTAAATTATTTTCTCAAATGATACGAATACAGGCAGGCAAGTTTCTCGGAAATCATGAGTGTTGTTCAGTGAATCCTACCATTCCGCGGAACACAGTTAACGCTGCTCTATGTTAATGATCATTTTGTGGAATCAGGAAGTACAATTAGTTCTTTTTGCACATCGCAGAGGCATTATTGTCAACCTGATCAAAAAAGTATAAACAAGAGAGTAGTAAATGACGTTTTTGTTAAAGTTATCGTCCGCAGCTCGTGGTCGTGCGGTAGCGTTCTCGCTTCCCGCGCCCGGGTTCGATTCCCGGCGGGGTCAGGGATTTTCTCTGCCTCGTGATGACTGGGTGTTGTGTGCTGTCCTTAGGTTAGTTAGGTTTAAGTAGTTCTAAGTTCTAGGGGACTGATGACCATAGATGTTAAGTCCCATGGTGCTCAGAGCCGTTTTTTAAAGTTATCGATTGGTTTTCGGTGAATGGACTACCTTCAACAGCTGAAAAAACAGATGTCATCGACGTTTGTAGTGCCAGAAATATCCCGCTTACTGTGAATATAGTTTATCAACAGAATGTAATAAACAGTGTCCAAAGTTCTACGGCCTTGGGTGCGTATATTGATAAAAACTTAAATTGAAAAAGCCATGTAGTACACCTGCTAAAACGTTTAGGTTCAACTACTTTTGCCATCAGAATAATTGCCAACTGCGCGGACATATAAACATTAAGCTACTATATTTTGCCCATTTTCATTCACTGATAATTTACAAGATTATATTCTCGGGCAATTCCTCACTTAGTCAAAAAACATTAGTTCGCAAAAGAAAGTAATTACAATTATATACAGAGTTCACACATGTACATGTTGCAGGTACCTATTTAAGAATCGGGAATATATTTACTCACCGGTGAAATTTGTTGTCAGCACTCCACTGCAGTTGAAAGGAATAGAGATACTCACCAACACAATACTAGAAGCAGAAATGATCTGCATTTCCCTCTGGTGAATCTTTGGCACAAAAAGGTGTGCATACACAGATACGAGGTGATGTTCAAATGTGTGTGAATTCCTAAGGGACCCAACTGCTGAGGTCATCGGTCCCTAGACTTACACAATACTTATTCTAAGAACAACACAAACACCCATGCCCGAGGGAGAACTCGAACCTCCGGCGGCAGAGATACGAAGTGACTTCAAGAAATAAGTTACACATGTCATCACACTCTAAGACTGTCGCGCAACAAGAATGGCACATTGTCAAAAGATAGTACACGGTCTACGTTTCCTGCAGACGCAGTTTTGCTGCGGTAAACGTAATACAGGGAGGCGCACGAAATGTGTTACCAATTGTTTCTTTCACAATTTACGACGCACATTAGATATCCCGCTGGGATCTCTACAGCAGTACCAGCAGAGCTTGGAAAAACAAATGAGTTACGAAATGACGTGTAATTCACGATACTGCCGCTAGGAGACTAGTAAGCAGCAATGGCTGACAATGGAAGACTGACGACACAGCAACGATCGGCAATTGTGTTACTTTTTCATGAAACGAAAAGCCTTGTTGTGACTCAGAGGCGTTTTCGACATCAGTTTAACACACGATGGGCCCCTTGCAAGAGGACCATCCATAGGTTGTAAGATAAATTTGTACAGGAAGGAACACTATTGGAAGCGAAGCGACCTCGGCCTAAGCCTGTTTGTTCGCCGGAGAATATTGAAGCGGTACGAGTTGCTGTACAGAGAAGTCCCGGGAAATCGTGTAGAAAGGCAGCAGTGCAACTGGAAATATCCAGACGTTCCGTTCAACGCATTCTTAAAAGTGACTATATGTACCCATACAAGATGACCTGTGCACAGAAGCTCACTGAAGAACACAAGCAGCAGAGACTAGTGTTTGCTCAGTGGGCGGAGGATAGGGAAGAAACTCTCAACAACGTTTGGTTTTCAGTCCAGGCGCATTTTCCTTTAGACGGTGTGGTTAGCAAACAAAATGTACGCTTTTGGGCCACTGAAAACCCACAAGTGCTTCATGAACGACAACATTACGCTTCGAGGATTCCAGCGTGGGCAGCAATTTCCAGTCACGGACCTATTGGACCCTTTTTCTTTGAAGAAATTGTGAACAGCGAGCGTTATTTGAGCATGCTTCGCAACAGCTTCATTCCACAGCTTCTTGCTAGTGCCTTGCCCTTCAACACGCAGTGGTTCATGCAAGATGGAGCAACGCCACATACTGCAAACACTGTGTTGGAGTTTTTACACGAGCATTTAGACAAGCGGATCATTTCACTCAGATCTCCAGGTCGCTTCAATGACGGACAAAATTGGCCCCCCAATAGTCCAGACCTCAATCCATGTGACTTTTTTCTTTGGGGGTACCTAAAGGAAAAAATTCTCCCGAAACGTTCACGCGATTTAATGGAACTCAGAAGACTTATTCTTCAAGCTTGCAGTGAAATTACGGAAGAAATGTGCCGTAGGGTAATCACTAACTTCAGTGTTCGTTTGAAGGAAGTTAGGAAACGAAATGGTGGACATATTGAGCATGTGCTGAGTTAGAACAAATCTCCGGCTCTTCATTGTAGTATATGTTCCTTTCAGACTGTATTGACAATAAAGTTCATATTCAAAAACAAAATGGTAACACATTTCGTGCGCCACCCTGTAGAAGCACCACAGTGCGCGATTGAAATGGGCGTGACAACTGGAAATGTACTCCAAAGCTGGAAGTATGCGAGACAGTACGAATCTTGTAGGTAAAACATCTAAATTGTACACATATTCACCGTCAAATTCTGGCAGTGTACGGACCAAATGCTACATCGCGTCCAGCCTTATTGAAATCGTGCCAACCATTTGATGAAGGCCACACAGACGAGAGTGATGTTGATCGGGAAGCAAGGCCATCGACATCGGCCACAGATGACAGTGTCCAGGAAATCGAGGTACTGATTCGCAGCAATCGCAGAATTCCCAACGGCGAGGACATTCACACAGCGGTTCCCGAACTGCTCCGCAACCAAGCAGTGGATTTATATCGTTGAGGAATTGAATGATTGGTAGAAAGTTCCGGCCGTTGTTTACGCAGACTTTGAAGCAATGCTGAAAAAGAAGTGTCATGGTCAGCGCCACCTAGAAGTGTTGTGCAGCATTCAATAAAAGTCACTTAGCCTCCCATGATAATGCGTAACTTTCTTTTTGGACTCCTATAGTATAAAACGATTTGACAATCTACGCAATGAAATAAAATGCCTGACAGACGGCAGAAGTGTTTTCATGTGTTCATTAAAGTTATTTGTCTCTTCTTCTTCGTTTTTTTTTTCTAGTGTTAAGTATATTATGCTCGATCCAAAAATACTCTCGTCTTCTTCCAAGTAGTCCAGGTAAAGTAAAAGGCTGACACCCCTGATCTACACCTATACTCTGTAAACCACAGTGGGGCGCATGCCAGGGGGTATCTCTCGTTGAACCACATGTTTGGGTCTCTTCCCCTTCCATTTGCGACGGAAAAATGTCAGCGATACACAGGGGATTGTAGTGTAACTCCTAATTCCTCACTAAATGCTAGTTCACGAAACATTGCAAGTAGGCTTTCGCGGAATGGTTGGCGTCTATCTTCATGTATTTGACGTTCAGGTATTCCAGTACTTCAGTGGTGCTCCCCCGTGAGTCAAACAAATTAGTGAAAATTCGTGCTCTACTTAAATATCATCTATTAATACTATTTGCTTTGCTTCTGGTTCGCTTAGAGTAGCCGTTCAAAAAGAGCGTTCTGGTTGGATATCGCTCCAAAAGTGAAGTCCATTCTTCAATACGATTCTTAGTCGCGAAAAATCTCAAAGTTGCTGACATTCATCGCCTTATTTGTGCTATATACAGAACAAATATTGTGAGTAAAGATCCTGCATGTCAATAGTGCTGTTTGTTTACGAGTGGAAGGTCGAACGTTCATGATAACGACAGAAGCCTGAAGTCAACTTGAAACTAGCAGAGAAAATTGCCTAAAATGTTCGTGAAGATCGATGTTGTCTCAACTGTCGAAAAACTTTCCACGGACTTCTCGAAGTGTTTTGCATGAGGTCGTGAGCAAACGATTAGAGTACCGCAGGCTCCGCGCTCGTCGGGCAGTCTGTAGTCTCTGGTTGCAGAGTTCTGTGCAGCGGGAAGTGCAGGACCCGGCAAGAGATACGATGAATTCTTAAATCTGAAAGATGATAATCTAAGAAAGTAATAAAAAGGTGTGTCCCTAAAAATTTGCTAATAATTTCAGTTTCATGACTGCAGAATTTTATACATAGCAAAACGGAGATTAGTTTCAAAATAACTCTCGTACTTCAAAACTAGTTACAAATTGTGCCTGGATTCAGCTTTTAGTTAATCGATAGAGTTGTTTCCTTGTTGATCGTTTTATATTACCTTTCGTGTTTGATTTGGTGGCTCAGTGGCTTAAGTTCTAGATCCAAAAATCCAGCGTTCAATCGCCAGTCAGTCATGGGACTTCTTCTGGCACTCTGGCAATGATTTGTTAGTGGCAAAAATGTAAGCTTCCACCGTGATTTCGAATCCACTTTAAACTGTACGATCTCCCGCTACTGGCTCGTTAAGTCAGTTTAGAAGTCGGAACAATGCAATAGCATAGCACCTCCAACATGGCCATATTTATTCAGGCTCTGCAGTTTTCAAACCTACCTTCATGCTGAGGACACCTTAACTTGGTGTTAATTTTGTAATAAACCAGAAGAGTGCCGAAATAACACGTTTCTTGTGTCTGCAAAGATGAATCGTCAATACGAGCTAGCTCGGGGCACAGAACATCCACATGAGATTATGGAACAAACTCATCGTTCACCTAAAGTTAAGGTCTTTTGCACCATGTTCTCTCCAAAAGTTTATGGACTATTTTTGTTTGTGGAGAAAACTATGACTGTGTTCGTGTACCGGAACATGCATAATAATGGCTCAGACCACAATTACAGTAAGACACTGGAGACTTTATTTTGCAACAAGACGGCGCTCCACCACACTTTCTTTCAGGTATTCGTGATTACCTCAGTGCTGAACTGTCTCAGCTGAACTGATTTGACTTGCTTCTCACCATGACTCTTCGGCAAGAGCTTGACTGTTGTATTAACGTTTTCCATCTCATGAAGACCGCCGATGTTGTAATGTCTGTTAAAATCTTTGAGAGATGCTCTATCCACCAACTATTTTTCGTATATCTATCAGGTTTCATGCAGTCATCTTGTGAAACTCTGCAAGTACTTATGAATAACCCTGTACAAAACTCTTGTCCGTTGCATTCTTGAGCTTCGTCTCCATCCTCACCAGCTTGACTGAACGAAAAGATGGACACCATTAACAACAAAAAGGCAGAACAAGGAGTAAACTACAATGGAAGGCGCTACACGAAAAACATCCTCATCACTCTTGTATTTCAAATTATGAAAGCACACTTCCGCTAATAGTGTATAAACATATTATTTCACTCCCGCAGCCATCACGTAACCACCACGATGGTGAAATTAGAGATATGACTTCTACAGAATCTCACGATGAGTGGCTCTTAGCCCTTACCTTCCATCAATTGAATATGGAGGAGGAAGAACGGCGCTGGTAGTCTATGTACCCATGACCGCACAGTATATAGTGGCTTTCGGAATAACGATGAAGATCTAGTACGATGGTACACAGCTATAAATTTGGAAAGCGTTCATAACCTTCCGCCAGTTCAAGAACCCATTTAGTCTCATTTTCAAGAATTAACTCCGGAATCTTTTACACTTCGCTCCTCTGTGCGTGTTTTAATTTAGAACTCGCTAATTTTGAACTGCGTCCTCCCCTCTCTCCATCATTAAAATTAGTGTTTGTCCTAGGAGCTATGAATTTCAGAGATGAGGCGTTCTGTCTTGCTCACAATCGCTTAAAGTCAAACTACGAGGGAACGAACAAGTGAACAAGAGACTAGACTAAAATAATGTGTGTGGCTACTGACGAGTTTGTAGGCATTGTACAATAAGCAGATGAGAATCCTACGTACTAGGCGGTTCGCCGTGAATGTGGGGGCGCAGTGCCTTTCATCGGTTCTAACGCCAGTTGGTACTGTGATGGAGAATGACGGCAGAGTTGTCATAGTCGGAATTCTACCCCGTAGGGTATGTTTCTGGCTCAGTGCTGCCACTAAACGGAGAGGTTGGTAATAATAGAAACGTACTGAGACAAGAACGGTCATCCAGGAACGAATTAAGTGATATGGCACCCGACAGATTTTAACAACCGACTGGTCAGTTGACTGTTTTTTCAGTTGATTGAAACTATCGAATAAACTAGTATACAGATGGCGGTAGCATCGCATATACAGCCTATAAAAGGGCAGTGCATTGACAGACCCGTCGTTTGTGGTGACTCACGTGAACAAATTTCCAACGTGATTATGGCAGCATGACGGGAATTAAAAGACTTTGAACGCGGAACGGTAGTTGGAGCTAGACACATGGGACATCCCATTTCGGAAATCGTTGGGGAAGTCAATACTCCGAGATCCACAGTAACAAGAGTGTACTAGAATAACAAATTTCGGGCAGTGCCTCTCACCAAGGACAATGCAGTGCTGCACTTAACGAACGAGAGCAGCTGCATTTGCACAGAATTGTCAGTGCTAAGAGACAAGTATCACTCCGCGAAATAACCGCAGAAATCAATGTGCGGCGTACGACGAACGTATCCGTTATGACACTGCGGTGAAATTTGGCGTTAATGGGCTATGGCAGCAGACGACTGGCGCCTTTGCTAGCAGCACAACATCGCCTGCACCGCGTCTGCTGGCTCGTGACCATAACGGTTGGACGCTAGACGACTGGAAAACCATGGCTGGTCAGATGAGCTCCGATTTCAGATGTTAAGAGTTAATGGTAGGGTTCCAGTGTGGCACAGACCCCACGAAGCCGTGGACCCAAGCTGTCAACAAGGCACTCTGCAGGCTGGTAGTGGCTCGCTAATGGTGTGGGCTGTGTTTAAATGGAACGGACTGGGTTCTCTGGTCCAACTGAACCGATCATTGACTGGAAATGGTTATTTTCAGCCACTTGAAGACCATTTGCAGCCACTCATTTACTTCATGTTCCCAAACAATGACGAAACTTTTATGGATGATAATGCGCCATGTCGCCGAGCCACAGTTGTTCGCGATTGGTTTGAAGAAAATTGTGGACAATTCGAGCGAATGACTTGGCCTTCCAGGTCGTCCGATATGAATCACATAGAACATTTTTTGGACATAAGCGAGAGGTCGGTTCATGCACAAAATAATGCACCGGCAATACTTTCGCAGTTATGGACGGCTATGGACGCAGCTTGGCTCAAAATTTCTGCAGGGGCTTCCAATCACTTGTTGAGTCCATGCCACGTCGAGCTGCTGCACTAAGCCGGGCAATCTTCTTCTTGTTCTTTATCGTCGCCTTGTCCCACGTCACGTAGGGTCGGCGTTGCTCTTCTGGATCCTTCTCCTCCATAGTACTCTATCCGTTGCTTCCTTCTTCCATCCTTTCTCCCTTAGGTCCCCGGATATCTTATCCTTCCACCCCATCTTCGGTCTGCCTCTCCTTCTCGCTCCTTTAATCTTTATATCTTCAACTCTGTTTCCGATATACTCTTCCCCTTTTCTCTGTAAGTGTCCGTACCACCTTAGTCTGCTCTCTTGTATCTTTTTCCCCGTGGGTCCCACTTTCACAGCTCCTCTAACAAATTAATTTCTAATCCTGTCCTTCCTTGTTACCCCACACATCCACCTCAGCATCCTCATTTCCGCCGCTTCCATCTTCCTTTCCTGGGCTACTATGATTGGCCATGTCTCTGCCCCGTATATCATAGCAGGCCTTACCACCGACTTGTACACTTTCCCTTTCAACCCAATGCTCACCTTCTTGTCACACAGTACTCCACTCATTTTCCTCCAGTTGTTCCAACCGCAATTTATTCGGTGTTGTATCTCGCTTTCCAGTCCTCCGTCCCTCTGTATGTACGACCCCAGGTATTTAAATTTGCAGACGGATTTCAGCTCATCATCCTGGATCTTGCAAGACCTCATATGCACATCCTTCAGTGCTAAATATTCTGACTTTGTCCTGCTAATTTTCATCCCTCTTTCTTCTAGTGCTTTCCTCCAATCCTCCAGCTTTTCTTCAAGTCTGTCGATGCTCTGCTCACAAAGAACCACATCATCCGCAAACATCATATTCCACGGCGCTTCCTTCTTCGCATCTTTCACCAGCACATCCATAATCAGGTCAAAGAGGTAGGGACTAAGCGCAGACCCTTGATGTAACCCTACTTTTACTGGAAACTCCTTTCTCACCAGAGAATGAAAGAGTGATAGTCGGAGGGGATCTAAATGGTCATGTTGGCGGAAGGAAAGGTGGGGAAGAGAGGTGGCATGGAGGATAGGAGTATGGCGAGAGAAATGAGGAAGGAAAAAGGATAATGGAGTTTGCAGTGGCTTTTGATAACTATTTCCAAAAAAAAAAGAGAAAAACTAATAACATGCAGGAGTAGCGAAAATAAAAGCCAAATTGATTACATATTATGTAGAAGGAAAAATAGTGGGGAGGTGCGAAATACTAAGTTCATATACGGTGAAGGAATAGCGACACAACATACGTTGACTGTAGCGGATTGTGAGATGAAAGTATGTAAAAGACAGAGGCACATAAATCAATGTGAAAGGAAAATTAAGTGGTGGAAATTAAAGGATAAAAAGTTGAGAGAGGAGTTTAGTGAAAAAGTACTGGAAAGGTAAAATTGGTAGAGAGTGTGCAGGAGTGGTGGAAAATAAATAGTGCACTAAGCTGGGCGATAGGAGGTCCTATATATTTGGAGAGACCCCATGACTTTTGCAACTCAGTGTATGAATGTTATCACTCACTCTTGAGATTTGAGTGGTTTCACTTAGTGTGAAACAACCGACTAACACAAGTCTCTGAGGTTATGTCAGTTTTCTCAGCCTGCGAGTATGAGCAGTTTCACTTACTTACTTGTTCTGCCTTTTCGGTTATGCATGTACCGTAACTAGGGTTGCCAACCTTTTTAGACACAAATAACGTATCTTATTTTATAGAAAGGTAAAAAAGCTATATTTCTTAAATGAAATGTTTTCAAAATTTATGTAATTATTTACTTAAAAAAGAATTTTTCGTACTTCTGGCATTAAATGTAAATTTTTGGCAGGTTTAAAAAGTTTAACAACTGATGCTACACTGTAAATTTCTGTTTAAATAAATGAGCAATTTCTTTTTTATTTCAATTTATTGAAACTCTATCTGTCTCTCTCTTCCCGCTTGTATGCACTTATCGCCGACAATTCTCATTCAGAAAATACTGAAGTGACGCAAACGGAAAGCATGTAGGACACAATAGTTTTTAGTTGTTTGGTGATTTAATCACTCACTTTTTAAGCATTTACTACCACTTATCGAAAAATGATTTTCATTCCTTTTCTTAGATTTTTTAACGTATATAGTATCAAAATATGAATCATCCCTGCAGGTATTGAATACTGCATATCTCACTGAATTAATCTTGAGAATCTCTTTTTATGCAGTCATATGATTTATTCCAATCCCATGCCATTGTGAGCGTTTCGGCGTTTTGATGTAGACATAAAGTTCACTGTTATGTAAACGCGCTATTCACTGAATTAAACGTAATGGCTACTTATTGGCTCTAAGCACCATGGGACTTAACTTCTGACGTCATCAGTCCTCTAGAACTCAGAACTACTTAAACCTAACTAACCTAAGGACATCACACACATCCATGCCCGAGGCGGGATTCGAACCTGCGACCCTAGGGTTGCGCGGTTCGAGACTAGCGCCTAGAACCGCTCGGCCACCCCGACCGGCGGCTACTTATTGGCACAAAATTAAAAGCAAATATCGGAAAGACAATAACAGTGACATTGGCAACAGAATGCAGCCAACAATAACGATTTAACAACAAAAAAACGATCGATTGTTTCGGATCAAAACTTAGGCGGCGGGGGTCAGGCGAGTCCAATTGTCGCTCCCAGGAATCATATGGGTGCGAAATTGCTGACCGACTGTTTTCATTGTTGGCTAGATTTAACAACAAAAAAACGATCGATTGTTTCGGATCAAAACTTAGGCGGCGGGGGTCAGGCGAGTCCAATTGTCGCTCCCAGGAATCATATGGGTGCGAAATTGCTGACCGACTGTTTTCAGTGTTGGCTAGAGACACATAAGGGCGCTATAGCACATGCTTGAGATATTCACTAAGTTACTTTCACTACAGCCTGTTAAGAGCAATGTGTTGAGTCACGTAGGCCCGTAACCGCTCGCATGGCTGCAGCTTCCGCGCGCGACTCCTCTCCGGTGTTGGTCCTTTGTGCTTAACATCGTGCGCCACGTCATTCCTGTTTCATGGAAAGTCGCAAATGCGTGCAGCAGCAGGAAAGGCGTTGTGCTGTCTTGTGACGTTCTCGTCGTAAAGTTGTGATACTCGCAATGGCACCTCATTGTTCGTAGGCTAAGGCGCTGTCTGGTGGTGAGATTCGTCTCTTCTGACCACGTTGTCGACGTGTCACCAAACCGTCATTCTTCTTCCTTCTCGATATGGACAGTCTTTCGCTCATCATTACTGATGACAGTTGAGCTCGCCCTGGGCACTTCAGCTGCTATGCTGCTACTCTGGTGGCGTACCGCTTTGCACGTATCGTAGGTAGCGCATCTCCTAACTGATTCTTACTTCAGTCAGAACGTGGACAGTCGACCTTTTCATTACACTAGTACCATTCATTGCCTCAAAACTGTCGGCCTGCTCCAGTCATACGTTTATATCCGACGTGGTGCAATACCCGCCTTCTTGCCAGCAACTACCGAACAAAGTGGCGCAGCGCTTAGCACACTGGACTAGTATTCGAGAGGACAGCGGCTCAAATCCCCGGCCGGTAGCCCAGATTTAGGTTTTCTGTGATGTCCATGAACTCCTTAAAGCGAATTCCGGGACGCTTCCTCTGAAATTCCTCCTTCATCTTCACCAGTCCAACCTTATATTCGGTGTGTAATGGCCACGTCATCGACGATATTTTAAATCTTAATCTCTCTTCCCTCTTACTAGCAAACAGAAACCGACCGACCTCCCAGCCCAACCATGTTTTAAAAAAGATTGGAGCCTCTCCGCGCTCCACTCCCATGGCGGCCATCACGATCACATCTTTGAAGGAATTAGTTACTATCAATGACTGACAGGATGTGGGACGGCAACGTTATCTATACGTATGGATGAGTACACTCATAAATACGATCCATCTAGGAAATATAGGAAATATTAGAAAGCCTCTGAAGGGTAGCGGTTCAGGCGGGCGGGGGGGGGGGGGGAAGGGGGCGAGGGGGGGACGGAGGAAGGGGGGGGGGCGTACTCTGCAAGCAATGGGAGAAAAATCTCTGAGAAAGTCTGGATGGCTATTAGGGCCACTCGCGGATTGTGCTTACTAGCCGTGCCGTTTCATACATGAGTGCAAGGAATTGTTAGTAAATCTTTGGCTACACTTACTGTTGGGTATCCACCATCTCCTCTGGTGTATAGTAAATATTTATTTATCATCAAACTACTTTCGCGGCGTAAGAGCCACATTTTCGGGGATACATATTTATTTCATAATTTATTTCAAACGATAACGAATAGATGACCCAACATTCTTTGTCCAGTTGTGATAAAAAAAAAATCTCCTCTAGATTAGCTGCAACGGTCTCACTCCTGTAACGTGTCAGTATCGTCATCAGAAAGATCAATTTGAATATAAATTCGGCCTCATTCTAGATGGTCATGTGTGGATTTTGGTTCCCCTGTTGCAGCGGGGCGCTAGCCTGTGTGAGGAGTGTAACTGGCACAGCCAGCGAGATTTGCTATAGTACAGGATGTCGCCCACATCGTGCTTTCTGCTTGTTGTCTGTCGTGTGCTTTCCATACCGTGTACGTTCTATTACGAACAAATATTTCCGGCAAGTTACGTGTCTGCCCTGTGGTTGTGATCGTAAATTCCCAGATTCAAAATGAAGGGGTTATTCGAATGTCTTGTGACCTTGGAGAGTGGTGTACGCGAGTTTCTTGAAAATTTTTAAGGGGCTCAAGCCAGAATTCACAGTGCACGCTCGTATGCTTGTGTATCGTGAGCATTGCTTATAGTTCGTAGAACAGTGTTCCGTATGTCCGGCAGGCGCCACAGATGTGTTGGAGCAGCGCATTCTCAGATTAGAGCTTTCTGCACGTTATCGTTTTATGATAGGTTCGTATTGATAATAGTCTTGTGGCCCTTGATGATTTTTTCCAGGACGGAACTGTGTCCGTCCTGTATTTCAATCAAGTCGCGGCATGATTCCACGCACGAGTCGTTTAGTTCGGGAGTCAAGGAGTGTGGGACAAACGTTGCACACACTTATCTCCTCTTCAAAACATTCTGGAGAAAGTGATGAACACTTAATTTAGCGATGTTGCTCCATTGCGATTCGTGACACAACAACGTTGACACACTATGGCCGCACGCCCCCTACTTAACACTGCCTCCTCGCAAATGATTGGTCGAATGCACATGTATTGTTTACAGTTGTTAGTTCAAGATGCGACCTTAGTTACCGCGATGACGTCGTATATTCCATAAATAAAGTCAGTCTCGGCTCGGAATTTTTTGGGTATGGACACCGTACCCCATTCGTGCGTCGCATGCTCTGTCCTTCAAAACTAATACGTTATTGTGAACGTTTGTATACACAAGTCTCCACTCGTTTAATTCGTGCTCGTAATTTAAATTTATTTAATGTTGGATAATTTCCTGTTTATGTAAAGATCCCTGCCCCACTTCGTATATATAAGAAGACTACATACGTTAATTAGTAAAGCCATTCTTGCAGTAACACGTATTTCTCTTTAACATCTCAGCGACATCCAATACATCATTACATCAACACCACTAGGTGAGTACCCGGCGTGGCACCGGTATGTACCTGTTCCAGTCTTCTATTAGTTTATCCCCTGCCTCCCCCTCTCATTGTTATTTCCACCACCCCTTATCTCTGTCCACCTCCTCCACCAACCCACCTCCCCCCCCCCTCCATCCACTCTGTGGGCCTATCTCCTCCTTCTCCCTAGCTGTTTGTCCATCTCTTCGCTCTCCCTTCTTGTTCAACATTGTCACACTCACCGCAACGGTCTTTCCAGACTGTAAGTAATATGTGTAACAAATTTGACTGTAATTGTTCCAGGGGCTTAGGATGGTCTTTTTACCCATGGTTTACTCGCATATGTATACGTCAAGACGTTTCACACATATTTAACACATTTGTAGCGTATTTGTGCACATGTTTCACCCGTACGTCCAGCGAATTTCACCCTGCAGTTTCATTTTCACGCAGAGCAATGTTTATTACATCGTATCTCTTGAACTATGTGCTGTACAATGATATAATTTTGGAGCCACATGCAGTGATATATCTGTCCACTATCTGCGAAATTTGTTGTGAATCGAATTAGTAGTAAATAAGTAATAAATTAACACGTCATGCATGACGCGGCAGTTTGACACGCATCTCAGTGTTTAGGATGTCATATCTCCTGAACCACTGTATGTGTCGTACAATGATATATTTGTGTAGGTACGTTCAGCAGCAACCGTAGATCCCATCCGCTACTAGTGTGGCGAATAGAGTTAGTGGTAGCGATGTAATAAATTTAAACGTTTTGCATAATGCGATTGTTTCTCACGCTTCAGTGTTTATGACGTCACATCTTATGAACTAAGTGTCGTACAATGGTGTAATTTTCCTGGTACATTCAATGGAATATGCGAATATTGTCTGCAAAAAAATGTGTCACGAATACAGTTAGTACCAAAGAACTGATAAATTAAAACGTCATGATTCGTGTGACATCACTTCATGAACAGCGCAAATGCAGTAAGCGATAAACTTCTTAACTTTCGTCATTTTCTGGGGGATCGCCAACGAGAAAAAATTTCGTAAAGGTTAGAAATTAAGTGTAAAGTTTGTTTCAGGTCTCTAAGTGCTCTCATTGTGAAATATTGTATGACTAAAGGATGGGTACTCTCGCGTCGTGGGCTACACTGCCTTTTCAGCCTCACGCCAAACCCCACCCCTTTGGTAGCTGGTTGCTTCTTACACCCACAACGATTCTTTCCAGGCAGTCAATAATATGTGTACGACGTTTGGTTGAAATCGATCCATTGGTTTAGGAGATGTGGAACACACAAGCATACATACATACGTACGTACATACATCCATTCTTATAATTTGTACAGATTTTTAAAGATGTGCTTTAGCACATTTCATTCTCCTTTCCTCACCATTTAAATCCTTCCAAACGGTACTTAGATGTCAGTGTCTTTGATATCTCGAGGCAGCTTACTACTTCAAAGATTAAAATAACGAAGTTACTACACCATTTATGTTTTTACACTGCAGCGTAATGCATTTGGAAAATTGATTCCCGTTTTCAAGTGCTGTGGAAAGTTGTTATGGCTCTTTCGTGTTTGTGTTGCGTTTTAAATGTACTGTTTTGCTTTTGAAACGCTAGGCTGGTTGGGTACTGGGTGCATGTTGCTCAGCACGAGCAGTACGATCGCTCCACCCTAACTGCTTCACGTTACGCGCGCTTTATGTCACATTCCTGCTTTAAACGACTTCCAAGAGCATTTCTTGCTCGCCCGCAACGACTGCTAGCGAAGCAAACGCAGTAGCATCGCGGGAAGCTGGGACAGAATAATTCAGGCGGCAATGGTATCGCTCATTCTGTCGGAGACGTTTAGTAATCAAATAGTGACAACACTTAACTGATCCACTATTACTGTCTGCGATTCTAACTAAGTCTGTATTTTAAAATGTTCTCCTGTGTTTGAAGCGGGCAGATGTTATTTCTTCCACCAGCACCATTTTTCATGAAATGAAAAAGGGTTCAAATCTCCACCGATCGTCCTGATTAAATGTGGCATCTTGAGCTGTCGGATGTTCCGCCGGATGTCAGTGTCAGTGTCAAGAATTACGTCCTAACTGAAGTATCCCCGTGGTTGCCAAAAGTGATATGACTACTAGGATGTGTCTTCAACGCAAAGAAAACCTTGTCCAGTTGAATTTATGTAGTGTCTCCGAACATCGCAACGTTGGTAGGCCGTTAAATTCTAACCTTCTTTGTCTTCGTTCCATTTCATTTTGTCTGCCAAATCCATTTGTAAACAGTGTCTGAAAAGCCAACGTTATTTCAGCAAAAACGTAAAAAGTTCTGAGATTTTCTTAACAGGAAATTCTGAATAATTCAGTCATCTAAAGTGTCAGATCTGCTGGCGAGCCAAAGTAATATTTCTTGTAGAAATAACAGTTCAAGAAAATGGCTCTGAGCACTATGGGAGTTAACATCTGAGGTCATCAGTCCCCTAGAACTTAGAACTACTTAAACCTAACTAACCTAAGGACATCACACACATCCATGCGCGAGGCAGGATTCGAACCTGCGACCGTAGCGGTCACGCGGTTCCAGACTGAAGCGCCTAGAACCGCTCGGCCACTCCGGCCGGCAAAATGACAGTTATTACTTAAAATACTGCTCAGGAGAACTCAGCGAATTGAAACTTCATCTTAATGCCCGCTCAACGCAGACGGATTGTTGCATTTCATCAACCTAATACTTTCCCAAACTCGTACCATTTTCGATATCTTGCTAGTAGAACCTGGGATAAAGCAACAGGATCTTGGCAAGCAGATATGTACTGAGAGTTTCATTTTACGGTGTGAACAGTGAGAAATATCCTGTCACGTCTTGTTTTCTCTTGAGAATGATTGCAATTCGGTAGAAGTTTCATTCACAAACCCGCTCCAGTGCAGTCTGCATTGCTTCGGAACATTTTTTTTTTTTTTCGCTCTGAACTCGTTTGACGACCCTAACACAATCGTAGTAGGAACTAATCGATCGTGAAACACACCTACAGATGTCGACTGTTAACAATCTGGTAGATTCAGTCACATCATCAAAATCCCGAGCCGGTTGGTGGACAATGCCCATAATGCTCCAAAAGTTCTCAGTTTTGGAGAGATCTGCCGACTTTCCTGGCCAAGGTAGGGTTTGGCAGGAACGAAGACAAGCAGTAGAAACTCTAGTCGTGTGCGGGCGGACATTAATTTGCTAAAATGTAAGCCCAGGGTGGCTTGCCATGAAAGGCAACGAAACGGAGTGTAGAATATTGTCGACGTACGGCTGTGTTGAAAGGATGCCGCGGCTGACAAGCAAAGAGGCTCTATTATGTTGATATCCCACTGCTATCGGGGGCGTCTCCAGATTCGTCATCGGCCTGGGATCTCACTAACTGGAATAAGATTGTCTCCATCTATGAGTTCCGCTTCGAACAGAGCCCCGATGACCGGCGAAGGCGTGTCTCCAGACTCTGGACAGCGGTGGAACACCAACCTGTCTGTCGCCCGGCATATGGCGGACCAGCCAGGGATGGTGGACTGGCGTGCCATTTCTCTTCATAGCAGAAACCCTTTGGTTGGCATCTGCAGCACCCTTACAGCACAACGACGCGTCGATATTCCACGCCCCATTTTGTTGTCCTCCGTGACGAGCCAGCCTAGGTTTTCATTTCAGCAAGATAATGCACGCCCACACATGGCTAGAGTTTGTAAAGCTTGTCTTCGTGCTGTGTAAAACTGCCTTGGGCAGCAAGGTCGCCGAACCTCGCCCCACTTGAGAACGTCTGGAGCATTATGGGCGGGGTTCTTCAATCCAAATCGGGATATTTTACGATCTAACGCGCCAGTTGGACAGAATTTGAACAGAGTATCCCTCACGGGACAACTCTATCAATCAATGCCAAGCAGAATAAATGATTGTATAAGGGGCAGAGGTGGACCAACGCGTTAATGGGTTGCTCAATTTGTCAAGCACTTTCTCTTGAATAAATCATCCAATTTTTCTGAAATTGTAGTAATTTATTTGTCTGAACATGTACATCATATCTACCAATTTCCATCCCATTCAGATAACTCCCCATGGTGCGTCGTTTTATATATGGGGTGAACCACCTAAAACTTGCACCACATATACTGCGGAAATTGAAAGCGTTATTGATGTGCGGTTTTCACAGAATTGATTGGTAGTCAGGGGCTTGTATTGCAGATTGTAATAGTAACTACAAAGTGTATTTTTGCGCAAACATACATTTTTAATGGAACAATGCCTATGGGCATTAACAGTCTAAAAGTAGGGTAAATTTGAACGTATTTTGAAAAGTTGTCACATCGACACTTGTACAGTACCTGTGGTAACACACACTGAAGAACAACACAAGTGCATATACCGGCTATGTGGATTCTAACCAATGATGGGACAACTGACCATCAATGATTGTAGTCAAAATGATCATCGGCAGAGGCAATACACGTTTCCAGTCTGTTATGGAACGACTGCTGCACACGTGCCAGCATTTCAGTGGAGATGTCCGAGCAGGCTGCAGTAATAAGTCGCTGACAATCATCGGGTGTAGATTGTATAGCTTTGCAGACAGTTTCTTTTACCTTTCCTCACAGAAAAAAAGTCTACAGGTGTCAAATCAGGAGAATGAGCCGGCCAAGGTATAGGTCCTCTGCGTCCAAACCAACGATTTGGAAACAATTCGCGAAGACATTCTGTAGGACTTCGTGCATTACGAGCTGGACAGACATCATGTTGATACTACAGGCTGCTCCTATTCTGCAGAGGAACGTCTTCTACCATCCGTGGAAGATGGTCTGTTACAAGGCTGCGATACTTGTGCGCGTTCGGTGTTCCGTCTATGACACATGGGCCCGTGAGCTGATGATTCACTATCCCGCAGCATATGTTTACACTACGTGGACGGTGACGTTCCACCTGACGAAGCCAACGGGGATTGTCAACAGACCATTGGTGCTTGTTTCGGCAGTTTACCTGGCAATGATTGGTAAATGTGGATTCATCACTAAACAAGATACATGATACATTTCGAGTACCCTGTCTTAATGCATATGTATAGAAGTTAACACGATCTCATAACCGTTTCCATGCAGCTCTTGATAGAAACAGATGTGATAGGGATGGGACCTATGTGGATGGAGAATCCATAGGACACTTGCCCTGACTCATGCCAGTTCCTCGTGCGATTGCGTGGGAGCTCAAGTTCGAATCGACTCCAACAGCAGCAATAACATTAATTTCCCCCTCTTCTGTCGTCACTTGTTTCCTTCTGTTACATCGTCTAGCTGTTCCACTACCACTTTCACGTAACTGGTTGAAGAGCTTGATAAGTAATTGCCGAGATGTTGACATCTATTGGGATATCTTACCGCATACACCTTAAAAGAAAGAACTGCTTTCTTGCTACACTCTCCATACACCATAAGCATGTCGGCTTTTTTTTGCATTGGTAAATCCCATCGTCCACTCACGGCCCACTGCTTGGACTGTCACACTGACTAGCAAGACGCAATGCACTCAAGGAACATACAAGCACACTGTAAGCAAACATAACAACATCTTACCTAGCAACTACGCAGATTGAATGGCACAAATATCAGTTGGAACTTTTCAAAATACGATAACTCGTAAAAAACCCGCACAAAAATACTGCAATAAACGTCACAAACAGTCTAATTTGCTCTACTTTTAGTTTGTCAATGTCAATAGGCAGTGTTTCATTTAAAAAGGCCCGCATCTCGTGGTCGTGCGGTAGCGTTCTCGCTTCCCACGCCCGGGTTCCCGGGTTCGATTCCCGGCGGGGTCAGGGATTTTCTCTGCCTCGTGATGGCTGGGTGTTGTGTGATGTCCTTAGGTTAGTTAGGTTTAAGTAGTTCTAAGTTCTAGGGGACTGATGACCATAGATGTTAAGTCCCATAGTGCTCAGAGCCATTTGAACCATTTTTAGCCATTTAAAAAGGTATGTTTACACCAAAAATACACTTTCTAAGAACTATTACAATCTGTTTATTGGCTAACAATACGAGCCCCTCACTACCAACACATTCTATGAAAACCGTACATCAGTAGCACTTTCCATATCCGCAATATTTGCGTTGCAAGTTTTAGGTGACTCACTCTTTGACCTCAGTCATCACAAATGATTAATTAATTAAACATATGCTATATGTGAACAGGGCAAATTGTAATAACCCAGCACCTAGGAACAAGCATCTCGGCAAAGCTGTCTGGCTGTTCGCGTGTTACTATCGTGAGCGTCTACGGAAAGCAGTTGAAGGACGCCGAAACCACGAGTAGGCGACAAAGTGCTGGACTTGCACGCCGTCAAATGGGTCAAATGGCTCTGAGCACTATGGGACTTAACTTCTAAGGTCATCAGTCCCCTAGAACTTAGAACTACTTAAACCTAACTAACCTAAGGACATCACACAACACCCAGCCATCACGAGGCAGCATTCGAACCTGCGACCGTAGCGGTCGCGCGGTTCCAGACTGTAGCGCCTAGAACCGCTCGGCCACCCCGGCCGGCCTTCCACGCCGTATCACAGAACGTGGAGGTCGCATTGATTGCCATCTCTGTAAGTCAGGATAGGCGACGACCTGAGCCAGGCGACAGAGTACAGTGCCGATGCATGCACTAGTGTTTCCGAGCACACCGTTCATCGTTCAGCACACACTGTTGAACATGGGGCTTCGCAGCAGACTACCCCTATACATTTCCATACTGATCCTACAAAATCGTCAGTTACAACTGTAACGGACACGGGATCATCTAGATTGAATCCTGGATCCATGGAATCGCGTCGCCTGGTCGGGTAAATCACATTTCTTCTTATCCCATGTCGACAGTCGTGTATACATAGGTCGTCATCCAGGCGATCTGTTGCTAGAAACATGCACCGCGCCGTGGGCGCAGGCCGATGGGGGCAGTATTATGCTATAAGGGACATTCCGCTGCGTTCCCATATGACCTGTGGTAGTAGTCGAGGGCACCATGGCGGTTGTGGACCACATGAACTTTTTAACGGACCACGTGCATCCCTTCATAGTCGAAATCTCCTCCGACGGCAGTGGCATCTTTCAGCAGTGTACGTCCCCGTGTCACGAGGCCAGAATCATGCTGCAGGAGTTTGAGGAGTTCAAAATGGTTCAAATGGCTCTGAGCACTATGGGACTCAACTGCTGTGGTCATCAGTCCCCTAGAACTTAGAACTACTTAAACCTAACTAACCTAAGGACATCACACACAGCCATGCCCGAGGCAGGATTCGAACCTGCGACCGTAGCAGTCGCACGGTTCCGGACTGCGCGCCTAGAACCGCGAGACCACCGCGGCCGGCCTGTTTGAGGAGTATGACAGTGAACGGAATCATGTCTTGGACAGCACATTGGCCTGATCTGAACCCGATGGGACACATCCGCGCGCACACAGCCACAGGCCCGTGATTTTCGGGAATTGTAATCTCTGATATCTGGTGTGACACAACTCTAGAAACCCACCAACTGCTAGTCGAATCTGTGCCTCGCTGAATCGCTGCTGTATTGTTTTTCAAAGGTGAACCAACACGATATTAGGCAGGTGGTCACCATGATTTGGATCATTATTGTATCGAGACATGGTTTCCATGTCCTTGGTGCTTCAGCTCAGATACCTCCATTAGAGTATCTTCAAGCATCGGTCTTCATCTCCAGCTGCTTCGAGATTGGGAAGCTCTGATTTCTGCCTGATTTTGGCGATTTTGCGACACAAATTCTCACTATATACCCAGTGAGGAGGAAACGAATGTGTTTATCTCGAAATCACATTCGTTTTTTAACATATGCTAGCGACTAACGTTGGGTGTTAACAAAATGTAATTTTACTTTTCAACACTTTAAACATGGCCGTAAATAATTATCTACCAATGACTGCGTGCGAGCATTTTTGTGGTATCTCGGAGAAACACCAGCAGCAAATATGTATCTCTCTCTTTTCACAGATATTCTGTGACACGCTGGATCACTTTCTGTTATCGTAATTACTACTGGCCTCGTTCCTCTGGGAAATGACGCCTCCAGTTATGAAACACGATAGCCTTGACACCAACAGCCCTGAAAAAGGTCGTTTTATCGATAAAGTGTCGAGAATTGTGCTTTAGATTACTTATCTGCTGGCGATTTCCTCACCAGGAAAGACTTATCCGCTGACACTGATATACCGAATGCAAGAACTACAGATAATGATGATGTCATCTATTAAGTTGAAGATATGGCTTCTGATTGCTACAGTGTCCATGGAAGTTCAACGTAACCATTAACGAAGCCAATGCAAAGATGGCGTCCTAGATTGCTCGTTAGTTATCTAAACCGATGCAAGGCAACTTCTTTCCTATTCACTAGAAATGACTACATATCTGATTTCACTGTTAGGAGCCTTCTTAGCAGAAGTATGCTCCCTAAGTGTTTGCATGCAGTTAGCTAGTTGAGCGTTCCAAGTAAGCTATGAGTCTTGACTATTGGACAGTGTAAATGTCTTGATGGATGTTTCTTCACGGTCAGAAGAGAACAGGACAATCTGATAACGTGTCGTAACTGTCAAATGGCTCTGAGCACTATGGGACTCAACATCTTAGGTCATAAGTCCCCTAGAACTTAGAACTACTTAAACCTAACTAAACTAAGCACATCACACACACTCATGCCCGAGGCAGGATTCGAACCTGCGACCGTAGTAGTCCCGCGGTTCCGGACTGCAGCCCAAAACCGCACGGCCACCGCGGCCGGCCTCGTAACTGTCACCTGTGTGCTATACTGCCGGAACACCATACTGACATGACTTGGGTGCTGCAGGAGACGCACTGAAAAACGGTTGACTGGTTCTGGAAAAAGTGGGATTAAAATGAATTGAACAGTCAGACTAACGCTTGACTCTCTGTGCTTTCCACTCTGCCGGAGTGGTTACCTCAACACTGCAATTGCTGGTGCTGACCTCATTGTTCCAGTGTTGAGTTGGTATTCCATTTGTAAACACTCTAAATAGACGGAATCGCAAATCTGTACGATACAGCAAAGTCGGCAGAGGGAGATACATGTCGACAAGAGGAAAATTACAAGATTCCGGGGAGGTCAGAATTCCGCTGCTACATCCATAGATGTTATGAAAATGGATATATATATATATATATATATATATATATATATATATATATATATATGTGTGTGTGTGTGTGTGTGTGTGTGTGTGTGTGTGTGTGCGTGCGTGCGTGTGTGTGTTTCTTCCATATCTTCTCCTAAACTACTGGACCGTGTTCAACCAAACTTTGTACACACATCCCTTACTGTCAGACAAGAATAGCTGTGCGGGTTAGAACCACCTACGTATCATAGTTCACTAGATATTTCATAAACAATGAGATGCGTGAAAAACTGGTGCATCATGCACAACGTTTAAATGTATTACTTCGGTGCTATTAAATGTATTCCAATAAATTTCGGTGGTAGTATCGACATATGTCGCTAAATGCATCGACAAAAGTATATCTTGATACCATACACAGTCCAGGAGATATGACGCCCTAAACACCGAGATGCCGAGCAACTTCCGCATTGTGCGTGACGCTTAACTTCATTACTAATTGTCTACTAATTCTATTTCCAAAACGTTTCGCAGACAGTATCCATATATGGCGCTGAATGTACCTACAAAATTGTATCATTCTATGACACATAGATCAGGAGATATAACACCATTAACACCGAGATACGTGAAAAAATGCCGTTTTATGTATGACGTTTAAATTTGTTACTTCTTTGATACTAATTCTATTCGCAACATATTTCCCTGCCAGTATCCAGATATGTCGCCGAATGTACCTACACAAATATATCATTGTACGACTCATAGTTCAAGAGACATGACAGTGAAATGTATGAAAAAATGCCGTATCACGCATGAAGTTTTAACACATTTGCTCTTTACTAATGGGACACTCCTACAGCCAACTTCAGGAATTCTCTAATACCAGACAGCGCTTTTGACAGCCTTCAACTACGAAGCGCAAACGACTTTAGGGGGAAACGATAGTCATCTACAGAGCTATGAAGAGGCGTTGCAATAGAAAAGTTTACAAAATCGCGTTGTAGCAGCTGAGTACAGCGTACGGAAACTTTCCGAGATCATGTTTCTTAATTTGGATATTGTACATACACATTTTTACATTAGCGTATTTCTTTGTACGAATGTTACGAATTTCAAATGTGTTTTCACGAATACATGGAAGTAAAATTTTTTGATGATTCACTAAAACACAGTTCATTATTTTGCTTTCGTTTCTAATAGAAATTTTTCAAATGGAGACATGATCAATGCTGGGTTTGTCAGCTAGTCAAAGATTACTGCACGAGCTTCATTCAGTGTTCCTCCTGCGCGCAAAACTTAGTCATCTGTAGCACCACCACGTGCAGGGACCAACTGCGTCTGTCATTCTAGACTGTTTCAGAAAGCGAGAATGGTTGCAGCAGTGAACTTAATTCGATCAATGAGTGCCTGTAGATATAACGTAGAATGAAATATTGAACTTGGTTCTCAGAACAGTCTCAACTGAAACTGAGAAATTAAGTGAAGGCTGTCGGCCACTATGATGTCCATGGTGAGCTGTAACACC
The DNA here is from genome assembly GCF_023898315.1 of Schistocerca nitens. Taxonomy (NCBI): domain Eukaryota; kingdom Metazoa; phylum Arthropoda; class Insecta; order Orthoptera; family Acrididae; genus Schistocerca; species Schistocerca nitens. The sequence goes on from NC_064615.1 coordinate 410,410,688, forward strand.
ACAAATTTGGTACTCTCGGCACACTCTTGACTCTGTGGATCTCGGAATCTTGACTTCCCTACCGATTTCCGAAATGGAATGTTCCATGTGTCTAGCTCCAACGACAACTCCGCGTTGAAGGTCTATTAATTGCCATCGTGCGGCCTTAATTACGTCGAAACATTTTCATGTGAATCACCTGTGTAATACATTGTGTAAATCGTATTACAAGAAAGAGGAAAGGTTTGACTGGAGTATATGTGACAGTGTTAAACCCCGACCTCACGAGTAAAAGACCAGTACCTCAAGCATTGTTCGTCCCTAGCTTTCCTGCCATCAAGTTTCAAGGCCTCAATTTCGTTCGTTTTCAATGTGCTTTAAAATCATGCCTAGTACTCGGTTGATCCCTTGGGTATTGTGACGCATCTATACCAGGTCGCCGTTCACACAACTAAACGTATTCACAACTCTTGTTTTTGTGCTACTTTGAACAGAGTGGTACATAACAGTTTCATTCGCATCTGCTGAATCATTAGCGTTCTGTTTTAGTCAATGAGTGAGCCCATATTCTTTCTGGACAACCCCCTCCCCCTCTTTTTTATGATTTTACACACAGATATATAAGTAAAAATCTCACAGATTATTCATAGCACTACGGAGCTTACGTTAGTGATGCGTGCTGTCCATAACCTTACTAAATACTTATGCAAACACCAATGAGTTGTCTGTTCTGTGATTCTCTACCTATATACTACGAAGAATATTTTTATCTTTGAACCGATGAAAGGTAGCACAGAATTTTGAAAAAAGAGGTTTAACACTTTTTTGATGTGGCGTTTATTTAAAGCACTTTCACAGTTTGCAAATTTCATGTTTCAGTACAAAGTATATTCAATTGTCTGGCTTTAGGATACAACCTCATCCGTATCCTTCGTTAAACTCTTCTCAGAAGCGCGCTCCGCGGTATCTGACAAGCTTACAACGGAGCACATAAAACGGAGAAGCTTCTTATCTGCACTTGACCTTCCCCACGTTTTCCTGAACCGTTTCCTGACGTAAGTGCCCTTTACGTAACCTTCTTTGTCTCAAAGCCCTAACGAATTTCAAAGTGAAGATAATTAACAAAGCTATTGTGTCTGTTATTACATAACTCGAACGGGAGACCAACTGTAATCTCATGAATTCTAACTTTATCTAGAATATGCCGAGTTTCTCCGCTGGGGGCAACAAGGCCTAGTCGATAAATTACGCGAAATAGCACACAGATCTGAGAAGAAAGTGATTAACCAGTCTCGTTTTCGGGTCACCTCGATGTCCTCTCTATCGTGTACCAGACAGACCGGTTGATCGAGTTGACGGACCTAAATTGTTAAACGAATCGGAGTCCTGACCTCCGACGACTGCGCTTAGAAAGTATTACTAGTGACATCTGTGTGGCAGCGCGCCAACCAACTGCGCAGCAGCCCGACAGAGGGCTCTCGTCGCAGGTCCATTTCTCCAGTATCAGTCAGAATTCAGATAACCAATCGCACATTGTGCTTCAAATGTCATATGCTGTGCACCCTTGCAAACAACGATCTACTGTACTGAACAGCAGAAGGATACTTTGAAACGTTTGGCATAGAACTGAATGTTATTCTTTATATTTATAATTAAATACCTATTACTAACTAAGATGGCATGCTATTTCGAATAGCAACTCACAGCCGCAAACGTATAATACGTGAGGTAATATTGACCTTACGACTAATAAGATAGGTCGAAGAAGGGAAACCTACGTTAATAGCATTTGTAGCTTTATAGAGAGAGTTTTTGACAGTTTTTATGTATATAGACTGAGGTAGCGAGTAAAAATTTGTACCAAGGCTGGGAATCGAACCCAGGTGTCCCGGTTAACTTTAGCCACTAAGCAATCTTGGTACATCGTTACACAGAACTGAACGGATGCACGGATTACCCTGGCACGCCTTCCTCCTCGCTCCAAATTCTAACTACCGCTCCAGTCTACTTTAAGCTCCCCCTTACACACGAACAGCTCTCCATGTCCTGGAATAGCACCTCATCATCGAACGTAAATGGGGAATTCAGCTTGAAACCCAGATGCACACAATTGCAGAGACTTTACTGGTCTCGTACGGATATGATTTTAAGTACACACATCAAAAAAAGTTTTGCATCACCTCGGTTCAGAGAGTTCCGCAACCTCTACAGAAAATTGGAATAGATATCAACATAAACATCATTTCCGCCCTTTTTATTGCTCGCGAAAACCACACATTGCATGTTGTACCACCATACAGCGAGATCTTTAGAGGTTGTGGTCCCGACTGTTGGTTCAGATTGTCCTACTCCTCAACGGCGATTCGGCGTAGATTCCTCAAGAGTGGTTGGTGGGTCACGTCGTCCATAAAGAGCCCGTTTCAATCTATCCCAGGCATCTTCGATAGGGTTCATGTCTGGAGAACATGCTGGCCACTCTAGTCGAGCAATGTCGTTATCCTGTAGGAAGTCATTCACAAGATGTGCACGATGGGGGTGCGAATTGTCGTCCATGAAGACGAATGCCTCACCAAATATGTGCCGATAGGGTTGCACTATCGGTCGGAGGATGGCATTCACGCATCGTACAACCGTTACCGCGCCTTCCATGTCCACCAGCGGCGTACGTCCACATAATGCCAACCCAAAACATCATGTAACCTCCACCTTGCTGCACTCGCTGGACAGTGTGTCTAAGGCGTTCAACCTGACCGGGTTGCCTCTAAACACGTCTCCAACAAATGTTTGGTTGAAGGCTTATGCGACACTAATCGGTGAAGAGAACCTGATGCCAATTTGGAGCGGTCCATTCGGCATGTTGTTGGACCCATCTGTACGCACTGCATGGTGTCATGGTTTCGAAGACGGACCTCGCCATGGACGTCGGGAGTGGAGTTGCGCATCATGTATCCTATTGCGCACAATTTGAGTCGTAACAAGACGTCCTGTGGCTGCACGAAAACATTATTCAACATGGTGGCGTTACTGTCAGGGTTCCTCCGAGCCATAATCGGTAGGTAGCGGTCATCCACTGCAGTAGTTGCCCTCGGGCAGCCTGAGCGAGGCATGTCATCGACAGTTCCTGTCTCTCTGTATTTCCTCCATATCCGAACAACATCACTTTGGTTCACTCTGAGACGCCCCGACACTTCCCTTGTTGGGAGCCGTTCCTGGCACAGAGTAACAATGCGGATGCGACCGAACCGCGGTATTGGCCGCCTAGGCATTGTTGAACCACAAACAACACGAGCCGTGTACCTCCTTCCTAGTGGAAGGCGCGTCTAATAGGCGCTGTTCTTGCATGGTTGTTTACATCTTTGGGAGGGTTTAGTGACATCTCTGGTGTAAGGGACTGTGTCTGTGATACAATATCCACAGTCAACGTCTATCTTCAGGAGTCCTGGGAATCGGGGTAATGCAAAGCTTTCTTTGATGTGTTTATATTGATTGAAGTGGCGAGTGAAAATTTGTACTAAGTCCGGGTACAAGTTTTCATTCGCCTCTTCGGTATATATATATATGAGACCAGTAAAGTCTCTGAAATTGTGTCATTTTCTTAGAGCGTTGACTTGACTACAGTCTCTGAAATTCTGAAGGTAGTAGAGAGAAAATACTGAGAGTGAAAGGTTATTTACAACTTGTACAGAAACCAGACTGCAGATATGAGAGTCCAAGGATATGAAGGGAAAGAAATAGTTGAGAGGCGAGTGAGACAGCACTGCAGCCGATCTCCGATGTTATTCAATCTGTACATTGAGAAGGCTGTGAAGGCAACCAACGAGAAATTTGAAAAGGGGATTAAAGTTCAGGGAGAAGATATTAAATCTCGGGTCCTCTCGCGTCTTGTTTGTATGGGTCTGTAAACTCTGGCCGGCCGCGGTGGTCTAGCGGTTCTGGCGCTGCAGTCCGGAACCGCGGGACTGCTTCTGTCGCAGGTTCGAATCCTACCTCGGGCATGGATGTGTGTGATGTCCTTAGGTTAGTTAGGTTTAAGTAGTTAGAAGTTCTAGGGGACTGATGACCTAAGAAGTTAAGTCCCATAGTGCTCAGAGCCATTTGAACCATTTTTTGTGGTTTGCCGATCACGTTGTAATTCTGTCACAGACGACAAAAGACTTGGAAGAGCAGTTGAACGGAATGCACAGTGTGTTGAAGAGTAAAACAAGGGTAATGAAAAGTTGTTCAATTAAAGCAGGCGATTGTGAGTGACTTGGATTAGGAAATGAGACGCTAAAAGTAGCAGATGAGTTTTGGTATTCGGGCAGCAAAGTAACTAATGATGACTGTAGTAGACAGAGTATTAAATGCAGACGAGAAATGACGAGAAAGGCATTCCTGAAGAAGGGAAATTTGTTAAAATCGAATATAAATTTAAGTGTATCGAAGTCTTCTATGAAGGTATTTATCTGAAGAGGTATTTATCTGGAGTGTAGTCTTGAGTTGGGGCGAAACGTGTATGATAAGTAGTTCGGACTGTGGTATCGATAGCTACGACGCCTCGGCGTAGCCGCAAGTTAGTAGGTTGGCACTACGACACCGACGACAGCGCCCTCTAGCCGGCGCTGTTGAGCTCTACGAACGCCGCTGCAGATTTTCCCCATTTGATGAAGAGCAGACGGCTGAGACACGTCACTTCCGCTTCGCTTCATATAGAGACTTTGCTCTACTTACGATGGGTCTAAGGCTTCGCACCTACGTACAAAGTTATGTATGCCTCTGTATATATTCATGTACCAGTAAACCACTTTTACTTACTTGCAGTACCGACGTGTTTTACCCTTTCCTACTCCTACTCAACTTCCTACATTCAGTCTACCCTTCAGTTTACAGGAGCAAACCCACCCGCCACCTTCTAGGCGGGATACAAAACCGACAGAAAGGGAACAGAAGCTTCGGAACTGCGTTGCTGTAGAAAAATGCTAAAGATTATACGGATAGATCGCGTAACTAATGAGTAGGTACTGAATAGAACTGAGGAGGAAAGAAATTTATGGCACAATTTGACTAAAAGAAGGGATCGGTTGATAGGAGACATTCTGAGGCATCAGGGAATAGTTTGTTGAAGAAAGGAATTTGCCGGGGGGGGGGGGGGGGGGGAGAGGGGAAAAACTGTAGAGGGAGACAAGGGGATGAATAGAGTAAGCGGGCTGCGGTACTTACGCAATGGTGAAAAGGACTGCATAGGATAGACTAGCATTGTGAGCTGCATGAAATAGGTCTTCGGGCTAAAGATCACAACAACAACAACAGCAAGTTGTGTGCCTATGAACATGAATGAAATATCCAGAATGAGATTTTCATTCTGCAGCGGAGTGTGCGCTGGTATGAAACTTCGTGGCAGATTAAAACTGTGTGCCGGGCCGAGACTCGAACTCGGGGCCTTTGCCTTTCGCGGGCAAGTGCTCTACCAACTGAGCTACCCAAGCACGACTCACGCCCCGTCCTCACAGCTTTACTTCTGCCAGTACCTCGTCTCCTTCCAAACTTTACAGAAACTCTCCTGCGAACTTTGCAGAACTAGCACTCCCGAAAGAAAGGATATTGCGGAGACATGGCTTAGCCACAGCCTGGAGGATGTTTCCAGAATGAGATTTTCACTCTGCAGCGGAGTGTGCACACAGTTTTAATCTACCAGAAAGTTTCATATCAGCGCACATTCCGCTGCAGAGTGAAAATCTCATTCTGGAAACATCCCCCAGGCTGTGGCTAAGCCATGTCTCCGCAATATCCTTTCTTTCGGGAGTGCTAGTTCTGCAAGGTTCGCAGGAGAGCTTTTGTAAAGTTTGGAAGGTAGGGGACGAGGTACTGGCAGAAGTAAAGCTGTAAGGACGGGGCGTGAGTCGTGCTTGGGTAGCTCAGTTGGTAGAGCACTTGCCCGAGAAAGGTAAAGGTCCCGAGTTCGAGTCTCGGCCCGGCACACAGTTTTAATCTGCCAGGAAGTTTCATGAATGAAATAGGTTTAGTCGTAGGCAAAATAGGGGGTAGACTTCGGTTCATTGGTAGGAGACTGAGAAAATGCAATCAGTCTACAAGGGGAGATTGTTTACAAAGCACTTCCGCAACTCATCCTAGAATATTGATCATGTCTCTAGAACGCATACAAGATAGGACTACACAAGTCACTTTAATGTGACCGCCGCCTATGAACGACGTTACTGTGCAGTAACCATTCACAGACGGCAGGTGGCACCACTAGCAGTAGAGAGTATATAAGGCGTGTCTGACGGGGCGGGGGTTGCAGTTGGAGCAACGCAGTCTTTGTCGTAATGCGGAAATGGAGAGCTTTATCTGACATCATTGGCTTTCGAGCCAAGGATGGAAGCGTTTTCGAAACAGCTAAGTTTGTAAACTGTTCGCGTGCCGCCGTGATTAAAGGTATACCGGGCATGGCAAAATTATTCTCTCTAAAGCCGGCGCCGAGGCAACTGTGGTACACCACATGCCATACATGACAGGGGCGAACGACGGCAGCGGTGATGGTAACTCGTTCACAGTCTGTAGGAAAATATCCCGACCTAGTTCCTGTCTGTGTCCGATAGCTAGGAATTATTTATCTGTTGCAGAGACTTTACTCCCAGCAGAATGGCTATTTTCAGGAGTTGATGAAGTGATTTTTGCACAAAGAAGTTGATTAAAAGCATAAGTCTAACAAATTAATTATTTTAAGTTCTCTAGAAACTTTGGAACTAATAATTTTTTCACTTATATTATCTGTATTTAGAATGACATTTTTCAGTTTTTTTATTTTTCATATTATGAGGTACAACAGTTTAATTTTTGTCCAAATATGTATCTGTTTATAGGCAAATAATGCATAATTAAATCTAATTTCCCTAAATTTTCTTATTAATTCATAAACCCACTCTTCATAGTTTTAAACAACACACGCAATCTTAATTAATCTGAATTTTAAAACTAAATTTTTGGCACAAATAAACCGAGATCTCGATGTTTTTAATTCGATGAATCGATGATATCGATTTTAACACAGCGACTTATGATTACATGAAATATCGATATCTATCTTCCGATGAGCCATCCCGAATTCGAGGTAGCGTCCGCCATGCACATCACAGTGATAGATGTAGATGTAGACGGAGAAGGAAACGCACGCTACTCATGTCTTATTGCCCACCCTGTGTCTGCTGTGCGGTTGACGGTCTGCATCCTATCACACAACAGAGGTTAGCATTTGATATTGTTACGACAATACATCTAAATGGAACAGGAAAGGCATTTTTTTCGGTGCTACGATTTCTTCTAGCCAAATCTGATCACCAACACACAGGACTCGCATTCGTGATGTACAGGTTCAAATCCTCGTCCGGCAATGCAGCTTCAATTTTTCGACGCTTTCCTGTATCACTTCGGGTGAATGGCGGAACAGTTCCTCCGAGCCGGTCCGTGTGGCCGAGCGGTTCTAGGCGCTTTAGTCTGGAACCGCGCGAGTGCTTCGGTCGCAGGTTCGAATCCTGCCTCGGGCATGGATGTGTGTGATGTCCTTAGGTTAGTTAGGTTTAAGTAGTTCTAAGTTCTAGGGGACTCATGACCTCAGATGTTAAGTCCCATAGTGCTCAGAGCCATTTGAACCAGTTCCTCCGAAGAGGCCACAGTTGATTTCCAGTCCCGTCCGTATAAACAGCCAGAACTTGTACTTTAATGAAATCGTCGTCGCCGGCCGCGGTGGTCTCGCGGTTCTAGGCGCTCAGTCCGGAACCGCGCGACTGCTACGGTCGCAGGTTCGAATCCTGCCTCGGGCATGGATGTGTGTGATGTCCTTAGGTTAGTTAGGTTTAAGTAGTTCTAAGTTCTAGGGGACTTATGACCACAGATGTTAAGTCCCATAGTGCTCAGAGCCATTTGAACCATTTTTTGAAATCGTCGTCAATCAGACGTTAAATTACACTCTTCCTTCTTTCTTGAATTCACCAAAGATGTCACCTTGTGGTTTTTCTGATAACGAAGGAAGGAAGGTTAAATGCCCCAGCGAGCGAGGTGACATCTCGGACTCGCTGTCGGGAGGGACCGCTCCCATAGCTGAGTGGCCGCGGTGCGGCAGCTCCAAGTGTTTGGTCAGGTGTCTGGGCGCCATCTGCAGTAAAAAAGTTTTCGTCGATAGACGTTGACAAGACATCATGCCACATTTCACACAAACGGATCTCCCAGAAGAAGAAAGATGACGAAGAAATAGATAGAGGAAGGAAATGGAAGTGGTCAATGTGGCTGACTACCATGCGGAGGATCCAGGTTCAGTTCCCGGTTCTTCAATGGATTTTTAATTTTCCGTTGGAGGGAATTCCAATTGAGTAGCTCTGTTCGAAGGCCGTACAGTCCAGAATCTGTAAGCCAATCAGGCAAAGTCGCCGTGAGCACTGAGGCAATCATCCCGCCGACGCACCAGGATGAAGATACCGTCTGCTAAAACTCCGTGTCCTGTTACATGAAAAAGTCCATAAGTGCCTAATGCACATCTTCGCCCGACAGGAATCGTCGAGCCTTCAGGGCCTTTTTTAGAGGACCGAAGGCACCATAATCGCATGGGGAGAGATCAGGACTATAGGGTGCGTCCTGGAATATCTCCCACTTGAGTTGGGGTAGCTTCTGCATTACGACATTTGCGATATGGGAGCGTCTTGTGTCGAATCGCTGCCAGCACAGAACTTGGCGCACCATTCCACAACAATGGTTTTCGACAGACTTGCTGCCCCGTATGCATTTTTCATTCTCCGATGGATGTCTACTGGTGAATAGCCTTCGAAGCCAAGAAAAGAATAATAGTACATTGATCCTGTTTGGACCCATTTGGTAATAACGTCGCCATAGTTCACATTTCCACATTGATCGCATGCCCACTGCTTGAATACTGCTCACCAGTGTGGGATCCGTACCAGATAGAGTTGATAGAAGAGACAGAGAAGATCCAACGGAGAGCAGCGCGCTTCGTTACAGGATCATTTAGTAATCGCGAAACCGTTACAGAGATGATAGATAAACTCCAGTGGAAGACTCTGCAAGAGAGACACTCAGTAGCTCGGTACGGGCTTTTGTTGAAGTTTCGAGAACATACCTTCACCGAGGAGTCAAGCAGTATATTGCTCCCTCCTACGTATATCTCGCGAAGAGACCATGAGGATAAAATCAGAGAGAGATTGGAGCCCACACAGAGGCATATCGACAATCTTTTTTTGCACGAACAATACGAGACTGGAATAGAAGGGAGAACCGATAGAGGTACTCAAGGGACCCTTTGCCACACACCGTCAGGTGGCTTGTGGAGTATGGATGCAGATGTAGATGTAGATGTAGAAGATAATGTCACACTAATCTCCCGCCAACATGTCGGCGCTCATATACGTCACACTACGTTGCATGTACTCTCCAGCAAAGTTCTCAAACGGAAACTTTTAGATCGCGCCTTATATTTGAATGAGAATTAGCTGGTCAAATGTATGCAAAGCCGACAGTGGCCGGGAGAGAGAGATGAGCCAACGCCATCGCATTCAAATGACGCCATTGTCTCAGGGTGACATGGCGGTCGGTCGGTCCCAATTGACCCATCTGAGGCCAGAACTGCGGAGCTTTGCTTTCCTTTAGTGGGTGTCTAGAGGAGTAAGCTTAAAATCCCTTCCGATCATGCGTGCTATGTTTCCTAATTTCCCCAAAGCGATTAAGGCAAATGCCGAGAAAACACACTGGAAAAAGACACGGTCAATCTCTTTCTCCACCTTTGTGCATATTAAGTCTGCACTGAGATCAAATCTTCCCTATTACTTCAGTTTATGTCCCACCCTCGGTGTGCTGATTAGTAGCGGAGCATTTCCTTCGTTTGAGGTGGACGTTGATTGATATCGGCGCTGATCTATTTACAGGAGCCATGGCGACATTCACATACATTCTAATTGTGAACAGCCAGACGGACATTTGAACGCCGCTCCTAGTGACTACGAAACCTACATCCCAAGCAATGAGCCTAACAAAGAGCGCTTTTCTGTTGATGGTCTTATTTTGTATCTCGGAACTTATTCACACATGATATTTTTCAAAGTAGTTTGTCGCCTAGTTCATTTAAAAACCTCCTAGACTTCTCATGTTAATGAATTCTCCCATCGATTCTTCGTACAACAACTTCACGTATAATATTCTGTCTTTTTTTTTTTTTAATGAGAAGAGTCACTTTTGATTGTATGATGGTCTTCAACTACATCATCAAAGAAGGCGTACAGGACATTCTTCTGGGCTTCATCGTGTTGTAAAATGATATACCTATATTCCAGTTACTGTTTCAAGGGCCTCCATCAGGGTACGTAAGGTATACATTTTGTTTGACGTTAATATTGAACGTATTCATTCGAGACATTTTGTTACTCTTGACTTTTTCAAACCTCAATTACGTTCGTCTGGATTTTAAACAAGCACCTCAGTTTTGACGAGAATAGGTAAAGGAAACGGGTTTCGTTATGCTGCTGGAATAATCACAGCATTAGCTTGGAGCACTTAGGTGAAATTATGGAACTTGAGTTGAATTTGGGTTGATTTGGGGGGAAGGAGACCAAACTGCGAGGTCATCGGTCTCATGGGATTAGGGAAGGATGGGAAAGGAAGTCGGTCGTGCCCTTTCAAAGAAAGCATCCCGGCATTTGCCTGAGGCGATTTAGGGAAATCACGGAAAACGTTAATCAGGATGGCAGGGCGCGGGATTGAACCGTCGTCCTCCCGAATGCGACTCCTGTGTGCTAACCACTGCGCCACCTTGTTCGGTGAACTTGAGTTGGCATATCTCTCTAGGTAAATGTATTCGACCCATCCCAATTTCGATTCTATCGTCTTATTGCTGTGCCTTGTCTTCCGTTCAATAAATTTCTATATTTGACTGTGTTACTGGACACTCCTGTCATTTCTTCACAGCAGTTTTTGCTACAATATTCGCAGTGTTGCATATGTTGCTACAATATTTCCAGCGTCGTATATTCTCTAAAAGGACATGAATAATTTTACAATTATGTAAAAATTGAATTGGCTCTACTTAACACTCGATGACATATTACCATCACAGAGGCGCACCTTATGATCACGAGCACTTCGGACAAGTAAGACGAATAATTCAATTACGAAACGTAACATCCAAGCAGTTTCCAGCGACACGGGAACGGTAGAATCACATAACTACATGTAGGCGGAATTTTAAATGCACTAACCGTTGTGTATCTCTGTGACTGAAATATAACGAGTACCAGACGGTGAAAATAAAACGCGAGGAAATTGCGAAGCAAACACCAATATTGAAATTATGCAACCGCTATTCATCGTACTGACAGAGTTTACAAAAATGGTTCAAATGGCTCTGAGCATTATGGGACTCAACATCTTAGGTCATAAGTCCCCTAGAACTCAGAACTACTTAAACCTAACTAACCTAAGGACATCACACACACCCATGCCCGAGGCAGGATTCGAACCTGCGACCGTAGCAGTCCCGCGGTTCCGGACTGCAGCGCCAGAACCGCTAGACCACCGCGGCCGGCCAGAGTTTACAGACCCATACAAACAAGACGCGAGAGGACCCAAATGTCATGATACTACTTCATTCAGAAACCACTGGCACAACAGAACAGTTGCAAGGATAAAGATGCAAATCCTTTTGATAATGGTTTATGAAAATTCATAGGTTCCCTCTTGCACAGTTCAGCTGCGTTTCGATTTCGTTGGACTTCTCTGCAAGCTAGTTTTATAATCCATCAATACTTTTCTGGTGTTCAGACTTGTTTCCAAGTGTTTTATAACATCCCATTTCTTGTTCAAATTACGTTGTCGCCTTACTTAAAGAAAGAAACGAATTTTTGGAGCGACCACTCTGTTGCGTAATGCACCAGGCCACGAATATGCATGACGCTAAATAAGTGCCCTGATGATAGGAGCATGTGATATAACGCTTGCATACTTACTGGAGTCCTTCAGCATGACTGAGCTGCATTTGAAAATTTATGTGCTTACACTGTAGTATATAAACATGCGTTGTCGAAATGCAGCACATCAATAAAGAAATGTTTCCCTTGTGAGTAATGCTCAATTTCAGCTTGAAATAATGTATACCCGTTAACATATTCTACTTGTTTCGGTGTTTCCTTCCTCCGCTCATTTCTGGTATGTAATATCGGTTTATGTGCTCTGCTTATAAAGTTATTTCTAGGTACTCGTATAATCGAAGATGAACTACCGCAACAAATCTTTTAAGTCAATTTAAAAATACATAGCTCTGTGTGTTATCGTGGTTAGAGCTCCTCATTCTGCCTAACATTGAGCTAGTTATGATAGAAATTTTTGTTCTATTAGTTAAGCATCAGCTAAAGCATTATAGAAGGAATACTATATCACTTTTTACTGGGATGAGGGAAGGTATTGCTCAAGAACAGATAAAACTGGAAAAATACGAAATCCTATTTATAAATAAAGAAAACGGGGTTTGATCTTGACATTTCCCACTATCTTCCCGTATTTTATCTTTGAGGCCACTGCAGCCTTATAGATGTTGAAAACTAACATTACTTCCACGAATCTCGAGCAACGGGTTTTCGTCCTCTACCCTCCTTGCGTTATGTTAATAGCTGTTGTGTCTCGATTCTGATAAGCGTGGCACTAAGAGTGGGAAATAACACCGCGGCAAACTTACGTTCAGTCTTTAACGTCGCAGTGCTACGCAACAGGATTATTACGTCGGAGCCTAGCCGACATTCCAGAGTGGTTTCGCAAGTAAGCGGGGCGCTGAACGAAATTTTGGCTCGGTTGTCGCAAATGATTAATAAAATGAAGTTTATACGACACAGCGAATCAGAGTCAGGTGACGCTTGGAGAGATTCTGAGTACGGCAGAGTAGAAAATCTGTTTATTTGTTGTACTCTGTGTGACTAAAGTTTTAGTGAAATGGTGATAGCGCTCATGTGGAGAGTGACTTACTTTCTGTTTGCAATCCGAACCAGAAACATGAGACAGAATGCCTTTACGTGCACCACCCTACATTATTTTAAAAACAACTGACTCTATAACCGCTCCATGACACTTGCATAATTAATTGCCTCATTCCACAGACCAGCAGGAAGTATCATTATACATTTCTAAGTGCCTTGCGCTTTCTAGCTAACTCATAAAAAAAAAGGCTCTAAGCACTATGGGAGCTAACATCTGAGGTCATCAGTCCCCTAGACTTGCAACTACTTAAACCTAACTAATCTAAGGACAGCACACACACCCACGTCCGAGGCAGGATTCGAACATGCGACCGAAGCAGCAGCGCGGTTCCGGACTGAAGCGCCTAGAACCGCTCGGCCACAGCGGCCGGCGCTAACTCATCTTCGAATACTTTGTTCTTACAAGTTTTATTTAATAATTCAGTAGAATATTTCGGCGCATTGTTACATAGCTTAAATCTGATTACTTTGGTGTACACTGACGTTTTTTGCAAGATCAAGGTTCCATATTCAGATAAAAACGATCACAAGAAGCAGTATACTTCACCGAAAACAATCCACAAACTTATTCAATTTTTTAAAAATGAAAAACTGAAAATTTTTAGACTAAGTTCCTTCGTTTGCTTCCTTTGGCAGCCCTCTTGTAGGCCGCCATCTCCATCTAAATTCGATGTGGTATTTGTAGTCTTGTGTCGGTTGTATCGGTAGATGGAAACCTGCTCTTCCGGGACAAGTCAATTTAAATGTGATCAGATTTTAAGGTGATTAACATTATAAGCCTACCTGAACTGAAACATTCTTTTAAATTGTTAAATTACTACCGCTACTTCACTTCCACTTTGCTACGGATGAACATTTTTTAATTGACTGGCAAGCAATTGTTTTCTTCCGCGTTGCCAGGTTTAGTTTGGGAGACACCTATTCCAGTTTCCCAAGTTTATACTTGTTCCCCACAATTTTTCTTTTTGGAGGGTTGTAAAGCATGATTTGCTGAGGAATACTAGTCCCCAACAATCGCAAAATATGTTCTTTTCACTCAAATTACGCATCGTTTTCTTCTGTTATTGTCATCACTGAGCGTAAGTACGCAATTCTACCTTTGAGATCATGCAGTCACTGGGGATTTTACGTACTTCCGTGTCAACGGTAAACTGGAGTATCTCAGTTCGTGGAAAATCAATACCGTAGACAACTTTTGTGAGCAACTGCGATTTGAAAACGGGGGTCGCCCTCGACTATCGCCGATTTAGACGGACCACAGAGCAGTAGGCTACCAATTGAATTTTGAATAATGACAACCCGTAGCAGCCGTTCTATCCAGAACTATTCCTTTATTGCGGCTACAGGAGGCACCATTCCATCTGTATTTGTCCACGACAACTTGACGTTTTTACTGTTGCATACCAGAAGCGGAGGAAATGGGCTCTAGTCGAAAAATATTTATTTACCTCTGAGCGCTACCAACGTTAAGCTGTTCCTAAACGCGGAGTATTACTGTGCACATTACTAAGGGTAACAGTGCCAGTTCATGCCTGAAGTAATTCTGTGATGTTTTGGAGGTATTTTCCGTATCATGACTTCGGCCCATTCATTCAGGTATTGTGAACATGAACCAGAAGGTTTATTTCACCTTTCTCAGTGACCAGGTGTTGACTTTTCTTGTACATCTGCATGGTGTGTATTCTGTGGCCACTCACATCTTCCATGATGATGAAGATGATTTCGGTTTGTGGAGCCCTCAACGACGCTGTTATCGGCGCCCGTACAAATTCCCAAACATTTCACAGTCCAGTTTCGCTAAAGTCCCCAATGATGATGAAAGGATGAGGCCAACACGAACATCCAGTCCCCGGGTGGAGAATATCCCCGACCCGGCGGGGAATCGAACCTGGGACCCCGTGATCCAGAGACAGCAACGCTAACCACTAGACCACGAGCTGCGAACATTCTTCCGAGACGTCGACAGCCATATTCAGAGGGCTGAACGTGTAATTCTTGATTGACGAACACTCAGAAATCGTACCACACCTCGACTGTCCTGGTAAATCATACGACCAATATTCCCACAGAAAATGTCTGGGACTATTTCGAAACAGCGGTTGAAAGATGTCAATGATCCCCGCAACATGGTAGCTCTGCGGCCAGTGGCTGTCAGACTGCGGTCTACGGGTCGCACGCAGCCCGAATCAAGCATTCGTGCGGCCCGCCGTTCTAAGCCATATTTGATGCTAAATGTGCATCTAGCAGCTAACAGCCAAATATTGTCACCAACGATAAGTACTTCTGAAGAGTGTAATAAACTGTAACAAACAAAAATATAAAAAGAGACAATAATATTTTAAGATGTGACTAATTTTAATTGACAGTTAAGTAAAATTGGCCAGTTACCCCTAGGGCAGTGCGGTTAGTAGAGTGGCCACTGCAGCAGAAGAGGATGTGAGGAGGGGAAAGTTTAATTTTATTGTTTTCCAGTATTGACGACTTACGGGCGTGCCCAACTAGCACTGATCAACTGTTACGGTATAAATTTTAACACGGAACTACATGGATTCTACATCTATATCTATCTACATCTACATGGATACTCTGCAAATCACATTTAAGTGCCTGGCAGAGGGTTCATAGAACCACCTTCACAATTCTCTATTATTCCAATGTCGTATAGCGCGCGGAAAGAATGAACACCTATATCTTTCCGTACGAACTCTGATTTCCCTTATTTTATCGTGGTGATCATTCCTCCCTATGTAGGTTGGTGTCAACAAAATATTTTCGCGTTCGGAGGAGAAAGTTGGTGATCGGAACTTCGTGAGAAGATTCCGTCGCAACGAAAAATGCCTTTCTTTTAATGATTTCCGGCCCAAATCCTGTATCATTTCCGTGACAGTCTCTGCCATATTTCGCGATTATACAATACGTGCTGCCTTTCTCTGAACTTTTTCGATGTACTCCGTCAGTCCTATCTGGTAAGGATCCCACACCGCGCAGCAGTATTCTAAAAGCGGACGAACAAGCGTAGTGTAGGCAGTCTCCTTAGCCTTTCCCATAACATTTTCTATGTGTTCCTTCCAATTTAAGTTGTTCGTAATTCTAATACCTAGGTATTTAGTTGAATTTGCGGCTTTTAGATTAGACTGATTTATCGTGTAACCAAAGTTTAACAAGTTCCTTTTAGCACTCATGTGGATGACCTCACACTTTTCGTTATTTAGGGTCAACTGCCACTTTTCACGCCATTCAGATATTTTTTTCTAAATCGTTTTTCAGTTTGTTTTGATCTTCTGATGACTTCATTAGTCGATAAACGACAGCGTCGTCTGCAAACAACCGAAGACGGCTGCTCAGATTGTCTCCCAAATCGTTTATATAGATAAGGAACAGCAAAGGGCCTATAATACTACCTTCGTGAACGCCATAAATCACTCCTGTGTTACTCGTTGACTTTCCGTCAGTTACTACGAACTGTGACCTCTCTGATAGGAAATCACAAATCCAGTCACATAAATGAGACGATATTCCATAAGCACGCAATTTCACTACGAGTCGCTTGTGTGGTACAGTGTCAAAAGCGAATGCGCGTTATAGAGACGGCCATATTCAAATGCACTACATATTTGTAGCAAACAATATGAAATTAAATTAAGGCTGTTATAATACTACGCAATGAATAAAAGAAAAATAACATTCAAAATATTTAGTAAACATCTGTGATCTTGTCTCATATTGCATGATGTATTTGAACGTAAGTACAATTGCTATTACAAATCAGTTGATCACCCGCTCACACAGACAACAAGACAACACTTCGACAGCCAGTTACAATGTCACAATGTTGTGGTCGGCAATGGTGGCTATAGATTAGCCGACAAAAAGTATTCCGCCTTTAATGACCAGTACTTGAGGGCTGGCGGCCAACTTATAGCGCCCTTACTTAGCTAATCTATTGGGGGCTAATAACATACTAATTTATGCAGGTTACCAATTAATAAGATCAATACAAATGCGGCCAGAGGTGCAGCCCCAAAATGTCAACATTGGCTCTTGAACGAAATGGTTTGACGAACACTGCTCTACGGGATCTGATCATCAATGCATGTGGCTTGCCTGAAGAAACTTATGGACACGGTTCGTCTCCGAGCGGAGACAGTTACCGAGGCTAGGGCGGAGTTACACCGTATTGATTTGATGTCCTAGGGGGAGAGTAATTTTTTGCTCGGTGTACTTACGATTGAAGGCAGTAACTTGGCGGAAATGTGATTGGCTCTGTGAAAATTTGATTAATTACACCCAAGTACGCTGTCCTGGAGAGCGAAAAGAAGGTAACATGTGACTATACATAAACGATATAATGTAGTTTCAGCAGCATTTTCAAACGACACTGCTGTTGGAGGTATCGATGTTAGACAATCGTAATAAAATAACAGAAAGACAAAATTTACATTTGGTATATTAAATGTCATTTCTTTTTAAATGTGGATAAATGCAAGGCTATGCCCATAACACAGAGAAAGAACCCAACAGCATTCATTAGAAGATTAGTGGTAAAAATCTGGAGCAAGTTACAAGGTATAAATCTTTAGGGGTAATACTGAAAAGTTATATGAAACAGGTCGAACACGTAAAAGCTCTACTAGAATCGTGTAACGGAGAGGCCGAGTAACTTCATCGTGTATCCTTACACAGAAGATTGATGTCCTCGTTACAATCCTATTGGGTACATCTAAAGAAGCAGTACTGGTGGAGGAGTATGCGATCATTCTGCTGTCACCATATTTTACTGGGTGTTTATAATTAAAGTGCAGAGGTCCAGTGTGGGCTGTAGTTATCGTATCGCAGCGAAACTTGGTAGACATTCTAATGCGCTAACGCGGAACCGATTCATCCTGGGAGAAAAAACAGTTCCAATTTTGGCCACCAGTTGCAAATCTGATGGTGGGAGTGGAAGAAAGAGGTATAGAAATGTTATCATATATAATGGATTACAAACGGGACGCGACCAGAAAAGGCCCAATAAGTCGGATTTCATTATTAACTGCCACTTCCATAATTTGTTGAATATGGGCACCGGAGATATAGACGACAGGCTGTACAGCGCCAGATTCGCACCTGGTGGCCAACATCAGAACAAATTTCCTTCCCAAGTAAATCGGTTCCGCGTTAAAGCTTAGTATAGCTACCAAGTTTCACTGCCTTACGATCATTACAGCCCACAGTGGACCTCCATAAGTAGCTGCTCTTTAATTACAACCAACCGGTACCTCACGCAGGTAATGGGCGTACAGAGGCATTTTAGTCATTATTCTCTAGCTCAATACGCAAATGGAATAGAAGGGAAAATTGCTAATATTGCTACAGAATACCCTCCGCCATGCACTGTACTTTGCACTGGCTTGCGGAGTGCATGTGCAGGTGTAGACATAGAATTCTGTACTGGACAACAAGCGCTATGCAGCCTCCTCACCTTGGAGTACAGAAGTCTACATCTACATCTACATTTATACTCCGCAAGCCACCCAACGGTGTGTGGCGGAGGGCACCCTACGTGCCACTGTCATTACCTCCCTTTCCTGTTCCAGTCGCGTATGGTTCGCGGGAAGAACGACTGTCTGAAAGCCTCCGTGCGCGCTCTAATCTCTCTAATTTTACATTCGTGATCTCCACGGGAGGTATAAGTAGGGGGAAGCAATATATTCGATACCTCATCCAGAAACGCACCCTCTCGAAACCTGGCGAGCAAGCTACACCGCGATGCAGAGCGCCTCTCTTGCAGAGTCTGCCACTTGAGTGTATTAAACATCTCCGTAACGCTATCACGGTTACCAAATAACCCTGTGACGAAACGCGCCGCTCTTCTTTGTATCTTCTCTATCTCCTCCGTCAACCCGATCTGGTACGGATCCCACACTGATGAGCAATACTCAAGTATAGGTCGAACGAGTGTTTTGTAAGCCACCTCCTTTGTTGACGGACTACATTTTCTAAGCACTCTCCCAATGAATCTCAACCTGGTACCCGCCTTACCAACAATTAATTTTATATGATCATTCCACTTCAAATCGTTCGGCACGCATACTCCCAGATATTTTACAGAAGTAACTGCTACCAGTGTTTGTTCCGCTGTCATATAATCATACAATAAAGGATCCTTCTTTCTGTGTATTCGCAATACATTACATTTGTCTATGTTAAGGGTCAGTTGCCACTCCCTGCACCAAGTGCCTATCCGCTGCAGATCTTCCTGCATTTCGCTACAATTTTCTAATGCTGCAACTTCTCTGTATACTACAGCATCATCCGCGAAAAGCCGCATGGAACTTCCGACACTATCTACTAGGTCATTTATATATATTGTGAAAAGCAATGGTCCCATAACACTCCCCTGTGGCACGCCAGAGGTTACTTTAACGTCTGTAGACGTCTCTCCATTGATAACCTGCTGATATGTGTACTTCTCCTCACTGCACCTCATAGGGTGCAGGTTAGCACGAGAGCGATAACACCGGTACTGGACGCTCCAAGTGTTAGGAAAAGACACCCTCAGAAGACGAGTCGTTGCGCACATCGGTACACCCTTAAGATACGGTATGCCTGTGCAGAAAATCACATGAATGACAGTACCCCGGTTGCCAACACGGCACTAGTCGGAGAGGTGGTGGATTTATTCTCATGTGCGGGATGTTTAGATGGGTAGAATGGTAGTCTGCTATCGTATCTCGCTGGTGGACGGTATGGGAAGCTATAATGGGTATTACTATCGATAGCGGTATGACATAGTAAATCGTATTTGCCTCTAAATGCAACCAGTTGTTCATCCGCTGTCGTATAGTCAGACACAGCATAATTACTGACACAGTTTGACATGAATAATTCAAATACTTCTCTGAATGTAACTAGGCGATCAAGTTCTCTACACTGTGATCTGTCCCGCATATCATCGAACCTCAAACAACGCAATAAGGAACGAAATCGCCGTAAACTCTTTGTTGCATGAAATATTGCAATTCCAAAACCATTTGTGTCCCGTAAGTCTTCCAGGTTTTGGTGTCCTGCCCTGTAACGCCCAGCCAATATCAACAGACCCAGAAGAGATTTGATTTCTTCCTCATTTGTTGGTTTGGCACCACAGTCTCTTGTGACATTTCATGCCATGTGTTGTGTGTAAATATTTGTGCACGATGTAATCGTTCTAATTATTATGTCATTTATAAATATCGAAAAACAGGCCAGACGAGTTTTCGCGGATTTTGCGATAGCTTTCACACCAGGGAGATGAATAATGAGGTCTACACTTCTAGTTCTTACATTACGACTAGGACAACTTTTCATCCATTTTGTAACCTTATCCTTTCCAATAAGAAAATCATGCTTGCTTTCATTATACGCTGCACTTACTTGCGGTTCCAGTTACAGGTTGTCATCATCCTCCGTTTCCGTGTCACTTTGATGAGAGAGAACTTCACAACTGTATGTTTCCTCCTCTTCCTCTTCTCCTTCTTCAAAAGTTTCCTCTAAGACCTCTTCCAGAAGCTTCCCCACTTTTTCCTGTTCTATTTCGTAACGATCCATAGCTGTTACCTGCAGAGAGCGACAAAATACAAGCAGCCGCTGCGGAACACAACTGTGCGCTTTCTAGCAGCACTGCGCGGGGTGCCAACTACACCGCAAGGCACATTGTTGCGTGTTTTCTTGAAACTTGCGATTCCATTGTAGATTCTATTGTTACCCAAAGCTTTCATATTACGTCCTAGAAAGGTACCAAAGAACATGACATTATACTCCTATCCATTATGTAATAATCCATCGATAAGGATGACTGGGGTGTTCTGAACACCCCGCGCGACCGCTTAAGGGTTAACTGCTAATACGAGCATCGTTGAGCTCAAGCACTGTTAGGAAGCGTATTACTTGCAAAAAATAAATAAACGAAGTAAACATCTGTGCTGTTTTCCGCCTGAATAAATGAAGAAATTTAATATTCATATCGTAACGAGGCATGTTCGCGTATTAATCAACACAATCAAATTTATATTGCAATGAAATGTCTTCTCTCCCTATTAACAAACCTCCTCCCATGTCCGATTAATGCAAAAGGGGGTAAAGGGGACGTTACAAACCTACTGGCAGAACTCAGCAGGCGATCTCTATATTCAGCAAGCTAAATCATTACACCATCGATCCCAAATAGTGTTGGAAAATTTGACAGGCATTCCGCGGACATGAAAGTGCTTGTGTGGTTCCCCAAGTCTAAAGATCCCAACTAGTTGTTCTTAAAGGAGCGAAATTGACAGATGTAAATGTAATTTTTCAAGGACTCTAAGTGAGCGCTATAGAACCGTGAGTGTTTACAATTATCTAGTGGGTAACGCAGGAATCCTAACAAAACTGTTCGCAGACGGCCCCGTGTAGGGTTGCCATCCATCCCTGTATATCGGGGCCGTCACCGTTATGGATCTTCTTGTCCCGACATCCCGACATGACCCAATTTTGTCCCAATTTTGCAAAATACTGTTACGAGCTTGACTCAAGTACTGAAGTAACGCCATCTGTTAGCAAACATGTAAATGCAGCCTGCGCTAGATTTATTTATGTCAAGAAGTTTACGTTGACTAAGTCGTCTCACAGATGGCGTTGCACGTTGAGTGTATATACCATATCGACTATGCAAGCGCCTTCTAGGTCTAGCGCCATCATTTGAGAAAATACCAGACTTCTCCAGTAGAACGGAGCTGAACCATATCAAACGCTGCTGGTGTGTTAACTCTCGACATTGAAATAATCGTCATGAAAATATGTAATTATTTTTTAATATACACGGTAAGGACAGAGAAGGTGAAAGAGCGCTGCTTAAGCGTTGATGTCAATTATCTCACTCAAAAACAAGATGGCTGTCGTTAATGCCCGCAACTGAGAGAATTCTTATGCTTTGGATACCATTAAAACAGTTTTTTTCACGCAGAGGACAGGCCACCTAAAATAATTTGAGATTTTGTCAGCGATCCGATCAGTGAAATTTACTACATGTTTCTGTAATCAAACTTGGCCCTGTTTGCAAAAGATATAAAGTGCACGGAGAAGAATGAAGTCTCGATTACTGAAATAAGAAATATATTAATCGACACTGAAAGATTTCTGAATTAATGGAAGACAGTCAATTTTGTTGGCGTACAAAGCAAGATGAATTAGAAGAAATTAAAAAATGAAAACCCTAACCAACAAATTTGATTTTATTTGATTTTTATTGTTGTAGAGACCTTAGAGATCATCTGAGACATTACGAAAGTCAATATTACACAGTATAAATATTACACAAATAATTACAAAAAAGAAAAATATTACACAATATAAATATTACATAAATAATTATAGTACAAAACAGAGAAACTTCTGGTACAAATTGATATTGCACAGTAAATTTAGCCAATTACAGACTTACTCAGACACAGAAGCATATACAAACTGATCACATAAAGTGTAGTCATACCACATTCTTTGCCCCTCTTAAAAATTCATTAGTTTCATAAATGCTGAGCTCAAGAAGAAATTCTTTTACTTTTTTTTTTAATTGTTGTATTTGAAGATCCCTGACATGTTGGGGTATGGCATTAAAAAAATTTATGGACTTGTATAGGAAGCATTTTTGTGTATTTTTATAGTTACATTGGAAAGAAAGTATGTCCTGTTTGTTTCTTGTGTTATAATTATGTCACATTTCATACTGTTGATAACTGGAATAGTTTTCCTTAATATGCATTATACACTGTAGTATAAATATTGATGGTAGGGTCATAATCTGTAATTTTTTAAAGCTTGGCCTACAGTGAGCTCTGGGTGTCAAGCTACATATCAGTCCTATTGGCTTCTTTTATAGTTTGAAGATATTAGCTGCCTTGCTTTGATGTCCCCACAGTATTGTGCCGTAGGAAATGTGACTATGTATTAAAGCAAAATAAACCACTTTAAGTACTGGCACGTTTAGACAAAGACGAAGCTTCCTTAGAGCAAATATTCCTTTGCTAATGTTGCTTCCCACTTTTTCTATTGGCTCCGCCAGGATAATTTTGAATCATTTGAGATTCCAAGCTCTGCTGAAATTCAGTGTTATTATTCTACGATGCATACAGGTCTTGTATTTTTTCGGTTGACACAAAGGGAATTAGCTTAACACCAATTTTCAACTTATTGGTGATCGAAAACACTATCATATACCTGTCTAAAAGTGGTGTGAAGATTTCAGGCTACAATTGTTTTCAGGGATATATGTATTTGGAGCTTTTTGAGAAACTAAAGGTGACTCAGAAGAATGGAAATCTAAACACTCTGTGGAAGAAAGGTGGATTCATTTTCTCATGGAAACCGAAAATCCTGAACGCAAATGCCAACTGCTAAAATTATGCGAGTATTTGTTTTCTAATACCGCGCACAACGCCACTGTGGAAACTGTATTTTCACTTATGTCGGTCCAGTGGACTGATGAAAGAAATCGACTGCTGCCAGGGACTGTGGTTCAAATGGTTCAAATGGCTCTGAGCACTATGGGACTCAACTGCTGTGGTCATAAGTCCCCTAGAACTTAGAACTACTTAAACCTAACTAACCTAAGGACATCACACACATCCATGCCCGAGGCAGGATTCGAACCTGCGACCGTAGCAGTCGCACGGTTCCGGACTGCGCGCCTAGAACCGCGAGACCACCGCGGCCGGCCAGGGACTGTGGAATCAATCTTAAAGTGCCTGTTCAACTACAAGTTGACTTGTATGGAGTTTTATAAATACGTAAAAGGGAAAAAAGACTTGATGAAAAAGGTGAAAGCTTCCGAGAAATATGGTGCACCAACTGCTTCTGCCGCAACACGTTCCAAGTAATTGTGTTCTAAATAAAATGTAATTATATTAAATAAATTGTTTTACTTAATTTCTACATTCGCATCTTTGAGTGCCTGACGAGGTCCCAGCTAGGCATGGCAACCATAGTGGTCTATAGGAAAGTTGCAACTCCAAAAACTGTAGCAAATGCAGGAACAGCTGCGGAGGATCGACGACTGGTGATGACTTTTTTAAACGTGAACAGTTATACGGTGCATTAGTAGGCGAAGAAATCCGCTGTTGTTCGATTACATTATTGCGACTAATCACCGAAAACAGTAGCTATTGTAAAATACCAAGTAAAAACCATTCTGAGCGACCTAAAGTGGAATGAACACAAAACACAAATCAGAGGCTGCAATTCATTGGAAGTTTATTCA
This sequence comes from Schistocerca nitens, assembly GCF_023898315.1. Lineage (NCBI taxonomy): Eukaryota > Metazoa > Arthropoda > Insecta > Orthoptera > Acrididae > Schistocerca > Schistocerca nitens. The sequence continues at coordinate 410,434,913 of NC_064615.1, forward strand.
TTCACGAAAGAAGTGGCAAAATACTTGTTCGAGCAATTGTTGAGTATTGCTCACCAATCTGCGACATTTACCGGATTGGATTAATAGACGAGACAGAGAACATCAAATGAAGACCGGCACGTTTTGTCACGGGATCTTTTAGTAAGAACGAGGGCATTAAAGAGATACTCAGCAAACTCCAGTGGCAGATGCTGCAAGAGAGGTGGTGTATATCGCGAAGAGGTTTAATAGTGATTTCTGAGGGTGTACCGTCAACATGTTACTTCCACGTACATATGTCTCGCGAAATGACTGTGACGAGAAAATCAGAGAAATCAGAAGTCATGCGGGAGGTTTGTCGATAGTGTTTTCCCCACATAGCATTGACGAATGGAGCAAGAAAGGAAGAAAATTAGTGCTACCAGACGCGCCTTCTGCCACACACCGTAGGTTGCTTGCAGTATATTGATGTAGACAAGTATTTGTCCTGCTACAAAATCCGTAGGTGATTATCATCCCTATCTCTCTCGAATCGTGCTAAAACGTCTTGAGGAACACTTCACGTAGGCATGGAGCTAGGGCTTGGTTCTGGGTGAGGGTTGGGGTGGGGGGTGGGAGGGGGGGGGAGAATGTTAGTCTCTTACTCCCCCTCCTTCGAAATATAACTTGCAGCCATCCTCACTTTCAATGATCCACAGATGCTTAATAGTTTAAAAATAATATTTCTATTATACAGTAGTATTGGGTTGATGCATTAGTTCGTAGCGTTTTTCCAAAAGATTAATAAAGACAACAGATACACACAACATAAACACAACAGATACACACAACAGAGACTTTAGACATCAATAATATATTCTCCTTCACTATTTACAACAGTCTGCGAACGCCGGAGTAACTTTTCGATTCCGCGACTGTAGAAATCACGTAGTTTTGGGCCGAAGAACTCGTCGAGCCATGTTCGGACGCATTTTTATCTGGAAAGGAAGTTCCTTGAAGGTTATTTGATAGAGAGCGGATATGGTGAAAATCTGAGGGCGCAAGATCAGGTGAATAAGCTGGGTGCGGAATGACTTCCCGACCCGAGTGCTATATAGTGTGCTTTTGTGCTTTGTCAGCCTAGCAGTATGCCAGTGGCCGTTATCGTGGAGTAGCATCACTTCACGCAGTCTCCCTGGTCGATATTCTTAGATTGCGTCTGCAAGACGTCTCAGTTGTTGACAATAAGTGTCTGCAGTGTTGGTTACACCACGGGGAAACAATACGCAGTACAACACACTGTCGCTGTTCCACTATATGCATACTTTATCTTTTGTGGGTGCGTGCAGGTCTTTGTATTGGGAGTTGCTGCCTGGTTTGGGCTCAATCATTCCTCTATTTTCCTTATGTTAGCAAAAAGACACAATTTCTCGTCAGCTGCAATGATAAAGGATAGGAATCGTCAGTATTGTTCACGAGTCAATTGATGATGAGCAGGCATGGATGCACTTACGGCAAGCCGCTGATTTTTGTGATTTTTGGCTTAGGGCATGCGGTACCCAGACACACGATTTTTGAATGTTCCCCACTACATGGAAATGTCGCACGACGATGGAATGATCACAGTTCATCACATCTGCCACTTCTCGAGTACAAGGAATACGACGTGGATCATTGTGGATTAATGCATTTAAACGATCTTCGTCAAACCTCGAAGGTCTGGCTGCACGTGAGAGTCAGTAATGTGAGAATGACCCTCCTTAAAACGAGAAAACCATTTTCTTGCCGTGCTCTGTCCGATAGCATGATGCCCACACAAGGCGCGAATGTTTCTGGCTCTCTCTGCTGCTGTCGTCCCTCTACTGAACCCGAACAGAAGAATATGTGGGAAAACCTCCGATTTATCAACATGGCACTCCATTTTCTAGCGTCCACAGCTCCGCTCACTACCTCCAAATAACAAAATAACAACACGTAAAGTCAAATAACAACAGTGAACTACGAATAAAAAATGACAATCGATAAATAAACCTATAGTAACCAGAATACCAACATGAAAAACAAAAAAACCACGAACTTATGGACCTGTGTTTACATCAGTGCTTGGCATATCATTCTAATACAAGTGCCAAGAAGTTGCAATTCAGGTAAATGCATCATCTGAACGGCATTTGTCCAAAAAATCTGAGAAGTACCTATGTCATGCAATTGTTTGAAGAACTATAACAACAATAAACTTTCAAAACATTGAGAACTTCATAATTTATATGGTATAAAATAGAAGTGTGGACTCACCATTATCAGTGTTTCACTTAGCTCTAAGATTGTGAACACAGGACTGCAGATTACAGCAATGTGAGCATCTAAATTGGGGGAATGCTGTGTCGTTTTGCCTTTTCCACCTACATTCGGTTAAGTCAGTGTTTCTGTTACTTCCTCCTAGTCGTGCATCGTACCCCTTCTGTCTTTCTTTCCTCCAACTTGCCGTGATTTCCCGGTTCCGTCTGTCGACTCTATGAAACCGTATCAGATTTGTTATTAATAGCAGGTACAGTCAGCCTGTTAATGACCGCCTTTTTCTGGCTGAAATGTTTTCTACGGCGTCAGGCTGCAAAACAGTCCAAGTGGGCTAAACCTCAGGAACGCAGCTAAAAGGTATTCTGAGTTAAATGAAAAATTTCTTGCCACCTTCGAGACTATTATTCTCATGATATTGTATTCTCCAAACGTTTGCTCAAAACTATGGAAATTAAGACATGTAAAAATGCAAACACTTCTGTAAAAGGGATGACTAATATTTTAGTCCAGTGAGCTTATTACAAATTAGATTGGCATCCAAACAGTGCTATGACTCTGTGAGGGACTCCAATTTCTATTGCGGTGGGCTGAAACACGTAGGTATTTGGCCTTTGGCTCAATTTAAAATTGTGTAATATATGAATGGAACAAAATTACATGTCATCATCAGACGAACGGGTAGACTGACGCTAGTACAATGACACTACAAATCAGCGGTTCAAGAGGTACCGCTTCAGTCAACGTCGAGGGACAGTGGCACTCAAAGAGTTTCACTCGAGCTGCATCAATATTTTAGTTTAAAATAAATCTTTGCTACAACACTGATAACTGCCATCTTGAAATTATCAGCCAGAGTTTTTATGGGTTTATCTAAGCTGCCAGTGAAAAATTTCGACGACGTCAAAAAAATTAGTATTTCCGAGGGAGTTGTGAATTTGGGAATCTTAAGATGTTTATTCATAGGTATTCGCATTTGACGCCGAGTCTGGAATGCACTCTGGAATTCGGAAGGTAGCAGCGATAAAATACAGTGTTCGAAATGTTATATACAGCTTGTACAGAAACCAGATTCCAGCTACAATAGTCCAAGGCCGTGAAAGGGAAGCAGCAATTAAGAAGGGAGTGAGACAGGTTTCTATCCTATTCCGAATGTTATTCAATTTGTACACTGAGCAAGCAATAAGCAAAATAAAAGAAAAACTTTAAGAGGGTATTAAAGTTCAGAGAGAAGAAATAAAAACTTTGAGGCTTGTTGATGATATTGTAATTTATACTGTCAAAACTAGCAAAGGACTTGCTAGGGCAGTTGAACGGAGTGGATGATTGTTGTTGTGGTCTTCAGTCCTGAGACTGGTTTGATGCAGCTCTCCATGCTACTCTATCCTGTGCAACCTTCTTCATCTCCCAGTACCTACTGCAACCCTCTGAATCTGCTTAGTGTATTCATCTGTTGGTCTACGATTTTTACCCTCCACGCTGCCCTCCAATAATAAATTGGTGATCGCTTGATGCCTCAGAACATGTCCTACCAATCGATCCCTTCTTTTAGTCAAGTTGTGCCATTAACTTCTCCCCAATCCTATTCAATACCTCCTCGTTAGTTATGTGATCTACCCATCTAATCTTATGTGGATGGTATGTAATTTATTCCGTCAAAGTTAACAAAGGACTTGCAAGGGCAGTTGAACGGAATGGATGGTATCTTGAAAAGAGTTTATAAGATGAGCATCAACAAACCACAAAAAAGGGTAATGCAACGTAGAAGAAATAAATCAGGCGTTGCTAAGAGAATTGGATTCGGAAAGCAGACATTGAAAGTAGTATATGAGTTTTGCTATTTGCGCAGTATAATATCTAATAATGGCTGAAGTAGACGCGATATAAAATGCGGTCTGGCTATAAGAAGGAAAGCATTTAAAGAGGAATTTGTTAATATCGAACATAAATTTAAGCATTAGGAAGTCTTTTCGAGGATGTTTGTCTGGAGTGTACTTTTGTACGGAAGTGAAACGTGGACGATAAGCAGTTCAGACAGAAAGTGAGTAAAAGTTTTTGAAATATTGTGCTATAGAAGAATGCTGAAGATAAAATGAGTACATCACGTAGCTAATGAGAGGTTGTGAATCGAATTGGGGATGAAAAACATTTATGGTACAACTTTACAACGGATCGGCATCGTTCGGAGACATCAAACAGTTTTCAATTTTGCGCCGGAGCGACGTGTGAGGGGGGGGGGGGGGGGATAACAATTGTAGAGGGACATCAAGGGATGAATGCCAAGGAATGAAAACCAACTATTACCCACAGGTTAAGACGGATGTTGGTGGCAGTGGTTAATCAGAGATGAAGAGGCTTGTACAGCATAGATTAGCGTGGTGAGCCTCATCAAACCAGTATCGGGACTTATTTATTACCCGAAAATAAACCTTGGGTTGATCTCACTGCCAACAACCGACATCGCCCTCTGAAGATTACAAGTAGCCACGTGGCGCAACCGCCTCAGCAACCTTTATTAAGTCCGCCTAGCCTTAAAGCAGCACACCTCGTAAACTGATCGCGCTAATATTCACGCAAATAACGGCAGAGTCTTTGCAATTGTCACAAGAAGATCGTAAGTACTTGAGATACAATATTTAGCATGTATACCACCGAAAAGTACTGGTCTTTATATACATTTCGACTCAAAAGCGCCTGCCGTACGTAAATTTTAGTACAACACGCGTAACATTTATAGAAACGAATTCTGCGTGTGTTACGATGGAGGCTGCTTGACTTCTAGAAGCCTAGAAAGTAAACAAAGAGTGGGCAAGAAGTATTTAAAAATAAAGTAGCGATAAGACGGTGGCAGCAGGATGCGGACGAATGCGACGCAGCCCCCCCCCCCCTCTCTCTCTCTCTCTCTCTCTCTCTATCTCGTCGGAAGGCAGTACGCAACACGACACCCGCTCCTCGTTATCGCGCGGTCTCGCCGGCACATTCGCTCTTGGGCGCAACTGCCTCCCTCCCTCCGAAGGAGGCAACCCAGTGAGTAGTACATTGGACTCGCATTCGGTGGTACCACAGTTCAAATCCGCGTCCGGCCATCCAAATTTAGATTTTCCCTAATTTCCCTAAATCATGTAGGATAAATACCGGGATGGTTCCTTTGAAAGGGATCGGCCGAGTTCTTTCCTGTTATTATTTATTTATCGTATGGCTTTACCAGTGCAAGTGGTAAATTTACATAACATAACATATAAATACAAATATACATATACACACATACATAATAATATGAACAGAACAAACACCAGTCATTATTAAATCTGAGCAAAGTTGAAATATAATCACAGCTACAATTCGTCAAAAAGTTATGTCCAAATGTGACAGCCATTTAATGGCAGCAGGGCTGCCCTTCACGAAGTCTCTCCAGTCACCACAGAATCTTCGCAGTGGGCAATCTTGCACTAGATGATGTAATGTTTGTTCATCAGTTTCACAGTCACACATTGGGTTATCATTGGCGCCCCATTTGTACAGCATGGATTTAGTTCTCGCGTGTCCAGTTCTCACACGGTTAAGCTGGCACCAGATTTTACGAGGAAGCTGCATTCCTGGGAGTTGTCGGCTGGGGTCCTCTAACTGCGCCGGATAATGTCACTATTGTTCCACTTGATTTTCCAGGATTTGTGGCAGTCTTAGGTATTTCCTTGGGCAAGTGTTCTGTCTTCCCATATTGAGGCTCTTGATTTAAGGCGATATCGACAGCGGTCATCTAGCACTTGGTGTATCGGTAGTACTCTTGGCTTATCTGCATGATTTATTTTTTGCCATTCCTGAATTTTGCCTCCTGTCTACGGATTTCAGGTGGAGTGATGTTTGAGAGGACATGAAGCCATTCTAGAGGTGTTGACTTGTGTCCCTGTTATTATCCTCATGACTTCATTGATGTGGCCGTCAATCTTCTTTACATAGGCACTCCTACTCCACACAGGGGCACAGTACTCTGCCACGGAATAGACGTGTGATGTTGCTGCAACACGTAGTGTATTTGAATCCTCTCCCCATGTGGTACCTGCTAATCTCTGGATGATGTTATTTCGGGTTTTCAATTTCTGGCTAGTTTGTTCCAGGTGTTTCTTGAAGGTAAGTGACCTGTCAAGAATTATGCCTAAATATTTGGGAAATTTGTTATGTTTAATTCGGTTTCCACAGAAAGTAATATTTAGTTCTCTGTCTGCTACTCTGTTATTTTTATTTGGGTTTGGGCACATCTCCATTTTTTGTAGTACTGGTTTAGTACTTCTAGGTCAGCAGTTAGAGTTCTTTCACCATCTTCTAGCCATTTGCTTTGAGTAGCTATGGCCATGTCAACGGCGTAGCAAACCTTACTTGACTCAGTGTCTATCATGTCACTGATGTAAACATTAAAAAGCGGTGGAGCCAATACAGGCCATCGGGGGAGTCCGTTTTTTATTCTTTTTGACTTGCTGCTTTGTGACCCCTGGTTTACTTTGTAATATCGGACTTTCAGCATTTTTTCCAACAAGTTTGTCAATTTCAAGCATGGGATCATGTTGGCAAATTTCAGGATAAGACGATCTATCCATACCGTATCATAAACTGCACTGAGGTCGACAAAGACTGCTGATGTTTTCAATCCTTTTTGGAATTGCGATTCTATGCATGATGTGAGGGCTAATACTTGTTCACAGCAACTTCGACTAGTTCTGAATCCGGCTTGTTCGTGAGGCAGGTGTTTGTCTATCGTTGGGTATATCCTATTGTAGATCAGTCCCTCCAGCAACTTATAGCAAATGCTCAATAATGCTATTGGGCGGTAGTTTGCTGGGTTTTCATCAGATTTCCCTGGTTTAAGGATGGCCAGAGTAAGAGACATTCTAAATTCCTTCGGGATATTTCCAGTTTTTAGTATGTCATTGAAGTAGTCTTTAAGCCAGGTTCTTGCTATTGGTCCCAGATAAAAATTCAGGAAACATATTATCAGCTCCAGCTGCTTTCCGTAGTTTGAGGGTTTTTATACCTTTGTTTACCTCCCTGATAGTAAAAGATTTTGAAAACTGACTGTTTTCTTGTAGGGTGCTCTTTACTTCTTTGAGTGACTCCTTAACGGATGTTCTATTCTCTTGGCTCAACATTACATTTTCAGCTCTCTCTTTTATATGTGAGGCAACCTGGTTTGGTGATATTGGTGGTTTCGGGGATGGTGTATGAGTAGCTGACCCCAGACGTCTTAACAATGACCAACTTTTCCGGCTAGAATGCGTGACGTTGATATTTCCATTGGTTTCTTGCCATCTTTTCTTCCTTTGCTCATTGAGCGACTCTAGCAATTGGCTTCCTAGTTGTGGGTTACTTGTTTCCTGGTATTCTCTGTACAGTTCTTCAGTTTCAGAGTCTTTCCTGTCATTCCCTGCTTCTAGCTTGCGCTCCGTCACTAATGACCTGCTGTCAACGGAACATTAAACACTAATATTACTCATTTAATAAAATGTTCCAAGCTATTACGCCGTGGTCGAATGGATATCGTACTAAAACCCAACGTTCCGTTCCGCGTCCGCGGAGGACGTTTTCAAGGGGGATCGCAGGTTCTTTGAATGTCCGATTCACACCCTGGCTCGCTACTGACTACAGCAAAATTCCGCTTCCGCGCAGTGGCATGAGGTCACATGTTTTGAACGCGCGACCGCAATTGGCAGTTGTCGACCGCCGTCGTCCGCTGTTGCTATCACTCTATGCTGGAAGACTGCTACACACCTCCTTCCGTACCGATACCCAGATATTATTCAGTTTCACGCTCTCCTCCTTCCTACTGAAATTCGTGGTGTGTTTTGCAATCTCTATGGCCTATCTGTATAACCTTTCATGGTATCCGGTTGTGGCTGCCAGTACTTGAGTCCTGTCAAAATGAATTTGTTGGTCTCCTGGCTGCAAAGCATGTTCCGCAACAGCTGATCTGTCAATATCACCTCTTCTGCAATTGACCTTGTGCTATTCTAGTAGTTTTTTGACCGTTATTTTTGTAGTAGGCACCTACACCTCCTCACACTATCTTCCGGTTGGGTTTGTAGACTACTGCGATGTTCTGATTTTTCAAGGATTTTCCTATGCGGCCACTAAACTCCTGAATGAAAGACAGTAAAACTTCCGGCGCCGCTCTCTACCATTCCAGACAGAAGATACAAGATCACCTAAAATCGGCCAAGGATGCTCACCAACCGCTGGCAAAAGCAATATTTATGGGATTCCGTATAGTTGTGGGGAGGTGTACGTGGGTACTACAAAAAGAACAGCCGAAAAACAACTAGAAGAGCTGCAGAGCAATTGGAGAAGAGGGAAGGGAGGATCGACAGATCAGCTGTTGCGGCACGTGCTTTGCCGCCAGAAGACCACCACATTCATTTTGATAGGACTCAAGTACTGGCAGCCACAAGCCGATACCATGATAGGTTATACGGAGTGGCCATAGAGATTGCAAAACACCCCAGAAATTTCAGGAGGGTGGAGGAATGCGTGAAATTGAATGAAATCTGGATTCCGGTGCTGAAGAAGACGTGTACCAGTCTTCCATATGCTCGCGCTTTCAAAACATATGGCGTCACGCTACTGCGCGGAGGCACGCGAAAGCGCAAATTTACTGTAGCCAGTAGCGAGCCAGGGCGTGAATCGGACACTGAAGGAAGCAAATGGGGACGAAAGGCGAGAAAAGGCGAAATCCATTCGACCACGGCATAACAGTACGGCACATTTTATTAACTGTGATATTTCCGACGTGAAAGCTTACATTTTTTGCTAATATTTCTTCCTTCTTTTGCAACTTTCTTCTCTTACGGTACTTATTGCCAGCACTCAATTGCTGGCAATCTCGTCACAGATTTTGACCTACAGGATGGTCCATTGTGTGGAACCAGTCTTCTAAAACGAAAACTGGTGGGTAAACAGAGTTTTTTAACTCTATATTGGCTGCAACTCAGAATTTTCAAACTGGAAGTGTGTCATACTATACATAAAACATGTAGAGAATTACACGAGAAAAATGTTTAAAACGTTTCATTTGAGCCCACCTCTATTCATTCTCGAGGTATGACTGATGTTCCTTCCTTGCAGGTGACGTGAAAGCTGATGGCATTAAGGCAAGCCGAACGCATTGGTGTAGTCTTGATATCAAGAGAGAAGAGCACCCGCGTTATCAGACAGGATTCCGACCAATACCACTCTTGAGAGTCTAATCAGTACCCATAGTGCTGTGGTCAAACTCCTCGCGAAATTCCGTGAAATCAACTCTGTCGCAGACAAACCGAAAGCCGGACGATCGAAAACGTTTATGAACGAAGCAACATCATCCACTTCTCTCGCGACAGTTCAGAGCCTAGTACTCGCCCCATCTCGGAGGAAACGGAGGTCAACCGAAAAATGAGAACGGGAATTTTGGCCACACATAAATCCTCCCATAAAAAAATGCAAATGGTACAACATCTTCCCAAGAACGATCCCGTATCGTCGGGTTAGGCTTTCAGAATGAGTGACAAGCAAGCTGAACGAAGAGGTAAGTCAACAGAATCGCAGGTACGGGTCAGATGACAATTCTCACTAGTTCGCGTCTCGAGAGTGATGGTTTAGTGTGGAATATGAGGTTTTCCTTTTGTTGGTCTCTTCTTCATTCACGGGACACTAACAGCAGCCTGTTATCTGCAGTTCTGAGACGAAGCTGTGATGCCGTCGCGTAGTGTTTGAAGGAGACACAGTCCCAGCTTCCTTTCAGCATTAGAGTGCCCCACCTCATTATAGGCTTGCTGCCCGGGCATACCAGGATATCCGGTTTTCCCGGAGACCGATAGGTCGTAGAGGTCGCACACTGGACTCCCATTCGGGAGGACGACGGTTCAATCCAGCGTCCAGCCATCCTGATCTAGGGTTTCCGTGATTTCCCTAAATCGCTCCAGGCAAATGCCGGGATGGTTCCTTTGAAAGAGCACGGCCGACTTCCTTCCCCGTCCTTCCCTAATCCGATGAGACCGATGACCCCGCTGTCTGGTCTCCTTCCCCAAACAACCCAACCTCTCGTAGAGGTCGTATGTTGTCTCAGCCGTACAGATTTTTCCCTTCTCCAACTCATACTACTTGACATTAAATTTCTATTTATCCATATGTTTTTGTTTTAGAAGTCTGGCTGCACACATGTGGACCACCCTGCACATTAATACACGTTAGTGGTATGCGAATAAGACAGGCATTTGTGTTAACTCCATTTTAGTTTTTGACAGCGCGAGATGTCTGGCTGTCGGAATTTTCTGTAGGCCATTTTTTACTTCACTAATCCTTTTCTGATTTTCAGACTCATTTCGGATAGTTTTCTAATAACAGCTTTGCTGTTTAAATTACGTTGTCAAGTAACATAAAAAAAATTTTTTTGGGGGAGTTTTATTTTGGTAGCTGTTCAGGCGCATTCATACAGACACAAAAACAGAGGAGTCGCATAACTATGTGTAGGTGCAGTAATAAATGTAATAACAAAAATGGCTCTGAGCACTATGGGACTCAACTGCTGTGGTCATAAGTCCCCTAGAACTTAGAACTACTTAAACCTAACTAACCTAAGGACATCACACACATCCATGCCCGAGGCAGGATTCGAACCTGCGACCGTAGCAGTCGCACGGTTCCAGACTGTAGCGCCTAGAACCGCGAGACCACCGCGGCCGGCTAAATGTAATAACAGCCATATATGTTCTCAAGCAACGTTCATTATAAAACGGAAGAAGAAACCGATCGTCAGTAACAGATCTGATCTTGTAACAACAGAATCGAAACTAGGTTGTGAGCTGTAGCAATTATGGGAACGTTATGGCTGGCTCTGAGCACTATAGGACTCAACATCTGTGGTCATAAGTCCCCTAGAACTTAGAACTACTTAAACCTAACTAACCTAAGGACATCACACACATCCATGCCCAAGGCAGGATTCGAACCTGCGACCGTAGCGGTCGCTCGGCTCCAGACTGTAGCGCCTAGAACCGCACGGCCTTCCGGCCGGCTGGGAACGTTATCCCTTTAAAGCTACTTCCACTTCGAAACTATAGGCAAGGTAACATTCAGCTTCACTTAAAGAAAGAAACAAATTTTTGAAGCGATATTTTTGGAGCCTGGCCAGGAATATGGATGACACAAAATCGTAGCGCCACTATTACTTTTTGGTGTTACTGCGGAAATTAGAAGTTCAGCCGCAGCAGTTGAAGGAAGCTAGCGGGCGCTAAGATGGAGCAACGAGGCTGTTTACACTCTGAAACGACAGAAGTCATGGGATACCTTCTAACATCGTGTCGGGCCTTCTTTTACCTGGTCTAGTGTAGCAACACGACGTGGCATAGACTTTACAAGTCGCTGGAAATCCCCTGCAGAAATATTGAGCCGTGCTGCCTCTGTAGACGTCCATAACTGCGAAAGTGTTTTCGGTGCAGGATTTTGTGCACGAACCGACCTCTGGATTATGTCCCATAAATGTTCGATGCAATTCATTCGGGCGATCTGCGTGGGCAGTTCATTCGCTCGAATTGTCCATAATGTTCTTGAAACCAATCGCGAACACTTGTAGCCCAGTGACATGGTGCATTATCATCCATAAAAATTCCATCGTTGTTTGAAATCGATGAATGGCTCCAAATTGTCTCCAAGTGACCGAACATAACCGTTTCCAGTCGATTATCGGTTCAGTCGGACCATAAGCACAGCCTACACAATTATGGAGCCACCAACAGCTTGCACAGTGCCTTTTTGACAACTTGGGTCCTTGGCACCTTGGAGTCTGCACCACTCTCGGAACCTACTATGACATCAACTGAAATCGGGACTCATCTGACCAGTCCACTGTTTTCCAGTGATCCAGGGTCCAATTGATATGGTCACGAGCCCAGGGGAGGCTCTGCAGATGCCGGCCGGGGTGGCCGAGCGGTTCTAGGCGCTACATTCTGGAACCGCGCGACCGCTACGGTCGCAGGTTCGAATCCTGCCTCGCGCATGGATGTGTGTGATGTCCTTAGGTTATTTAGGTTTAAGTAGTTCTAAACTCTAGGGGACTGATGACCTTAGAAGTTAAGTCCCATAGTGCTCAGAGCCATTTTTTTGGCTCTGCAGGCGATGTCGTGCTGTTAGTGAAGGCACTCACTCGCGTCGGTCGTCTGCTGCCATAGCCCATTAAAGCCAAATTTCGCAGCACTGTCCTAACGAATAAATTCGTCGTACATCCCACATTGCTCTCTGTGGTTATTTCACGCAGTGTTGCTTGTCTGCAACTCTATGCAAACGCCGCTGCTCTCGGTCGTTAAGTGAAGACCGTCCGGCACTGCGCTGTTAGTGATGAGAGGCAATGCCTGAAATTTGGTATTCTCGGCACAGTCTTGACACAGTGGATCTCGGAATACTGCATTCCGTAACCATTTCCGAAACGGAATGTCCCATGCCTCTAGCTCCAGCATCCATTCCGCGTTAACTCCCGTCGTGCAGTCAGAATCACGTCAGACACCTTTTTACATGGATCACCTGAATACAAATGACAGCTCCGCCAGTGCGCTGCCCTTTTATACCTGTGTACGTGATAGCACCGAGATCTGTATCGCTGTTCCATGACTTTTGTCACCTCAGTGTGCATCACAAGATGGACCAGGCCAACAGTTTCGCACTGTCGCCTGATAAACAAAGAGCCTACGTAATATCAGACCAGCTGTGTGGCTGGATTGAAGAGTTTTTAGCAAACAGAACACAGCATGTTGTTCTCAATGGAGAGACGTCTACAGAAAAGTAACCTCTGGCGTGCCACAGGGGAGTGTTATGGACCATTGCTTTTCACAATATATACAGGGTGAAAAGTATTTAAACCGACAAACTCTGCGAGGTTGTAGGGAACATCAAAACAAATATTTTTCCCTAATGTCATTTTTTCCTAGGACGATTATTTAAACCGGTGGAGGCCGTATTACGATCTTCATTTGTTAGAGGACGTATTACGCTCTCCAGTTGTAAGCAACTACTGTCCACCAGTGTAGTAGTGCATTGTCTCTGTTTACTAATGGAGCGATACACCTGGAGTGAGTACACTGATATGGTTGGTGCGTACTACGTAGCGCACCACAATGGACGAGCTGCACAGCGGGTTTATCAACAACAATATCCTAATCGCCGTATCCCGCATCATACGACCTTTGCTGCTGTGTATCAACGTCTGCGTGAGACCGGGTCATTTAACAGTTACCTGGACAGGGACGCCGACGCACGGTAAGAACGCTGCAATTTGACGAAGCTGTCTTGCAGCATGTGGAGTGGGATCCCTCAATCAGCACTCGTGCAATTGCATGTAACATGGGGACGAATCAGACGAATGTAAGAACAGTCCTTTGAGAGCAATTGTTACGCCCATTTCACTTACAGCGTGTCCACAACCTGGAACCAGCTGATTAGAGAACAGTTTTCACAGTGGTACTTGGAACAGTGTGAAATGCATCCTACATTTCCATCCTCTGTGTTGTTTACCGATGAAGCAACGTTCGGGCGTGATGGAGTCTTCGACATGCACAATTCGCATGTTTGAATTGAGGATAACCCACATGCCACAGTTACTAGCGCTCATCAAGTGCTGTTCTTCGTTAATGTGTGGGTCGGTGTTGTTGGGGACTGTTTAATTGGGCCGTATCTGCTACCTAGGCCATTAAATGGCAGGCGCTATTACAATTTTCTCGCCAGAGCATTGCCAGAATTGCTGGAAGACGTTCCGCCCCGTACAAGACAACGCATGTGGTTCCAACATGACAGGGCGCCAGAACATTTCAGTCACCGTGTGCGTCGATTCCTGGATCGACGGTTCCCAGAAACATGGCTTGGCAGAGGTGGTCCTGAACCATGGCCTGCTCGATCCCCAGATATGTCCCCTCTGGACTTTTTTGTGTGGGGAGAGATGCGCAACCTTGTTTAGCAACTCCTGTTGCATCAGAAGAGGATCTGGTTGTCCGGATAGTAGCAGCAGTAGGAACAATTCAGGATACTCCTGGGGTTTTTGCCCGTGTCAGACAGAACATGATCCGACAGTGTAACTTATGTTTTTATGTCAATGGAGGCATTTCTGAAAATCTACTGTAATTGAAATTGGGTTGTGTTAATGTGTTGTCTCTTGGTCATAAAAAATGGAAAAGTGTTTGTTGGTTTAATTAATTTGCCGCCAGAGAAATTTTCCTCTACCGGTTTAAATACGCCTCATAGGAAAAATTACATTCGGGAAAAATATTTGTTTTGATGTCCCCTACAACCTCCCAGAGTTTGTCGGTTTAATTACTTTTCACCCTGTATAAATGACCTAGTAGATAGTGACGGAAGTTCCATGCGGCTTTTCGCGGATGATGCTGTAGTATACAGATAAGTTGCAGCATTAGAAAATTGCAGCGAAATGCAGGAAGATCTGCAGCGGATAGGCACTTGGTGCAGGGAGTGGCAACTGACCCTTAACATAGACAAATGTAATGTATTGCGAATACATAGAAAGAAGGATCCTTTATTGTATGATTATATGATAGCGGAACAAACACTGGTAGCAGTCACTTCTGTAAAATATCTGGGGAAAGGCGGGTATCAGGTTGAGATTCATTGGGAGAGTCCTTAGAAAATGTAGTCCATCAACAAAGGAGGTGGCTTACAAAACACTCGTTCGACCTGTACTTGAGTATTGCTCATCAGTGTGGGATCCGTACCAGATCGGGTTGACAGAGGAGATAGAGAAGATCCAAAGAAGAGCGGCGCGTTTCGTCACAGGGTTATTTGGTAAGCGTGATAGCGTTACGGAGATGTTTAGCAAACTCAAGTGTCAGAGGCGCTCTGCATCGCGGTGTAGCTTGCTGTCCAGGTTTCGAGAGGGTGCGTTTCTGGATGAGGTATCGAATATATTGCTTCCCCCTACTTATACCTCTCGAGGAGATCACGAATGTAAAATTAGAGAGATTAGAGCGCGCACGGAGGCTTTCAGACAGTCGTTCTTCCCGCGAACCATACGTGACTGGAACAGGAAAGGGATGTAACGACAGTGGCAGGTAAAGTGCCCTCCGCCACACACCGTTGGGTGGCTTGCGGTGTGTAAATGTAGATGTAGAAGGAGCGCGGATTGCGACGCACCGCTAAGACATCGGTCTACGAGCCAAGCATATCCCACCTGTCTGGGCACGGAGGCACACATCTTTTGTCCTGCACGTGACTGGAAACAGCGCGATGGCACACTGCAGTGCACACTCCCTCCTGATGTAGTGTCTCGCACGCATTTGCAGCTCCATGGCATTGAAAACTCCAGATAAGTGACCATTAAAAGCTCTCCGCTCCAGCGAATATAGTGCATCTCAGGGTTACCTTCCCATGTGTAGGTACCTATTAAAGCACAACTTAAATGGCCGCAGTTAGAGTGGTGCTGTGTCCGGGAAGCATGGGCTGCAGTTGAGTGGCGTCGCATTGTCTTCAGCGACGATCCCAAACTAGGGGTCCGTGATCCCACGAACATAGATATTAGTAACCGACACCCAGGTCGATAGCAGGCAGAAGTCGATTGTCTAGCACTGCAGAAGGAGTGAGATTAGTGTCGAGTGAAAGCAGTACTGGGAAGACTGGCAAAAGATAAAAAAAATGGTGGTCGACCTTAGTACGGTGTCAATGGCGGATGTGTCGAGTGAGGAGTAAATTGTAAATTCACCAGAGTGTCACAAATGAGCACGTCCCCTTATCGTTGTGGGGTTGAACCTCATCAATACCGATTCGCGAGTGATATAAAACCAAAGGTGACAAGTACCGAATTACCTGTTTCGCGTCAACAGCGTCGGCCAGCAACTACCATGGATTGCAGGGAGGATCGCTGTGAATGTTAACCATCATCATTGCGTGTGACGAAGTACTTAAATCAGCAATCGATAAAAGATATAAACGTAATTATACTACTGTCCATTACAATTGCTACACCACGAAGATGACGTGCTACAGACGCGAAATTTAACCGACAGGAAGAAGATGCTGTGATATGCAAATTATTAGCTTTCTGAGCATTTACACATGGTTGGCGCCGGTGGTGACAACTAAAGCGTACTGACATAAGGAAAGTTCCCAACCGATTTCTCATACACAAACAGCAGATGACCGGCGTTGCCTGGTGAAACGTTGTTGTGATGCCTCGTGTAAGGAGGAGAAATGTGTACCATCACGTTTCCGACTTTGATAAAGGTCGGATTGTAACCTATCGCGATTGCGGTTTATCGTATCGCGACATTGCTGCTCGCGTTGGTCGAGATCCAATGACTGTTAGCAGAATATGGAATCTGTGGCTTCAGGAGGGTAATACGGAAATCCCAACGGCCTCGTATCACTAGCAGCCAAGATGACAGGCATCTTATCCGCATGGCTGTAACGGATCGTGCAGCCACGTCTCGATTCCTGAGTCAACAGATGGGGACGGTTGCAAGACAACCATCTGCACGAACAGTTCGACGACGTTTGCAGTAGCATGGACTATCAGCTCGGATACCATGGCTGCGGTTACCCTTGACGCTGCATCAGAGACAGGAGTGCCTGCGATGGTGTACTCAACGACGATCCTGGGTGCACGAGTGGCAAAATGTCATTTTTTCGGATGAATCCAGGTTCTGTTTACAGCATCATGATGGTCACATCCGTGTTTGGCGACATCACGGTGAACGCACATTGGAAGCGTGTATTCGTCATCGCCATATTGGCGTATCACCCGGCGTGATGATATAGGGTGCCATTGGTTACACGTTTCGGTCACCTCTTGTTCGCATTGACGGCACTTTGAACAGTGGACGTTACATTTCAGATGTGTTACGACCCGTGGCTCTACCCTTCATTCGATCCCTGCGGAACCCTACATTTCAGCAGGATAATGCACGACCGCATGTTGCAGGTCCCGTACGGGCCTTTTTGGATGCAGAAAATGTTCGACTGCTGCCCTGGCCAGCACATTCTCCAGATCTTTCACCAACTGAAAACGTCTGGTCAATGGTGGCCGAGCAACTGGCTCGTCACAATACGCCAGTCACTACTCTTGATGAACTGTGGTGTCGTGTTGAAGCTGTATGGGTAGTTGTGCCTGTAGACGCCATCCAAGCTCTGACTCAATGCCCAGGCGTATCAAGGCCGTTTTTACGTCCATAAGTGGTTGTTCTTGGTACTGATTTCTCAGGATCTATGCACCCAAATTGCGTGAAAATGTAATCACATGCCAATTCTAGTATAATATATCTGTCCAATGAATACCCGTTTATCATCTGCATTTGTTCTTGGTGTAGCAATTTTAATGGCCAGTAGTGTAAACGTGCAAGGTGAAGGTAGCAGCTGCATCAGAATTTGTGTGTTAATAGAAAATACATATCAGTTTGTATATCGCAACCTTTGTGATCTTTAATAATAGAAAAACTTTCAATCATCAACTATTCCGTCACAGAACAGCCACACTCTGTTGAAATACCCCTGAAACCACAGCAGAAAATCCGATGTCCTTTCATCCATTAAGCACACGGTCATATAATCATAACAATTAACTGTTTGGCGGCTTCGGTAAATCACACAAAACCCAATAAAGGACGTAACGGGGGTGTTTCAGGTCCCGTAGCATGACACTGCCGTAACCGGCCACCGCCCGTTCGGCGATCCATGTCATGAGCAGCCGTTTGCCTGTGTGAAGTCACATTCGGACAGGACCGTCAACCTCTTGTAACACGAAACGTGATTCATCTGACCAGGCGACACGTTTCCATACATTCACAATCCAGCCTCAGTGATCCCGTGCCCACTGCAATCGTAATTGGCGATGTCGTTGGGTCGAAATAGGAACACGTAGGGGTCGTCTGCTTCGGAGCTCCATGTTCAATAATATGCGCTGAACACTGTGCTCCGAGACAACTGTACCTGCACCAGCACAGTAGTCTTTCGTCCGATCTGCCACAGATCGCCGCCTATCCTGCTTTACATTCTGTGATGAGGCGTGGCCGCCCAAAAACTTGACCTCTATTCGTGATTGCACCGTCCTTCAGCCAATGTGTTCACGACTGTTCCACGCGAACAACTCACCACCTTCACCTTTTGCGAGTGGCTCCTTTCCAGGCAACGGGCCGTAGCAATCCGTCATTCGTGAAAGTCGCTTATTCCAGTGGATTTTCCGTTTTCGGTCCGTATCATATTAAAAAAGGTAGGAAGATTTTTCTGTTTAGAAAAAGTGATTAAAAGCAGATTTCAGGGTACCTGACGACTCAACACAAAAGTTTTGTCTCAAGTACAGATAGTGTTGAGGATCAGTGGACAACGTTCAAAACCATCGTACAATATGCGTTAGATGAGTATGTGCCAAGCAAGATCGTAAGAGATGGAAAAGAGCCACCGTTCTACAACAACCGAATTAGAAAACTGCTGCGGAAGAAAAGGGAACTTCACAGCAAACATAAACATAGCCAAAGCCTTGCAGACAAACAAAAATTACGCGAAGCGAAATGTAGTGTGAGGAGGGCTATGCGAGAGGCGTTCAATTAATTCGAAAGTAAAGTTCTATGTACTGACTTGGCAGAAAATCCTAAGAAATTTTAGTCTTACGTTAAAGCGGTAGGTGGATCAAAACAAAATGTCCAGACACTGTGACCAAAATGGTACTGAAACAGAGGATGACAGACTAAAGGCCGAAATACTAAATGTCTTTTTCCAAAGCTGTTTCACAGAGGAAGACTGAACTCTAGTTCCTTCTCTAGATTTTCGCACAGATGACAAAATGGTAAATATCGAAATAGATGACAGAGGGGTGGAAAAACAATTAAAAACGCTCAAAAGAGGAAAGGCCGCTGTACCTGATGGGATACCAGTTCGATTTTACACAGAGTACGCGAAGGAACTTGCCCCCCTTCTTGCAGTGGTGTACCGTAGGTCTCCAGAAGAGCGTAGCGTTCCAAAGGATTGGAAAAGGGCACAGGTCATCCCCGTTTTCAAGAGGGGACGTCGAATAGATGTGCAGAACTATAGACCTATATCTCTAACGTCAATCAGTTGTAGAATTTTGGAACACGTATTATGTTCGAGTATAATGACTTTTCTGAAGACTAGAAATCTACTCTGTAGGAAACAGCATGCGTTTCGAAAAAGACTATGGTGTGAAACCCAGCTCGCGCTATTCGTCCACGAGACTCAGAGGGCCATAGACACGGGTTCACAGGCAGATGCCGTGTTTCTTGACTTCCGCAAGGCCTTCAATACAGTTCCCCACAGTCGTTTAATGAACAAAGTAAGAGCATATGGACTATCAGACCAATTGCGTGATTGGACTGAAGAGTTCCTAGATAACAGAACGCAGCATGTCTTTCTCAATGGAGAGAAGTCTTCCGAACTAAGATCGATTTCAGGTGTGCCGCAGGGAGTGTCGTAGGACCGTTGCTATTCACAATATACATAAATGACCTTGTGGATAACATAGGAAGTTCACTGAGGCTTTTTGCGGATGATGCTGTGGTATATCGAGAGGTTGTAACAATGGAAAATTGTACTGAAATGCAGGAGGATCTGCAACGAATTGACGCATGGTGCAGGGAATGGCAATTGAATCTCAATGTAGACAAGTGTAATGTGCTGCGAATACATAGAAAGAAAGATCCCTTATCATTTAGCTACAAAATAGCAGGTCACCAACTGGAAGCAGTTAATTCCATAAATTATCTGGGAGTAAGCATAAGGAGTGATTTAAAATGGAATGATCATATAAAGTTGATCGTCGGTAAAGCAGATGCCAGACTAAGATTCAGTGGAAGAATCCTAATGAAATGCAATCCGAAAACAAAGGAAGTAGGTTACAGTACACTTGTTCGCCCACTGCTTGAATATTGCTCATGAGTGTGGGATCTGTACCAGATAGGGTTGGTAGAAGCGATAGAGAAGATCCAAAGGAGAGCAGCGCGCTTCGTTACAGGATCATTTAGTAATCGCGAAAGCGTTACGGAGGTGATAGATAAACTCCTGTGGAAGACTCTGCAGGAGACATGCTCAGTAGCTCGGTACGAGCTTTTGTTGAAGTTTCGAGAACATACCTTCACCGAGGAGACAAGCAGTATATTGCTCCCTCCTACGTATATCTCGCGAAAAGACCATGAGGATAAAATTAGAGAGATTGGAGCCCACACAGAGGCATACCGACAATCTTTCTTTCCACGAACAATACGAGACTGGAATAGAAGGGAGAACCGATAGAGGTACTCAAAGTACCCTTCGCCACACACCGTCAGTGGCTTGTGTTCCATACCGTGTCACGTGCCCACAACAATCTCACAGTGGGCGTAATTTTTTTCTCATTTATATGGTATGCCATGAAAACTGTACAGAAATGCGTTGAAATGTGCTAAAGAAGCAATCCTTAAAGACGCATTGTGACTGAAGAGAAATTAAAACAGGATCGCATATATACTGAGTTAGATGCTGACTAATTGGCCGGCCGAAGTGGCCGCGCGGTTCTGGCGCTGCAGTCTGGAGCCGCGAGACCGCTACGGTCGCAGGTTCGAATCCTGCCTCGGGCATGGATGTGTGTGATGTCCTTAGGTTAGTTAGGTTTAAGTAGTTCTAAGTTCTAGGGGACTAATGACCTCAGCAGTTGAGTCCCATAGTGCTCAGAGCCATTTGAACCATTTTATTTTGCTGACTAATCCCAATTCAGTCAAACAGCTGTGAGACTTTGCAAGTCATTCGGTGCGAGAGTATACCAACAAACTGTTTTAATGGGCCTTTGTTAACGACGTAAGAAAATAATCTCTGTACACAATATTGTGGTTGGGTTCGGCATCATGCACAACAGATCAAGAGTGGTACAGAATACGCGAATAGAAACTCATGCGGCAATTTGTAATACACGAAATTTTCCGTAATAAAGTAGAATTACGAAGAATTTGTTCTTCAAATGTTCGAGAATATAATTTCATGAAAATGATCTGCTAGGTCGTTGTGTTCAAAAACCTGGCACAGTCATACGAGCTTAATCCTAGAAAGTATCATAAGTATTACTATTTGCAATCCCGAACTGGTGATGGCTAATTTTCCCTTGAAAATTTGACGTGAGGCTTGAGGCCCCTGACAGCGCGTGTGCTACACGCGGTGTATGGATAAACTGCCTGCTCTGGACGACCTTTGCGTCCACCGTGTAATGGCTGCAGCTAAGAAATGTGGTTTAGCAATCACCGTCTCCGACAAGTGACGCAGAGCTCCGAAGTTAGATTCTCGCTAAGCTGATTCACCGTCGTGACCATACAATACGTTCACACGCGACCCAGCGTCAACTCACCACAACACGGCTGTGCCGATTCTGAATCTTTTTAGCAGATGCGAGGACGTCCTGAAAAGTAATGACTCCAATTTTTCATATGAGAACTCTTAAGGCCTTTTAAATAGATCGTACGTTATTAACATTCTACATCTTTACGTATTTATTTCTCAACATTATCCACCCTGGCGACGAATACATTTCTCCGAACGACAGACTAGTTTGTTGACACTACGAGTATCACGGTAGACTTTGTTGGAGGAGCTACAACCTCACCTTTGATTTCAAAACTTCATGACATTGAGTGAAGTCCTTGAAGGTGTCCTTTAAGTTTTGGAGACAGTTGAAAATCGTATGGGCACAATTTGGGACTGTATGGACGATGGTCGATAGCAGTGAGTCCAAGGCCCAGATTATTGCAGATGCCGCAGCGCTCGTGTGTGGTATGGCATTGTCACGCTGAAGAAGAGGGTGCCCCATATGTCAACTCATCGAATTAGAAACTCGATTACAGCATGCTGTTTCTCACATACCGAGATAGTTACGTTACACTAGGCGCTCAGTCCGGAACCGCGCGACTGCTACGGTCGCAAGTTCGAATCCTGCCTCGGGCATGGATGTGTGTGATGTCCTTAGGTTAGTTAGGTTTAAGTAGTTCTAAGTTCTAGGGGACTGATGACCACAGATGTTAAGTCCCATAGTGCTCAGAGCCATTTTTGAAGTTACGTTACACACCACCATTTTACACGCTACAAATCGGAGCCCCTAGCCGCTGAGAGTTGCAAATGTGTAGACATCAGGAACAAGGATATAGACTATGTACGAATGCATGCTTTCGCGGCGATATCCGTTAGTAAAACATTCTCGGGTTTCAAGCCGCGTCAAGTGGTTTACTGCCCACAAGCTTTCGGCAGAGATCTCATCTGCCATTGTCAAATGAATGACTGTCGTGTGGTTGTCAATGTCGTGCTTATATAGCCGCGCCGTCCCTCGTGACGTCGCTCGTGACGTCACTGGTGCTGGGTCCCGCACCATATATGGTAATGTTTTGGCCGCGCGACCGCCGGGCCCGCGTCAACTCCCTCAACACCGGATCCCACGCTGTACTCAGCTGCAATCCACCGTCTCTATTGAAGGTGTTGTCAGAAATTCTAATCTCTATTGCCTCGTTTATCACGCTATCCCAGAAGTCATTTGCTGCGGTCGCAGGTTCGAATCCTGCCTCGGGCATGGGTGTGTGTGATGTCCTTAGGTTAGTTAGGTTTAAGTAGTTCTAAGTTCTAGGGGACTTATGACCTAAGATGTTGAGTCCCATAGTGCTCAGAGCCATTTGAACCATTTTTGAACCAGAAGCCATTATTCCGTTTAATAACAGACATCTCATCGAATGCAATTCGGTGTCCGTTTTCCAGAGCATACTCTGCCACAGTTGACTTTTCGGGATAGCGCAGACGTTAAGACATTTCGTGTTCTATGCGGCGCTGTTCAATATTGTGAACGGTCTGGCCGACATAGAACGGCTCACATCCACACGGTATCTTGTAAATTCCTGGCGTTCTGAGGCCTACATCGCCTTTCACAGATCTCATTAGTTGCCGGATCTTTGCCAGAGACCTGAAGATTGTGTGTACCTTAAGCCTCTTCAGGAGCCGACTAATCTTCCCTGTTGTCGAAACACAAAACGGTAAGAATGCAACTTGCTTGGTGTCTTCTTCAGAGGTCTTCTTCGTTTGAGGCTTGGATGACACTGCTTGTGAGATCTGTTTGTTGTTGTAACCGTTTTCCTTAAAAACTTTGCGTAAGTGGCTCAATTCTCTCGGCAAGTTTTCAGCGTCTGAGACGGTTTCAGCTCGATGTACTAAGGTCCTCAGAACTGACTGATTCTGTGCTGGGTGATGGAAGCTGGTGGCATGGAGATACGATCCGTGTGGGTGGGCTTGCGGTAAACGCTATGACCTAGAGACCCATTGGGTTTACGGCGGACAAGCACTTCCAAGAATGGCAGGGAACCCTCCTTCTCTACTTCCATTGTGAAGTTGATGTGGTCGTGGATGCTGTTGAGGTGCTCCAGGAAATCTTCTAACTTTTCTTGTCCATGTGGCCAAATGACGAATGTATCGCCGACGTAACGATAAGACAGCTCGGCTTTGCAGGAGCCGTGTCCAAGGCAATGTCTTCGAAATGCTCCATGAAGATGTTGGCTACTACTAGAGCTAATGGACTTCCGAACGCCACGCCGTCAGTTTGGTTAAAATATTCTCCATCACGTAAGAAATATGATGACGTCAGAGTGAGCTTAAATAAATCCACGATGGTGTCGTCAGAGAGCTGGGACAGCAAGAATAGAATCTGTGATGGGGACACGCATAAATAAAGACACCACATCGAACTTAACCATAATATCCCCTTCAGCAAGTCGCAGACCTTTGATCCGATTGATGAAATCCGCCGTATTCTTTATATGGTGCCCGCAGTGTCCAACGTGCGTAGAGAGGAGGCTGGCCAGATGTTTAGCAAGTTTATAGGTCGGCGATCCGATGGTACTCATTATCGGCCTCAACGGTGTGTCCTTCTTATGCACCTTCGGCAGACCATAGAACGTGGGCGGTCTTAGCGCCTTGGGGAGGAGGTTCTTAACAGTATTCTCTTCCAGCGATGACCGTTTGAGAAGCTCTGAAGTCTTCCTCACTATTCTGGATGTTGGTTCCCGAGGTAATTTTTAGTATGTATCTTCCTCCAATATCCGTCTGATTTTTGCGTCATAGTCGGCTCGTTCCATTAAGACGGAAGCATTGCCCTTGTCAGCTGGTAGGACGACGGTAAGAGGATCATTCTGGAGAGCACGGAGGCCACTGCGTTCTGCTCTCATCATGTTGTAAGCTGGTGGTTTGGATTTTAAAAGAATACAGCTCGATTATCTACGAATTTCCTCAGCCACATCACTTGGAAACTTACGAACCGCTTGTTTAACACCACTGAATATGCAGCGAAGGGGATGCTTCGTGGCGAAGGAGCAAAGTTAAGTCCCTTCTTAAGTGTTTACCGTTTTGAGGTTCGACAACGGGGAAGATTAGTCGACTCTTGAAGAGGCATAAAATAGATACAATCTTCAGGCCTTCGGCAAAGATCCGGCAACTAATGAAATCTGTGAAAGAGATGTAGGCCTCAGAATGCCAGGAATTTACAAGATACCGTGTGGATGTGGGCCGTTCTATGTCGGCCAGACTGTTCGCACCATTGAACAGCGCCGCATAGAACATGAAAGTGTTACCGTCTGCGCTATCCCGAAAAGTCAGCTGTAGCAGAACATGCTCTGAAAAACGGACACCGAATTGCATTCGATGAGATGTCTATTAATAAACGGACTAATGGCTTCTGGGATAGCGTGGTAAACGAGGCCATAGAGATTAGAATTTCTGACAACACCTTCAATAGAGACGGTGGAGTACAGCGTGGGATCCTGTGTTGAGGGAGTTGAAGCGGGCCCGGCGGTCGCACGGCCAAAACATTACCATATATGGTGCGGGACCGAGTACCAGTGACGTCACGAGCGACGGCGCGGCTATATAAGCACGGCAATGACAACCACACGACAGTCATCCACTTGACAATGGCAGAGGAGGTCTCTGCCGAAAGCTCGTGGGCAGTAAACCACTTGACGCGGATTGAAACCCGAGAATGTTTTATTAAAGGATATAGATTGTTAGCAACGTTTGTTTTATTTAAAAGTTTTTAGAGTTTTCGCAAAAAAAAATTGGAGGCAATACGTTGCCGCACAACCTTGTATTCTTCCAGAACCAGGAAATAGTAGCACTAATAAATGGTTGGCCTTTTTAGAACATTTCTGACCATTTCACCTAAAGATTCGCCTACCTGTTACCTTTCATAATCAACCACCAGACACTGTCACACAGAACAGAGACGTTAATTTATTCACTCGCTTTCTCGTCTGTTATCTGTCCATTGTAGTGGCTTTGGAATCAGTGCGAGAGGCTAGGAACTGAACACTTGATGCGCCGGGTGCGGGCTGCTAACACTGAAGAGGATCACACTACATCGTACCGACGTGTATTTCCGGCGTTCTTGAAAGTGCAATTCTGCTAAAGAGTTATAGTGCCGAAAAGCGCTTTTTTTAACTTCAAGATGAACACGAGCTCTACCGACATCTTATGGAGGTTGTCCGATGATAATGGCACTGAGCACTATGGGACTTAACATCTGTGGTCATAAGTCCCCTAGAACTTAGAACTACTTAAACCTAACTAACCTAAGGACATCACACACATCCATGCCCGAGGCAGGATTCGAACCTGCGACCGTAGCAGTCGCGCGGTTCCGGACTGCGCGCCTAGAACCGCTAGACCACCGCGGCCGGCTGTCCGATGATACTTCCTCAGTATTTTCCTATAATGAACCCATGGTCTCCAGTGGCTCGTTACATAGTAATTGCCCTGTCTTACGTTTCTTACCCCACTTGTAAGTGTAACTGTACTAGCGAAACCGGAAATGCTTCGTAATTGCTAAATATGTATGGGAATGAGAGATTAAGATGGTACGGGCATGTCAAGAGGCTGTGTGGGCAGAGACTCCCCAAAATTATGGAAGAGGTGAAGATGCATGGAAAAAGACCTAAAGGGCGCCCAAGAACACGGCGGAAAACGGGAGTGAGAATATCTGTGGAAAGGAGAGGTGTGAAATTCCAGCAAGTGGTGGAAGAAAACTGGTAGGAGGACAAAGCAAAATTGAGAGGACTTGTCAGCACCCAGACCCAGCATTAGCTGGAGTGGAATCTGGATATAGATAGTATAGGAATGAGATATGTGTCCCGATTCCTTCCCCTCCCTCTCCCTGTTCATCTCCTCTTCAACCATCTCTTTCTTCATTTCATCCTCCTCCCCCTCTCTCTGCCCATCTATCCCCTCTCTCCATCCATCTCCTTCACCCCGCCTCCCCTCCAACCTCTCTCCACTTCCTTTTCTCCTTCCCTCTTTATCCATCTCCTCCTTCACCCTCCCTGTATCCATTTCCTCCTGCTTTCCCGTCCATATCCTCTTCTCCTCTTTCTCTGATCTTGAACTTCGTTGACTGTTGTTGTTGTTGTTGTGGTCTTCAGTCCTGAGACTGGTTTGATGCAGCTCTCCATGCTACTCTATCCTGTGCAAGCTTCTTCATCTCCCAGTACCTACTGCAACCTACATCCTTCTGAATCTGCTTAGTGTATTCATCTCTTGGTCTCCCCCTACGATTTTTACCCTCCACGCTGCCCTCCAATACTAAATTGGTGATCCCTTGATGCCTCAGAACATGTCCTACCAACCTATCCCTTCTCCTAGTTAAGATGTGCCACAAACTTCTCTTCTCCCCAATCCTATTCAATAGCTCCTCATTAGTTATGTGATCTACCCATCTAATCTTCAGCATTCTTCTGTAGCACCACATTTCGAAAGCTTCTATTCTCTTCTTGTCCAAACTATTTACCGTCCATGTTTCACTTCCATACATGGCTACACTCCATACAAATACTTTCAGAAATGACTTCCTGACACTTAAATCAATACTCGATGTTAACAAATTTCTCTTCTTCAGAAACGCTTTCCTTGCCATTGCCAGTCTACATTTTATATCCTCTCTACTTCGACCATCATCAATTATTTTGCTCCCCAAATAGCAAAACTCCTTTACTACTTTAAGTGTCTCATTTCCTAATCTAATACCCTCAACATCACCCGACCTAATTCGACTACATTCCATTATCCTCGTTTTGCTTTTGTTGATGTTCATCTTATATCCTCCCTTCAAGACACCATCCATTCCGTTCAACTGCTCTTCCAAGTCCTTTGCTGTCTCTGACAGAATTACTATGTCATCGGCGAACCTCAAAGTTTTTATTTCTTCTCCATGGATTTTAATACCTACTCCGAATTTTTCTTTTGTTTCCTTTACTGCTTGCTCAATATACACATTGAATAACATCGGGGAGAGGCTACAACCCTGTCTTACTCCCTTCCCAACCACTGCTTCCCTTTCATGTCCCTCGACTCTTATAACTGCCATCTGGTTTCTGAACAAATTGTAAATAGCCAGTCGCTCCCTGTATTTTACCCCTGCCACCCTTAGAATTTGAAAGAGAGTATTCCAGTTAACGTTGTCAAAAGCTTTCTCTAAGTCTACAAATGCTAGAAACGTAGGTTTGCCTTTCCTTAATCTTTCTTCTAAGATAAGTCGTAAGGTCAGTATTGCCTCACGTGTTCCAGTATTTCTATGGAATCCAAACTGATCTTCCCCGAGGTCGGCTTCTACTAGTTTTTCCATTCGTCTGTAAAGAATTCGTGTTAGTATTTTGCAGCTGTGGCTTATTAAACTGATTGTTCGGTAATTCTCACATCTGTCAACACCTGCTTTCTTTGGGATTGGAATTATTATATTCTTCTTGAAGTCTGAGGGTATTTCGCCTGTTTCATATATCTTGCTCACCAGATGGTAGAGTTTTGGCAGGACTGGTTCTCCCAAGGCCGTCAGTAGTTCCAATGGAATGTTGTCTACTCCGGGGGCCTTGTTTCGACTCAGGTCTTTCAGTGCTCTGTCAAACTCTTCACGCAGTATCGTATCTCCCATTTCATGTTCATCTACATCCTCTTCCATTTCCATAATATTGTCCTCAAGTACATCGCCCTTGTATAGACCCTCTATATACTCTTTCCACCTTTCTGCCTTCCCTTCTTTGCTTATAACTGGGTTGCCATCTGAGCTCTCGATATTCATACAAGTGGTTCTCTTCTCTCCAAAGGTCTCTTTAATTTTCCTGTAGGCAGTATCTATCTTACCCCTAGTGAGACAAGCCTCTACATCCTTACATTTGTCCTCTAGCCATCCCTGCTTAGCCATTTTGCACTTCCTGTCGATCTCATTTTTGAGACGTTTGTATTCCTTTTTGCCTGCTTCATTTACTGCATTTTTATATTTTCTCCTTTCATCAATTAAATTCAATATTTCTTCTGTTACCCAAGGATTTCTACTAGCCCTCGTCTTTTTACCTACTTGATCCTCTGCTGCCTTCACTACTTCATCCCTCAAAGCTACCCATTCTTCTTCTACTGTATTTCTTTCCCCCATTCCTGTCAATTATTCCCTTATGCTCTCCCTGAAACTCTGTACAACCTTTGGTTCTTTCAGTTTATCCAGGTCCCATCCCCTTAAATTCCCACCTTTTTGCAGTTTCTTCAGTTTTAATCTACAGGTCATAACAAATAGATTGTCGTCAGAGTCCACATCTGCCCCTGGAAATGTCTTACAATTTAAAACCTGGTTCCTAAATCTCTGTCTTACCATTATATAATCTATCTGATACCTTTTAGTATCTCCAGGATTCTTCCATGTATACAACCTTCTATCATGATTCTTAAACCAAGTGTTAGCTATGATTAAGTTGTGGTCTGTGCAAAATTCTACCAGGCGGCTTCCTCTATCATTTCGTAGCCCCAATCCATATTCACCTACTACGTTTCCTTCTCTCCCTTTTCCTACACTCGAATTCCAGTCGCCCATGAGTATTAAATTTTCGGCTCCCTTCACTATCTGAATAATTTCTTTTATTTCATCATACATTTCTTCAATTTCTTCGTCATCTGCAGAGCTAGTTGGCATATAAACTTGTACTACTGTAGTAGGTGTGGGCTTCGTATCTATCTTGGCCACAATAATGCGTTCACTAAGCTGTTTGTAGTAGCTTACCCGCGTTCCGTTGACTGTTATTCCCAACGAATCCTTTGTTACGAATTGAGGTTGCTTAAAGTAAATGGATAAATCGTGCACGGTGTATGACTGATAACCCCTGCAGCTGCATCTATGAGGTTAGCATCTACAATGCCATTACGTATTTCGCATTGTTTTAACCATGCGAACCGTTAGGATTAAGAATTTTCGGACGGTTCAGAGGTTTGTAGTATTCTAAGCGTAGGCCGATAATCCGTAAGTACAACTTTTCTGTTTTGTATTAAAACGAACTGCAAAGAAGAAAACAAGACACTACATAGTTGTGAAATATTATTTTTATTTAAAATTATATATAAGGAAAAAGAGTATGTATGGGAGAAACAATTTCTGTCCGGAACCGCGCGACTGCTACGGTCGCAGGTTGGAATCCTGCCTCGGGCATGGATGTGTGTGATGGCCTTAGGTTAGTTAGGTTTAAGTAGTTCTAAGTTCTAGGGGACTGATGACCACAGATGTTAAGGCCCATAGTGCTCAGAACCATTTGAACCATTTATTTTTGAAACAATATCTCTAATGTTTAAATGCCCTGCTACTGTAGTGAAAACACTGAGGGAAAGAAAACGAAACCGCATATTCTCATAGTACAGCAAAGCACAACATTTTCGCTCTCTAGGTCGATTTTAATAGAAAACCTGAACATTGTTGTTTAAAAAGTATATATCCTCTCTCTTCTGAGTGTTAGAGTATCATGTAAGAACTTAAAGTAAAGCGCTCAAAAACTTTTCGACATTTTCGCAAACAACGTTTCCCCATTATGTGTATATGCTAACATAACAAGTGTATTAAAAAAATATCTTTCTGTCCAGCTGTTTATTAGAGAGATTTTTGTCAACATATTTATGTGGAACCTATGTTCGTCCGCACTTTTATTAGAGTAGCGTGTAAAAATTTGAAATAAATCGACCATGTGGTACAGAGTGCAGATAACACTGAAAATTGCTCAACAGCTCACAATGCGCTGGGCGTCTTGTTTGGAAACAGACTTTACTCACGGTAGTTGCTACTGGCGACAGCAATGCACACTGCTCTTCGCCCTCAAGCTTGCATTCAGTTCTGCTCGGTTCTGTCTCACTTTTGTTTTTCCATCAGTGTTATTTGTACGTTGCAGTGATACACAATAGTTTGGATAGGTTTTCTGATGCGGAGTTGGCCGACGTGTACTTCGTGCATAGTATAAGGGTCGCGGAGATCCTGTTCCATGGCCGTCTCGTTCACCAAACACGACACAAACAGACGTCTTCTTCTCGGGGTGTGTGAAGAGCTTAGTTTGCGAGACTGTAGTCAACGCTCACATGGACGTGGTTGTTATGTAGGATTTTCGCAGCCGCAGAAGCAGTACGCGTAACTTCCAGTATGCTTGAGCGCGTTAAGACAGTCGATGGTGCGTCGCCGTCTGCATTTCCTATGTTCTGTATTGCACGCTGGCAGAAGAGAAAGAACAATCTGCGATAGACTTGAACGTGTTTCGTTTGATAGTTGTTGCACTGATCTGTGTTTTAAGTTTCCACTGACTCCATAATACAGGATTTTTGACTGTTGTGACGGAATTTTCAGAGAAACAAGGGTAACTAGGCTATCAAACTGAACATATCACAATTACGTCATTATTACTCTGTAACGAGCCACTTGAGGCTCCTGATTCCTTGTATCAGAGTACTCATGCAATATCCCTGAATAGTGTTGTAATTTTTGTCAGCGGAATTCAAGTTTATCCTGTACATGAAAACTTTCCATCCAATTTCTCGTAGATACGTCCGGTGTCGAAACTGAATGCAGAAGACAAGAGCCCGAAATGTTATTTCTGAACTTAGAAATATAGTCATGCTGGTGGGTACTAGCATACCAACGTCACAACGCCGCACACACAAGTGAGAGGTATTAAAATAAGCACCTCTCTCAGTGAAAAATAATTACACTATTCAGGGCGAACAAGACATAAGACCATGAAAGAATTACCGTCGGACTTACCACTGAATAAACTGCGTGAAAAGTACTTATCCTACCCTGGGTCATATTTTTCGAGAATCCCTGGTGCTGTGAATAGACACGTGCGACTGGAAAAGAACACACGGCGTTCCTATATACGGGAAAGGAAGGTGACAGAACGGATGCGGAGAATTACAGATCAATGACGTCAACAAGGGTCTGTTACAGGATCCTAGGATTATTTTACGGCCGGGCATTGTGATGTTCCAGAAGAAAAGGATGCGTCTCTCAAAGAAACAAAGCGGTTTTAG
This sequence comes from Schistocerca nitens, assembly GCF_023898315.1. Lineage (NCBI taxonomy): Eukaryota > Metazoa > Arthropoda > Insecta > Orthoptera > Acrididae > Schistocerca > Schistocerca nitens. Next base: position 410,466,488 of record NC_064615.1, read on the forward strand.
GGCCAACCATGTGTGTGGAACATATTTTTACACACACGCGAAATTAATTTATCAAATACCCGGTCAAGCCACATTAATGTGACCATTGCCTATGTCCGACGTCAAGGCGCAATAACCACTCATAGACGCCAGGTGGCAGCATTAGCAATGGAGGATATATAAAGCGTGTCGGGGGGACGCGGAAAACAGTGCAGCGGGGAAACAGAGCGATATCTAACGTCCAAAAGGACAAAATGGTTCGAATGGCTCTGAGCACCATGGGACTTAACATCTGAGGTCATCAGTCCCCTAGAACTTAGAACTACTTAAACCCAACTAACCTAAGGACATCACACACATCCATGCCCGAGGCAGGATTCGAACCTGCGGCCGTAGCGGTCGCGCAGTTCCAGACTAAAGCGCCTAGAACCGCTCGGCCACACCGGCCGGCTCCAAAAGGACATTATCATTGGCTTTCGAGTCAAGGGTGGAACCATTTCCGAAACAGCTACGCTTGTAAAATGTTCGTGTGCCGCAGTGGTTAGAGTACACCGTGAATGGCAAAATGGAACTGCTATCCAAAACCAGCGCCGAAGAAACTGCAGTGTCCCGCATGCCATAGATGACTGAGGTGAACGATGGCTGCGGTAATGGGTACGAGCACCGTACCTCCCAGATGAACCAAGGGGCTTCCAACAGTGTTTGCTGAGCGACCATTCAGTGAACGTTGCCGCGTATGGGCCTCTACAGCAGGCACCTGGTTCATGCACTCATGCTGAGAGCTATCCATCGGGACGAAGGCCGGAATCTGCATGCCAATACCAGAACTAGACGCCCACTGAAGCGTGGCAGATGGCCTTTTCAGACGAATCACGTTCTATGCTCCATCGGTCAGATGGACGTTGGCGTGTGCAGCGTGAAGCGTCTGAAAGCAAACGCTCTGCGACCAACGCCAGACGGATCCAGGCGCAGGAGGGAGCGTTAAGGCCTAGGAAAATGTTTTCGTGGCATTTCCCGGATGACTTCGTCATTCTAAAAGGCACAATGGACCAACACAAGAACATCTATCCTTGAGGACCATGTCCACCTCTACATGCAGTTTGTTTTTGCTCGGCAAGATAGGATCTTCCAACAGGACAATACAACTTGTTACACAGCGCGCAGGAAGAGTTTGCCGTACACCCCTAGCCGTCAAACTCCCCGAATTTAAACCCAATCGAGAATCTGTGGGACCATCGCTATCGGGCTGTTCACACTATGGATCTTCAACCAAGAAACCGCGCGCAGCTGGCTAAGGCACAGAAGTCGGCATGGCTCGACATCCCAGTCGATACGTTCCAGAACCTCACAGACTCTCCTCCTGCACGTCACGCAGCGGCCCGCGTTGCAAAAATGGTTATTCAGGCTTTTGACAGGTGTTCACTTGAATGTGACTGGACAGTGTAGTATATGGAGGTGAAACAGGTGGATTTCTCGTACCTAGATTTTCGAAACGCGCTCGATAGTATTCTACACTATCCACTAATAAGCAGGTTACAAGCACACGGCTTAAAGTAAACAGCGTGAATGAATGTGTGGGTGAATTTCTGCATGATGAAGGGTGCACAATATCTGAAAACCATAAACAGACGACTGCAGTGCAAGGGAAGCAGGACAACATACTCGCAAACATCACACGTACTACTCCGACACCGTTTGAAAACTGAAATAAATTGCTGCATATGACAAGTAACTGATGCAGAAGTTAATTATTTAAATGGTCATTGATGTGGCATACAATCAGATTTCAAGGATAGCATAGAAACTCAAGGGAAAACTGTTCTTCTGCGGGATGTAGTTTCAAAAGGTGCCAGAATGAATCGAGTTCGAACGAGACAACAAAGTTTCATAAAACGCAAACTGAATTAGATTTCTGTGAAAAGATGAATCATCGAAATTAAAGCGGTCATTGGTTTGTTTAGAGCAGTGGTTCCCAACCTTTCTGAGACATAACACCTGAGGGCAATTAGGTATTAGCTACTACCCTGCCTCCCCACTATCATCAACAATAACGCGTGACTAGACTTTAGAATGAAAATTTCAGAAAAGGAAGCTAACTGTCCGCATTGAGGGCGGACTCTTGCTACAAAATATGCTTCCTCTGCACCACTCCTCAGCCTAGCGACAGTTACTTCGCAAACACCCTGTACCTCCGTTTAAAACCAACAAAATTACAATGTGTACACTATACTTAGACCTAATGCTTGTAAATCACTTGATTGCTGGACGCTTTACTTATGAACTGATAGAAACAGGAAGACCTTAGGTTACCAATGCTTTGTGTCTAACCACTGTCACTAATAATAATAATAATAATAACACGTTGTAGGCTCTACAGCAGTGTAGCACCCATACCTAGTTACTGTTGTGTTGTGCTGTGAATTAGTTCGTTAACTGTTGCGAAGTGAATAATGTAGCATCTTCTATTTTATGTGATGTAGATGTCTCTGTTTTATTGCCATAGAGGAATGGTACCAAGTATTTGTGTAGTTAGTGGACTATGTGAGGGAGATAGTGTTCACACATTCGTTACAAAAGTTTTAATCTCCACCACATTCCGCCACGCGTTAACGCTACTATTTGAAGAAAAAAAAAAAAAAAGCTCTTAACTTACATGATCAGTATTACAGTCTTACGAAACAGTGGTAATAGTAACGATCATTTAAAAATAATTTAGTTTAGTGACGTGAAGACAATTGAAACCATTTGTTTTTACCCCTCAGAAAATTACTTTTCACCTCTCAGGAGGGTAATTATTCACAGTTTGGGAACCAATGGTTTAGACGAAATGTCAGTTCATACGCGGGCGTGCTGAAAAGTAATGCCTCCGATATTTTTATGTGAAAATTCTTAAGGCTTTTTAAATGAAACAAACGCTAGTAACATTCTTCATATTTATTTTTCGTACTTACATACGCGTATTTGCAGCCCTCTGTCGCTAGAGGGCTCCAAATTGTAGCACGTAACATAGGGGTGCATAATGTATGTCGGTGCTCGAGAAACAGCGTGCTGTTATGGAGTTTCGAATTCTAGGAGTCCGTCGCACATGAAGGATTCTCTCCTTCAGCACGACAATGCCAGACCACTCACGATCGCTACGACATCTGCAACAATCAGACGCCTCGGTTCACTGTCACCGATCATCCTCCACACTGTTCCGACTTAGTCCAAACCGATTTTCACCAGTCGCCAGAATTTAAAGGAGGCGTTTGAGGCCTTTAGTGTGATAGTGCTGAAGCGGTGCAAACAGTGATAGGATTGTGGCACCGCCAACCAAGTTAAGCATTCTACAGTGATGGCATCAACAAACTGGGCTCCGGCTGGGAAAAATGCGTTCGTTGCCATGGTGACTATGTTGAGAAATAAATACACATATCAAAAAAAGTTTTGCATCACCCCGGTTCCCAAAACTCAAAATGTTCAAATGTGTGTGAAATCTTATGGGACTTAACTGCTAAGGTCATCAGTCCCTAAGCTTACACACTACTTAACTTAAATTATCCTAAGGACAAACACACACACCCATGCCCGAGGGAGGACTCGAACCTCTGCCGGGATCAGCCGCAAAATCCATGACTGCAGCGCCCTAGACCGCTCGGCTAATACCGCGTGGCTCCCAGAACTCCTGAAAATAGTCGTTGACTGTGGATATTGTATCATAGAGTCCCTTTGACTGTTCAGAGATGTCACTAAACCCGTCCAAAGATGTTAACAACCACGCACGAGCAGCGCCTATTAGACGAACGGGGTCCGAGAGCCGATCAGTTCCAGTCATTCCACAGCGAATGAGGTACACGGCTCGTGCTGTCTGTAGTTCAACCATGCCTAGACGGTCAATATAGCGGTTCGATCGCGTCCGCATTGTTACTTTGTACCAGGAAGAGCTCCCAACAAGGGAAGTATCCAGGTGTCTCGGAGTGAACCAAAGCGGTGTTGTTCGGACATGGAGGAGAGACAGAGAGACAGGAACTGTCGATGACATGCCTCACTCAGGCCATCCAAGGGCTACTACTGCAGTGGATGACTGCTGCCTACGCATTGTGGCTCGGAGGAACCCTGACAGCAACGCCACTATGTAGAATAATGCTTTTCGTGCAGCCACAGGACGCCGTGTTAAGACTCAAACTGCGCGCAATAGGCTGCATGATGGGCAACTTCACTTCCGACGTCCATGGCGAGGTCCATCTTTCCAACCACGACACCAGGCGGCGCGGTTCAGAGGGGGCCAACAACATGCCAAATGGACTGATCAGAATTGGCGTCACGTTCTCTTCACCGATGAATATCGCATATGCCTTCAACGAGACAATCGTCGAAGACGTGTTGGTGGCAACCCAGTCAGGCTGAACGCCTTAGGTTCTCTGCTGTTTTGGGGTGGCGTTGTGTGGGCCGACGTACGCCGCAGGTGTCATGGAAGGCATCATAACGTCTGTACGATACGTGAATGCCATCCTCCGACCGATAGTGCTACCATATCGGCAGCATATTGGCGAGGCATTCGTCTTCATGGACGACAATTCGCGCCTCCATCGTGCACATCTTGTGAATGACTTCCTTCAGGATAACGACATCTATCGACTAGAGTGGCCAGCATGTTCTCCAGACATGAACCTTATCGAACATGCCTGGGATAGATTGAAAAGGGCTGTTTATGGACGACGTGGCCCACCAACCACTCTGAGGGATCTACGCCGAATCGCCGTTGAGGAGTAGGACAATCTGAACCAACAGTGCCTTGATGGACTTGTGGATAGTATGTCACGACGATTACAGACGTGCATCAATGCAGGAGGATGTGCTACTGGGTATTAGAGGTACCGGTGTATACGGCAGTCGGGACCACAACCTCTAAAGATCTCGCTGTATGGTGGTACAACATGCAATGTGTGGTTTTCATGAGCAATAAAAAGGGCGGAAATGATGTTTATGTTGATCTCTATTGCAATTTTCTTTACAGGTTCCGGAACTCTCGGAATCGAGGTGCTGCAAAACTTTTTTTGATGTGTGTATGTAGACATGAAGAATAAAGATGTAGAATTTTAATAACGTTTGTTTCACTTAAAAAGCTTTATGCTGCAATGTGATAGTCAGAGAACTGTTGCCAAACAGAAGTGTCAATCAACGTTTAATTGTTTCTTTATTTTATTTATTTATTTACGCATTTATTTCACTTGCCTTACAACCATCCAGAGCTACTCAATGAGTAAACATCACAATTTGTATAGTATTTGATTAATATAATAATAATAATAATGTAATTTGAGGAATTTAAGAAATGTCGGTCTTATTAATATTAAGAAATTTTTTCATAACGTTCTTGTGGGATGCCGGTAGTGACATCTAACAGAAAAGTATTACAAAATGGCAACGTTAGAGAAGGAATCAATGTGGAGAAGAAGTTGAGTGGTTAGAGGCAGATAGAGCGTGAGATTAGCAGATGAGAAAAACATAGAAAGTTTATAATGTGAAGGAGATACTGGTTCCTGTTAGACAGAACGAAAACAGCTGGGATATGCCGAGAGGGAAGCTAAGCCGATGATAAAAGATAATTTTTAAATCTCCTCTTGAATGCGGAGAAGTTTTGATAAAACCCATGTTACGGGGTAATTTGCTCCACAGTCGTGTGGCTGAAATGGAGGAGGAGATAGATTTAGTGTTACGCCAAACTACAGCCAAGAAGCTGGACGTATCCGATTTGGTATTTCACTTTCGGAATAGTGAAAAGTGTTTGATACGTGAAGAGGAGTGTTGAATGGCTGGTTCAAATGGCTCTGAGCACTATGCGACTTAACTTCTGAGGTCATCAGTCGCCTAGAACTTAGAACTAATTAAACCTAACTAAATTAAGGACATCACACACGTCCATGCCCGAGGCAGGATTCGAACCTGCGACCGGAGCGGTCGCTCGGCAGGAGTGTTGAGAAATGGCTCTGAGCACTGTGGGACTTAACATCTGAGGTCATCAGTCCCCTAGAACTTAGAACTGCTTAAACCTAACTAACCTAAGGACATCACACACATCCATGCCCGAGGCAGGATTCGAACCTGAGACCGTAGCGGTCGCGCGGTTCCAGACTGTAGCGCCTAGAACCGCTCGGCCAACCGGTCAGCTAGGAGTGTTGAGGGCAGTAGAGCCTAACTAATCGATGAGGAAAACAGAGCGTGTAGAGGTCACACCGCCTAACCGGTCGCATCCAGTCTGACTGAGTATGCAATCAAGCAACGGAATGTTGCACACATACCATTGCTGGCTCGAGACGTCTAGAGTTTTCACTCCAAGTGTCGTGTTGAGCTACATCACAGCAGTAAAGATTTACCATAACTAGGGACAGGACCAACTTTTCTGTGATCTGCATGGCGTTAGTGTATAGACGTATAACGTATAAACTTGCCTCCCATTTCTCTGACGTAAACACGACGCCAGCCGGATAAAGTTTCAGTTCGGTTTGTCGGGTAATACGTAGATGACTACGCAGCCTGAGACCAAAGGGCAGTTTTTAAAAATCTGAGAATCATGACTGTGTGGAATGCAGCGATTTGGTCAACACTGCTTCTGCAGCATTTTGCACGTGCGTCCGTGGGCCTTACCGAACGGCTACCTGGATAACAAAAGGCAGTGCCGGCAGCCACCAAACAACACAGACGGACAGGTAGTGCGAGTCGCACACAAAGGCAGACTACCGCCCCGGTTGCGGCAGTGGACACGCAGCGAAATGTCTCGGCGCACGCGGATGACCGCGACTCCACAGCTTGACGGTATCGCGATGTCCAGCTCGGCAATCAAGGTAAGACTAGTACTAAAGGTAACACTTCGTACAACGGAAGGTTTAAAAGCAGTAGGCTGCATTTTTGACTCCGGTTTCTCTTCGCTCCGCAAGTTACTATACAGTACATGGCGTAGCATCCTTCGAACCAATGATTTTCTGTCTTATTCCTTGGCGTATTGAGAGAGAAAAAATCAGTTTATATACCTCACCACGCGGCCCAAGCTTTCTTATTATCAGGATTCTTGCCCGGGATATACGATTCATGTGACTGAACTGTCAGGCAGTGCTCCTGAGACATTGGTTCTTCAAATTTACCAAACGCTCTTTGCGAGAATAACGTCGTCTTTCTCGCAGACATTCGCATTTAAGTTCCCTCAGCCTCTCTGTTATACTTTGGTGTAGTTGTCCGTATGTTCCATGGATCAAAGCTGCAACCTCTCTCTACGCTGTGCAGTGAAGGAAAGAAGCATGATTACGGTTTAGCATCCCGTCGACAGCGAGTTCATTAGACACGGAGCAGAAGCTCGCATTGTTTCAAGGATGGGGAAAGAAATCTGCCGTGCCCTTTTCAAAGGTATCATCCTGGCATTTGTCTGGAGCAATTTACGGAAATCACGGCAAGCCTAAATCTGGATGGTGGGATGTGGATTTGAACCGTCGTCCTTCGGAATGCGAGTTCAGTGTGCGAACTACCGCGCCGCCTCGCTTGGTATGTGCAGTGGATCAATTTTACAGTTAAATCGGTCTTTTCTAAAACTGTCATCACCCCACACAAGCCTATACATTTTTGAAAAGAGTTCCTAACAATTAATTTTTTTATCTGATGTTATTTTGAGAAACGTTTTATCTGCCTTTTTGTATCCTCTCCACTTCGACTATCGTCAGTTATTTTGCTGCATCATTCTACTGTTTAAAGAATTTTTTCATTAAACAGAGGTTGATGGACTGATGAACGGAATAGTTTTGTTGCGTCAACAATTGCGAGCATCTTAGTGGTTCAAATGGCTCTGAGCACTATGCGACTCAACTTCTGAGGTCATCAGTCGCCTAGAACTTAGAACTAATTAAACCTAACTAACCTAAGGACATCACACACATCCATGCCCGAGGCAGGATTCGAACCTGCGACCGTAGCGGTCACGCGGTTCCAGACTGAAGCGCCTTTAACCGCACGGCCACACCGGCCGGCAGCATCTTAGTGTACTTATAAATTTCAGATGAGATTTGCAGTATTTTATAGTTATGCAAGCAAACAAATTGATCTACTAAAAGCTGTCAAATCATCTGAGAAGTCCATAAAATAATCTTTGTAAAATTGTGTACCTAAACAACTTACGTTATACTTTGTTCTTTTCAAATACACTGACAGGAAAAAATCGCAACACCGAAAAATAATTAAAGTAGAGTATTGAAATTTCGGGAATACATTATGTAACATATTTAAGAGATTAACAATGCAAGATCACATGTTAATGTAAGCGTGAGGTAAGCCATTACAAATGTGAAATGCTGGTCGTTAATAACCAGTGTAACCCCCAGAAAGTTGAAAGTAAACATGCAAACGTGCATACATCACCGTGTACAGGTGCCAGGTGTCAGTTTCTGGGGTGGAATTCCATGCCTGTTGCTCTTGGTCGGTCAATACAGGGACGGTTAATGCTGTTTGTGAATGACGCTGCAGCTGTCATCTGATGATGTCCCATATATGCTCGATTGGAGATGGATCTGCTGATTGAGCAGGCCAAGACAACATGTCGGCACTCTATAGAGCATGTTGGCTAATAGCGGTATGTGGTCGAGCGTTATCCTGTTGGAAAACGCTCCTGGAATGCTGTACGTGAATGTCAGCACAACACGTCGAATCAGCAGGTTGACGTACAAATTTACAGTCAGGGTGTGGAGGAAAACGGCGTCTTCGTCGCCCTAAAGGCATTCTTGACTAACATCAACTCACCAGGTCTAATCTCAAAGATGACATTTACATCGTGAATTTGAAGCCAAACTGATTTGTATACTCATAATAGTGCCACTCTTATGCAATGGGCACGAAATTTAGATAGACATCGTCTCTCAGATAAACATGCCAATCAACTTTCGTTTGTGTCGCACAACTCTTTCTTGGTGTTGCGATTTTCTTTCCGTCAATTTATATTTATGCAAGCGTAATGCTCAGCAGTGACGCATAGGTTAATTTTTCCAGGGGTCTGAAATCCCTCCTCACTCTCGTCTTACGATTGGATTTATGTAGATTTTGTCCTGATTTTAGTACCAACATTTGTGGCAACCATGGTTTGGGCCCTTACATCGTCTGTCATTAAATGACGCAGATTTCTAATAAAATTAAAAACTAGTATATTGTCATTTTCCCAGGTGAAACTTCCATATCTTATTCCGGATTTGTCTAGCAGATTGTGCCTCTCGACTGTTAGCTTCCGTAGTCCCGTAACAGCGTCATAAAATTATGTAGAGACTATAAAGCAAAAAGGATTATTCGCACATGTATCTGGAATCAAACGGCACAACATATAATGTTTTTTCGTAATATAATGTAACGATGTTTATCTTCTTGTTTTAGAGGGAAAAACTCACTAAGACAGCTGGATTTAGCCGAAACTAGTTCGGGGAATTAAATAAAGAAATGTGTTTGCATCCAGGCGTACCCATAATCCCATATTATTCTGCCCAGACACGGACCATTAAAGTAGAGGAGTTCGAACTACAGTGATCTCCGTCCCATGTGGCGGTACATCCTCACTACAGTCGATTTCACACAGACGCATCGTTCCCAGAAATTTGTGTAATTAATAAAGCCTCTGTTTCTTGGCCGAAGAAGATCGTAATAGATCGTTTGCATTATGGAGAATGCAACGTTAGCCGGAGCCAACACCGATCAATAATTACCGCAAGTGGAATGGAAAGGTCGTATAAAGTTACGAAGAAGAGAGGATGATAAAATATGCCAGTTTCGGTGTCTATAAGCTGAAGTCGGTTTCATAGCTTCCGGTCTTACACTAGGACTTGCAGTTTTATTCTATTTGTAACCAATAAACAAACGATGCACGAAATCCGCATCTCACTCTCTACCAATCAGACGTGGGGAAACGTTCATGTAGCTCGGCCCTCCGCCGCTACTGAAAGCAACCAATCGCTTTCCTGCCCGCGTGCAGCGAAGGTGGAGGATCTCACGCTTACGTTGGCAACACTGGGACATGAATGGCGCGAAAGCTGTATGACTAATACAATGAAGGTCGTTCGTTCTTCGAGGCCGCGACCTTCCTGAGCGGGCGTTCCAGCTTCGTTTTGAATGATCTACAGCGCAACAAGCTTCACAAAGAACTGTATACAGACCCAGTACGGACATTTAAAAGATCGGGAGGTATTATCTGGGCTGTAAGATTGTTCTGCAGTCAAACGCAATGGCAATGAGGGGCCCATGAGCATATATATTTCGACGGTTCATACGATAAAGAAGTTACGATTATTATTTACTTTAATTTACTTATTGTCTTACGAGAAGCATGGTACAAAACACGAAAGATACTGATTGTGCTCCTTAGGATTAATCTGCAGTATTCTCTAGCTCCAGCCTTATATGAAAAGTTTTCGTGACCTGTAGCCTGCTTCTCAGTCAGGTAACTGCTCGATTGGCCTGACTCTGGTGCACTGCTCCCACGAAGCAAAAATCCTAGAACTAGCGGGTCCTTCGCAGCTGTCGTTACTGATATCTCTTCTACCGTTTCTAAAAATAGTGCCATCAAGTCTAAGAACTCTTACAACCTAATTTTATGACCGTAGGTACACGAGGAGAGTGTTTTCTTTTCCAGTTTGTGATGGCGAACGAACCAGTGTATCTATATACTTAAATATTGTATCTTAGAATGTCGTCCCATTGATTCGTAGTCGATATGTTATTCACAGTTATACACACAAATGCATAATGCGTAACTGTTATTGACTGTACCACCACATTCACAGTATAATAAAAAGTGTCTAAACGAAGGGGTATCATCATCAGTTCAAATGTTTCAATGTTTCTTAAGGTGTTTTAATATCGCTGTCACGACAATTTTAGACATAGTATCAACTGAAGAGACGAAGATGGCACAGAACTATTATTTATACAGGTACGTTAGCGAAAATGTGTTGGCGCTATACACCAGTATGTAAATATTATTTTTTAAATTCCCTCTGGTACTATCCATTGGAAGATATATCTTCAAAGACCCCAGAATTTACAAAGCACCAAATCAGTCGTCAGTTCTACGTTAGCAGCTATAACCGTTGTGCAGAACTGCTTCTTCAGTGTTAGACACAGAAGCCCTGTCTCAGAAATACCTGCCACCCCAAACTGGACGCTGGAGGCGTGCGAAACGGCCGTCTGGACTGATGATTCTTGGCACACGACTATGACATGGTATGTGTATGCAAAGAACCACCTGAAGCAAAGCATCCTGCTGCCTACAGGGCATTAATCTGCCTTATGATGGACGTGTTTCTAAACATTTTTCCCAAAGGAAAATTTAACTATTACTTCTATACTCATAAATTAAGAAGCTTTTCCTTTTTTGCTAATAGTGAAGAAATATTGTTTTGTTATTTTTAAATATAAGGGGCAGTCAACTGGAAAAGAGGCAGGTGGAAAAAAGAAAGTAAACTGTTAATTATTTCAGAAGTAACCGTCATAACTGTTAATAGATTTATGCCACAGTGAGACAAGACAATTAATACCTACACGGAAAACGTTTGCGGTTGGCTACGGAACCGTGATAGTAACCAGGCGCGCATCTCTTCGTCGAAAGGAAATCGACGCCCATGAATGTCTTACTTCAGGGCTCCAAAAATATGAAAATCGCCTGGGGAGAGACTGACTGTTTGGACGATGTGAAAGGGCTTCCCAGCGAAACTTCTGCAGCGTACTCGAAACAAAATGGTTCAAATGGATCTGAGCACTATGGGACCTAACATCTGAGGTCATCAGTCCCCTAGAACTTAGAACTACTTAAACCTAACTAACCTAAGGACATCACATACATCCATGCCCGAGGCAGGATTCGAACCTGCGACAGTACCGGTCGCGAGGTTCCAGACTGAAGCGCCTAGAACCGCTCGGCCACCTCAGGCGGCTACTCGAAACAAATTTGGCATCGTGTGGGACCAATTTACGACTGCGTTGTTTTACAAATACCACACAAACTACGGCCACGTTCTCTCGTAAGACGATGAACTGATTACAGTACACCGCGCAGACGCTAAATGGCAGTTGTGAACTCTGTATATAAAGAAAGGATAGTGCTTGCTTGTTGTTAAGTAGAGAGGACTATGGAAAAGATGAAAGGCGACTATCATGGGCAAATATGGATCGTATCATTTTTGTGGAACGGAAGAGGCAAAACAACGGATATTCATCAAGTTTTACTGCGGTGTGCGGTCAAGGAGTTCCTACACAAAACGTTATAACTGGATAGCTGGGTTCGTTACTGGAAAGGGCACACTAGAATGTGAGTACTGTTTGTCCGTCAACATCGCAGTCTCCAGGGAATATTGAGATTGTCTCTGTATGTACATCTTTTTAGCGGTGGCTGCGGGACTCGGCTGTTCGATAGAAGATGTCAAATTAAACACCTTTCAGCCGTAAAACTTCCAACTTTATTTTATTTGGCAACCAGTTTCAGCGTTTTACTACGCCATCTTCGGACCCCTAACCGACGTGTAGGAAGCATCTGCCTCGGTTGTGATCAAAACAGGGGCCAGCAAGGAAGAATCTGCTTTGGTTGTGATCAAAACAGGGGCCAGAAATACTGGCCAGAATAACAGTTCGTATTCCGAGATTGACACCTGTCGCATTACGTGTTCGACAATTTTCTCGAAGGAAGAAAGATTAGAGTTTATCCTCTCATCGACAGCGCGCTCCTTAGATACGAAACACAAGCTCATGTTGAAGACTGATGAAGAGAGAAATCGTCCTAGACCTTTCGAATACCGGGATCCTCTTCGATCAACTTCAGGAAACCATAGAAAAGCTAAATCTGCGTGGTCGGTTGGAATTTGAACACCGCTCCTCCCGAATGCGAGTCCAGTGTTTGGCTGCTGCGCCATCTCGTTCAGCAGCCGTTCTGGAATGCAGGAGCTTTCGGGATCCGCTGGTGAGAAGAATGAACTAGTACTCTGTTCGCGACTTTTATTATTCATTCGGCGGAAGAATGCCCACACTAGCAATGAATAATTTAAATGGCGAGACTCGGGAGAAAGCGTACATGCTACTGGCGCAGTTTCAAGGGCAGATTCTCGTCGGCGTTGCCGAAAACAGGCCAGAGGTGTTTTCGCACTACTTGGCTAGATTTGGTGAGTGTAAATTTGTGGTTGGAAAGATGGTGATGCCGCAAACTATTATTTCGAGAGACTTCTCCGTAGAATAGGTTCCTACTCTGAAGCAAACACCCTGTAATTCTCGTGTAATACTTAGGTAGGATTTATCCTGATGTAAATCGAATTTTCGTAAGTCGATAAAGGCCTACCTAATTAGAGCCTCGAGACACTCTGAACTAGTGTTCCACTTTCCTCGGGGTAGGGTGCCGAGCGTGTAATTGTGTCTGGCTACTAAGAATTCTTATGTTTAGTTTGTATGTAGACGACGGTGGTACAGAGAGGATGAAACCTGTTGGCAGCACATGCAGGGCCAGTTCGATAAAAAAAAAAAAATCTATGTCTAGTGATCGTAGAAACGGGCTGTTTTTCTTTTAAAATAAGTACTATGAGGACACTAACACATTTCTGAATCCTCTTCGAGTGATAAATATTAAAAGAAGACACAATTCATTTCCTTTAAGATAATTCCTGAGATCTTCAAAGGTTTTACAGAAAGCGGAAAGAACTAGACCCACTGTACAGCGCTAACTCCAAAACAAATGTGATATCTGTTGCAGTGAGTGGAAAGAATAAAAATAAAAAATTCTATAAAAACATTGAGTTCAATAATTGTACATTTAAATTCTAAAATTTACAAATTATTTAACGTTCCACCAGAAAAAGTGGGACAGGAACACATCCAAAAATCTCGTTTTATACTGACGTGTTAAACGGAAGACCTTGCTTGTCTGTGTAAGGTGTATGGTGCATATGAAGAAAACTCGTCACTTAGGAGTTAAATTTTAGAAAATTCATCGTAAAAGTAATTGAAGATTGATAAACATACTCAGAATTTTTATTTATTCAACTGAAAAGGAAAACATAAATTTGTTTGGGATACGAAAGAAACGTATTCTATTAACACAGTCATGTATATTTCCTACAGTTGCACAGTACATGTATCTACAATTTTTCCCTTGGATAAAAACGCTATATTGACTTTTTTCTAGCAGTTAACTTAGCAAAATCTTTCAGAATAGAATCTGAATCTATTGACTTCTAGATTTTGGTTACAACGGCTAAAGTCGACAGTCTACACAGTCATTCTTTGAAACTATTGACCTATGGTATGATACTGAACTCAGTGGCGGTTCGTTACCACAAATTCGCATTTATCTCGTGAATGGTTGTTTGTGGACGCATTTTTAGGGGAACGTTTTTGCTTCTGTTGTCGTATACTTTCACCTGTGTTCCTTTTCGCCACTAACTATCACACGATCTGCATACACATTTTGCCCTAGCGAGCCCCTCTCAGCTTGCCTACACCTCTGCCTCACAGTCCGCTAAATTCAGGTGCCGCTATGGAACTTCCACAAACGGGATCGAGCCAAGTAGTAAAAAACGCGTGATATTGACATACTATATTGTAAGACCTTCTTTCGCCCAAAAAATCGCAACAGATTAATTACCAATCAACAGAATAGCCCAGAACATACAGTGTATTCAACTCATCCCTTTCAATTTAGTTTTATGCAACCTGTAGTTCATGTACTACTAACAACACAGCTTCACAGACCAAATTGATACAATGTGATAAGTAGGTTTAAGTGCAATATGAGAAGAGAAACTATTAAAATCTATCTTTATTCAATACTGAAAACAGGAGGAATTCATAAAACTATCACAAATGCAAACAATACGCACATTAAAACAGGAACTGCACACAATGACTAGGAAAATGTGCCGTATTAACCATGATCTGTTCGCTTCAACCCAGATATCGCAATACGGGTAAATCAGCTTAATTTCGCTCATCATATTAGATGATTTTGGAGAGCCTGCAACCGTGTCATTAATGATTTAAATAATGAAACTGCACCAGTTACTTATTTTTTACTGCTTAGCACAACGCGTTTCAAGAATTTATTCTCATTTTCAAGTGCATTTTTGCATTTGTTTACATGAATTTGTTTGGTGATATTTGGACGTGTGATTTTTTGCCTCTCTTGCGTCTTTTCGAAGTTATAAGGTATTGCACCTCGTCCATTTTACAGCATATCACACACACGCGAATCATCACTTACACTGTTTCTTTGCAAAACATGTACTGATGTTTTGTAAAGGAACAGTGTAAGTGATGATGTGCGTGTGTGTGATATTCTGTATATGGAGGACACACAATATCTTCTAACTTCGATAAGACGCTAGAGAGTCACACGTGCAAACATCGCCAAACATATTCATGTAAATAAATGCACAAATGCTCATGAAAATGAGAATAAACTTTCGAAACGTGTTGTGCTAAGCAGCAAAAAATAAGTAACTGGTGCAGTTTTCGTTATTTAAATCATACAGGTAACTCATTTGGCAAGAGCACGGTCGAAGATACTTAAGTAGGTAGAATTTGAAAGTAAGAAGGTACTGTCTTTCTTATTTTGTTTTCATATTATCTCACATCATAGTGGATACGGCAACGTTGTATGCTCGTTTCCGAAGACAGCTTTGCTCATCAGACATTTAAAACGGCAGTTTTTATGGTGTCGTTGATTATGAAGCTGAACTGGATTAGGCCAAGAGTTTTACGACCAGTGGATGATAAAAGTAAAACAGTACATGAAGTTCCATTCGCTTCGTCATTAAGTGGAGGATCTGCTGTTAATGATGACCTCCGTGTTCTACAAGAGGGTGCATACGGAGCTGTAAGGGCAATCTCTGGCACGATGCCACGCGTAACAGATAGTCAGGCCTCGGCGATGAGTCGTCGAAAGAGATCTGTTACCGCTGACGAATGTGCATACAACATTTTGTTTTAAACGATCCCACAGGATAAAGCTCACTTGTTTAAGACCGAGAGCTCTAGCGAAGCAGGGGACAGTTCTACTCTTTCTTGTTTACAAGGATACACGGCCCAGACATGATTCCGATTGACCTCCGCCCATTGTGTCAGAGCAGCAACATCTTATAACCCACGTCCTGTAGCGGTCCAGCACAGGCTCAAGTGTCCACGAGGGTACGATGCAGCGTTGTCTTAGCACAGACGATTGTACTCAGATGACGGTGGTCACGAACAATTAGTCCGCGCTGGGAGAGCATGCCTCAAAGTAATTACTCTATCCAGTCTCGTATCTGAGGATGGTTTTGTGTTACAAATACAGGAGTTGGAGATAACGTCGGTTTGGACGCTAACAGACCTCTGCACCGTGGTTAGCGGTCATATACACTACTGGCCATTAAAACTGCTACACCAAGAAGAAATGCAGATGATAAACGGGTATTCATTGGACAAATATATTTTACTAGAACTGACATGTGGTTACATTTTCACGCAATTTGGGTGCATAGATCCTGAGAAATCAGTACCCAGAACAACCACCTCTGGCCGTAATAACGGCCTTGATACGCCTGGGCATTAGTCAGAGCTTGGATGGCGTCTACAGGTACAACTGCCCATACAGCTTCAACACGACACCACAGTTCATCAAGAGTAGTGACTGGCGTATTGTGACTAATCAGATGCTCGGCCACCATCGACCAAACGTTTTCAATTGGTGAGAGATCTGGAGAATGTGCTGGCCAGGGCAGCAGTCGAACATTTTCTGTATCCAGAAAGGCCAGTACAGGACCTGCATTATCCAGCTGAAATGTAGGGTTTCGCAGTGATCGAATGAAGGGTACAGCCACAGATCGTAACACATCTGAAATGTAACGTCCACTGTTCAAAGTGCCGTCAATGCGAACAAGAGGTGACCGAGACGTGTAACCAATGGCATCCCATACCATCACGCCGGTTGATACGCCAGTATGGCGATGACGAATGCACGCTTCCAACGTGCGTTCACAGCGATGTCGCCAAACACGGATGCGACCATCACGATGCTGTAAACAGAACCTGGATTCATCCGAAAAAATGACATTTTGCCACTCGTGCACCCAGGTTCGTCGCTGAGTACACCATCGCAGGCGCTCCTGTCTGTGATGCAGTGTCAAGGGTAACCGCAGCCATAGTCTCCGAGCTGATAGTCCATGCTGCTGCAAACGTCGTCGAACTGTTCGTGCAGATGGTTGTCTTACAAACGCCCCCATCTGTTGACTCAGGGATAGTGACTTGGCTGCACGATCCGTTACAGCCATGCGGATAAGATGCCTGTCATTTCGACTGCTAGTGATACGAGGCCGTTGGGATCCAGCACGGCGTTCCGTATTACCCTCCTGAACCCACCGATTCCATATTCTGCTAACAGTCATTCGATCTCGACCAACGCGAGCAGCAATGTCGCGATACGATAAACCGCAATCGCGATAGGCTACAATCCGACCTTTATCAAAGTATGAAACGTGATGGTACGCATTTCTCCTCTTTACACGAGGCATCACAACAACATTTCACCAGGCAACGCCGGTCAACTGCTGTTTGTGTATGAGAAATCGGTTGGAAACTTTCCTCATGTCAGCAAATTGCAGGTGTCGCCACCGGCGCCTACCTTGTGTGAATGCTCTGAAAAGCTAATCATTTGCATATCACAGCATCTTCTTCCTGTCGGTTAAATTTCGCGTCTGTAGCACGTCATCTTCGTGGTGTAGCCATTTTAATGGCCAGTAGTGTAATAAACCCGTCAAGAAACAAGTGATCTCTCTCTCTCTCTCTCTCTCTCTCTCTCTCTCTCTCTCTCTCTGTGTGTGTGTGTGTGTGTGTGTGTGTGTGTGTGTCAATTTCCGCAATGGGAAATTCTGAAATCCTGCTTTGCAGACATATATACGTACTCGTGCGTGCCGGGATGCGAAAATCTGAAATCCTGCTTATTGTCGGTTATACAGGGTGTATCAAAAAGAATCATGGTGTCGGGACAACAGAAAGCGTTTTGTGTTCTACGTTTTGTGCAGTGCGGGTCAGTAATAACTGTTCAGCGTGACTTTCGTACTACGTATGGTGTGGATCCTCCTACAGCACAGAGCGTTAGACGATGGCATGAACAATTCCGAGAAACAGATTGTTTGTGTAAAAGCAAATCACCGAGTGTCTGACACAGACGTCGAACGCATCCGCCATAGTTTCACAAGCAGTCCGCAGAAATCCGTTCGTCGTGCAGCTCGATAGCTCAACATGCCCCCGATGTCCGTCTGGCGTGCGTGCGTTGCGTCGACGTTTACACATGAAACCATACGAAATTCAGCTACGGCAAGTTCTTCGTGAAGGTGACAAACAACAATGTGTAGAGTTCTGTAATTTCGTTCTTGGCGACATGGAGGATGACGGTTTTCTTCCACGCTTAGTGTTCAGTGACGAGGCAACATTCCATTTAAATGCAAAGGTGAACTGTCATAATGTGAGAATATGGGGCACGGAACAACCACATGAAGTTGTACAATATGACAGGGACTCTCCAAAATTTAATGTGTTTTGTGCAGGTTCACGGGAAAAGGTGTATGGTCCATGTTTCTTTGCTGAGAATACTGTTACAGGACGCGCATATCTCGATATGCTTGAGAACTTTCTTTTCCCACATTTGGAGACTGATTCGAACGCTTCATTTACCAACTGGATGGGGACCGCCTCGCTGGCATATGGAAGTGCAGGAATTTTTAAATCAAAGGATTACTGGACGATGGATCGGTCACAGTGGACTAAATTTGTCAGCCTTGAATAACTGGCCTCCTAGGTCACCGGACGTGACTGTATGTGATTCTTTCTTGTGTCGGTTTACAAAAGACGCTGTTCTGTGCCTCCGTTACCAACAATAATGAATGAACTTAAACATCCCATAACAGCAGCTGTGGAAGCTGTAACTCAAGACATGCTCGCTGCAGTGTGCGAACAATCCAAGTACCGCATTGACATATGCATCTCAAGTGGTGACTATTGAAAACCTATGAAAAGGTATGAAAAAAAATCTTTTTGGGTTTCCCGTTCATCAAAAAGCAAAATTCATTGTATATGTTTATTAGTTTCAGAAATATAGACGTACCAAATCGAATGATTCTTTTTGATACATCCTGTATAATTTTCTATAAAAAAGAAATGCAATGAAATTAAGCTAGAGGTTTTAGGGGCTTACAAAGTGCCTGCCTCAGCCTGTTGTAGTCTAGTGATCAGTGAGTCACTTTTTTTTTTTTTTTTTTTTTTTTGCTGTATTATGAATACAAACAGTTTGCGAAATGTAGTGCTCCATGCGTCCCACTCTGCGTTGCGCCGTTTCCGAATTAATTAGCACTGAAGTTCGATAATCAGGTCGTTGCGCGTTCAGGTTTAAGCGGCCCGCCAGAGACGGTGTCGCCAAACGCGATTTACGTTTCGTTTCTTAAAACCGATCAAGACAACGATACAAAAATTAGACATGGGACCGCAGTAAGAGTCAAACCCGAGCCAAAGGCTTAGCCGTCTCTCGCGTATTACCTACGTTGTGAGAATAACTGACACTAATTGTCTCTGGCGGGCCGCTTGAATTAACTCGTGCAACGACCTGTTTGGCTAACTTCAGCGCTAATTAACTCGGAAACGGCCCAACGTATCAAATATTTTTCGTTAGAGTCATTTTTCAGCACAACCTACTCTTATAAGCTTCTCATACTGTTCCTGATCACCTTGTTATAAAGCTATCAAAGGTCACCTCGTTTTTCTTGCTCGGTTCAGTTTTTGTTAAAAGGAGAGGTTTCGAAACAGCTGACTTTTAAACCTACTGTTTTGTTGCTCTCTTGTGAGTTTTACACGTATTGACCCCTACAACTTAGAACTACTTAAACCTAACTAACCTAAGGACATCACACACATCCATGCCCGAAGCAGGATTCGAACCTGCGACCGTAGCGGTCACGCGGATTCCAGACTGGAGCGCCTAGAACCGCACGGCCACTCCGGCCGGCTGTAAAAGTAAACCATGAAAGTAGGGACTTGAGGGTGTCTCAGCATACTCATGTAGGGACGCCCCTAGAAAATCGGAACAGGTTGCAACCCTACTTTCACGGGATGGTTTGCGTCTCTCTTCAAGCGTTTGCTAGTTCAGGTATTTCAGTATCTCCGTAACGGGGTCAAACAAGTTGGTGAGCATGCCCTCCTTCGTATACTTTCACTATCCTCCGTTACCGCTATTTCGTAATGGTCCCGCACATTTGAGCAATATTCTAGGATGGGTCGCACAATTGTAAGGGAGCAGTCTCCTCTGAAGATTGCATTTTATAGTATCCTCTCTCTGAACCGAAGTACCTACTTTACTTGCAACTGAGCTTATATGATGTCCCCACGAAAGGTTTAACCCAGTTTGTATGAGTTGGTGGTTCTTGTGGTGACTCACTGATATTACGTACGATTCCGTAGCGATTTCGTGCTTGCACTTTCCGCGGTAAAACGTAAAAAAAAGAAAAGAAAAAGGTGTGAAAAGATGCAAGCAGTTAGAAAGACTGTTAGCGGTAAACAGAAGCGTGCTCTAGAACACGTACACCAAAGATGAATGTTTTCTCTAAATTAACTAATTTATCATATCAGACAGAGAAAATGAGCAGCAATTTTCGGCACATACCTTAGCTGCGCTGCAAAACATCTGTACAGAACGAGCTGTGAATGATCCAAATGTACAAAACGTTCTACGAACAAAGTCGAGGAACTACAACTCAATGAAAACTAGTAATTAATTTACTTCCATTATGATGAAGAAAACACTAAAATCTTGGCAGAAGCAACTGCGACGGTAGTTGGTGAGAGAGCAAAAATTGCTTTGATTTCCTGTCGAGCACTATTTCCCATGGTCGAGAAGAGTCACAAATTGCGAAGCTGTTTGACTGTGATACGTACCATGCACTATTTCGGGATGACTAGTTTTTAACGCCCTCCCAAGAACCATGGACCTTGCCGTTGGTGGGGAGGCTTGCGTGCCTCAGCGATACAGATAGCCGTACCGTAGGTGCAACCACAACGGAGGGGTATCTGTTGAGAGGCCAGACAAACGTGGTTCCTGAAGAGGGGCAGCAGCCTTTTCAGTAGTTGCAGGGGCAACAGTCTGGATGCTTGACTGATCTGGCCTTGTAACACTAACCAAAACAGCTTTGCTGTGCTGGTACTGCGAACGGCTGAAAACATGGGGAAACTACGGCCGTAATTTTTCCCGAGGGCATGCGGCTTTACTGTATGATTAAATGATGATGGCGTCCTCTTGGATAAAATATTCCGGAGGTAAAATAGTCCCCCATTCGGATCTCCGGGCGGGGACTACTCAAGAGGACGTCGTTATCAGGAGAAAGAAAAATGGCGTTCTACGGTTCGGAGCGTGGAATGTCAGATCCCTTAATCGGGCAGGTAGGTTAGAAAATTTAAAAAAGGAAATGGATAGGTTAAAGTTAGATATAGTGGGAATTAGTGAAGTTCGGTGGCAGCAGGAACAAGACTTCTGGTCAGGTGAATACAGGTTTATAAATACAAAATCAAATAGGGGTAATGCAGGAGTCGGTTTAATAATGAATAAAAAAAATAGGAGTGCGGGTAAGCTACTACAAACAGCATAGTGAACGCATTATTGTGGCCAAGATAGACACGAAGCCCACGCCTACTACAGTAGTACAAGTTTATATGCCAACTAGCTCTGCAGATGAAAAAGAAATTGAAGAAATGTATGATGAAATAAAAGAATTTATTCAGATAGTGAAGGGAGACGAAAATTTAATAGTCATGGGTGACTGGAATTCGATAGTAGGAAAAGGGAGAGAAGGAAACGTAGTGGGTGAATGCAGAATGGGGATAAGAAATGAAAGAGGAAGCCGCCTGGTCTAATTTTGCACAGAGCACAACTTAATCATAGCTAACACTTGGTTCAAGAATCATAAAAGAAGGTTGTATACATGGAAGACGCCTGGAGATAATGACAGGTTTCAGATAGATTACATAATGGTAAGACAGAGATTTAGGAACCAGGTTTTAAATTGTAAGACATTTCCAGGGGCAGATGTGGACTCTGATCACAATCTCTTGGTTATGAACTGTAGATTAAAACTGAAGAAACTGCAAAAAGGTGGGAATTTAAGGAGATGAGACCTGGATAAACTGAAAGAACCAGAGGTTGTACAGAGTTTCAGGGAGAGCATAAGGGAACAATTGACAGGAATGGGGGAAAGAAATACAGTAGAAGAAGAATGGGTAGCTTTGAGAGATGAAGTAGTGAAGGCAGCAGTGGACCTAGTAGGTAAAAAGACGAGGGCTAGTAGAAATCCTTGGGTAACAGAAGAAATACTGAATTTAATTGATGAAAGGAGAAAATATAAAAATGCAGTAAATGAAGCAGGCAAAAAGGAATACAAACGTCTCAAAAACGAGATCGCCAGGAAGTGCAAAATGGCTAAGCAGGGATGGCTAGAGGACAAATGTAAGGATGTAGACGGTTATCTCACTAGGGGTAAGATAGATACTGCATACAGGAAAATTAAAGAGACCTTTGGAGAACAGAGAACCACTTGTATGAACAGCAAGAGCTCAGATGGAAACCCAGTTCTAAGCAAAGAAGGGAAAGCAGAAAGTTGGAAGGAGTATATAGAGGGTCTATACAAGGGCGATGTACTTGAGGACAATATTATGGAAATGGAAGAGGATGTAGATGAAGATGAAATGGGAGATACGATACTGCGTGAAGAGTTTGACAGAGCACTGAAAGACCTGAGTCGAAACAAGCCCCCGGAGTAGACAACATTCCATTGGAACTACTGACGGCCTTGGGAGAGCCAGTCCTGACAAAACTCTACCATCTGGTGAGCAAGATGTATGAAACAGGCGAAATACCCTCAGACTTCAAGAAGAATATAATAATTCCAATCCCAAAGAAAGCAGGTGTTGACAGATGTGAGAATTACCGAACAATCAGTTTAATAAGCCACAGCTGCAAAATACTAACACGAATTCTTTACAGACGAATGGAAAAACTAGTAGAAGCGGACCTCGGGGAAGATCAGTTTGGATTCCGTAGAAATACTGGAACACGTGAGGCAATACTGACCTTACGACTTATCTTAGAAAATAGATTAAGGAAAGGCAAACCTACGTTTCTAGCATTTGTAGACTTAGAGAAAGCTTTTGACAATGTTGACTGGAATACTCTCTTTCAAATTCTGAAGGTGGCAGGGCTAAAATACAGGGAGCGAAGGGCTATTTACAATTTGTACAGAAACCAGATGGCAGTTATAAGAGTCGAGGGGCATGAAAGGGAAGCAGTGGTTGGGAAGGGAGTGAGACAGGGTTGTAGCCTCTCCCCGATGTTATTCAATCTGTATATTGTGCAAGCAGTGAAGGAAACAAAAGAAAAATTCGGAATAGTTATTAAAATCCATGGAGAAGAAATAAAAACTTTGAGGTTCGCCGATGACATAGTAATTCTGTCAGAGACAGCAAAGGACTTGGAAGAGCAGTTGAACGGAATGGACAGTGTCATGAAAGGAGGGTGTAAGATGATCATCAACAAAAGCAAAACGAGGATAATGGAATGTAGTCGAATTACGTCGGGTGATGCTGAGGGAATTAGATTAGGAAATGAGACACTTAAAGTAGTGAAGGAGTTTTGCTATTTGGGGAGCAAAATAACTGATGATGGTCGAAGTAGAGAGGATATCATATGTAGACTGGCAATGGCAAGGAAAACGTTTCTGAAGAAGAGAAATTTGTTAACATCGAGTATTGATTTAAGTGTCAGGAAGTCGTTTCTGAAAGTTTTTGTATGGATCGTAGCCATGTATGGAAGTGAAGCATGGACGATAACTAGTTTGGACAAGAAGAGAATAGGTTTCATTATGTGGTGCTACAGAAGAATGCTGAAGATTAGATGGGTAGATTATATAACTAATGAGGAGGTATTGAATAGGATTGGAGAGAAGAGAAGTTTGTGGCACAACTTAACTAGAAGAAGGGATCGGTTGGTAGGACATGTTCTGAGGCAACAAGGGATCACCAATTTAGTATTGGAGGGCAGCGTAGAGGGTAAAAATCGTAGAGGGAGACCAAGAGATGAATACACTAAACAGATTCAGAAGGACGTAGGTTGCAGTAGGTACTGGGAGATGAAGAAGCTTGCACAGGATAGAGTTGCATGGAGAGCTGCATCAAACCAGTCTCAGGACTGAAGACCACAACAACAACAACATCTACGATATTTCAGCGGATTGTATACAGCCCGCACTGCAGCGTAGTGTTAAG
This sequence comes from Schistocerca nitens, assembly GCF_023898315.1. Classification (NCBI taxonomy): domain Eukaryota; kingdom Metazoa; phylum Arthropoda; class Insecta; order Orthoptera; family Acrididae; genus Schistocerca; species Schistocerca nitens. The sequence continues at coordinate 410,490,776 of NC_064615.1, forward strand.
TTCCTAATTGCAATCATGCAGGTTTTGGGGAGAATACCTGTCTGGCTAAACACTAATTTATGTTCCAAAAGAGAGCTATTAATGTAATCAAAGGGATGACAAATAATTTTCAAGCGACTAATAATGACCCTACCGTGTATTTATATTCATGATACTCACTGTGTTCTGAAGGAACACCAGGAACTTGCAGCGTTAAGAATGCTGGAATCATCAGCATGCCTAGTAGAGAAGCTTATTTCCTTCATTATAGTAAAATGAAGTGCTCGTGTGCTAAAATAAACTGTATTCGCAGAGATGTAATAAAACCTCTTTTATTACTCTAATTTAGATTTTTCTGGCTTTTGTGAGTGTTCTGCATAAAAATATTTTATTAGCCAATGTGTAGTTGGAAAACTTTTATACCTACTATTATCTACGTAATACCATGTGTGAGAAATCCTATGTCATTGTACACGACGAGATACAAGAATGCTAAATAAGTTGATGGAATGTCGGCAGTACCGTACTAATTATGTTTCATACTTGATGAGTAATCGTTATTCAGCGGTCGTTGCACTGTTAAATCAACTTTTTTAAGTTTTGAAAATATCTGTAACCAGTGTTCTAGTTTAGCTACTGCCGAAAATAAGTAAACAACCTTTCGCGGCAGCACTTTTTCTTCTTTTGCCGCCCGCAAGCGTTGCCTGTCACAAGGAGAAGGTGGTGGGGGAACCGTGTGTGAGCGTCAGCGATCGTTAATTTATCTTCTTTTCGACAAGCTTTGAGTGAATGTTTCCGATCTTATTCTGAAAATCAACCAACTTTCACCGCACCACTGTCGCCCTGAAAAAGGGATACGAAGAAGTGGCGGATGACAGGTGCCCGTGTACTGTTGCCATTTTCATTTATTGTGTTGGCTGCACCCACGCGTATTTGATACAGAAGCGTCGCGTAGGATCTGTTTGCATGCGGGAGGCAACAGGGGCGCTCATTTGCTGTGAACGAAGGTAATGGCTGTATAATTATGCGGTAACTGTTGGGTAACACTAATACAGGCGAACATAAACAGTGCTTGTCTGTTTACAAACAGAAAGTGCTCGGAATGTGTAGAGCAGCATGGCTTCCAATGGTAACAGGTTGGCGTACAACCTTCCATTATGTCAATTGCTACGCATCCACTAAGTCTTTTCTGTCAGTATACAGACAAGATATGAATGTAAACAACTATCAACAATGACAAAAGTGCTTGAAACCTACAGGAAATATTAAGTAATCTGACCTTTCAAATAGTTTATGATGTTTTCCGAAATAAGGCCTGTTGGCTGTCACCAAAATAACCAACCTTAAAGTTACGCAGTTTAAAAGGCAGTAAAAAGTAGACGGCGATACCCAGAAGTGTTATTAATGACACTATATTTATTATTTAATGTCATGCTACAGTAAAGGCGCTTATCAATGAAGAAGAGGTAGAGCAAACATCGCTAACCGTGGGTTAAACATGCGACCTGTGAATCTTCTTTGGAAAGCAAATCACGGAATACACATTGTCACTGTCACACTCGTAAGAAAATCGAGTCACTTACACAAATTATTATAAAACATTTAACGATCTGAATCCAAAAAAAAATGTCCAAGAGCAATGTTTTTGTTTGCATACTTTACTCAGTAGAAATCCTTTCCCATACTCAAGAAATTAATAGGTGTGTACCTCCGGAAACAACATATTTGCAAATAAAGTAACTACCCTAATAGTTTTTCGGCGCACTTCCGGTGCTTTATTTGACTGTTACAGTTGTCTACAGTGGCAACTATCCACAACATAGGAATAGCTATTATATGGAGCAACCACTGTATTCTAGATTCCAGATAATTAAATGTTAACTCACTTGAAACATCAGCAAATGGAAAGATATAAATTGCTGCATCCCGTAACCTCTAATATTTTCATCAGTATCTTTACTGTCTCAGGGGCAATTAAAGATATAGAGTGTGTGACTTTCGAAGCATTTTAAATATAGCTCAGAATTATGCTAATAGAGATAAAATAGTCTCGTCCATTTCTGTTGAATTAATGTTTTAGTCATAATTTTTACAATCATTTACTACACTTTTTTTAGTAATAATAATGTTTGCATCAGTTTTATTTAGGAACCAACTCAGGGGTAGAGGAAGGGGGAATGGAGATAGTTATCCATATGGCATGCTGACTTGCAGGTTGGAAAAAACTGTAGTGTTTTAAGACAATACATTGACAGTTGTTTGCTGTATGTATGGAACAGACCATATGCTATAAAATTCCTTGAGAAGGAGGAAGACGTGGTATATGATCTAATGAAGATATTTGTAGAAATATTGTAAGTCATCTGTGTTGATGTTATATGAGTCAGTTACTTAGAAATCAGTATAATTACTCCACACTTTACTTAGTGCCAGAAATTAGATCTCATAGGTAGTGATAAATTATTACATTTGAGACTGACTGATAGATTTGTTTTATCTTTTACAACAGATGATGGATGCAATAGATTTGGCACGGCTGAGAGCAGCTCGACATGATTTGAGGGACAACTTGGTATTTGACCACATTGCTGCAGAGCTGCTGCAGGAAGGTGTCTTGGATCGAGATGAGTACCAAAGGGTTAATTCTGCACCTTGTGATGCTGAAAGGGTAGACCGGTTGCTGGATTTGTTGCCTGAAAAGGGTAGCGAAGCATTCAGAAGTTTCATTAATGCTCTCGAACACGATTATCCATGGCTGGTTGATGCTCTGCTGAAAGATCCACAGGCAACTGATGGAGTTAGACAAGAAACAGATCTTTGCCTGCAGGACCAAAACAACACAGTTAATGAAGATGACAAAAGAAATGTTTCTGAAAGAAAATTTGACTCAGATAATACTAAAAAGTCTGAGAAGAAAAACACTGAAAATACAAAAGATGATGACCGTGGTAAGCAAACGTAATTAGGCTTTGTAATTCTAAAGACCAGTAACCCTTATTTACCTGTTCTAGATGTGTTATTTTGGTATTTTTAGTCTAACACACTAGATCATTTACCAGTTAATGATAGTAAAAATGAAATTATTTTCCACATTTCTCACTTTAATTGCATGTTAATATTGAGTGCCTGTTATGGTGCAGAAATAATTCTTAAACTGCGAGAAGATTTGAGTATGATTGGATATCCACGTATGTATTTAAAAGTCATAATGAAATTCTGCAAACCTCATCTTATGTATATTTACAATATATTTCAGAATTATAAGCCCTTAATAGCCCTAAGCACTACATTTTATTGTGGTAATGTGTTTTCAAGTTTAGATACATGATTATTTTTCACTTCTGAGTTCTTGTGTGGATGTGCCTGCATACTCTGTGCCAGTGACCTTGGTTGTAGAAGTTTTCACTTTGGCTATTCATGAAACATTCCAAATTGAAAATCGCCTCCTTGTCAGTCTTTAAATATCTGCTGTCCAGTGACCTTGGTTGTAGAAGTTTGCACTTTGGCTATTCATGAAACATTCCAACATGAGTGAAGAGTATGAAAGTTCTGGTAGCCATGTCAGGAGAGTTGGAGGGAGGGTTGGGGAGGGGGGAGGGTGAGAAACCTGATAGCCCAAGGAAGTAGCATCCATGGCTATGTCCTGTGCTGAATGAGCTGGGGCATTGTTGTGGAACAAAAATACCTCCTTGGACAGCTTCCTACAATGCTCTGTCTACACAGTCTTGTTAATATGCACCTGTCAATTTTTTCCCGTCAAGTTGCCACACCGTGTTAGTCCCAAAAATACACTCAGCATCGCCTAACCAAATAATGGTATGTCTTCGCCTTTTCTGCAGTGGTGAATCCATATGTTTCCACTGCTTGCTATGCTCCTTTGCCTTTGGGTCGTCGAGATACTCCCAGCACTCGCTCATGGTTATTAGGTGGCTAAAGAAGTTGTCTGGATTCACTCGCACAGCCACAACATTTCCACTGCTACATAAGTTTGGCAGGCTTCTTGAATGGGTGTGAGCAGTTGTGGAATGTAGAGGGCGATGAGCTTCAAAGTGTCTTGTAAGATGTTGAAAATTAATGAGCAGCTGATTTTCATTTTTTTTCTATTATGACCTCAGTTGTGATACTCCAGTCATCTAGCTTCAGGGCCTCCACATCTCTCACAATTTCATCTACATCTATACTCTGCAAACCATTGTGAGATGCAAGGCAGACACCATATCCCATTTTACCAGTTATTAGGGTTTCTACCTGTCCATTCACATATGGAGTGTGGAAAGAATGATTGTTTGACTGCCTCTGTGCATGCAGTAATTATTCTAAGCTTATCCTCACGATCCCTATGTGAGTGATATGTAGGGGGTTGTAGTATATCCCTAGAGTAATCATTTAAAGTTAATTCTTGAAACATCATTAATAGAGTTTCCCAGGATAGTTTACGTCTGTCTTCAAGAGTCTGCCTGGTCAGTTGCTTCAGTATTTCTGTGACATGCTCCCACAGATTAAACAAACCTGTGACCATTCGTGCTGCCCTTCGCTGTATATGTTCAATATCCCCTGTTAGTCCTATGTGGTATGGGTCCCACACACTTGAGCAATATTCTAGGATGGCTTGCACAAGTTATTTGTAAGCAATCTGTTTTGTAGACTGCTTGCACTTCCCCAGTAGTCTATCACCTGCTTTACCCATGGCTGAACCTATGTGATCATTCAATTTCCTATCCCTACAAAGTGTTACACCCAGATATTTCTATGAGTTGGCCGATTCCAACAGTGACTCATTGATATTGCAGTCAGGTTACTATGTTTTAATTTTGTTTTGTGAGGTGCAAAATTTTACATTTCTGAACATTTAGAGCAAGTTGCCAATCTCTGCACCACATTGAAATCTTATCAAGATCTGACTCAATATTTGTACAGCTTCCCTCAGCTAGTACTTTATTATAGGTACACCATGTGATCAAAAGTATCCAGACACCTGGCTGAAAATGACTTACAAATTTGTGGTGCCCTTCATCTGTAATGCTGGAATTCAATATGGTGTTGGCCCACCCTTAGCCTTGATGACAGATTTCACTCTCACAAGCATACATTCAATCAGGTGCTGGAAGGTTTCTTGGGGAATGGCAGCCCGTTCTTCATGGAGTGCTGCATTGAGGAGAGGTATTGATGTCGATCGGTGAGGCCTGGCACGAAGACGGCATCCCAAAGGTGTTCTATAGGATTCACGTCAGGACTCTGTGCAGGCCAGTCCATTACAGGGATGTTATTGTCGTGTAATCCCTCCGCAACAGGCCATGCATTATGAGCAGGTGCTCGATCGTGTTGACAGGTGCAAGTACCATCGCCGACTTGCTCTTCAACAGTGGGGAGCAAGAAGGTGCTTAAAACATCACTGTAGGCCTGTGCTGTGATAATGTCATGCAAAACAGCAAGATGTCCAAGCCCCCTCCATGAAAAAAACAACCACACCATAACACCACTGCCTCCGAATTTTACTATTGACACTACACAAGCTGGCAGATGATGTTCACCGTGCATTCGCCATACCCACATCCTGCCATCAGATCGCCACGTTGTGTACCATGATTCGTCATTCCACACAACATTTTTCCACTGTTCAGTCATCCAATGTTTACTCTGCTTACTCCCAAGTGAGGTGGTGTTTGGCATTTAACGGCATGATTTGTGGCTGATGAACAGCTGTTCAACTGTGAAATCCAAGTTTTCTCACCTCCCGCCTAACTGTCATAGTACTTGCAGTGGATCCTGACGCAGTTTAGAATTCCTGTGTGATGGTCTGTATAGATGTTGCCTATTACACATTACAACCCTCTTCAACTGTCGGCTGTCTCTGTCAGTCAGCAGACGAGGTCGGCCTGTACGCTTTTGTGCTGTACATATCCCTTCATGTTTCCACTTCACTATCACATCGGAAACAGTGGACCTACGGATGTGTGGAAATCTCACGTACAGACGTATGACACAAGTGACACCCAATCACCTGTCCATGTTTGAAGTCCGTGAGTTCCGCGGAGCGCCCCATTTTGCTCTCTCACCTTGTCTAAAGACTACTGAGGTCGCTGATGTGGAGTACCTGGCAGTAGGTGGCAGTACAATGCACCTAACATGAAAAAGTATGTTTTTGGGGTGCCCAGATACTTTTGATCCCATGTGTAGCTGCATCATCTGCAAGAAACCTGATTTTGCTATTAGTATTGTCTGCAAGGTCATATACAACATGAGCAGCTAGAGTCCCAACACACTTCCCTGGAGCACACCCGAAGTTACTTATACATGTGGCAATGACTCTCCATTTGAGATAATATGTTGTGCCCTCCCTACCAAAAAGTCCTCAATCCAGTCACCAATATCACTTGATACCCCATATGATCATACTTTTGACAATAAGCATAGATGCAGTACTGAGTCAGAGGCTTTTTGGCAATCAAGAGACACTGCATCTACCTGGTTGCCTGGATAGCTTTCAGTATATCATGTGAGAAAAGTGCAAGTGGCATTTCACATGATCGATGTTTTTGAAATCCATGCTGATCGATGTTGAGGAGGTTATTCTGTTGAAGATCCCTCATTACATTTGAGCTCAGAATATGTTCTAAGATTTCACAACAAATCTGTGTCAAGGATATTGGACAGTAGTTTTGTGGATCACTTCTACTACCCTTCTTGTAGACAGGTGTGACCCATGCCATTTTTTTGTTTGAGGGATTTCTGATAGATTATTGTTAGAAGAGGGGCTAACTCAGCCACAAATTCAATATAGAATCTGACAGGGTTTCCATCGGACCCTGGATCTGTTTTCAGTTTTAACGATTTCAGCTTTTTTCATGTATCTTTTTAGTAGTAGAAGGATTAAATTGGGGCAATTCTCCTGGGTTTTCTTTTGTAAAGGAACATTTGAAGATGGAGTTAACCATTTCAGCTTTTGCTTTGCTACCATCAATTTCAGTTCCTGTCTCACCGGCTAGTGACGGGACACTAACTTTGATGCCACTTACAGCCTTTACATACGACCAGAATTTCTTTGCATTTTTTGAAATGTAGTTTGACAGTATTCTGCTACAGTAGTCATTGAAGGCATTACGAATTCCTATCTTGACAGCCAAATGTGTTTCATTCAGCATCTCTCTATCTATAGCCCTACACTCTATTTTACACCTATTATACAGTAATCTTTCTTGGTTCTTTATGAAGATGTAGTCTGCCACTTTGTTCTATGTCATTCACACTTGTTTGACCATGTTGGAATTGTCTGTGCCATCTAACCACTGTGCTGTATTAAGGTGCATTGTTGTTGTACACTTCGACGAACACAGCTTGGGTTGTTGTAGCACTGTTCCGCTCCAAATGTAGAAAAGATTTACCGCACGATACTCGACTTTATTGATGGTTTGTACTATTTTGTTTTGGCTCCTGTAGCAGTGTGTTTTGATATGGTGGCATGGGGATTTTGCTGTGTACCAGGTCTGCAAACACACTTGCAAACAAACAAAAAATTAATTGTGTAACATCATATTTCCAACATGGCAATTAAAACTTTTTCTCGTATATGATAAACGAAGTCAACTAATATACAGTTAACTCATTACAGGCAGAGTAAGAGTGAATTTTAAATCACCTTTTCTTTTAATGATTGACTGCATTACTATCGTTGCAAGGTGATACAGCATAAAATGTTAAATTAGTAACACAGATATTTGGTTCCAGCTATGTACAGATGGAGATTTAAGTGTGTTCTCCATTTTGCCCGAAGTGCTACCCAGAAAATTTCCTCAGCCATATAATGGCCAATTATTTTCACACACACACACACACACACACACACACACACACACACACACACACACACACACACACACCCCTCATAGCTAAAATGTCTAGTAAACCTGGGCTCAAAAATGCATAACTTAAGAGCTATAAGCACTTGTTCGTCTTTGCTGCTGTGAAACACATCTCTTCTACAGAAAAAGTGCTCATAGCTCTTAAGATGTGCGTTTTAGAGCCCATGTTTACTAGACAATTTTTTCTTGTTTTCACCCATAATACCTCCTCTCAAAACATGGAAAGCAAAGAGCTTGCATTAGAAGAGATCTACTTTGCAGTATCAAAGATGAAAAAGTGCTCATAGATCTCAATGTATTCATTTTAGAGTCTGTGTTTAATAGACTTCTTTGCTTCAAATCATCATTCCTGTCACATCGCTGAATATTGACCATTCCTCCTGGATCACCCTGTATAGAAAAATTCTGTGCAGCAAATTCCGATGGCAGTGGAACAGGGTACACTCACTGTAGTATGTGTTTTCATTTCACAATGTAAAATCTATTTCTTTCAGTCTGTCTCCTGTCTTGCCTTTATAGATTCAGTTGCACTTATCAGGAATTTGTAACTTTTAGTTTTGTGAAGAGGACTAACTCTTTATTCTTAAATTTTAATCTTATCAGTTTCTCTTTAATTATCTTGTGCTAGAATAGATTAGTGGCAATAGTGGGAAATGTGGAAACTGAGTCCATGAATATTATGGGAAGTAATGCTGTTCTAGACATCTTCTTTCTCCTGCATTAATTTTTAATGCATTACAAGATATGTCTGGCTACAAATAGCACTTCATTCCTGTTCAAAAAGGGACATTCAGATATTACACTGGATCATCCTTGAACATATCTTTAGTTGCTGATTAAATTTTGCAATTTTAATATAGAGGATCCCAATTTGGAAGGAGTAGGTCACAGATTCTTGTCCTCAGCCCAAATAAAGTCTCCCCAAATAACCATAAATCATTTCTGGTGAATGCCAGAATGGTTATGTCAACAATGTTGGAATTAAAATCTTGCTCCAGCTTTGGTAGACAGTCATAGACAATAAAAAAAAGAGCTTTTGATAAATCAGTGTAATACTTCTAATGATAGAGGAGATCCTAAAACTGTGATAAATTTTTCATTGTCATGTATCACTTGCAAGAAAGGATAGTTCTAACAAACAAAGTGTTTGCAAGAGCAATTTTTCTTAGCGGTGTTTTATTGAGAATTTTATTTTTATGATGATTTAACAAGATTTGTTTTCCTTTGGCAGAGTTGACAACAGAAATGATGAATGTTGTCAGAAGAAACTATAGAGCAGCTCAAGGATGGACGAGTTTAGCACATACATTAGGTCTTACAAAATGCATTAATAATATTCGTATGCGTGTTCTTGTTTATGGAGAAAACAGTGATGTATGTGTCCAGTACCTTTTGGAAGAATGGGTAGGATTGAAGCCTAAGGAAGCAAAACTGAATAAATTGATATCTGCACTCAGGGAGGAAGGATTCAATGATGTTGCAGGTAGAGAAGTACTTCATAGTATTTGCTCAAACTAAGCTTAAGAATTCTTTTATCTTTCATCATGCTTATTTCATTTGTATCTGTATGATAATGTTCATCTTTCGATATTAATTCCATTGCTATATACACTCCTGGAAATGGAAAAAAGAACACATTGACACCGGTGTGTCAGACCCACCATACTTGCTCCGGACACTGTGAGAGGGCTGTACAAGCAATGATCACACGCACGGCACAGCGGACACACGAGGAACTGCGGTGTTGGCCGTCGAATGGCGCTAGCTGCGCAGCATTTGTGCACCGCCGCTGTCAGTGTCAGCCAGTTTGCCGTGGCATACGGAGCTCCATCGCAGTCTTTAACACTGGTAGCATGCCGCGACAGCGTGGACGTGAACCGTATGTGCAGTTGACGGACTTTGAGCGAGGGCGTATAGTGGGCATGCGGGAGGCCGGGTGGACGTACCGCCGAATTGCTCAACACGTGGGGTGTGAGGTCTCCACAGTACATCGATGTTGTCGCCAGTGGTCGGCGGAAGGTGCACGTGCCCGTCGACCTGGGACCGGACCGCAGCGACGCACGGATGCACGCCAAGACCGTAGGATCCTACGCAGTGCCGTAGGGGACCGCACCGCCACTTCCCAGCAAATTAGGGACACTGTTGCTCCTGGGGTATCGGCGAGGACCATTCGCAACCATCTCCATGAAGCTGGGCTACGGTCCCGCACACCGTTAGGCCGTCTTCCGCTCACGCCCCAACATCGTGCAGCCCGCCTCCAGTGGTGTCGCGACAGGCGTGAATGGAGGGACGAATGGAGACGTGTCGTCTTCAGCGATGAGAGTCGCTTCTGCCTTGGTGCCAATGATGGTCGTATGCGTGTTTGGCGCCGTGCAGGTGAGCGCAACAATCAGGACTGCATACGACCGAGGCACACAGGGCCAACACCCGGCATCATGGTGTGGGGAGCGATCTCCTACACTGGCCGTACACCACTGGTGATCGTCGAGGGGACACTGAATAGTGCACGGTACATCCAAACCGTCATCGAACCCATCGTTCTATCATTCCTAGACCGGCAAGGGAACTTGCTGTTCCAACAGGACAATGCACGTCCGCATGTATCCCGTGCCACCCAACGTGCTCTAGAAGGTGTAAGTCAACTACCCTGGCCAGCAAGATCTCCGGATCAGTCCCCCATTGAGCATGTTTGGGACTGGATGAAGCGTCGTCTCACGCGGTCTGCACGTCTGGCACGAACGCTGGTCCAACTGAGGCGCCAGGTGGAAATGGCATGGCAAGCCGTTCCACAGGACTACATCCAGCATCTCTACGATTGTCTCCATGGGAGAATAGCAGCCTGCATTGCTGCGAAAGGTGGATATACACTGTACTAGTGCCGACATTGTGCATGCTCTGTTGCCTGTGTCTATGTGCCTGTGGTTCTGTCAGTGTGATCATGTGATATATCTGACCCCAGGAATGTGTCAATAAAGTTTCCCCTTCCTGGGACAATGAATTCACGGTGTTCTTATTTCAATTTCCAGGAGTGTATATGTATATGGTAAAATACACTCGTGAAAAAAAATCTCAGCACTAAGAAATAATTCTTTTAAGTTTCTAAAATTTTGGGAATACATTTGTCTAGGTAACCTTTTTAAGTGATTAGTGTTGCAAGATCACAGATTAATGTAAGTGTGAGAAAAGCCATTGCAAATGTAAAATACTAGTACGATAATAAATGTTGAATGCAAGCATTGGGTCATACATGTGCCGGATGTTGCAGGATGGACACATGGCAGTTGCACTTGGTTTGTCAAGGACAGACAGTGCTGGTCATGGATGACGCTGGACTTGTCTTCCAATGATGTCCCCTATGGGCTCGATTGGAGAGAGTTTTTGTGATCGAGCAGGCCAAGGCAACATGTCAACCCTCTATAGAGCATGTTAGGTTACAATAATACATGTGGGCGAATGTTATCCTGTTGGCAAACACCCCCTGGAATGCTGCTCACAAATGGCAGCAAAACAGGTCAAATTACCAGACCGACATAGGAATTTGCAGTCAGTGTGTGTGGGATAACCACGAGAGTACTCTTGCTGTCGTGTGAAATCATGCCCCAGACAGTAACTCCAGCTGCAGGTCAAGTGTGCCTAGGCCACTGACACGTTCGTTGCAGGCACTCTCCTAGCCTCCTCCTAATTAAGGCGTGGCCATGTCTGCCACTGAGGCAGAACCAGCTTTTATCAGAAAACACAACAGATCTCCACTCCATCCTCTAATGAGCCATCACTTGACACCACTGAAGTCGCAAATGATTGTGGTTTGTGCTCAGTGGAATGCAGATTACAGGGTGTCTGTTCGTAGCTGTCTTCAAAGTAACTGATTTGTAACAGTTCATTGTGTCACTGTGGTGCCAAATGCTTCTCGAATTGCCCCTGTAGAGACAGTAGGATGCACAACAGCCAAGACGGTGTTCCCTCTCAGTACTGACACATGGTCTTCTGGAGCCCAGTCTTCTTGTGACTACCTTCCCGTGACCACCACTGCCAGCAGTCATGTACAGTGACTGCATTCCTGCCAAGTCTATCTGCAGTATTGTGGAATAAACATCCATCTTGCCATAGCCCTTTTACGTGACCATGTTCAACCTCAGTGCCCTGTTGATAATGGCATCTTTGTCGTTCTAAAGGCATTCTTGATGATTTCTGATATAGTTCAGAACCTACCACCAAGCACAGAGGCTGCAGTGTGCAGACATGTGCAAATTGTGCCACCAATTAGACTTGTCATATCGGAAGTGATTAGCTCGCAAGTTTCGTTCATAGCGCTTGTTAAAACAGTTGATTTTATGAAATGCTACACTGGCAGGTAAACACCAAGGGGTAAGCTGAACTTAACATCCCAAATCAAAAGATGAGCACATTTAGCAATGCCACAGGCCTTCACTCTATCAGTCACTATTGGGAGATTAAGTTTTAACCCAGAGTTGCATACACTTAATTTAATTCCTCATGATCAGTGTTTTTCAAAAGCCTCCTGCCTAGTCATTAATTATTTAAATAATGAAACAGCACACTAGAATTACATTTCTGCATGCATATTTTGATGCATTTCAGCAATTTTTTTCCATTTTCAAATGCAGTTATTTATGTGTGTGTGTTTGTTTGTAATGTTGTGCATATGTATTAATTTCTATGCTATGGAGGAGACACAATATTTTAAAATAATAAAAAAAAGATGGCTGCAGGACAAGAGAAGCAGAACTCACACACACACACACACACACACACACACACAGAGAGAGAGAGAGAGAGAGAGAGAGAGAGAGAGAGAGAGAGAGAGAGAGAGGCCCCATATACAAATCCAACGTAAATCATTGCACTTAAAAATGTGGATGTATGAGTAAATGTAGTTTGTAAAGTGTTTTCTTGTGTAAATTACTTATATATTGTTTGGTCAGGAACTATATGCCAATATCTTGCATCTTGTAAACAAAAATCTCTTCACCAAATGTTTGACACAGCTACTTTTAGACTGAAGGCCTTTACTCTAATAATGCATTAGCCACCTTCTGCTACGGAGATGGATTTATTTTGCAAAAAAAGGGCACTCTCGACATCTTTAAATTCATACACTCACTATTACACTGAGATTGAGTTTTTAATTATCTTATTTGCTAATAGTGACTGTAAGTTTTGCAGTTACAGTGGTATGCACAAGCAAAATACAAGATTAAAACCTAATTTCTAAGCAGACTTTATATCCTTGCCTAATAATTTGAATGCTGTATGCTCTATTCTGGTGCAAGATATAAGTCAAGAAACAGAAATCATGGAAGTTCTAGATAAATTAAAAAGAATACCTCATTGACACCTCTTTCTGTAAATTGTTTAGATTCTGAAAGTGCTGTTTCCTGTGAGGACTGTATGCGATACTTTGCATCAGGGCGAGTCGCGGTGTGCCAAACTCCATGCATGCAGGATGTGTGGCCCGCAGGTGGGCCAAGGCACAGCCTGTCTTTGGTTTGTAGAGTGCATTTCATTTGGTATAGCGGTGTAGCAGTTTTCGGTCGAGACAATTCCCTTTGGATCGGCAGAATCTTGATGTAAGCGCTGTTTACCCTTTGCTATTTGTTCATGATATGAAGGACATGAACAGATCCAGTGGCTGCTTGCGCCAAAAGCAGTGTAGTGGTCTATTGTAACAAGCCTTTGAAAATGGATGGGAATGAGAGAAGTTAGGGAAGAGAATGCTTTATATATATTATGCACTCGCATAAGCAAATGGTACTCCAGATTTGCTATGAAATGACACTACAGTATGATGCAAAAAGAGTTTAAAGATTTACTTGGCAATGAAAGAGCAAAAACTTATATGATCGACAGATGGGATTCATTGTCCTGTACATAAAAGCACTTTGTGCTAAATTTGTAGGTATGCAGCACGTGAAAAAAATTGATTGTGCAAATAGCAAAATTTCTGAAGTTGCACGCAGTGTGTCAGTTGCAACAGTTTTTAGTGGAGTCAATCAAAGAGTATGGAGACTACATATTACTGCAAAGTATGTTGGTTAAGTCAAGGGGCATGCCTACAATGATTTTTCAATTTGAGACTTGCTGTTGATGAATTTATGAAGAAAAAGGATTGCAGGAACAGAAATTAGAACATCCATAATGGATTGGAGACTTTAAATCTTAATTGGATTTGACTGCACACTACCTACAGTAAGACACTGCAAGGTGTTCTGCATTGCTTTCCTCAGGCAGTTTCACGCCTCCGTAATAAGGTTGCAAAAGTGCTACAATATTTCGATCAACTTATGCATGTGAAAGAAGTTTTTCAATTACAAAACTAAGTCAGTCATGATTATGTGACAATTTGAGTGTGAAAATCCGTGAAATTGTCTGTGTCTGTCTGTATGCTAACAGTTTGTACCAGATACAAATTATATGTCTTCAGTGTGCCAAAAGTAATTAAATAAAACTGAAAATTTGTTTTTCTTTTGATCAGTGTTGTTGAGAAATGTGAAATATAAAACCAAGTCCTAGGCTGTGCAGCTGCATTTCCAATACAGCGCAGTCACAATTTCTCCCTATTCATGCTGAGAAAACATGGGCGATAGGGGAAATGTGCTAGCTAGGCTAAGCACTATGGCACTTGTGCCAAGGCAAAGCCTCTGAGCCAAATTCTTGGCCACCCCTGGATATATAGTATAGTGAGACTCCTTTTTCTGCAGTACATTAATTACAGTTTTGCTTGTGAAACATGTACTTTTTAAAAACTTTGTATCTGTTTTAATTGTGTGTCACTTGGGGATTGGAACTGGGAATCGTGCTTGCCAACTAAGCTGTACAGGTATGACACAACCCATCCTCACAGCATCAATTCAGCTAATATTTCTCTCATATTTTCCAAACTTCACAGTACCTCTTGTGCATAGCTTGCAGGACTAGCAATTCTGGAAGAAAGGATTTCATGAAGAACTGGCTTATTGCTGGGCTAAGGGTTCATTCTGGAGTCAAGTACTTTTCTCCTGATTGACATAATTTTTTAAAATTCGTTAAAACATGTGTAAATTATATTTAATCTTTCTTATTAGTATTAGAGAGAAGCTGAAATATGACAGAACTGGCATTTGAATGTCAATATTTTGCATTTCATAATTAGCACTACCAGCTAAGCTGTCTCATCACACATCACAATATGATTCACTGATCCAATCTGCCAATAACTCCTAAAGGTTGTTAGTTTACAGAAACATGGTGCATTAGCTGCCCTCAGTGTTATTGTAGTTCTTGGTCTCATTTCACACGTATTATGGTTCTTCATTAAAAGATTTAAGTAGGTCCAGCTCTCGCATAGGTAAACTAGTTAGTCACGATTCAGAGAATGCCAAATATAGGACATAAATCCAGAAAACTGAAGTAAATTAGATTCACTTCCTGTTCACATTATTAGCAGACTTGCCTTATGACCAGTGTAATAACATAACAGCATTACCACTGGGCCACACACCACCAGTCTTGTGCAGCTCTGCTTCAGTGAAACACTTCAGTTGTCAATGCCAGAATAGCAGCCACTATGCATGTATTGCCTTACCATTGGAAGAGTCGATAAATTTCCTTTCCATCCTGCACCAAGCAAATTACAACAGGAAAAAAAAAATTCTTGACGATCTTAATGTGGCCGGAGGCAGTATTATTACTGTTGTTCTACCTCAAGACTGCATTATTACATTAATTTGTCAGTTTTCTATTTTTCTGCTGGTCCTCTGTTTTTATAATTAACTCTCTCAAAAGCACTACTAAACAGTCTTCTGGCATATTACAATAACTGGATGATTCATCGAAAATACATTTCTTTAAAATGTAGTATTATAATAACCAATAAGTGATAAATTACTCACATAGCTTGGCTAAATATATAGAGCTGGTCCTGGATCTAAGCATACATTGAAATAAAAAACAGTTATAAGATTTTAAACCTGTCTACTGACTGTTATACATTATCTTCACTCAAATATGTAATACTTTACAGATTATTTGGAGGCCAATTACTTATAGAGGAAGAATAAGTGGATGGCAACTTATGGTACCTCATTTCACTGGATAAGGAACAAATCATTTAAATGACATCACTTCCTGCAGCTCCTGTATCATCATAAGTCCCCTTTGTGACTGAAACATTTCGCTATATGGTGCCTTAGAAAGTATTATAAAAATGGTTTATTACTTATTATAGCATCACATAGAACTTTATTAAAAGCAATGATTGCATCAATCATTTATGTATAAAAATGTGTACTGTGCTATATTCTGTGTTTTGTGTTCAAAAACAAATGTCGATCATTCAAAAAATACTGTTAGAACTGATTTTTCATTGTAGCACACTAGCATAAAGTGTGAATGCCATATATAGTGATATTTTTTAAAAATTGAATTTTAAAGATCTGTTGAAAAGTGATATTTTAATTTTTGTACTGTTGGTTAATAGTATCAAAAGAATTGTTTGTTTGTCATAATGTGAGACGAGGCTCTCGATTGAGGAAATTGAATAGAAAACAGAACACATTTGAAGAAAATCTTGCTATCTACTATCTTCTCATGGATTTACAGTGCACTGAGTGTGTATGTGGAGAGATTGTGTCTCTCAGAAATAAGTCTGTAAAGAAATAGTGGAATGAGGGAAACATTCACAATGCTTTGGTCTCTGGCTCTTAACTGATGGACTGTTTTTAATTATATTGCTAGAAAGAAGCACTGCCACAAAGGGCTGCATCTTGTGATTGCTTTTACGATTCAAGTCAAATGCTGACGAAAATTCTTAACAGATTGTATTGGTTCTGCCTTGCATAGATTCAACTACAAATTTCAGCATAAAATGATGATACTATTTTGGTTAAGAATTTAGGAGTATAGCACTTCAGGGATAATTTCAGAAAGGAAAATATTTTATGAAGTGAACACGTCAGTAGCCTGCTTGTACAGCATATTTTCTATTTTTATAATATAATAGGATAGATTTTAAAAAAAGTCTACATGTGAAGTGGTGGTAGGAATAAAACACATAAGAAAGATGTGTAAACATGTGAGCTTTTGGAGCCATTGGTTCCTTCTTCTGGCGTAAGGGTTGAAGGGAAAGGAAACGGGACAAAAGACGAGGACTAGTGAGGTTTAGGATATGAGAAGAGTAACAGAAAAGTCATCCAGAGCTGCAGATCAAGGTTTCCTTCTCATCCCATCCAATATGTCCCCTCTAACCCAGAGTTCTGGTCGACTTTTCTGTAACTCTTCCCATTTCCTAAATCACACCAGTCTTTTTCCTTCATCCCTCTTCCTTTCCCTTCAACCCAAAGAAGAAGCCACTGGCACTGAATGGTCACATGTTTACACATATTTGTTATGTATTTTTTCCTGCTGCCACTTGGTGAGTAGGTTTTTTATCTATCCTAGTACTTCGTATTTTCAAACATTGATTATTTTCATTGATATATTTTCATTTTTCCTATATGTGCAAAATGATTCTTAATTTTATCTGAATCTAGTTGATAATTTGGCGGCCTAAATTTGTGTGATTGATATCTAAATGTTATCTTGTTTTCAAAAATTAAAGTTAGAGAAGTGACAGCGCTTGCCAGACAGATTGAATAATGTAAGAGTCAAAGTATGAGCAAAATTTGCAAGTATTGCAGCATAAACTCAGATCTCTTTTTGTGCCAGGAAGACGAGTGTGTAAGATTAATGTGTTCAGATGTTTACTGTATTATAATTTTCAGTGATGCATTTTTCAGTACGTATAACAGTGGAGTAAATACAGTTAATCACTGTATGCTGGAAAAGAGTAGCTGAGAGACTCACAGAAGTTGAACATTGAAACTGCTGTGTGTGCTTGCTCTCATTCTTCGTTGGACACACAGTGCTACACTCTACTCCCCAAGCTCTGTGGTGTAACTGGTGTGTGTGTGTGTGTGTGTGTGTGTGTGTGTGTGTGTGTGTGTGTGTGTGTGTGTGTTCAACTATTTTTAATGTGTTTCTTAGTTCCTCAGCACAGCATAAGAGGATGCTTGTTTCTGCACCTTGCACTGTGTGTATTCCATCCACGATTTTCCATTACCACATAAATTTCTGTAAATAAAAGTTCTTCTATCTTTGATATACATCATACGCTGTGTTGTGTGTGCCTTTATGTTATAGTAAATTAAATTATATATATTCTGTGTAAAACATTTTTGGCAGCCATATCAAAAGGTATCATATATTTATGTATATGTGCAATTTAAGAATATTTTACTGATACCATTATATGATATGCTGCTGAGTGTTATGTATTTCATTGTAAAAATACCATATCTTCCATTCCTTTTCTACATTGTGATATTGTTTGTACTTCCAGTGTTCAAAAAAATGTACAATATTTTGAAGTGATACACGTAAAAGAATGTATGTGAATTTGTTGTACAAGTACCTAAATGGTATAAAGTAAAATTAAAAAGTATTTACAATTATTAGTAAAAAAACTGACTCATGTTACTAAAAGGACCTATGTGTTAAAGTGGTTACTTCTCTGATTTGATAATACTAATTGCTTAGACATTATCTATCTCAAACCATTTATTTATTCTAATAACTGTTTGTCTAGGAAAGAAACAGACATGATAATAGAACCAGCTACAGTAACATGTTTGTTGTTGTTAAGTGGCATAGTTAAGCAAACACATTTTAAGGCTGTTGTATCTTAAAAGAAGAGCAACAAATAATTTACATTACAGTTATCTATTACTGCATTGTGGATAGAGTTTTTCAATGCTACTGATAAAGACACAAGGGAAGGTATTAATTGTATATAGCACATGACAATTTCTACCATATGCAGTAAAAATACAACTAAGATAAAGTTAAAATTGTGACTTAATAAAAGTGAGACACACAGTAAAGAGCACATATGGCTTTGGAAATATAAGTTAGAAGGAAATCCAATAATTTAAAATGCTTTCATAATTACATGCACACAAACTATTTCCATCCACATAATATAGGTTTTGTGATATAATCACAAAGACAGGAAGGCCTCTGTTGAGAGCAATTTCTCATGGTATCATATTTAGTCCATTGTTGATTAACATACATAAAAAATATCTCTTTTCTGCAGACCAGTGTGAAGTGCATGGCGGAGGGAATGTCTCGTTGTACCAGTTATTACGGTTTTTTTTCTATTCCATTCTCATACAGAGCCCAGGAAGAATGACTGTTTAAGTGCCTCTGTGCATGCTATAATTGATCTTGTCCTGACTCCATATGGGAGCAAAATGTAGGGGTTGTATGTTCCTAGGGTCACCATTTAAAGTCATTTCTTGAAACTTTGTTAGTAGGCTTTCTCAGGATAGTTTCTGTCTTGTCTTAAGCAAAGCTGCCAGTTCAGTTTCTGCAGCATCTCTGTGACACACTACCATAGCTCAAAAAACCTGTTTCCATTTACATTGCGCCTCTCTGTATACTTTCAATATTAGGCCTGTTTGGCATGGGTTCCACACAGCTGAGAAATATTCCAGAATGAGTCACGCGAGAGATTTTTAAGCAATCTCTTTTATAGACTGATTGCATTTCCCCAGTATTCTACCAGTAAACAGAAAAGTGCTACCTGCTTTAACCAAGGCTGAGCCTATGTGATAATTCCATTTCATATCACTACAAAGTGTTACAATCAGGCATTTGTATGAGTTGACCGATTCCAACTGTGACTCGTTGATGTTATAGTCATAGGATACTATATTTTTTTTTTTTTTTTGTTTTGTGAAGTGCAGTATTTTACATTTCTGAAAGTTTAAAGCAAGTTGCCAATCTTTATACCACTTCGAAATCTTGTCAAGATCTGACTGAATATTTATGCAGCTTGTTTCAGATGGTAATTCATTGTACATAATCACATTTTCTACAAAAAGTATGAGGTTACTATTAACATCATCTACTAGGTCACTAATATACAACATGAACTGCAAGGGTCCCAACACACTTTCTTGGTGCACACCTGAATGTATTTCTACATGTTTCAATGACCCTTCATCCATGATAACTTGCTGTCTCTTCCCTACCAAATCCAGTTGCAAACTTTGTTTGATACCGCTTATGATCATACTTTTGACAATAAATGGATGTGGTACTGAGTCAAATTGAGAAATACCCCATCTACCAGACTGCCTTGAGCCAAAGCTTTAAGTATGTCCTGTGAGAAAAATGCTAGTTGGATTTCACAAGATTGATGTTTTTGAAATACATACTGGTTGGCAAAATACATGCTGATTGGCATATGTTTTAGATCAGAATGTATTCTAAGATTCTACAGCAAATCGACATAATAGTAGTTTTGTGTATAACTTCTATTACCATTCTTGTGAGTGAGTCTGACCTGCACTGTCTTCCAACCACTGGGTGTGGTTTTTTTGTCTGAGGGATCTACAGTAGAATATTGCTAAAAGAGGAGCTAACTCAACTGCAAATTCAGTATAGAATCTAATAGGGATTCCACTGGTCCCTAGATTTAAGATCAATTTTAATGATTTCAACTGTTTCTCAATGCCACTGTCACTAATACTTACTTCATTCACCCTTTTCAGTCATTTGAGGGTTAAAATGGGTCAATTCTCCTGTGTTTTCCTTTGTAAAGGAACATTTGAAAATTGAGTTTAGCATTTCTGCTTTTTCTGTGCTACCCTCAGTTTGAGTTCCTGTTTCATCTGTGCATGACTGGACACTAACTTTGCACCACGAACAGCATTTACTTATAACCTGAATTTCTTTAGGTTTTGTGAAAGATCATTAGACAGCACTCTGCTGCAGTAGTCATTGATGGCTTTGTACATTGCTCTCTTGCCAGCAAAACGCGTTTCTTTCATCACCTTCCTATCTATAGCCATGTGCTTTGTTTTACACTTATTATGTAATAGTCTCTGTTTCTTTAGAAGTTTCTTTACAGTGACTGTATTCCATGGATGGTCCCTCCCATCATGAACTGTTCTATTGTGTACATAACTATCCAGTGCATGGTCAACTATTCTTTTAAATTTGAGCCATAGTTGCTCTACAAGCTCCTGTCAGTGCTAAAATTTTCAAGTTCCTAATTGAGATATGTCACTGATGTTTTTATACAGTTTACTGAACATATATATATCTTTCTGCTTGTCATAGTTGCCCTTTGTGCTTGGGTAATCATTGTTGCTACAACTGTCTCATGGTCACTGATACCTGCTTCAGTGTGGACATCCTCAAAGAGGGCAGGTGTATTTATAGCTCTTAGATTAATATATTTACATCATGAGTTGTAAGTAGTTTTTAGAGAAGGCATTTAGTAATGCTTCACAGGCTGTTTGGCACTAAAAAAACTAATTTCCGCAGTTGACTGTTGGATGATTATAGTCTCCACCAATGATTACAGTATGATTGGGCACTTACGTACAAGCAAACTGATGTTTTCTCTAAAGTTTCTTGCTGCACTGGTAGATGAGGCTACTGGTTAGTAAAAGGATCCAATTACAATTTTATCTTCACCCATCATACTGAGTCTTCTCAAAACAATCTCACATGCATCATCAGTTTATGTCTCGGTGCATTTGTGCTTCTTGTCTATTGCAAAAAATACACACCTCCCTTTCCCATTAGCCATCCTTTAAATTTTCCCCAAAACTCTCACTGCTCTCAGCTTAAGGTTTTAACCAACTTCCTGTACCTAATATTATGTGAGCTTCAAAGCTTTTCAAGAGCACTTTAAACTTTGGCATCTTATTGCAAATGCTTCAGCTGTTTACTACTAGGATTTTAGTACTCTTGCCTGTGCACCACATTCCCTTGGATCTTATACTAATTTTTCTCTCTCTCCTACAGTTGTTATCTGGACTGAATGCTTGTGCGCACCCCACACACAGTCAGTTGCCTAGGTAGCAGCCTCTGATGTGTAGTGCACACCTGACCCATTCATGGGGATCTTGCAGTTCTCAGCCCTATGGCACACGTCCAAGAAGTCACAGTCTAGCTTGTCACAGAACTCTCAAAGTCTCTGGTTCAGTCTTTACATTCAACTCAGAACCAGAGGGCCACAATCAGTTCTGGAGAAAATGTTGCTTCATTGAAACTTCTTGTACAAGGCTGGTCTTCTCAACCTTCTGTGCCAGTTTCTGGAACAATCCAAGTGTGACCTCAGAACCCAGACAACAGGCATCATTTATTCCAAAGTGTGCCACAATCTGCAGTTTGCTGCAACCTGTCCCTCAATGGTTGGCAAAATAGCCTCTTCAGCTGCTGAATGAGGGCCCCAGGCATACACACTGAGTGCATACAGTATTCCTTCCTGTTACTGGATGCCATATCCCTAGGGGGTAAACTGCCAATGACTAATAGAACACTACCTTTTTCAATTTGTCTCCTCTTGACACAGGGCACATCAGATTTCTCAACAGCTCAAGTGATTTCCGGTGGCCCAGTTTTACCTTAAGTGGAAGACAACACATTGAATTTATTGGTTGGGGGGTATCATAACACTCTGAGTTTTCCCTGGTCCATGTCTCCCCTATTCAGGATGCCTAAACCTACCACTGGGATGGCACTCTCTCATGTGGACTAGGAGTTACAGCTCGCATACATCCTGCAGAGGAAACAGAATCCACAGGAGAGTATAATATGTGAGATGCCTGTAGTACACAACTCTCGGCAGCTCTACTGACACAGCAGCTGCCAATCATTTGACAGTAGTCATGGTGATTTCCAGCTGCTTTCAAATATCAAGAGTCTCATCCTGTATTTGAGAAAAGCATTCCCAGTGGGGCTGCATTGTGGATGGTGGAGTGTTTTATAGGACAGAAACGAGTAACTTTAAACTAAGCCTGCTGATTTACTTTCAATCTGTTGGGCCAAAAATTTTATTGATTCTCTTTATGAACCGAACAATTAGTACACAAAGTGAGATTTCTATTAAGGCAACAGAAAAACGTGTGGAAAAAATTGCCAGTTTCCTAAAACTGTTTGAGATTATAGCCAATAACAAATTCGAAAATATCATTAATTTACAATTTTCCCTTTTGAAAGGGAAAATTAGATGTAACGTAATATGTGCTACAGTAACTAAGTCACAAACATCAGTGTACTAAAATAGTTTATGCACACAACACTGGTAACTTCCAAAAATTGAGCTGCTTCTTCCAGATTTTGAGTTCTGTTTTTCATTTATAGATCGTAAGTTTTCATATTATCACCAATAGAATAGTACATAGATAAGTAAATTTCACACTTGGAAAGCAGCATACTACAATTCAGTAGTTGATGTTTACTATTCTCACCAGCAGATTTCATGATGAAGACAAATGAGCTAGGATGGGTATTGCAGTGGGGTAGTGCAGACAACTGCCATTGACTAGACCCACTGATGCCATACATTGACACCCATGGAGAGTTTTCATTTCCTCTTGTGGGGTCCTGCTTCCAGCAAGTCATGCCTGTGCAGATACTAAAGTGGCGACAAAGGACATACTTGTGCATGTGATGTTTCTGTTTTTTTTTCTTCCTTTTTCGTAGTGTACATTTGGGGCCACCGTTGACCTGGCATTTCGTCAGTGCCAGCAGGAACACCGTGAGCAGCAGCAGCAGTATGAGCAGATGCAGGCACTGCCAAAGCAGAATACAGCATTGCTTTGCACCCATTCTGAGACAGGTTCCTGCCATGCACCTTTCTTCCCCATCCCTGATGCCATTTGTTGGTTTCAATGAGCCAATGGAAAGGTGAAAAATGACCTGCCCTGGTTCTTGCTGTATTGCCAGATAAGACATACTGTCGATCCAATCAACAAAGCTGCCATTTTATTGTCCAGCAGTGTTGGGTTGTAGAAGCTGTGTAAAATTTGAAGTCCTCCACTGAGACTGAGAAACTGCCCTTTGACAAACTTTGTTGGTTGCTTATGCAGTACTTCAGACTTCAAACGCATGTGGTGGTGCACTGTTGCTGTTTAAAAGGCACAGAGAGCACTCATATGCAGCATGGGTCATTGATTTGCAGGGCCTCCTGTGCAGGTGCCATTTCGAGTGTCGCAAATGTGCCTCATATGTGGACTCGCTACTTTAGGATGTGATTTTCCGATTAGCACCTATTACTGAGGTCTGATCTAGGATGTTGACTTTGTCTGACCCTCCTTGAGCTTACACTGCCTAGACTGTGGAATCACATGAGCTTACGGCGGTCGTAAGGGATGTTCTTTCTGACAACTGGCAGGTGGCACAATAATGTGTGCATGGTAAACAGCCCCGAGAGCCTTACAGAGTTTCCCAGGTGGTCTTTCCTCCCATAGAGTCACCATATGTTGATGGCATTGACGATTCTGGCTCAGTGGCATCGCAGTGCTGACAATCTTCACCTGTGTGGATCTCACTGGATCCGTGTCGATTGCAGTGTCATAATTACCACTCGTGGTGTTTTTTGGGTTGTCAGCATTGCCTGCCTTCTGCTCAGTGGGTGAGCCAGCGGTGTTGCTCCAATTTTCTTTTGGTGCATGTATCATGAGACTACTGGCAAGTGAAGGCCATGTATGGGTTATGCTGTTGGGTGAGCCATTAAACAACTATGATGTGTTTATGCAGACTGAAGCGATGAATGAAAATTTGTACGAAGGCCAGTATTCGAACCCATTTCTCCTTATCATTAGGTAGATGTGCTAACCACAGCACCACACTTGCACAGTGGCTTTGCACAACTGCATGGACTACCCTAGCCCATCACCCTCCTCAATCCCATTCACGTCTCAGCCCAATTGGTATTCCCCCTAAACTCGAACAGCATTGCAGAAGCTCTCCAACCATGTTGGAGTAGCACCTCAACATTTTTGGTATAGCTTAAATGCTTAAAATTCACGTGTTTGCACTTTGGACTTAACACCATACGGCACTACATTCCCTTGTCATGGCTATGCCTGATTATTTGCCATTTCAAGTGCTAGGCAGGCAGAACTGTACACACCATTATTTCAAGTGGTTCTTTGTGTGGAAAAAAATGGGTAACTTAAACATTTTTTTTAAAAAATATACTTGCATTGTGCCTGAGCAGCTACAACTTTGACAGTGCATTTCTTTCGGTACATTCTTATTGTGTGAAAAATTTCAGGGTACATTTCAACATTTTGGGTTGGACCATTTCCATGTAAGTGAAAATTATTTTGAACCACCTGCACCCCTTCGTGTATGATGTGTACACTGATAGCAGTGACATCTCACACCAGGATAACTATCCATGTAACAAGAACAGAATTGTGTTACAGTGTTTTGAGGAGCATGATAGTGAACTCACATTGGTGTCTTGACCACCAAATTCGCCTAGTCTAAACCCAGAGAAACACATCTGGTATGTATGGGGCACCAGTTCCATGCCCATGAGCCAAATGGTCCATAATTTATGGGAATTACATGACCTTCAGAGATCTGTCAAGGGCTTGGTGAATCCATGTCAAGCTAATGGTCAAAATGTTTTGACTCTTCAGTGTATGTACAGTGTTTTTGAGACTATAGTCTCCTTCCAGAGATTTTCCAATATTAGTGAGATCCACATTATAGTAATCTTTCTTGATGTTTCACCACATTCAAAGAAATGAGAAAATGTTGATACATCCTGCAGTTTGAAAATGAGAAATCCCTTTCTCAGCACATTTTGGAAATTTATGAACTTTTTATGGCAGACAGAGCTTTTAGTTGACAGAAAAGTAGTTTATAGTCCATCCAGATGATATAAATATTATTTGTCTTTCTGGTAAATGTGTCATTTTTCTTATTGCATTGGCAGCCCAGATGTAGCAACATTTTGACTGTTGATGCAAACACGGGTCACCACACACAGATCATGATCAAATAAAGTGGGAATGTTCCTGCCTCCACCCAAAGACTGACACTGTGATCAACTCAGTATGCGACTAAACTGATGTGGAAAACTTATGGATGAAAGTAACTTCCACATGATGTGTCACTGCTAAGTAACATAGCTCAATGAAACTTGGACCATACCTAGGAATAACAACTACAATACTATACAGTACAGAAGGTACCTGAAAGAAATAGGAAATGAGACAAATAGAAACGTCATTTATTTAAAGACAATAATGATCTTGAAGTCACATGTGTTCGCAAATCTGGCATATTAGGGTGCCTAATGCATTCAGGAACATTGTTGAACATGATTGTTTTGGTGGTCTAGGTGTTATGGTGTGAGGAGGCATAATGTTGCATGAGCATACTGACTTCCAAATCTTTGAACACAATACACTCACTGGTCAGAATTATGAAGACACTGTTAGAGGAAGAGGAGATTAGTGTTTAACGTCCTGATGACAACAAGGTGATTTGAAATGGAATACAAGCTCAGATTAGAGAAGGATGAAGAAGGAAACAGTCATGCCCTTTCAAAGGAATCATTTCGGCATTTGCCTTAAGTGGTTTAGGGAAACCATGGAAAACCTAAATCAGGATGGCTGGACACAAACTTGAAACATTGTCCAGTGTGCTAACCACTGTGCTACCTTGCTCGGTATATGACACGGTATTCCTTTCCCATGTGTCTTTTCAGAGGTGCACTTAGCCCTGACTTCATTTTTATGGATGACAATGCATGGCTACATCAAACAATGCAGGTGGAAGAGCTCTTGGGACAAGAGGATATTCGGCCAATGGACTGGGCTGCCTGTGTCCCTACAAATTAAATACCATAGAGCACATGTAAGATGTGTTGGGGAGATGTAATGCAGTACGTCCATGTGCACCAATGGCCATCTAGCAGTTGGTAAGCATGCTGGTGGAGGAATGGAATACCCTATACCGCTTATCAACCATGTGGCCAGGGATTACATTGCAGAGCATGCACTCCATGACACACCCTATTAAGAACCATGTCCCACCTTTTGTAATGTCCAGGGGACTATTATAAATCTCAGTGACTTCAATGTAATTATTGTTGTTGAATAAAGAGTCATTTTTGTTCACCTCATTGTGTACTTCTTTTAGTTACCTTCTGTACTATATTGTCGCTTTTTGTTCTATGTCTGCTCCAAGTTTCATTGAGTTGTGTTACTTGGCAGTGACACATCAGGTAAAAGTTGCTTTTATTCTGGAGTTTTGCACACCAGTGTACACAGACTGAAAATTTAGAAAAAAGTATTCCATAGATATCATTATCATCTGACAGAATGGCTTCAGAATCTTTTTACATTCAAAATTATGATTTTGATTCAGAGGAGACAAGCAAATATTGTTGTGAACAGATGTTACAGAACTTATCAATTTCATTGTGTCTCTCCATCATACTGAAACTAGCCATTTCCCTGCAGCTTTGTGCATGTATGCATTTCCTCCACCCCCTCTCTCTATCTCCTCCTCCTCTCACTTTCCATCTCCACCTTCCCTTCTTCTTATTCCACCTTCCCACTACCCCTCCACCTGCCTCACACATCTCCCTCTCCTTCCCTCTCTATCCTTTTCCTTCTCCCCGTTCCATCTCCTCCTCTGTCCATCTCAACCTGTCCCCCAACCATGTTCATTGGCACATGTAGCCTATGCAATACAGTTCAATAAAGCAGCCCTAAACTATTGTCACAACACCCCTGTCTTGCAGAGCAGGCTACACATCAGGGGCTTGAAAATCATTTATTTGCCCCTGACATAAAGGCCAACATGCAAAGCAGACCAATAAAGCAAGCTGATACTACTCCAACACCACATGCCTGTCAAGCAGAGCAGCTGGTAAGCCATGGGCTGGGAAAATAAATTTTGGCCATATATCTACTCCTATTGGAGTATGAGGTTATACACCCCACAGTGCTGATTCTATGCTGAAGTTGGTTGAAATTGATGTAGGAATTTGGGAGGAAATCCCAGACACATACATACACTGTGCTATACGTTATCATCACACAGTACGTCACATCTTGACTATCAAACAATGGAAAATCCAGGATGGAAAGTAACAATGTTAGAGAAAGAAAGTTGCTACTCACCATATAGGAGATACTGAGTCGTGATAGGCATAACAAAAATATTCACACAATTATAGCTTATGGCCATTAGGGCCTTTGTCAGCAATACACACACACACACACACACACACACACACACACACACACTCACGCAAACATAACTTGCACTCTCATCATTCAGCAAACACAATAATTCTGAAATAACACTGAGTGGCATGGTTACAAGACTAGACTTATATTCAGCAACAGAATCGTTACTTCTTATGGTCATTCCAGTTTTAGTTTACCTAAATTACATGAGGCTTATGCTGAGATGATTCCTTAACCCCATCAGTACCTTTTTTTTGAGTGAAAGTCTTCAATATAGGGATATTTTATTTAATGCTACATTAGAAGCAACATAATGAAAAAAAATATTTCCCATCATTTTGGTTTCCAATGCAAGGAGGGGTGGCACAGGAGGGTTATTCATAAGTACTTCTGGAGTTTCAGAAGTCAACTGTGTAAAAACTACAAGACATGCAAAAAACAGATGCACATCAGCAGTAAGAGCATCTCTCCAAGCTTTTAACTCACATTACAAGATGCTCAATGTGGACACGATTGCGATGTGTCAAGTATCAATATGTGCATGCAGTTAATTGACATAAATGATCTGGGACTGCTTGACAGCAGCCCACTTTGCAGATCTGTTCATATTGTTGTCAACACAGCAATATGGAGCAGCGAGGAGCAGAGGGTTAACAATAAGACAATGCAGCCTACAGGTGCAAGCTGTAATTATAAGAATTCAGGAAACCATTAGAAAGCTTCCCTTTACCAATAGGACACTGATACAGAGCAATAACATGCTCCAAATTCCCACTAGTTCTCTGATAACCTATCATGGGACACATATAACCAAATGGTAGTGAAAGGGCTAAGCTAGGCTATGTCCTTCCCCCATACATTTTCAATCACAAATAATGTCCGTAATGGGGTCCTAACACTCAGTTAGGTGCACCCCTAATAGGTACTTGGATAGTTGCTATGGATCTGAGAGATACAAATGAGGAAAATGGATAATTTTGGAAACAAAACCAAAAGAAGAGAAGAGAAAACTTCTCAATCAAAAGTGGAACATGAGAAACAAGTCATTTTTCAGATATTTATCGAAAAATGGAACAAATATAAAAAAAATATATGTATCATTTTGAGTGGATGTGCTTCATCAGTTGTTTCATTTCACAGGAATCTGTGAGTTAGGAACTATAAATTAACTTTGTCTACCAATTTTTTGATAAAATGTACGTGAAAATAAATTCTCTGATAACACCCTAGGAACCCAAATGTCACAATGTATAAACCATAATACTAGGAGTAATCACTTTCAAAAAGATGAAAAGGAAAAGTAAATTCAAACATTATCAAAGTAAGATGCTGATTAGAACTAAGGAGAACACTGCTTAGTCTTCATCCTCATCGTAATCAACAGTTTTTTTTTCTTTTTCATAGCCATCAGTACACACATAGGCACAGTGCTGAAGGCACAAGTACATGCAACATTGTTTGCAAATGTGCTTTCTCAGTCTTCTTTAGTTACATTTCAGACAGGGACAGCAACAGTTCTGAGAACTCACTTCGGAAGAGTCGAGTTCAGCAGAATTGCAGGTCGAAGAGGAATCAGCAATTCTGGGTAGAATGTCTGCAATCCTCATATGAATGGATTGTGGTAAATTGGGGACTAACATTCACCTCACCAAATGTGCTTCAGCTAGTTCCATCCCAAACTGCTTGAGAAAAAGGGTGACACTGTATTTTTTCATTCTTGTATGATAAATGAATTACTTGCAAATTGATCGCACTAATGTTGAGAATTGAATAAAATATGACCATACTCCATCTCCTTGTTCCTCTTTGAACATTGTACGATGAGCACATCTTATCAACAATGTCCACTCCAATTTTGAGATGGTGTAGTATGTGACCATTTCTGGCTTTCTTTGTGATCTGCTGATTCCATCATCCGTGCGCATACTGGATATCACAGTCACATTTATCTTTTTGATTTTACCCTGTGGCATGTAGAAAACAATTTGTTTCTTCCCTCCAGAATACAAAAATGTTGGAAAAGTCATCTCTATTTTTTATTTCTTTTGGCTCCCTAGGGATTTGCCAGTGGTTTTTTAGTGTATCTACAAATAACAGGTGATGTTGTGATGATAATTCTTGGAGGGGGGCGCACAACTGAAAACCAACTGTCCACAGTTACGTTGTACATGGGTTATCAACCATTTCATTGACTCTACACCACTGTTAACGATCTGAAATGTCCCTTCTGGATGCCTGCCTGTGTAAATTTCGAAACTGCAAGTATAACATGTCTCTGAGTCAACAATGGCAAAGATTTTCATTCTTTACTGGGTAGATTTGGGTGGAATATATTGTATGGTTGAACACTGGCCTCTAAATGACTCCAGTTTCTCATCAACAGTGACATCTGCCCTAACTGTGTAAGAGTTCTTGCAATTTACCACGAATTTCTGTTCGTTGCTGGCAAATTTTTCAATCATTAAATCTCAGACAACCAAGTAGAAATTGGAATCTTTTTAGACTCACAGTATGATTAAATATTTTCTCTCCAAAGTCCCGTAAGTCTCGAGGTTTATCTTCCCTCCCTTATACATTCCAGCAAAATATAAAAGCCCAGTCACTGCTTGCATTTCTGCCTTGTCTGTTGCTTTTGCATCCCATTCATGAGTAAACTTGTCATTAATCAAACTGATGTATTGATTTGTGAATATGCCACTACAAGAAACTGCAGGATGAGATGACACAAGTTCTGGAGGTTATGCCACGTACAAAGAGGAAAAGAGGTCGGATCGATGCAGGATGTCACCTGCTGAAAACTGTGTTTGGAAAAGGCAACAAAGAAGATATCATGAGGCTGAAGGGTAAAGTGGAGTTATGAGACAATGAGTTAAAGGGAACAAAGCAGCGAGTGAGTGGCACTCAACAAAGAGCATGAATTTAGAGAAAGATGTATTGAATAATATGGGATGTTATGGGGAAATAACGAATTATGCGAGAGCCATGGAAGATCTGGCAAATCAGAATTTAAAAGTGTTGCACGCCAGAGTGGAGATGTTGGATAAGAAAATAAGTAATGAGAATGTGGTTGCAGTCATTGGGAAACAGATTAATGCATTCCATAGATAAACGACCAGGGGGGGGGTGGGGGGTGGGGAAATCTCTGTGGAGACACTAGTGCAGCACGTAGAGCAGTCCAAGGAGGACCAGTATCAAAATGGAACTGCATTGGCTATTGCTGTACAAAGTGCCACCTACTCTGTTACGTGTAATCTTTGTTTTCACTTACAAGAAGCAGAACAAATGATGATGGACAGAACCAGCTACTGTTCAAATCCCAGTGAACTAGATTTCCAGAGCCTAAGAGGCAACAGAGGAAACCATAAATGCACATTAAGCAAAGAGCGGATGAGCCAGTCGAGGCTGGTAAGAAACTGCTGGAGCTTAGGATAAGCAGTACATAAGAAAATAATAGTGATAAGACTAATACTGAACTGATAGTAGAATAGAGCCAACTGGGAAAGCTGCCAGAAGACTTGTTACTTTAGACTGTGCAAATACAAGCAAATTTAAGGTGACCCATGTGACCGGGTCTTCCTATGAGGCATCACAGGTGGAGAACAGACGTGCGAGTGGACGATGAATGTTGCAACCACGTATGTGAGCTCTGGTCGCAGTGATAATACATCATCATAGTTTACTACACAGGTACAGTGGTGTGTCAAGTAGTCCCCTGTTATGTTAGAGGAATACAACATTACGAATGGGTTTTCCAATTAGAAGTTATGAAATACTGACCTGTCCTACCATTGCAGTAATGAGTTGTGGTCCTATGTATATTGGATATTCAAGGGCCATTGAGTAGCATATCATAAATTATGATTGTGTACCTGTTTCTATTCCTTGATTACAGCACCATCTGTGGCAAAATGAAGAAAATGCTTCAGACAAAATGTGTAGATTTTGCCATGGAATCATAAACTGCAATAAAAAAATGGGGGTTCCCATTGAAGATGTCAAAGTTGCCTCCTGCCACTCACATTTTGAGTGGAGAGGGGGGTCGAGTGTGGTGGGACATTGAGCGTGGTATCATTGGATGCCGCCTTTGAGACAAACAAATTGGAATTATAACTTTTTTTGCTCTGATGTGTAGTTTTCGAGGTATTTCAATATCTTCAGTTAAAATGCACACGCTGTATATCCAAGCCATTTGTATTAAAATCAGTTCGGTCAGTACCACAACTCTACCACAGCACTACAACTCTACCACCACGGGGGCTGTGTTGCCTGGACACCGTATGGGATGCTGATTGAGAGCTGCAGTTTGCATCTGTATCAGGGCAGCCCACTCTGGAGCTGTTCAATCCTGGAGTTGCCGCTACAGCAAGCCAGTGCCGGCCCAGGGTAGCAGCTGCGACCACCAGCACAGTGGTAGTGGGTCACTGCCTGCTATGTCATCGGTCAGCCACCTTCTAACACCATGGGGAGGCAGTCCCAGGAGCATGCCGCCACCAGCTTGAGGGGCCTTGCACAGGAGGTTACATCATGAAGGCCACGTCTAGCCGATGCTGCCCTCTGTCAGCAATCCTAGGCATCAACAGAACCCAATGTAGTGGAATTCCTCAGTCAAGTCATAACTCTTCTGTACTGAGCTGCGACAAGATGCAATAATAAATAACTCTGAGTACTTGCAGACTATTTGTCTGGAACTCCTGGTGTCTGTTCAATCACTCCCAGCTACCAGCATTCCCACAAGTGCTGCCAGTAGCCAGTGTCCTCAACAGTACGGGGTGGGAGAAATAAAAGTGGCCCAGACGATTGGGCACGATGTAAGCGTATAATTACACCCTGTGACATGCACCCCATGTGTACAACCACCACGTGATCCACACCAGTTCAGAGCATAATGTGGATTATGCCAGTGTGAGTGAAGCAGTGCTAAGGGGAATATGGTACTCACAGTGCAGCAGAGGGTGTTTGTTGTGGAAAGTTATGTGACAACAAAATCATGGAAACAGTGTTGTCAGTTGTTTGCTGAGAAGTTAATTAGTTTCAAAGTGCCAGCAAAGACTGCCATGTAGCACTTAATCTGAAAATGCTGTCAGACAGGATCTGTTTTGAACAAGACAAAAAGCATTCCAAATGTGCCTGCGCACCAGAAAATGCTTCAGAGTCCTACCAAATCAACCCGAAGCCTGTTGCAAGAGACTGGCATATCACGTTGATCATGTGGACGAATACTCCACTCTGGTCGCGGCCCAAGCTGGACAGCCAGGTCACCTGATCTGTCAGTGTATTATCACTTTGTGTGGGGAGCACTAAAGTCTAAGGTATATCAGAACAACCCTCACAGTCATCAAGAACTGTGGCAGAACATTTCAGATGAGATTGCAGTAATTCCAGTAGTCCAGCTTCGATCCGCCTTCAGCAGCTCACTGACCAGGGTCCAAAAGTGCCAAGAGATGACTTGTGGTCACTTTCAGCATCTGCTATAGTCAGGTTAGTGCTGTATTTACTTTCCTCTGCTGTTTCTTTGTACCCTGGAACTCTGTTATCCAGGCCACTTTTATTTGCCACACCCTGTAGAAACCATATAACTTCCTACATAAAGAGTTGCTCCAGTGTCACATGTAACTGGTATGCAAGCACTGCGAGTTGGTAGGTCATCCTGCAACAAAACGGAGCCATGTGCCTGGGCGCATTGCCCTGTTCCTGATTTTATTATGGTGAATTCTTCCTACATAAGTGGCTGCCAAGATGTTCCCCAGGGCCAGTTTATTCACACTTCACCCTTTAACATTGGTGATGGCTTCACTTGATACAAAATTGTCTGCATGAGAAAGCTCTGCTGTTCATGGAAATAATGTGTCAATGAACAGACACATGACCCGAGACTAGACATATTGAACAGAAGCAAGTATTTTCCACCCCACTTTTGGACCCAGACTTTGGAACAGCACTAGCTAAGTTAAAAGCATGTATTTCCACTGATTGTTATGTTTTAACCTATAAACTACTACATACTGTTACTTTTCAGATGATGCATGTAATTAGTTGTAGGTGAATATGTTTTACTACTACTCCATTCTAGAAAGGAACATCCTGGACTATGCTGAAAGAGAAAAATGTTTTTCCATATAAATGCTTTTAAAAGGAATTAACCCAGTAACTATCTTTAGTGATTTAGGGTAACCACAGGAAACTTAAATCTGGGTGCCATCCAAGGAACTGAACCCTTATCCTTCTAAATATGAACCCAGTCTTAACTATAGTGGCACCTGTCCCAGTTCATGAAATGGTGCCCTCTTGATTCAGCTCATAAGTGCAAATTACAGTAACCTCATAGAACTCCTTTACAATGAAGTAAAACATCTGTTTAAGTATTTAACTGATTAAGTATTTTGGAGTTGAGTTTTCCTCAATGAGCTGGATTGAGAATGCAAAGTCTCCATAATTTGGCAGTACACAAGTTCTTGTTCTCTGCCAGATTTAGAATCAGCCTAGGCTTTATAAACCCTATGTGGAAACAAACTTCCATTTGGGCTGAAACAGTCAAATTGGTCACATGTGAATTTCTGAATTCCTCTTATGCTCATACCACAAAACAAAACATGAAAATGCAAGACACATTTCATATCACTTTGTGTTATTAAGCCTTGATATTTAAGCAATGTGACAGGTTCCAAAAACTACAGCTAATCTTGTAATGGTAAACTACTGTATTATTTCCTTATGTTATGGGAATTATGTAGCATTTGTCCATGATTAAAGAAGGGTACACATAACGAAACACTTTCTATGTGATCCTGCATTTCCTTGCAGTCATCCAGCAAAGGAAATTTTCTGCAGACTACAGCACCATTAGTGCGGTGCTGTCACTAGCTGATAAACTGTTTAGATAGAGGGAACATTAGTTGTTACATTATGCTTCCTGGGAGCACACCCAATGTCATTTTCACTTATAGACATTCGCCTTCCTTATAACAATGAACTGGATTTTATCAGCAAGCATTCTTCAAGCACATCACATATTAGTGATGATACTCAGTACAGTGAATGCTCTGAAATTAGTAACAGATGAATGTTAAGAAATATATGCCTCTAATTCAGTGAAATTGTTCTTTGACCTTTGTTTCACTAACAGAAGTACCCTGTGCTTTTGTCTAGTCATATAGAACTGTACACTGAACGGTATTGTATAAAAGTGCGAAAGGAACCAACCAAAAACAAAATACAATAAGAACTCTGTTAAAACATGACCCCTTGTTCATTTACACAGGTTTCAACTGTTTTTCAGTGTGAGGAGGGCTTATTTCAGTACGACTCATTTGTGTGCGCTTGTGTTTTAATCAGACATTGATACAGTAGTAAGATCATGTGTGAATGCATTTTTAAATGCAGAATTTAATCATCCAGTTTCCTGTCTTTTTTTCTAGCTTAACTACAGGCCAATTGATACAAACTGAATGGAATATCTGGATAGTTTACTGAACAATTGAAAGTTCAGGTGGGAATGCCAACAATATTATGAAAAAGGACAGATTGTTACTCACTGTAAAGATGACCCATTGAGTTACAGAGCTTTCACCCAGAGATAGCAGGCATGTGTGAGAGAGGTGTGGTTGCTTGGGTGAATGAGTGTGTGTTTTATTTTCTGAAGAAGGCTCTGGCCAAAAGCTAAATGTGAAACCACCTTTTCATTGTGCCTGTTTGCAACTCAATGGGTCTTCTTAATGATTAGTGTCAATCTATCCTTTTCATAATGTTGTTGGATAGTTTATAGACTTCATATAAAATCAGAAGTGTGTTTCCGATAGTCGACAGAGTAAATGACTGTACATTAACGTACAGCAAGTAGATACAAGTGTTAAGTTTTCTATAACAGTATTCCTACACATTCTTTTGCAGTGACTGTAATAATCCTGTTTTTTCCAATTCATATCAAAGCATAGTGGGCTTTCATCACCTGCTTCATATTTACTTGAAGCACGATTTGCAGTGCGTATTAGCTTTCATCACAACTCTGCACGCTGGGAAGATAGGAAACAGATGTTCTCAATTTGACTTAAATGGATGTTCATTAAATGTATTTGCAACTGCGAATACAGACAACCGTCAGCTATAGAATGGAATGATGACAATGACAATTTCTGCCAGTCCGGGACTTGAATCCAGATTTCCCACTTATCGCAAGTGGTTGTCTTGCTACCCGTGCACGACTCATGGCCAGACCCATACTTCCATATGTTGTCCATCATACGTCTACAACTAGTTCTCATACATCCATTATGTATATTTCCGTAGAGGTGAGATATTTTACTCGAAAGTCGCTCGCCTGGTGTTTGCGGATAAATACAATATTGTATACATGTCCGAAGGAACATGCATCGTACTTCTGAACACATATACAAGTTTGGGTCTGGCCGTGAGTCGTGCATGGATAGCCAAATGATAAGGCGACTGCTCACAATAAGTGGGAAATCTGGGTTCAAGTCCCGGTCTGTCACAATTTTCATTGTTGTCATTCAACTCTACAGCTGATGGTTGTCCATATTCGCAATTATGAATACATTTAATGTATTTCATAATGTCTGTAGTTGCCACAGTGCCCGTTACATTGGAGATGCATGCATGCATGCATGTCCAAAGGAACTTTGCAGTCGCTTCCCTGCTGTTTGCGGATAAATACGATATTGTATACATGTCCGAAGGAACATGCATCGTACTTCTGAACAACACAGGCACTTCAGTTGAAAATTTGGGTACACAATTCATTGAAATTATGTTACAAGTTGACACCATCACTTGTCTGATCACCCAAGATGATTTTCACATTTTCCTATTTTCTACTTCAGGTTTCAAGGAACACTCAGTTTCTAATATTAAATGAAGGTAACTATATCCATGGAGAAAGGAGAGAGAGAACTTTTCTGTGAGCACAATGGTAGTTATGAACAATTAATTCCACCATTTCAAATTGGATTGGCTTTAATGTATTCCCGAAGTTATCAGAATTTATGTCTCTGGGGTCATTTGGTGCCAGATATAAAGAACATATTTATCTTCTGTAGAACACACATTCTGATGGTAACTGCTTGTAATTCGTTAGTAAGTGTATGGTGAGTTACTGTGTGTTATTACTACACACACCAAACCCCATCTTTTGCCTTATTGCCACCAGTGTCGCCCCTTTTAAGCTGATTGTATAACTCATTACCACCAATTTGTTGGTATCTCTCATTTACAACAAACTAATTCTTCCACATAAGCCTGTTGAATTACGTGAGGCAAAAGACTGGACAAGCCACAATCACATGCACAGTACTTGAGAAGAATAATAGAAAGAGTAACTGTTGACTGTGAGGATTGAAAGTCTCTGTCAGCACATATCCAAAAGTAAATGTGTTTGTAAAGCAATAGCTGGTGTGTACACTGAACTCATCATCATACATACATTACATACATACTGGGAGTGATAAAACTTTTGTATTCTGTTACTGCATGAACTGATTATTTTAATCTCTAAAAATTTCTGCTTGCATGAGCTGCTTGTTTCTACCAAGCAACATTCATATTGAAGTTTAGTTACCAGATTATTATGTCACAAAAAAAAAAAAAAAAAAAAAAAAAAAAAAAAAAAAAAAAAAAAAATGAAAAATTTTTTTGTTGCAAACATCCAATTATAATGAACAGGAGAACCAACAACGTGAACATATAAAGACACGTGTGAGTTGCTAATGATTGCTACCTTCTGGAAGAATACTTCTTTGCGCTAGATTCCGTATGCATGCGCACGCACGTGCACATACAAATCACACACCTGATGGCTATATTGTGCCTGCTGAATACATCTAGCTCAAAAAAGGATTTATCTGATGCTAACAAAGTTTGTGTTCTATGTGCCTTTGAAAACTCAATGCCTCTATTACTGTTACCTTTACTTCTAAATTGTTTATAAAAAAAAATTGTAAGTAAGATATATATAATGCAGAATTGTGCACTGATGTACGTGTGTTAATTATATAGTTCATGAAACATTTTAAAAAAATTACTACAGATAAACAGACAAGAACAGTGTAACAAGTGAGACAATATGTTACAGACAAACTTCAAGAACTGCTGTGATGGTGTGTCACAAATCTTTGAGGTTTCGTTGCTAGCAGTGGAACATAAACATGACCCTTGCTGTAATCCAGCAATAAAGAATCCCAAGGTGTTACATCTGTTGGGCACTCAGGTAGCAATGGGTTGACAGCCACAACACGGCCTATTCAGTGACGTGCAACATCTGATTCAGATTGATCTTATACACAACTGGAAATGTGAAGGGGTGCAGTCTTATTGAAGAATGAAATCCCTACAATCCGTTTAAATCTGTGATATGAGGATTTCTGGTCAGATGAGTATAGGGCAACATCAACAGCAGACAGACAATGGAAATAGGATTCATTATGAATAGGAAAGTCAGTCAGAGAGTACACTACTCTGAATAGTTGAGTGCTAGGGGTGTTATCAGTTACAACAGCAAACCAACACCGGCAATGATAATTTATACCAACGTTGCAAACGAAAGATGAGGAGACAAAGTATTTGACGATACTGAATGGGTAATTCAGTATGTAAAGGGAGATGAAAATCTAATAATAATGGGGAATTGGAACACAGCTGTAAGGGAAAGAATAGAAGAAAAGATTACAGGAGAATATGGGCTTGGCAGTAGGAATGAGAGAAGAGAAAGACTAACTGATATCTGTAATACATTTCAGATGGTAATAGCAAATACTCTCTTCAAGAAACACAACAGAAGGAGATACACCTGGAAAGACTCAGAGAGAGCCAGATTCCAGCTGGATTACATAAGGGTCAGACACAGATAGCGGAATCATGTATTGGATTGCATGGCGTACCAAAGTGCAAAATAACAATTTAGTAATGACAACGATCAGACTGAAGTTTAAGAGAATCGTGCAGAAGA
This sequence comes from Schistocerca nitens, assembly GCF_023898315.1. NCBI lineage: Eukaryota > Metazoa > Arthropoda > Insecta > Orthoptera > Acrididae > Schistocerca > Schistocerca nitens. Next base: position 410,529,625 of record NC_064615.1, read on the forward strand.
ATCAATGTGGAAGGAAGTTGGATACTGAAGTAATGAGGAATGATGAGATTATTTGAAGTTTTCTAAGGATGTGGATACTGCAAAAGGAATACCAGAAAGGGCAGTTCAGATGAAGAGGTGTGGACATCTCTAAAATGCAATATACATCCCTTAGAAATGAAATGAACAGGAACTGCAGGACAATCAAGGCAAAATGGCTAGAGGAAAAATGTGAAGAAATCGAAAAAGTAATGATCTTTGGGAGGACTGTCATTATATAGAAAAGTGAAAATAACCTTGTGTAAAATTAAAAGCTAATGTGGTAACAGTAACAGTGCAATGTGAATTCCAAAGTTAAATGCAGAAGAGAAAGCACATTTGTGGAAAGATTACACTGATGGCCTCTATGAGGAGGAGGAGGATTTGGCTGATGGCATGATGGAAGAAAGAACAGGAGTAGACAGGGAAGAGATAGGGGATATAGTATTAAAATTTAAGAGAGATATGGAAGAACTGAGATAAAATAAGACAGAATGGATAGGTAGCATACCAACTGGGGAAGTGGCAACCAAACGATTATTCAAGCTGAAGTACAGAATCTATGAGACTGATAATGTACCAACAGACTTCCAGAAAAATATAATCCGCACATTTCCAATGATAGCAAGGGCAGGTAAGTGTGAGAACTACTACACAAGCAGCTTAACAGCGATGCATCCAAGCTGCTGACAAGAATATATAGAAGAATGGAAAAAAAAGCTGAGGATATCTTAAATGAGAATCAGTTTGGCTTTAGAAAATGTAAAGGCACGAGAGGCAGTTCTGATGTGCTTAATAATGGAAGCAAGACTGAAGACAAATCAAGACATGTCCATATGATTTGTCAACCTAGAAGAAGTATCCAATGATGCAAGATGTTCAAAATTTTAAGAAAAATAGGAGACAGCTATAGGGAAAGACAAGAAATATACAATACTGTAGTGATACATCCCATTCCTTGAATGAGAGATACCAAGTCCTTAAATACACATGTCAGAGAAAAGCTGTTCGTGACGGAGTAGTCAATAAGTGGTGAGCACCCCAATGTTGGGAGGAGTTTCAAATCGTAGGTGCTGGTACCAGAGCTAATGATCCAGAGACTGTATGGAAGTGGGTAGCAGTCAGACGACCCTGCTTGCTGAGGTAGATATACGAGTTCCTTGGAGCGGGCGGTGTGGAAGAACGAACTCCTTGAAATCTAAGAACGCAAAATGTCGAAGATGATAAATGTACAGTAACTGTCAATTATCAAGTTGAATATCAGATCTGCTACGCACGTAGTACAAAGAGACAGTATACGAGTTGGTAGCTGTCGTCATTGATCGTGTACTGAGTTGTAATTTTGAATATAATATAAGAAGGTGAAATGCATCTCACTTATTTTTTTATAAGACTAGCTGGACCCTGATTAATACTACCTAATGGTGAATGAATATTCAGTAAACAACATTTATTCTATATAAAAGGAGTGTTCAGGTGGCAACTTATTTAACTATTTGGTGGATGAGGTGAAGTAAAACAAACCACCACACAGCCCAAGCCAACCTTCACTTCACTTGGCGACCTTAGCAGCTAACACACACACACACACACACACACACACACACACACACACACACACACGTGAAATCTCAAGAAAAATTTGTAAGAGTGTCAAGAATAAAACTTGTTGCCAATGGCAGTGGTAAAAAAACAAAAAGAAATTCTATACAGTTCAGACGTCAAACTGGATCAGAAATGCATAGTAAAACTGAGTGAAAAAGGAATATCAACTTTGTTGAGGAGAAACAAACCAGAATTCACCCAACAACAGTACGCAGTCAACAAACAGTCATCCACAGATTGCAGTGCACACATACACACAGTTCGTCAGCAGCACGTAGTCGCGATTGCAGACTACATGCAGCACGCTGCCGTGAGCAGTCCATCTGCAGCACACTGAATAAAGTTAACAGTGAGCTGTGCTTGCAAACAGTTTAAAAAGTTGTGTGTGTTGTAAGTGATACAATAAGGCAAGCGTAGGATACAATTAATTTTAAAATCAAAAACATCAATAAAGACAATACGCATGTTGAGGTGATAAATAAAATATTCGTTTACGCCTATCATCACAAGAAAGATGACAACATAAGGAGAAATGAATTTAGAAATAATTTTGGAAAAATTTAAAGAGATAAACAGTAACAATGAATGATTTGCTCAATCTGATGACAAACTTGAGCATTTGGAGGAGTGTTAGCAAATACTTTTCACATGAATCATCTGAATGCAAACAACAGCTCTGCCAATGCACTGCCCTTCTATACCACGTGTACATGACACTATCGCCATTATTACATGTGTATATCACTATCCCATGGCTTTTGTCATCTCAGTGTATATTAAAATGTATGTACCCTATGTCCATCTGAACATTTATTACAGCACTGTATAAAAATTTGAAGGAAATTGGTAAACACTGTTCAAGAGTTTTGGTAACAATGTCAAACCGAACTGGCTTCATATAGTAGAATATGATATACAGGAGCCAAGAGGGAACAATAAGATTTGAAGATCAAGAAGAGAGTGCTCTTATTAAAAAGGGTGTAAGATAGGGCTGCAATCTTTTGCCCCTACTGTTCAATCTCTATACTAATGAAGCAATAACAGAAATAAAAGAATATCAAAGTTTGCTGACATCACTGTTATCTCCAGTAAAAGCAAGTAACGATTTCAGGATGTACTGACTGGAATGAACTGCCTATTGAGCACTGAATATGGGTTTAGAGTAAAATAAAGAAAAAATAAAAGGTATGAAGGATAACAGATATGAGACTAATGAGACACTACCAAAACTAGGGACCACAAAGTGGAGGAATTCTGTGGTGTTAGAAGCAAAATCACACGACAGATAAAGCAAGGAGGACATAAAAAGGCAGACTAGCATAGGAAAAGAGGGAATTCCTGCACAAGAGAAATCTACTGGTGTAAACATAGGTCTTAATTTGAGGAAGAAATTTCTGAGAATGTATGGGGCACAACATGTATATTGCGAATCATGGATAGTGGGAAAAACTAGAAAAGAAGAGTATCGAAGCATTCAAGATAACGTGCTACAGAAGAATGTTGATAATTTGTTGAACTGATAAGTGATGAAGTTCTCCACAAAATTGGCAAAGAAAGGAACATATGAAAAACAATGACAAGAATAAGGGACAGAATGATCGGACACATGTTACGACATCAGGGAATAACTTTCATGGTACTAGACGGAGCTGTAGAGGACCGTAACTGTAGGGGAAGAGAGATTTGAATACGTTTAGCAAATAATTGAGGGCATAGGGTGCAAGTGCTACATTCATGGAATCTCAGATGTGTTATTTGTATTCTCACTACCGATTGGCGAGAGGCAAATTCTAGCACAGAAAATGCTCTCTGGCTGATTTTCAGCAATTTCAGTCAGTGCCATCCCTGTCAGCAGGTTTACAAACCACATAAAAAAAGGAAACCTAACTAACTTTGAGAGTTAGTCTTTCACATACTGTATCATTCGTTACATTATGTTTAGCCATTTACCTTTACTGATTTATTGAAATGTTTTGAGGACTCTATAATTACCTCATACAGAACATTTATACACTACTGGCCATTAAAATTGCTACACCACAAAGATTACGTGCTACAGACGTGAAATTCAACCCACAGGAAGAAGATGCTGTGATATGCAAATGATTAGTTTTTCAGAGCATTTACACAAGGTTGGCCCCGGTGACGAAACCTACAACATGCAGACATGAGGAAAGTTTCCAACTGATTTCTCATAAACAAACAGCAGCTCACCCGCATTGCCTGGTGGAACATTGTTGTGATGCCTCGTGTAAGGATGAGAAATGCGTACCATCACGTTTCTAACTCTGATAAAGGTCGGATTGTAGCCTATTGCGATTGCGGTTTATCGTATCACGACATTGCTGCCTGCATTGGTCGAGATCCAATGACTGTTAGCAGAATATGGAATCGGTGGGTTCAGGAGGGTAATACGGAACGCCATGCTGGATCCCAACGGCCTTGTATCACTAGCAGCCAAGATGACAGGCATCTTATCCGCATGGCTGTAACGGATCATGCAGCCACATCTCGATCCCTGAGTCAACAGATGGGGATGTTTGCAAGACAACAACCTTCTGCATGAACAGCTCAACGACGTTTGCAGCAGCATGGACTACCAGGTCGGAGACCATGGCTGCGGTTACCCTCAATGCTGCATCACAGACAGAAGCGCCTGCAATGGTGTACTCAACGACGAACATGGGTGCACGAATAGCAAAAAGTCATTTTTTCGGATGAATCCAGGTTCTGTTTACGGCATCATGATGGTCACATCCGTGTTTGGCGACATTGTGGTGAACGCACATTGGAAGCGTGTATTTGTCATCACCATACTGGTGTATCACCCAGCGTGATGTTTTGGGGTGCCGTTGGTTACACGTCTCTGTCACCTCTTGTACACATTGACGGCACTTTGAACAGTGGACGTTACATTTCAGATGTGTTACGACCCATGGCTCTACCCTTCATTCGATCCCTGTGAAACCCTGCATTTCAGCAGGATAATGCACGACCGCATGTTGCAGGTCCTGTACGGGACTTTCTGGATACAGAAAATGTTCAACTGCTGCCCTGGCCAGCACATTCTCCAGATCTTCCACCAACTGAAAACGTCTGGTCAATGGTGGCCGAGCAACTGGCTCGTCACAATAAGCCAGTCACTACTCTTGATGAACTGTGGTATCGTTGAAGCTGCATGGGCAGCTGTACCTGTACATGCCATCCAAGCTCTGTTTGACTCAATGCCCAGGCGTATCAAGGCCGTTATTACAGCCAGAGGTGGTTGCTCTGGGTACTGATTTCTCAAGATCTATGCACCCAAATTGCATGAAAATGTAATCACATGTCAGTTATAGTATAATATATTTGTCCAATGAATATCTGCTTATCATCTGCATTTTTCCTTGGTGTAGCAATTTTAATGGCCAGTAGTGTATATACTGACTGTCAAGATAGGAACTACATCACATTTCACATCGCCTAAAATATCACACCTTATCGCTTTCGCAGTTCTTATCACACATATTCTTACAATGTTTCTTACAAATTATCAAACCAACACAATCTCTTAGTACATTGTTGCTACGTAAGTAGTAGGCTTGGGCTCTAAAATTTTTATCAGATATCATCTTCACTCTGTTGGTATCTGCTTTTCCACATTTCATGGTATTTTCAAAGCTTTTTAATTTAATTTTACATGTGTTCTAAAGGATTGGTAAACAAAAGTGAATTATGTTCAACACACAGTAAAAATTTTAATTTTTAAAAATAAAATACAAAAGCTACATAAAATACTCTCACATTTGCATAATAACCCCTCATGCTTGTCCATTCTTTTTCCACCTCAAATTCCCCCCACGTAATAATGACTTTAAATTTATCTCTTGCAAGCAAATGTATTGTCATGTTAAGTGGTACACACCTGCCATTTTTTCTTCAATGAATTTTTAAAACCTTTGAGAAAGACACTTTCACATACATATCATTATAAACTCTACATCAGTAAAGATAAAAGTTTTGTGAATTTACAACCATTCCACAGGAACATAATATATCCTATTCAACTGGTAACTGCAACAACACATTATAATATTTCAATGAAGGAATAAAACAACAAAAGTGAACATTGGTTTAATTTTACAGAATACTAAAATATTTATTGTAATAAAATATAATCTGCGCTATGCACATTTGAATGGCTGACTGACAAAGGCCTTTCAAAACAAGTAACAGCAGTTTAAGTCAATTCAGACATACATTTTAAAACTGGAACATATTATCTGACTGGAAAACATTAAACAAAATATAAGTTTTCTGTAAATTTCTTACAACTTCATATTAAAGCTTTACTCATATTTTACAGTTTAAAACTTTTTACATATTTACAAGTCACAAACATCATTAATACAATTTTGTGAACAAAAAAATTCAATACAAGCCTTTTTACAAGAAACCGAAGCAAATCTGCAAAATGAAGACAGACTATGGTGCTTTCCTTATCACAATTTCAAATGGTCTCGGCACAACTTCGTTGACTGGAAACAAAATCAGCCTAGTTATTAATAAGGTCAATGTAACAGTAGCAATTTTAGAAAAATAATAAATTATTTATTTAATACTAATAAAGTGAATGATAGTTGACTGGTACTACTACAGGAACTTACTTCACCATTCACGTTTTCTGCATAGCAAATTCCAATGTTACAGTGTGTATAGCACAAGATTTCCCGTCTTCATGTTTTCAACACTAGTCTGAACTTAGGTTACATTACTTTTCTTTTCTCTTCCCCTATTATATTTCATGGCTTTCTCTCATTCCTCTTTTTCACCTGCATCCCCCACACATCAATCCGTGCACCTAGCTATTTTTGTAAGGTTTTATTCTCATCTCTGATCTACCAGTTTCTTGTGTCTTACTATATGAAAAATCTTTACTTCTGTCTTTTTGACATTCAACATCCCACTTGATTCACATTATAATCTAATTATTCCTACCGAACGCATGACCACTGATTAAACCACTGAACCATCTCACTTTGTTTCACTGTAGCAAAGATACTCAGGTACTCACTGTTCCTTGAAAGCAATATAGATTCTGCCTTTTACTGTTAGCAACAAACAACGTAACAACCAGGAAAAAACTTAAAAGCAAAGGTTAGATATCTCAGCGTCACTCTGCTGTGAGTCAGTGCAGAATTCATACCTTTTTATGGCATGTGACAGTTATGAAGATGCATAATTTCATTCAATATTTTAAATACCATGAAAAGTTCATTTTACAATAATATTACAGTCATGTGCAAGTAGATTGTATGAAGAGCACTGCAGGGACAGGGAGAAAGAGGAAACACGTTTTTTTGCCACCAACCCTACTAATCAAGACTCTACCCAAAGCCAACGTTGAATCCTGCCCGATTTAGTCCACTCGTCCACCCAGTCATGATTCACCCATACTGCACCCAAATCACACCCCTGTTAACATTCCAGAATTTCTTAACCTCAAACTTTGCCTGACCATCATCCCCAAAATCCATCAACATGGAAGCGAACCTTACATTCACAGAAAGAACCACAATCTGCCACCTAAAAACTGATCCCGACCTTTTAATCCCACTGGTCAACAAAGGCACCACCACTGTAGTTTTGAACTGCAGATATGACCTGGCAGAAGGACTCTACCAGCAGTTAGATTCATCCACCTTCAAACTGCGCCACAATGACCTCATTCCAGAAATTTGACAGGATCTTCAGTCTCTTCTTAAATCCTTAGGCCCATCCCAGAACTACTACTATGAATCTCTCTCTCTGCCCCCCCCCCTCCCTAAAAAAAAAAAAAAACCCTCTTGCCACTTCCTGCGCTACAACCTTCAACATGTTTCCTGAAATAAATAAAACAAACCACCCAGGATGGCCCATTGTGGCTGGTTACTGTACCCCCACTGAGAGAATCTCTGCTCCCATGGACCAACACCTTCAGCCTATTACCTGTAACTTACCCTCCTACATACAAGGCAATGAGCATTTCCTCCATCAATTCAGCACAGTTCCTGTTCCTTTAACACATGGTGTAATGCTTGTCACTACAGATACCACCTCCTTCTATACTAATATCTCAAATACCCATGGCCCTGCTGTTATCGAACACTACCTTTCCCAATGCTTGACTGAATCCACACCTACAAGACTCAACACCTACAAACCCCTTTTTGGTCACTATGACCAACTATATCCTCACCCATAATTACTTTGCCTTTGAAGACATCACCTTCAAACAAATCCATGGTACAACAATGGGCACCCACATAGCACCGTCCTATGCCAACCAGTTCAAGGGCCATCTCAAAGAATCTTCCAAAGCACTCAGAATCGCAAACGCCTCATCTAGTTCAGAGTCACTGATGAAATCTTCATGATCTGGATTGAGGGCGATGACACACTATCCACATTCCTTCGAAACCTCAATTCCTCCAAAACCTCAACATCACATCCCCCCATTCACTTCAGCTGGTCCCCCTCAGACCAATAAGCCACTTTCCTAAATGTTGGCCTCTATCTCAAAGATGGCTTCATCAGTAACAACCACCAAACAATACCTCCACTTCGACAGCTGCCACCTACTTCACACCACGAAGTGCCTCCTATGCAGCCTAGTCAATTGTGGCTGTTGCATCTGTAGTGATGACAATCCCTCTCCAAATATACCAAGGGTCTCAACTGAGGCCTTCACAGGCCAACCTTACACAGATACACATGTGTCATGCCTTGTCTCTCCAGACACCTACCATTTCCCACATTCCCACTGCCTGGCCACGAAGGAGCAATCCCCTTGTGCCTCTGTAACTCTGGACTGGAGCAACTGAATCACATTCTCCACCACAGTTTTGAGTACCTCTTGTCATGCCCTGAAATGGGGAATATCCTACCCACTATCCTTCTCACCCGTCTACACTGGTATTCCACCACCCACTGCACCTAACCAACATCCTTGTCCATCCCTATTCCACCTCTGCTCCCAAACCATCACCTTTATCCCTGCAGTAGACCTAGTAGCAAGACCTGTCCCACACATCCACCAACACCTACACCAATCAGGTCACAGGCATCACTTATCCCATCACAGGCAGGGCCACCTGTGAAAGCAGTCATGTGATCTACAAACTAAACTGCAACCACTGTGCCGCTTTCTATGTGGGCATGAGAAACGGCAAGCTGTCTGTCCGCATGAATGGCCACCAACAAACTGTGGCCAAGAGACAGCTGGGTCATCCAGTTGCTGAAGATGGTGCCTAAAACAATGTGCTTCAGTGACTGCTTCACAGTCTGTACCAACTGGATCCTTACTACCAACACCAGCTTTTCTGAATTGCACATTTGGAAACTCTTCCTGCAATAAATCCTATGTCTCCATTACCCCCTGGCCCTTCAACCTTCGCTAGTCCTTGCTCTTCACTTTTCTTACCCCCCTTCCCCCCAATCTCATGATTCATTTAGTAGCCCTACCCTGTCTCCACCATGTCCCCACATGCTCTTACAACCAGCACTACACCTTCCTCCACCTCTACCCTGCTGTCCCTCCCCATCACAGCCCCAGCCTCCTCCTTATCCCCAGGGTTTCTCCAATTGTGCACAGCTGCTCGCAGTCCGACCTGAGTGGCCAGGGACAGTGATCATGTGTGTGCAATTTGTACCCGAGTGAATGAATGTGTGTGTGTGTTTTCTATCTTAGAAGAAGGCCTTTTGGCTGAAAGCTTAAATGTATAGCAGTTTTTTATTGTGCCTGTCTGCAACTTGACATTTCCTCTATATAGTGATTAGCAATCTACCCTTTTAATAATACTGTCACTATTCCATCCTGGATTTTCCATTGTTTGACAAACAGAAGGTGATTGACGTAGCAGTTTTTATACACCTGACCATCCATCCAGAAATCATAAGACATATTCCCAAATGCTTCTCAAGCCGCTTCTTGGAGGCACTTCTTTGGCGGTTAGCATACTTCCCAAAGGCTTTTAAAACAACATTACTTGGTGGAATGTATACTTCCTACGGCCCTAAAAGTTATATTTCACAATAAACAGAAACTACAGGTAGTGCAGGGGCTACCATTACATGCCAGGAGCATACAGAAGTGGTATGACATTCCCATAAACACAGGGAAAAAAAAGAACACAGTTACTGGTAAGTATAATCCCCCACTGCCCACATAAGAGTTAAATTAACTGAATTAAAACTGTCCAAGATGATACATAAACTATACTTATATATTAGACAGAAGGGTATTTATGAAAACACACACTACTTCATATTTTGACACAGCATCTAATTCCTACATTATTGGAATACAGCTACTTTCACTTACCATCAGTAACACTAACGCTCTGACCCAGGACTTGCCTCACGCCTGCGCTTGACTGATCCTTCACTATTCGACTTTACATCTTCGTCTGGTTCACTATCAGATGCAGAATCATGGCGAGGATGCAAAGAACTGCTCATTACTACTACCCGTTTCCGTGGATTGTTCCCTTCACCTTCCCGTTTGGGCCTGCAACAAAGTAACTCTTATATTCACATGTACAAACTTTTTCAGTTTTCCTCGAATTAGCAGTGTAACAATGAGACACTAAAAAGATAAAAACCTTACGTTTTCAATTAGTGTAACTGTAATACTAACTAATTACATGATTCATAATAAAGTGCAATGCCACGTGAGCATATATGGAACAAAATAAATATTGTGTATGGACTTGCAACCTCTCTGAGACACGATTAAAAGTTTTGCTGAAACCACTGATCTCTCATCAAGTTATTTAACCGAGGATGATACATCAATGTTCAACTCACTCAAGGCAATGGTACAGCTAATAATGTTTGTGGTTACTTTGCCTCTTTCCTTCACAGATGTCCAGAGAGAAGAGCAGCCCACAGTGTACACTTTCTGAGAAACTGTGAGAGCCTTGTTTATTGTAAACTAACCTTTTCCCCATGGCTTTGCTGGTGTTTGTGTTCCACACATCTCTTCCTCCCACTTTATCTGTCTATCTCCTCCTCCACACAAACTCTCTTCATACCCTTCCCTTTGTCCACATCCTCTACCCCCCCTCTCTGACTATATTATCCCCTCTCCCCCTCCACATCTGCCTCACCCTCCTTTCCTTTTCCACCTGCCCACTGCACCTTCTACCTGCTTCGTACATCTCCCCCATTCCCCTCTCTCTGTGCATTTCTTCCTCCCCCTCATTCTGTCCATCCCCTAAAATCTATAAGTCTCAACATGTCACCAGCTGTGCTCATCGGTATGTTTAGCTCCTGCAATACAGTTCAATAAAGCACTCTCCCAACATAACTGTCATGCAGAACAGTCCACGTCGGGGCCTGGAAAACCAGGTTTTGTTGAGAGCTGTGTCTACTTGTCTGGCACGAGATGACCTGTACCAAACCGGGGAAACATATTTGGCAGTAGAAAAGCACAGTGCCATTGCAGAAGAGCGAATAGTTTGTGGATGTGAGCCACACTGTGTCTCAGTTAGTTTGCGAATTAGGTTGTTTAGAGTGGAGATTTTGGTGTTCTTGCAGTGGGTTTTGAATGTCAGTTCTGTCGAGAGTGACTCCCAAGTACTTAGGGGCATGATGCTGCTGCAATTGGATGCCTGACTATTCAAGATTTAGATCATGATTAGCTTCCCTGTTCCTTAGGTGAAAGGCACACCCTTGTGTCTTCAAAGGGTTTGGTCTGAGTTGGTTCCGATTGAAGTAGCTCGACAGTGTTCTAAATGCAGTTGTCAGGTTTCTTTCCACTGTTTCAGAGCATGAGCTCTGCGTATCAAGCGCTAGGTGATCTGCATATAAGAATATCTTCGTGCCCGGGGTCAATGGCTGGTTGTTGGTATAAATGTTGAAGGGAAGTGGAGCCAAGACTCTTCCCTGAGGCGGACCACTTTCTGCGCTCTCCAGTGACTGCACTGTTCTCTAAATTCAACAAAAACCCTGTGGTTTTGGAGAAGGGTGCTGATTGGTCTACCTAGGTGGGCGTTCTTGATCATATTGTATGATTTTGCATGAGTAACCAATGATGGACAGTATCACATTTATAAGCTTTTTTAATTATCTTATTTTTACTTTTTTATACACAGGTGTGACTTGGTAATTCCTACCCACCACCTTTTACACATTACAATAACAGAAATTCTTCTGTGGAATAGGATGATTTGTCAAGCAGAAACTTCTTCAGTTTGTTTTCAAATTTTACTTTGCTGTCTGTCAGACATTTTATATCACTGGGTAAGTGAGCAAAAAATTGTTGCAGCACTGTGCACACCTTCTTGTGTTAAAGACAATTTCCACACTGAATAACAAATTTCCTTCTGGTATTTTAATTATGTACATCATTGTTCCTTTTGAACTGTAGGGGATTATTTACAACAAACTTCATGAGATAATAAATATACTGTGAAGCAGTAATCAGAGCATCCAACTCCATAAACAGATGTCTACAACATGATCGTGGGTGAGTGCCACATATTATTTTTAACAGCACTTTTTAAGCAATGAAGACTTACTTTCTTAACAATGAGTTACCCCAGAACATTATTTCATATGAAATTATTGAATGAAAATATGCAAAATATGTCATCTTACTGATTTCTCCCCAGTCAGAATCGCGTCCCCACACTAAATTGGCTGTCCCCAGTCAGAATCGCGTCCCCACACTAAATTGGCTGAATTACTAAGTACAACTTTCTGCATTCTTTTGGTGAAATGTGACATCCATTGGTATGTTATATCATCAATCCCATAAAACTTCAATTTATCTAGGATATGGTGATTCAACAGTCAAATGCCTTAGATAGGCCACAAACTGTTTGTCCCTGTGCTTCCTACTACATTTAAAAAATGAGTATTAAATTTGTTTGTTACACATGACTTGTCATTTGTAGCCCTTCCATTCTGTTCAATAATGACATTATCTTCTTCTGTGGCTGGTTGTCCTATCTCTCGCTTAACTAATATCCACACAGCCTTAAGTCTGTTGCCTGAATTACTGATTTTTGATATTATGTGCATATTCTTTGATGTTTTAACAACATTTCTAAGCAATTTTGAGCAGTTTTTGTACTGTGCAACTACTGCAGGGTCTCTACTTGTTCTAGCCAGAAGATACATTTCCATTTTCCTTTCACAAAATACTTTAACCACTCTAGTGATACATGGTTTTTGACACCTTAAATATTTAGAAAATTTGATATTAAAACAAGAGTCAGGCAAGGAGATGATATTTCACCACTGCTGTGTTCTTGAAACAGACACAGGAGAATGGAGGAAATGAGTAAAAATCAAATCAACAGAAAAATTAAACTAGGATACAAGGGAGAGAAACCTACAAATATACTTTGCAGACCACCTAGCAATCCTATGAGATTTATGAGAAACAGCAGCCAAACAAAGAACAGATGAGGCATTTCATTCAAGACCTGCCAAACTGCAAGTACTATATCACCTGACCAAATGTATCTATATTATCTACAATAGAAATCAATATCCTTCAACTCTACACTCAGACGAATGTCTACAGTAGTTCAACTACGTCAACAGTAATTCACACAAAAATATCTGTTACTGAGTAAGAAAGTGATGGAAGAACTGGAAATCACTGAAAGAAAGACATTAAGAAAAATATTAGGCTCAATAAAGATGGAGAACAATGCAAAGACTTCATTGTAAATATTTCAAAATATGACTAAAGATGTAAGTTTGAAGAGCAGATTTGCTTATTCAAGTCACATTCAGCAGATTTACAAGACAATTATGTAATTATCCTGCAAAAAATGTGAAATCAGAAAAAGCCCTTCATCTCTCTCTCTCTCTCTCTCTCTCTCTCTCTCTCACACACACACACACACACACACACACACACACGCGCGCGCTCTCTGTTCTGGCCCTACTGGGGCAATATCGTTTGGAGTGTGTACTAGGGGTACAGAACAGATGTGGGGTATGATGGGAGGGACTGACAGCAGGGTAGTGATGAGGAGAATGCTGCAGTGCTGCCTGTGGTAGCGTGCAAGGACATGGTCTGGGTAGGATGATGGGTTGCTAGGTACAACACCGGGAGAGCTGTGATGGGATGGGGAGGGGGGAGGGAGAGGAGAGAAGTACAGAGAGAGAAAGGAGAGAGATTGTAGCAGGAGTAGGGAGGGGATAGAAACAGGTGGAAAATACAGAGAATAACTTAAGACCAAGCAGATAGTGGGAACAAAGGATACAGTGGTGTTTCATATCCATTTAAGCCAGGAACTCCATGTTGCATAGCATTCTTGGCACCTGGGTGGTCTAGCTGTCTCACACAGTTTGGATGTGACCTTTTTGTGGTGATGCCCATGTGGCATGCAGCTCAATGGTTGCAGTAAGTTGGTGAACTAGAAGGCAACCCTGCCTTCAGTGATCTAAGAAATGCCTGTATACAGGACTGAAGTATATGTGGTAGGAGGATATGAGAGAAATCTAGCATCGCTGTGTTTTACAGGGTTACAGGCGATGGGGCAAGGTGGTTTGGAGCAGGACTGAAATAGGGACAGACAAGGATGTTAGGTAGGTTGGATGAGCAGTGGAATACCACAGTAGTACTCCTCAAGTTGTGTACTAATTCTGTTCCTTTGGGTTTTGGTGGATTTGATTACAAATTTAAGCAAAATAGAACCAGACTATACACAGTCAATATTTTTGAGTGTTTCCATGACATTGAATATACATTTATGGTTTATGCAACAAACCTATTTCCTCCTCTTTCTTTTTTTAAAGAACAGGACTGATTTCAATTCTTGCAATTATCTTTGAATTTTTGACAAAAGAATTCTCTCTTGAAGACCATGTATAGTAAAGGAACTGCAAATGTCAATCACTGCATCATGCAATAAGACAACAGACAACTTGAGCCTAGTGTAAGTACTCACATTCAAGAAAATGTCTCATATGATGGTGAAATGAAACCTTATATGACCAAAATTAACTCCAGATAACTAGTGGAGAACTTATTTTTCTGCACTAAGAATGAAATAAATAAGAACGAAAACAAATTTTGGGTTATGTAATGTGTAGCAAATAAAACCAAAACAGGAAAATCATTCCCAGATTACAAAATGTAGGAAGTATAAATGAACTCTGTGTGCCACTTACACTGAAGGAGGTACAACAATCTATGCAATGGCATCCAAGACTTCTGTTGAGAAGTTTAAATTCCTGCCAAAAAGTAAGACATGGTCACTAAAGATGTTCAATGTACACAAGAATGGCTAAACAGATCTCAAAAATTAATAAAACTATGAAAATCTAAAACCATTAAAACATGCAAATAAGCTAATAGTATGGCTGAATTATTTTACATTGCCTCAAAAAATAAACACTTTATTTCACAAGAGGTATCAGGCATGAATCTCACTTGCATATTGAGAATGGTGTAAATGTAGCTTTGTACAGTGAAGTATGAAGTTCTACAAAAATAATCCACCAAACATCAATGAAGGTGGGGAGGGGGAAATAACCATGTATTACAGGTAACTCCTTATCAACTTCAAGGCCATTGCAGACAAAGTGTACACTCAAGGAAAGAGACGCAAAGTAGCAGTGATGTTATTGATGCTAGTTGGAAGGAAAATCACGGTTAAATGATCAGCCAATGGTGAGGTCATTACTGATGGGGTACAAACTCAGACTGGTACAAGAAAATTCACCACAACACATTTCAATGAATGATCCCAAAATCTGCCTAAACCAATTTGCAGAAATGAAAGAAAATCTAGATCTAGAAATGAACCCAGGGCCTTCCAAAAGTGAGCAATTGTGTTTACAACTGCACAGCCTCACTCAGTTTGTTGAGGGAACATCTTGGAATTTGCTTGAAGTGCTTTACAAAAACCACAGAGAAACCTGTATCAGGGTGTATGAACCATGTATGGATGGATTATGGGGTTTAAGGAATGAAATTAATATGGCCCTTGAATCCTTCATACCGGAAGTCTGAAAAACATGAAAAACTCATTCAATTTTAAATTACCAAAAAATGAAGGTAAAATAAAATTGGCATGGGGCAATCATAAGAGGGGTTAAGAATGATTTACTAGAAACATGAGGAGGATAAAACAACAGGACAGGGTTGATGTCAGCTAGGAGTGAGTCAACTCCCACAGTGGCTTGTCATGTAGCGGAAGGCACATCCCTACTTAGCCAGGCTTGCCCACCCACAAAATTAAGTCAACAGATTTGACAATCCGCTACATATAACAGGACAGGCCTGGGCAAACAGTGCTCCATGAGCACTCTGGTCGTGTCCCTGCCTAGGGCTCCAGGTGGAGACATGAGTGGGGCTGAAGGGCGCAGAGGAGGCGGAGGAGGAGGAGGAGGAGGAGGACAAACAAGGCTGCAGCGAGAGACTGCTAGAGCTGGACAGTTGTCTTTTCAGACATCTAACTGTTTGGTGGCAATACTACTTGCGTTAAAATTAGATTCATGTTCTACACTAGGAATACCACGATGCCTTTACACTTATTAAACAAAGAAAAAGTGGAGGAGCCACATCGTTCAATGCCAAATGGGAACACACTTATTTTTTGTATAATTTAAAGGCTGTGCAAAGTGGTTAATATGCCATCACAGTATTACGAGCTCGAAAAACATTGAAACAGCATTACAACACCAGCAACAAAGACAACACAATGCACTTGTTTGCTGATGAATGACAGTGAACACTGGCTAAAATGAAGGTGGCCATTAGGGGTAAAACTGAGTTAAGTGTAAGTAAAGTGGTGACAAAATCTTCAAGTTCACGAAATCGAACATTTCCCATAAATCAAGGCAGTAATCTGTGGACCAGACGTGACTGAATACTTATCAGTTATTTGAACATTTCATCATAAGTTATCACAGGATTGCAAGATACTGCATCACTGAAGACAGATTTCGATTTATCTGTTCGACCATTTTTGCTTTTTGCTGGGAAGTACAACATTACTTCTGACTTGAAGTGACAGATGTGCACTGGAGCACCCAGCTCAACAACTGGTTTGTCCAACCTAGAAATTTAAAAGACAGACAATTTTACCCCAAGAGCAATATCCTTAACTGCACAAACAAACCAGTAGTTATTTCCGTGTTTGGTTCAACAATGTGCATGAACTTTGTTTCTTCTCTTATGTAATTGATGAAATCTCACCAACATTCTGGTTTAACAGATTTTAATGTAACACGCTGTGCGACTATCACAAACTTAGTTCCAAAATTATTACATACTCTAAAATCTAAAGATGTACAAGTTTTTTTAAACATGACAACATAATGATAAATGCCTGTATGTAATGCTTCTTGTAGTTCTGCTTACCATATTAGCACTATGTAATGTAACTGTTTAACTAAGTAATAAAAGTTATTGCATTAGCAGAAAAATAAAAAGTTGAAAATATATACACATGACAAAATGTCTGCTTATAAAAGTATGCTGCAACATTCATCTTTTAGGAGTAGCTGCACTGTGTTGCAAACACATCTTCCTAAGTTTCCTTGCATGTGTAGCCTTCAGCATCTAGCCGTCTCACAGCTGCTTGGAATAATGCAGGGGTGGGAGAAGCCAGAACACACAGCAGACGCTACTGTGCTCATGGAGTGTGAGTGCGCTCTGGGAGCACAAATGGTGGTCAACCCTATAACAGGAGGAACAGTAAAACATTTTTAAGAGGAAATTAAGACTCTCAGTAAATTTAAACTGAGTTGGCATGCCAGGGGTCAAACCAGCCTTCCATATGTGGTATCTGAGATGGCGTAAGGTTAAAAATGTGGCAAAAGAGAACTTCCCAACCCATTCTGCAACCAGCATATCCATAACAATGAAGGTCACAGAGAAAAGAAGGAAATCCACTCTGAAGGATAAAACTTAAAACTTTTTTTACAGTTTTGACATTATCAGCTAGGATTTCAAGAAGTGACTCAGCTAGTGCAAAGCTCATCAATGGGGCAGCTTCTTGTTGGATGCATCCATGGTTCAAATTGATGCGACCAAAATGGACACGACAGCGGATTGTGCCTGCCAAGGCCCACTCACTGAGACTGGCGAAACTCAGACTTTCAGTCATCTGTTACCTCCAGACCCATCGCGAGCCCCTTCTGTATCCAACAACAATACCCAGTTCAAAGTATGGAACTTTTATTTTGCCATGTCCCTTCTGACACTCACCTATCCTGCTCTGCATCCTACACAGTTGGCACCAGAACTGGGATCCTATCCACTATTCAATCTCAAGGGTGATTGCAAAATTTTGTGGTTCATCTTTGACACTTTGCATGGCTGCTTAGAAAGAGTCACCACTCTTATGAGCCAGGAGCTGCAGGTGCACCTTAGCATATGAACAGATGTGCCACATCTGCGCGTTCCACTGCACCTGAGGCAGAGTCCACTGCATCACTTGCTGCTTGATGCAGAGTCTTGCAACAAGTGCACTGAGCCGCACCATGCAGCTAACCACAGAACAAGGGTTCACTGCATATGAGTTGTGCTGCTAGGGCCTATATGACAGCTGTGGCTGCCAGTGTGTGATGGCCAGAAATTTCCTGTGAATAACTATCTGCACGTAGGGGCTGTGCAAATCACACATTGGGTAGGCCCTGCCACATGCTTGGGCACACTGTCCAAGTCTGTCTTGCCATGCCACCACCAACCAGCAACAGCCATCCACTGCTGCCATGGCCGGGCACGCTATGCACCAGTTGTATGCCAACGCTGGGCATCGTAGTCAACACAGTTCACATGCAAGCAGAGTGCAAATTATGCCACCACCCAGAGATGCTATCCCATCACTGACTGTGCAGCTGCCCTCGCAGCCACACTGCTTACCCGTGCACTAAGCTGCTGCCACCTAGTTGTGCAGCCCACAACAAGCAGCATTCTGTTGCCCTTACCTGGGCAACAGTCATGCCACCACATGCAGCTGTGGGTTCTTTCTCAGGCATAGCCCATATGTTCAGCCCAACAGTTCAGGCTTCAATGTGAGAGCCTCTCTTCCTTAAGCCGTTGCAGCCAGCAACCACTGCCTGGTCCATACCATGTCCATGCTGGTTCCATGTGCCTATAGTAACAGCACCAACATGCATGTTGCTGCCGTCACCAAATGCACATCATGTCGCACTGTGCCATGACTGGGTAAGTACCTTCGAACTTCTGATTAATGAGAGCAAATGGGGACACACAGATCAGGAAATTACAGTTTTAAATGGAAAAATTCAGGGATTACTAACTATGTTGATTATTTTGTGATATAGTCATTAGGAAGAGGTTCATTTTGACTTGTTAAGAGCGGCAATTTTGTAGGCAGAACATTTAGTTGGTACTTGTGGAACTTGATTGCATTACATTTGCCACACTGTTTTACTTAATGAATGTGACAAACAGTAGGAAGGACACTGCATTGAACAGCATTAAGTACATGTGTAGGTTTTTGAATTTTACTCTTAAGTTGTTTTCTGATAACCACTTTTCATGCATAGTTGATGGCTGAGGGCTCCAGAACCTTGCAGCTGGCAAGATGTGGCTTAGTGACCAGATAGTTCAAGCTGGTCATTACATTTTCTTCTTTCACTTCCCTCCTGTTTTCTTTCATCGTTCTTGTAAGTGTGATTTCAAACCTTGATGTGCATAAATCCACCCTCCCTCCCCTGAAGAGACATAGGGGCTGGAAAGATTTGTGCTCCCCCCATCCACTACTCTATGTCTGGGCGGAATCAATGTCATCTGTGGTTGGTTTAAAAGGAGGGGAGGGGGGAAGGACCAAACTGCGAGGTCATCGGTCCCTTGTTCCCATTAGAACAATTACCCAAGGGAAAGAAGGAAACAAAGACGTACAGCACAATAACAGCAGAAAGTAAGAACCAGAAGAACAACAGAAGGACAACAAACACTACAATGGACAAAACAAGGTGAGAAAACCACAGAGCAATGCAAGAAACTGGGAGAAGAGACTAAAAACAAGAAAGCAAATTACCATGGCTGGATGACCATGAGAATAAAAATGGAGGAGCCAGCCACTCTGCAACACATTAAAGCCTCCACCCTAAAAGCACTAGGGTGGAGGACACAGAGGGACAAACGACATGCGCTAAAACTCAGATCAAACGATAAAACCCACCCTCACGAACAAAACGTAAAACTAAAGCTGCTGTTGAGGCATTGTTGCCGAACACCAAAGGTAGGGTGCTGGGGAAGTTAAAAGTCTGCCACAGAGCAGCTAAAAGAGGACAGTCCAGAAAGAGGTGGACGACTGCCATATGTGAGCCACAGCGACACTGAGGTGGATCCTTGCGACAGAGGAGTTAACCACGTGTGAGCCATGTGTGGCCAATGCGGAGCCGACAAAGGACATCCGATTCCCTGCGAGACGCCCACAGGGAAGACTTCCACACGTTCACAGTCTCCTTAATGATTGCAATTTGTTGTGCATACTGTTATACCAATCCATCTCCCAAAGCCGAAAAACCTTGCGGCATAAGACAGAATGCAGGTCAGTTTCAGAGATGCCCATCTCCAGGAGCAGTTTCCACATAGCCTGTTTGGCGAGCCAATCGGCAAGTTTCTTGCCTGGGATTCCGACGTGTCCTGGAGTCCACACAAACACCACTGAAAGACTGGACCGATCAAGGGAATAGATGGACTCCTGTATTGTCGCTACCAAAGGACGACAAGAGTAGCACTGGCTGATAGCTTGTAAGCTGCTCAGGGAGTCAGAGCAGAGAAGAAATGACTCACCAGAACAGGAACAGATGTACTGAAGTGTGCGAGATTTGGCCACAAGCTATGCAGTGAACACACTGCAGCCAGCGGGCAAGGAATGCTGTTCAATATGGCCTCTGTGGACAAAGATGAAGCCAACATCACCATCAGCCATCAAACCATTGGTGTAAACAACTTCAGAGCTCCTGAACACACAAAGAATTGAGAGGAAGTGACAGCGGAGAGCAGCGGGATTAACAGAGTCCTTAGGGCCATGCAAAAGGTCCAGACGAAGCTTCGGCAGAGGTGTACACCATGGAGGTGTACTTGAATGGACCTCAAATAGATGTGGTAAAGGGAAGGACTCCAGTTCAGAGAGAAGGGATTGCACGCGAACCGCAATCATGAGCCCTCACCTGGGCCGCCGATGGGGGGTGAGCAGTTGGGCATGTCGGATCTGCAATGAAGAGACTCTGGACTCCACCAGGACGCTGGTCACTGGACTCTTTCTAAAAGCTCCCGTCGCTAGGCGAACACCACAGTGGTGCACTGGGTCGAGTAAACGCAATGCTGTGGGCACCACCAAATCGTAAACCAGACTCCCATAGTCAAGGCGGGATTGAACAAGGGCTTTGCAGAGCTGCAGCAGCATAGAGCAATCTGCATCCCAGTTGGTGTTGCCCAGGCAGCACAGAGCATTGAGGTGCTGCCAGCGCGTCCACTTAAGCTGACAATAGTGAGGTAGCCAAGTCAATCAGGCATTGACAATAAGTCCTACGAATTGATACGTCTCCACTACAGTGAGTGCATTGTCATTAAGATAAAGTTCAGGTGCCGGATGAATGGCACGATGCTGACAGACGTGCATGACACACTACTTTGCAGCTGAAAACTGGAAGCCATGGGCTAGAGCCCATGACCGCGCTTTGTGAATGGCTCCCTGTAGGTGCTGTGCAGCAACACCAGTACCGGAGGAGCAACAAGAAATGCAGAAGTCATCCCCATACAGAGAAGGGGAGACCAACAGCCCTACAGCTGCTGCTACACCATTAATGGCCACTAAAACTAAAGATACACTCAATGTGGAGCCCTGCAGAATGCCATTTTCCTGAATACGGGAGGAACTATGGGAGACACTAATTTGGACACGGAAAGTACGGAGCGAAAGGACGTTTTGGATAAAAAATGGAAGTGGGCCCCGGAGACCCCACTCATACAATGTGGCAAGGATATGATGTCACCAGGTCGTGTCGTATGCTTTACGTAAGTCAAAAAAGACGGCAACCAGGTGTTGGCGTCTGGAAAACACTGTTCGGATGGCAGACTCGAGAGACACAAGCTTATCAGTTGTAGAGCAACCCTGGCAGAAGCTGACCCGACATGGAGCCAGTAGGCCACGTGACTCCAGAACCCAACCCAACTGCCGACACTATACGTTCCATCCGCTTACAGAGAACGTTGGTGAGGCTGATGGGCCAATAGCTATCCACATCAAGCGGGTTTTTACTGGGTTTGAGCACCGGAATGATGGTGCTCTCCTGCCACTGCAATGGAAAGACACCATTGCACCAGATCCGGTTGAAGATGATGAGGAGATATCGCTTGTAGCCAGACGAGACAAGTTTAATCATCTGACTGTGGATCCGATCTGGCCCAGGAGCTGTCAGGGCAATGTGCAAGGGCACTATGGAGCTCCCACTCTTTAAATGGGGCGTAATAGGGTTCACTATGGCATGTAGTGAACGAGAGGACTCTCCTTTCCATCCACCGTTTGAGGGTGAAAAAGGCTGGGGGGTAGTTCTCCGACGCAGAGGCTCGAGCATAGTGCTCAGCAAAGTGCTCGGCAATCGTGTTCTCTACATCTACATCTACATCCATACTCCGCAAGGCACATGACTGTGTGGCAGAGGGTACCCTGAGTACCTCTATCAGTTCTCCCTTCTATTCCAGTCTCTTATTGTTTGTGGAAAGAAGGATTGTCGGTATGCTTCTGTGTGGGCTCTAATATCTCTGATTTTATCCTCATGGTCTCTTCGCGAGATATACGTAGGAGGGAGCAATAAACTGCTTGACTCTTCGGTGAAGGTATGTTCTCAAAACTTCAACAAAAGCCCGTACCGAGCTACTGAGCGTCTCTCCTGCAGAGTCTTCTACTGGAGTTTATCTATCATCTCCGTAACACTTTCGCGATTACCAAATGATCCTGTAACGAGCGCGCTGCTCTCCGTTGGATCTTCTCTATCTCTTCTATCAACCCTATCTGGTACGGATCCCACACTTCTGAGCAGTATTCGAGCAGTGGGCGAACAAGTGTACTGTAACCTACTTCCTTTGTTTTCGGATTGCATTTCTTTAGGATTCTTCCAATGAATCTCAGTCTTGCATCTGCTTTACCGACTATCAACTTTATATGATCATTCCATTTTAAATCACTCCTAATGCCTACTCCCAGATAATTTATGGAATTAACTGCTTCCAGTTGCTGACCTATTTTGTAGCTAAATGATAAGGGATCTATCTTTCTATGTATTCGCAGCACATTACACTTGTCTACATTGAGATTCAATTGCCATTCCCTGCACCATGCGTCAATTCGCTGCAGATCCTCCTGCATTTCAGTACAATTTTCCATTGTTACAACCTCTCGATACACCACAGCATCATCTGCAAAAAGCCTCAGTGAACTTCCGATGTCATCCACCAGGTCATTTATGTATACTGTGAATAGCAACGGTCCTATGACACTCCCCTGCGGCACACCTTAAATCACTCTTACTTCGGAAGACTTCTCTCCATTGAGAATGACATGCTGCGTCCTGTTATCTAGGAACTCCTCAATCCAATCACACAATTGGTCTGCTAGTCCATATGCTCTTACTTTGTTCATTGAATGACTGTGGGGAACTGTAGCGAACGCCTTGCGTAAGTCAAGAAACACGGCATCTACCTGTGAACCCGTGTCTATGGCCCTCTTGAGTCTCGTGGATGAATAGCGTGAGCTGGGTTTCACACGACCGTCTTTTTCGAAACCCATGCTCATTCCTACAGAGTAGATTTCTAGTCTCCACAAAAGTCATTATACTCAAACATAATACGTGTTCCAAAATTCTACAACTGATCGACGTTAGAGATCTAGGTCTATAGTTCTGCACATCTGTTCGACGTCCCTTCTTGAAAACGGGGATGACCTGTGCCCTTTTCCAATCCTTTGGAACGCTACGCTCTTCTAGAGACCTACGGTACACTGCTGCAAGAAGGGGGGCAAGTTCCTTTGTGTACTCTGTGTAAAATCGAACTGGTATCCCATCAGGTCCAGGTGTTTGCATCGGTAGAGAGCGTGCCATTGATGTTGGGGTCTGGTACCCAAAAAGAAGTCTGATCTTTGTCCAGACTTGGGAAGATGACATATTTCAGCCAATGATCGACACTTACCTCTCCCAACACGCCTGTTTCCGTCATTTTAGAAGCAGGTAAACGCGGGCACGAAGCCGCGTAAAGGCTATTAGATGCTCTAGGGAAGGGCACTGTTTATGTCGCTGTAGAGCTCGCCGACACTCTAATTGCCTCAGCGACTTTCCGCGACCACCAAGGGACTGTCTTTTGCCGGAGGCACCCTAAAGAACGAGGTATCACATTTTCCGCTGCAGAAACTATCGTCGTAGTGACCTGCTCAATCACAACATCGATGGCAAAACGTAGGGGAGAATCAACAGTGACAGCAGATGTGAATACTACCCAGTCTGCCTTGTTTAAAGCCCATCTGGTTAGGTTTCTGTGGGTATGACGACAGGGGAGTGACAGGGAGATGGGGAAGTGGTCACTACCACACAGGTCGTCATGTGCTCTCCAGTGGATAGATGGGAGAAGTCCTGGGCTGCAAATTGGTAAATCAATGGCCGAGTAACTACCATGAGCCACACTGAAATGTATGGTGGCCCCAGTATTTCAGAGGCAGAGGTCGAGTTGGGACAGTAAATTTTCAACGTCTCTACCACGGCCAGTAAGCATGGTGCTACCCCACAAGGGGTTATGGGCGTTAAAATCTCCAAAAAGTAAAAACGTTTAGGGAGATGATCAATCAGGGCAGCTGATACATTCGGGGGTACCACACCATCTGGAGGGAGATATAGGTTGCAGACCGTTATTTTCTGCGTCATCCGTATACTGACAGAGGAGTATGAAGGGGCACAGATTCACTACATACCGAATTCAGGACATAAACGCAAACTCCACCTGATACTCTATTATATTCGCTACGGTTCTTGTAATATCCCCTGTAACTATGAAGGACAGTGGACCGCATTGCCGGGAACCGGGTTTTCTGGAGAGCAATGCAGAAAGCAGGTGTAAAGCTTAACAGTTGCCAAAGCTCAGCCAGGTGGTGGAAAAACCACCGCAATTCCACTGGAGGATGACATGATCATGAGACTGGGAAGGCATGAAACACTGAATCAGTCTCCGGGACTGAGGATGACTGAAGTCCTACGACCAGCTGCTTTAGGGCTCTTCAGCCTCTGGCAGGTGTCATCTTTCCCACGAGCAGAAACCTGGGAAGGAAGTAACCCCAAGGGACCCAATCGTAGCAAGAGGAGCCGAGGAAGACTTACGCTTCTCTGGCTGAGAAGTGGGACTGAGGTCCCCAATGGTTGGGAGGGACAGTGCTCCGAGGTAGGTGAGCAACAGGGAGGGAAGTGTCCCCCCATCATCAAGAGGGCAGGTGTAGTCTTCCAGCTCTGAGAGCCAACTGCAACTCGCGGAACTGATGGGGCTAAAACTGTTCTTGTAGGGGCGGCATAACAGGGGGTCATAGTCACAGGATGTAGGTGCTCAAATTACCTCTCAGTGTAGGTCAGTCGGTCCAGGGTCTTGTAATTCACGATCTTCCTTTCTTACTGTAAAACCCTGCAGTTTGGTGAGCAATGGGAATGATGCTCTCCACAGCTGACACAGATGGGAGGTAGGGTACATGGAGTATTCGGATGGGGTGGACGTCCACAATCTCGACATGTGATGCTAGAATTACGGTGGGAAGACATATGGCCAAACTTCCAGCACTTAAAGAACCGCATTGCGGTAGGGATATATGGCTTGACATCACAGCAGTAGACCATCACCTTGACCTTCTCAGGTACTGTGTCACCCTTGAAGGCCAAGATGAAGGCACCACAGGCAACCTGATTATCCCTCAGAGCCCAATGGACGCGCTGGACGAAATGAATTCCTCGTTGCTCTAATTTGGCACACAGCTCATTGTCAGACTGCAAAAAAAGGACCCTGTGGAATATAATAGCCTGGGCCATATTTAAGCTCTTATGAAGCGTGATGGCAACGGAAATATCCCCCAGCTGGTCACAAGTGAGTAATGCCTGTGACTGGGCAGAGGATGCCGTTTTTATCAAATCTGACCCTGACTGCATTTTGGACAAGCCCTCCACCTCCCCAAACTTGTCCTCTAAATTCTCTACAAAAAACTGAGGCTTCATCGAGACAAAGGAGTCCCCATCAGCTCTCGTACATAAGAGGTACTGGGGTGAATAAGGTTTCTGCCTTCCTTACTGGCATTCCTCCCATGTTGTGGCCAGGGAGGGGAATGATGTAGGATCGTACTTCCTTGCAATGTACTGAGACTTTGAATGCTTACAGACTGCTGGCGTTTGATCACCAGCAAGTGATGACATGATATGCTTCATCCTACCTGATGCCACCCACTCCGACCAGGCACCCTCCCCACGGGCGCCACCCTGCCGCAGCAAAGGCCACTGGCAGGATGGCCATTGCCGTGAGTCCAGTGCAACAGGCTGGCGGCATCTCCTCCTTGGCATACATGGGAGTTAATGGCACAGGCATCAGCAGAGCAATAACTGTGTAGTCATGGAGCTACAACCAATAGGGTACATGGCAGCCCCACCACAATGGACTGGCTACCGCGCTAGATATGAGGTGCAAAGTATTCCACGGTTCTCGTCGACACAGAAAACAACACTGCATAGTGGGTGGAGGCACCCAGGAAGGTGTCCTCGCTCAAGAGATGGAGTATGAGCAGAACTGCAATGCCATGATGAGAAAGTGGGCTAAAGATCTCAATGCACGATGTAAGGTGCACCTTCCCCAGTTGGCTCACTCTTCAGGAAAATTTTGAAAAATGGAGGTCAAACCCTACAGGGACCATCACATAAAGGCTGAAATGTGTGAGACTCCTTTTAGTCGCCTCTTACGACAGGCAGGAATTCCTCGGGTCTATTCTAACCCTCAGGCCCGCAGGGGATGTCATCTGTGTGGACAGGACATGGCTTTAATATTTAAACATTGATGGGAGTGAAGTTTTGTTTCAGGTTAAGGTATACATATCACATAGGTGTATAGGTTTTGAAAGGAAGCCATGAACTATTAAGTTTCTCAATCTTGGTTGCATCTATTCAAGTATTTGTGAAAGTACGTGGCACTAGACCTTCTCTTTGTCACTGGTAGTTGCCAATCAAAATGAAAATGGAACTCTGCACGAACAGTTACGGGTTTTATGAGGGATGATTATGGGAAAGCTGAGTACCTTATATTGAATGGAGTATTATACGAAACATGATATATAGTGGGAATTTAATTAATTAATTAACATGGACACAATATTACATAAAGGATAGACTATTATTCACCTTACAGCAGAGGTGCTAAGTCACAGATAGACACCACATGATAGGATATGCAATCTGGGTGGTGGGCATGACAACTAACAAGCCGGATGTCTGCACGAATGGCCAATGACAGTCTGTGGTCAAGAAACATCTGGATCACCCAGTTGTCAAGCACAGTGCCCAACACAGTGTTCTTCATTTTAATGACTGCTTCACAGCCTTTGCCATCTGGATCCTTCCAACCAACACTAGATTTTCTGAATTGTGCAGGTGGGAACTCTCCAGCACTACACAACCCTTGACTCCACCAACACACCCATTGTCGTTTTACTTCTCTCCTTTTCCACTACCCCCCCCCCCCCCCCCCGCCCCCTCAGTCTAATGTGCAGACTGTACTTAGCTACCCTAATCTCTCTCCACCTTGCATCACCATATGCTCCCACAAGCAGCATTTCACAGCCCCCCAAAAGCTTACTTGTTTGACAGTCTGGTGGGCCTATCTGTCCTTTTCATAATATAGTCATTAATGAAGTGATGACTAGTGTGAAGATGAGGATACAAGTTTCAGCTGGAATGGCAAGTAGGATAACGTGAAGAAGTGTTCTTTTCTTTCTGCTGTAGCACCCATAGGTCAGTGCTGGGTAGCTAAGCAACTTGTCAGGTAGTTAGTTTCCAGTACTAACAATATGAAATTTGATGATTTTACTTTTGTGTGGAGCCACAGAGAAATTAAACTTTTAGAAATATATAACCACCATTTGAACTGTACAACAGGTTTTATTCCACAATCTGAATTTCAACCTAATCACTATTCTAAGGCTTTAGTTAATTTTATTTTTGTTCATTGTACTGCACTCCCCTTGATTCAATTACATTGTTGTAGGTGTTTTATGCTAATGAATGGAAATGTTTTGGAGGTTAATGTTTTGTGCTGTTCCCATTTAGTAACTGATAATGCTAAGAAAATAGCTAAAAAAGCTTTTGTAGGTCAGTGGACTTATTTAGTTGGTCACCTAACTTTATACATTTTAAGTTGTGAGCTTTGTGGTATCAATCCAGTTTTCTTTTGCGAGATCTTTCATTCATCATGTGTGTTTTAAGTTATAGCTTTTCTCTAGCTAAGAATTCATATAGGTCAATGTACTGCTTTAGCCAATTCTCATATACTGCCTGGGTTTTAACCATTGATGACTGCTGTGAGGAAGACTTTCCATGTGTATATCCACTCACAGTTGCCTTTTACATCCTCTGAAGATTTGAGCGATAGTACATATTAATGAGCATTGCTACAAGTAGCCTAGTCTTCTTACAAAGGACCAATCTATAAGTATAAGAATGCATGTTTCTAGGCATTCAAAGGTATCCTTACTCATTTGTCGTATAAGTTAGTATAAACCTTTGATAAAAATTGAATATCTTTCCCAGAAGCTCATGTTTGTGAGTATCTGGGTAAATTGCCATGGAGTACCCAATTGTGTTGATGTTCACGGAGTATCCAAATTGGGTGAGACGTTTCTCTCGTTTTCACATCTTCCAGCACCATACATGATACTATGCATTTTCTCTATTTTTCCATTTAATGTAATTTCACATTCATGCATCAGTTGCACTGTCATAAGTAAGACTTTCACTCTCACTCGTGTAAAGTCATTTAAGCTATACAAAATATATGATATGGCTCACATTGGGAAAGCAGAAAAACCCTGTAGATTGAGAAAGTTTCCGAGTCAAGTGAGCAATTTGGGTAAAAAATTAGGATTCTCATTATTTTTGTACTAACTGAGCTCTTAAGATGGGAGTAGGCTTCAACCTTAGAAATACATATGCATTACAGATGTGTGAAATTTAAGGATTTGTGCACCTCCTATTTTCCCGTAACATCGCATGTAACACGCAAAGGCAACAATCAGTGCAGCAGGAAAAAGATCTAAATGTGTGAACTTTGTGGAAGCGAGTTTTTATTTCAGGACCAGAACAGACACAATGCAAGTGTCTAGGCACTAAAAGGAAACCTGCACACTTGTCTTAAAATGTGTTGAAATTGTCATGCACAAAATCAATGTCAAACTTGAAGCTGCTTTTAGTGGTAATTTCACAGAAGATATGAGTTGAAGTATACAGTACTGAAACAGACATCTTAGCTGGTAGTGCAAATGCGTGAGATGCTTCAATACTACTATTAGTTATGATGAGAGATTTGTATTATTATTATTATTATTATTATTATTATTATTATTATTATGTGATTTTTCAGAGCTTTATGATGATACAGACGATGAACATGTTAAGAGTCGAAGCTGCCAAATGCTGACCCAGGCAACCATATGTGATGCACAAACGCACCAGGTACTGTTCAAATGCTAACCTGAGCCATGTCAAAGCTTAACAGTGAGCTCCTGGGGGAATATACAGCTCTGGATGTTATAAGAATCATATGTTTAGTTGGAATATGGCATTTGCCATCAGGCATAGCTCCACCACCATATTTTTAGTTATCATGAAAGATGCACATGAAGGGTTTTATGACTGATTAATGTGTTTATGAAGTTTCCATTATGAAGTAAAAGTGAACTTTCCTCTGGTACCCTGAGCAAGCTACTGAAGCGAAGGCCTAAACTGAGCTGCTGTAAAACAACTAAAATTGATGTACCACCACATGCAAACCATTAATAATTTTAACTTTCTTTTAAAGAGGTGTTTTGTGTTTGTAGTCTGTGACATGGAGTGTATGATGGTTATTGTATTCATTTAACTGCCTCGTTACTTCGCTTTTTGGTATGGAAATGGATATATTAGTTTATTCTGTTGCAAGTTCTTTTTATGAAGCATGATGATGTTCTGATTCTAAATGTCCAATGCCAACCACATACTGAAGCCATTTTAATTCTGCATTAAACTCTCTACACAATTAATCAAGATTTTACTTTCAAGTAAGTTTCAAGTTTTATCGACCTGAGGCGGACTCTCCTTTGAATTTGCTATCATTGTCTTCTGACGAGATCTTAGTGGGTCATACATTGTGCTATTAAGTGCTACAAGCTCAGTCTTTTTGTAACAACTTATATTGCAGCTATCAGCAATTTTATGAAGTCCATATGGCTTTAGGATATTAGTTTGTATATTTTTTGGATTATCTAGAACACACTTCAGATTTTTATATTTTGGGTATTATGTATTCTCTGTCACTGACAAGGGTGTATCATGTTTGTCATGCAATCTACATGTTTACGACCTGCTCCTTAACTGTGAGCAGTCTCACAGGATGAGCATTGTTTGACACGTACGTATGTCTCTCAGCAGAATTCCAGCGTTTTGCTCCTAAACTACCTCTCAGAATTGTTTAGTGTTTAGTTTTACTGCTGTGTGTTGAACACCAGGCCCATCTTACTGCAGAACCTTCTATTTTTAAAGTACATTTTCAATATTTCACATGGATTACTACAACTGAAATTCTCAATGATTGTCTATAGTTAATGTTGTGTTAAGCTAAATTCAATATGTCTCCTGCTTTGACATATCTATTTCTATTCGTCCTTCAAGGTATTGCTTGTAAAGGTTAAAAATAGTACACAATCTTTCTGGTTCACTGCTACTTTAGAATGGAAGACTCCTTCACTCCTGTTTCTCATTGTAACAATCACATGAGTGTAAGCTTTCCTGCACCTGTTGCCTGCTGCCCTGCAGACTGTGGGCAGTTATCAAAGTAACTTCGACAACAAGCACACACCTGCTGCTGCGAGAATTGCCGAGAGGCGCATCCCCCCCCCTCCCCCCCACCCTCCTGCACGTTGTAGTGCGCTGCCTCCCTCCTTCATCCTTTCCACCCTCTGAGACATAGCTACTGCCATAAGGGGCAATTCCTTTCACTATTCTGGCAGCTATTATGAATTTGTAGCCTATCACAATCCTCTGCCTCTTATCCCCATGTGGTCTCTGTTGACATGCAAAATTGACAGCTCCCAGCCTCCTGCAAATTCTTGCATGTAGATGTCATGTTTTGAACAAACGTAGCCTTCTAATATTTTGAATATTATTTGTGAACTGGTTACATTCTTTCCTTGCCTTTACATAATGTTCATAAGGACTATGACAAAAGCAAAATGACAAAATAGGACATTTTGTGATTTTGCTTAGTATTTAAGTAACAAACTATCTACCCATCACAGATTTTTGTTTGGCACTTAAGATTAGCTAGCCTGTTAGTAATGTAGAAGATACGTGGTTACATTTTATAAACTTTAAGTACCTCATGGGGTACTTAAGATTTTACGTTGGACTGATAAACCATAATCTTAACTTTATCTGCCAGTAAATAACTCTAAAACCCAGGATAATTTCTCCTAGGTCTACTTTGTTATCTTTACGCTTTCAGTGGACTTGACAGATAAGATGGATGCAACACTGTTCCCAATTAGCACATAATTTCTTGGCCATTTACAGCATAAAACCACAGTGGAATATAATACCTTTGACCAAATTTCGATTCCTGCGAGGATATTATCTAGTTTGTTGTAGCTTCACAATGCCCATGACAGAGGGGCATCCTAATTTTATTAGCAAGGATCCATTCTGCTTTTTGTTTGAGTGACCTCCCAGAACTTCCCGTCAATTTCCTCCACAAAAAGTAATGGCTTATTATTTAAAAGTTCAGCATCGGTCCTGCTACATAACAGGAACCGAGGCACATCTCGCTATTGTTTGACAGGTTGGTTTTCATTTCGATTCATACATAATGAGAGAAACTTATTGGGATTATATCCTTCTGCATTAAAGTGAGTCAACTGCTTTGACTAGACTGCTAGCGACATATGGCCACCAGCATCGTTCTCTTGTTGTGACTGGTCTTCTGTAATGCCATCCACTCCAACCAGGGGCTCTCCTTATGGGTGCCACCCCTCCTGGCATGGAGGTCATTGTCTGGGAGTCCCTATGTCCCCCGCAAGACAGAAACATACTCATCAGCATTCACACACCAAAACTGTGTTCAGTGCATAGTCAAGGAGCTACCACTGTACAGGTACCAGACAGCCACTCACAAGGACTGTCTACCGTGTAGAGTATTAGGCAAGCCCTGTGCTACTGAAAAGATAAATAAATAAAAAATAAATACAAAATCTGAAAATAATGTTGAGGTCAAACCCAGAAATGGGGCCATTTATAAATAAACTGAAAGGGGTCATATATAAAAACTGAAAGCAGATACCGGATGTATGGCAGATATGATATCAAATAAGGTATATCTTGAAAATCAAGTCAAAGAAAAAGAAATAGTCAGGTAATAGAATTGTGACATAGGATGAAAAAATGCTGCAGCAGCTAAGGCCCCTATGCTCACCATGCACATACAAAAGAGTTAAAGAGGTCCCTGGGATGATTGAACAAGGGCTTATACCTCACTTCCCCAAAGCAATTTACAGCAGGTCTAAAAGTCCACCAATCAAAAAAACTGAAACATACCTAGTGTGTCTACTACTGCTGATTGTGAAAACTGGAGGGAAAATCTTGCCTTATCTGCCATGCAGGCCTGACTGTGGCACCAGACCACCTGTTTGGGCCACTAAAATGTTATCACCACTTATAAGATACAGAAACTCTGGAAAATTTTGATTCTAATGGTTGGCAAAACAGTAACACATCAAATAAGTTTTACTGCATAGGGGTGCATGCCCTTGTTGAAAAATCAGTAAAAATTTGACGGGTAAATTATACAAGAAAGTGAAAGATTACTCACAAATGTTGAAACTTCACTCAAATTCCTTGTAAATTGAAAGCGAACTAAATCAAGGGGAACCACTTTCAGAGTGGTCCTCACATATATGAAAACCAAACTTTCAAAAGATTGCGATGAGCTACTGACAATGTAGATTTAATGCTGTAATGGAAAATTGTAGGATGTCTTGGAGTGCTGATCCTTGGCTGTTATAAAAAGCTTTTTCAGATAACATGGAAAAAACAGTTACTGTTCAGTCTGAGTGCCGTATTGTGTAGATTTCTAACTAAGTAGTCACTTAAAGAGAATAGCAAGTAGCATTGCAACAAAATTCCAGTATTAATACATAAATACTAAATACCTTGACAGGCCATTAATTTCTTGTTGTCTTGTAGATGCATTCATTGAAATAGGTGGTATCACTTCATCTGGCGCTAATCGTGGTGCATCAGGAAAGACTCTGCAAGAATCACACAGTGTATTAAAATTTACCTTTAAGATATTGGCATATTCCAGCACTAGATGAAAAGTGACAATAGTGGATTCACTATAAAGCATTTTTCAATAGGCATATGATGAGACACTCCTTAAATGCTTTCAAGCTACAGTGCCCGACAACTTTCAATGCACGAGGTAAGGCAATAAGGCTTGTGTTATAAGTGCACTGACAATATACTAAAAACACATATGGATACAAAGCACAGTAGAAAAATGAGATTGGGACTCAGATGAAATTGTGTACGTATGGAGCCCGCACAACAGAACTACTCTACCAAAGGCTTCTGCCTAAACAGACTGTTACAAGCACACAAAGCAGTCTTTATGTGCTGTACAGCAACAGTTTAGCTTACACAATGTTACCACCACATTTTTTTATGTATCTCTAACATGCATTAACTTATAAGCATGTGTGTAGAAAAGGAGGAGGAACAAAATGAAATGGATGTAGATTTATTAACAGTTGACAGCAGCACAAAAAGTTGACAGTATCAGTGCACGAATCAGTTTGCAGAGTAGTTCTGATTGTGTTACTTTGTATATAATGTAAGCTGAGGGTTGTCTTACTCCCCAAGAAGGAACAATGTTGAAATTTTCCTCCTCCTACATGAAAGGAGACATGTAACAGAAAAGTCGACCCATCAGCCTGTTCCATGTAAGGCATTAAAATTATCAGCAACCAGACGGGGAAAAAAATGAAGACTGTACAAACATCCATTGAGAAGCAGAGCATTGCTTCATACTACGTCAGTGTGTGCTGCAGCTTCCATATGACTCTCCAGGATAGTGGGAAATTCAGTACTGGAATCAAAGTCAGGCAAGGAACTTTAGTCTCACAACACTAAACTGGGGGAATGGAAGAATATGCATGAACAGAACATATGTAAATTGCCATTTTGTTGGGTATATTGCCCTGTTTGCCTGTGATATATATTAACTTCAACAATGAATGGAAGTTGATAGAACGGATTTAAAAGGAGGCCTTAAAATTTTAATTAATGACTTTTTGAGGCTGTTAAATAAATACTTTGTAAAGAAAACAGAACAAATCAAGAATGAAGTAACAGAACCAGCTGTCAAGTTTTTGTACCTAGGTTACTTGAATGCGACTAAATGGACAGAAAAAGTAATGGTATGGAGTGCTTTTGGTAAACTATATACATACTGTTAGAACATGAGGTGTGCTGTAGCTGTTTAGCTATAAATATAAACAAAACATTTTCAAATAATAATGCTTCTGAATGACAAATCCAACCTATGTTTGATTACAAATTCTGTAACTGCCTATACAAACTGTTTAAAGCAGGTTTGATGTTATAGATAGGCCATTTCTGAAGTCATGACCATTTACGCATAGAAATTCTAACATCACGGTTTCCTTCCCATTAAAACAATCACACAATCTAAAATGACAAAATAAAATAAAGAGTAGCATAGAACAAAGAAACTTTGCAACAGTATTTTGTTTGTTATATAACTTCTATGTGTGCAAATAATTACCTTCTAAGTAAGATAACAGCACGCCGAGCAATAGTATCTTCAGGCCTCACACAATGTGTAATTTCATCTGCTGCGAAGCCACTGTGTACAGAAAAAAACATTACTGCAGTTTTGCAGTATTAACAATTTACTTTGACAGTGTTAACCATAAAAATTATAATTAACAGTGTGTTTAAAATACCTTGGCTATTTTCAAATTTGCCAAGAGATGGTTACTAAAGGTAGCTATACAGGTTGATGTAAATATGTACAATAGCTCAATACTATACAGTTCCCACTAACTGCTCTAGCAAATAATATACCAATGGATATAACTGCATATAACAATACTAAACTAATGCAGACTGAAGCTTCAGTCATGTATGTCATATAGTGAATAAGCTTCATCATGTGTGTCAAAAGAACCTCACCTACCAAACTTGTGCAGCCTATGACTGGTTAAGTTTTATTATCTCATTAAATCTATTTTTTAGTTGACATTTCACACCTTGGATCTAATTTCCTTTCATCATACACTTAACAGGACCCAAATTTTATTATGCTATTCATGTACATCTTGAAATGATGGTAGTAATATGTGTTAAATTTAAAATAACATTTCCAGTTAATCTCAGAATTGAGGGGCATTTTTTCAAAACTCAACATATTAAAAAAAATTGAGATGGGCATGGTAATGGCTTAATGTCGACCTTTTACATCAATCCCCGAACCAAGTTTTAGCAAAAGTCAAATACTGCTGAGTGTATGAACGCTCCAAGTCACAAGCTTTTAGCAAAACACGATACAGGCATTCTAACAGTTGCAGCAAAAGTTGACAAATGAAATGCAATATAATTACTCTCTAGTGTCTCGGCTCTTTCCCCAGCAAGCAGTTAACAATAATGAAACATACTGGGTGTACTAAGCGATGTTCTCATTGTTTTAACTGGTGGAAATAGTATTGCAACCATATTTTGTCGTCTAACACCTGCAGCTTACTTTCCGACAAATATTCACTTGACGCTTAAGTGTATGTCTACAAAGAAGTACTGAAAGCAGATGTAGAGTGGATGATGATCCTTGCGATTCTGAAAATGCATACAACCCAAAGAATGTTCTGATAGGAGAAAATCGTGAGTGAAGAAGAGCTTACATTGACCTCAAACCAAAAGCAAAAAGTGTAAAAAGGAACCTAGCATTAAATGCAATCATGAACTCGAGGTTTTGTCTTCAAAAGCTAAAGGAATGAAATGGTGCAAAGTTGTTTAACTCTGCTGCAAAGATATTCCCCACTTTCACCACCACGTGACATCATCATTAAGGATACAGGGTACTTTCAAATGGTGGGAAAATTGAAATATTTTTAATGACTTTATCAAATTCTATTGTCTTTCCTATATACAGGGTGTTGCAAAAAGGTACTGCCAAACTTTCAGGAAACATTCTTCACACACAAATAAAGAAAAGATGTTATGTGGACATGTGTCCGGAAACGCTTAATTTACATGTTAGAGCTCATTTTAGTTTTGTCAGTATGTACTGCACTTCCTCGATTCACCGCCAGTTGGCCCGATTGAAGGAAGGTAATGTTGACTTCGGTGTTTGTGTTGACATGCGACTCATTGCTCTGCAGTACTAGCATCAAGCACATCAGTACATAGCATCAACAGGTTAGTGTTCATCATGAACGTGGTTTTGCAGTCAGTGCAATGTTTACAAATGCTGAGTTGGCAGATGCCCATTTGATGTATGGATTAGCATGGGGCAATAGCCGTGGTGCGGTACGTTTGTATGAGAAAGATTTCCAGAACAAAGGTGTCTCGACAGGAAGACGTTCGAAGCAATTGATCGGCGTCTTAGGGAGCACAGAACATTCCAGCCTATGACTCGCGACTGGGGAAGACCTAGAACGATGAGGACACCTGCAATGGACGAGGCAATTCTTCGTGCAGTTGACGATAACCCTAATGTCAGCGTCAGAGAAGTTGCTGCTGTACAAGGTAACGTTGACCACATCACTGTATGGAGAGTGCTACAGGAGAACCAGTTGTTTCCGTACCATGTAAAGCGTGTGCAGGCACTATCAGCAGCTGATTGGCCTCCAAGAGTACACTTCTGCGAATGGTTCATCCAACAATGTGTCAATCCTCATTTCAGTGCAAATGTTCTCTTTACGGATGAGGCTTCATTCCAACGTGATCAAATTGTAAATTTTCACAATCAACATGTGTGGGCTGACGAGAATCCGCACGCAATTGTGCAATCACGTCATCAACACAGATTTTCTGTGAACGTTTGGGCAGGCACAAATATAATAAAAGAATCCTTCACATCAGGGACATTTCCAGAGCAGATAAAACAGGCAAGAGTTGTACCTTTGCTTAAGAAAGGTAATGCATTGTTGGTGATGTCTTGATTGGGCCCCATGTTCTTCCACCTACGCTCAATGGAGCACGTTATCACGATTTCATACGGGATATTCTACCTGTGCTGCTAGAACATGTGCCTTTACAAGTACGACACAACATTTGGTTCACGCACGATGGAGCTCCTGCACATTTCAGTCGAAGTGTTCGTACGCTTCTCAACAACAGATTCGGTGACCGATGGATTGGTAGAGGTGGACCAATTTCATGGCCTCCACACTCTCCTGACCTCAACCATTTTGACTTTCATTTATGGGGGCATTTGAAAGCTCTTGTCTACGCAATCCCATGTAGAGACTCTTCGTGCTCTTATTGTGGACGGCTGTGATACAATACGCCATTCTCCAGGGCTGCATCAGCGCATCAAGGATTCCATGCGACGGAGGGTGGATGCATGTATCCTCGCTAACGGAGGACATTTTGAACATTTCCTGTAACAAAGTGTTTGAAGTCATGCTGGTACGTTCTGTTGCTGTGTGTTTCCATTCCATGATTAATGTGATTTGAAGAGAAGTAGTAAAATGAGCTCTAACATGGAAAGTAAGCGTTTCCGGACACATGTTCACATAACATATTTTCTTTCTTTGTGTGTGAGGAATGTTTCTTGAAAGTTTTACCTTTTTGTAACACCCTGTATACATTATAGGCTTTCAAATGAAAAATGACCTATATACACCAAATTTTAAAGTTACGGTCATATATGCTGCCATGCCCCCTTTATTTCTGTTACAGAAACCAGCTTTGTTTCCAGCGATTATATGTATGATACATTGTATGTGTTGGTAACAGTGCACGTTTCTAGTGTGTGTAAATGATTATCTTTGTTAGTATTTACTTTTGTTTCATTGAAGCACTTTGTTCACGTGTTACTGAATGTTTGGTGCCCTAGTGCTACATATATTTGTGGAAGTACATATCCCTTAGCGTGCAATAAATACGAACTATGCTATGCATCAAGAAATACAATAAAAGGAAATTCCATGGTAACCAGTTCACAAACAAAGCAAACCACACTGTTGAAAGTAACCTATGTATCAGTTCTTCAGGGAAAAAACTCCCACATGACACACCTCCTGGTGATTCAAATTTTTTTTGTTAATAAAGATGCTGTTTGTAGTGGATTCTTTGATAAAGGCAGTGGCGAAATGTAAACAATGTGATGATGTAGGCTGTCTGGAAATAATTGAACAACAAAGTAGCACGAAGGGTTTAGCGCCAAAACAATTTTTTTTTTTGTGTGCATATTTCGTATGACGTGGATTTGAAGTTAGTGTATGGGGAGGGGGGGGGAGCTGCTCAAATGTTTTGTGGTTTGATGGACCTTCCTTCTTCCTTCCTCCTCCTCCCAGTATATTCAGCAAGTACATCAAAATAGTTTTAGGTGCCTTGACAGTTGTGTCTAAAGCGTCTATGAAACGTGCAGTAGAAGAAACTGTAGATATTAGTGGAATCAGGGACATTGGTGATGGACTTTATGGGACATGGAAATGTCGAGGACATTGTTCCTTGAATGGTGTTTTAAGGGCTACTTCTCTGAATAATGGAAAAGTTGCTGATGTTGAGTGCTTATTTAAGTACTGCCACACCTGCCATGGTAACACTGAAGGACATATTGGACATCAGTGTTCTAAGAATTATGATAGTTACAGTGGAGGTATGGAGTGTGATGGAGCTCTAAAAATATTTCAGAGGTCGGTGCTCATTTATAACTTTATGTACACTCCTGGTAATGGAAAAAAGAACACATTGACACCGGTGTGTCAGACCCACCATACTTGCTCCGGACACTGCGAGAGGGCTGTACAAGCAATGATCACACGCACGGCACAGCGGACACACCAGGAACCGCGGTGTTGGCCGTCGAATGGCGCTAGCTGCGCAGCATTTGTGCACCGCCGCCGTCAGTGTCAGCCAGTTTGCCGTGGCATACGGAGCTCCATCGCAGTCTTTAACACTGGTAGCATGCCGCGACAGCGTGGACGTGAACCGTATGTGCAGTTGACGGACTTTGAGCGAGGGCGTATAGTGGGCATGCGGGAGGCCGGGTGGACGTACCGCCGAATTGCTCAACACGTGGGGCGTGAGGTCTCCACAGTACATCGATGTTGTCGCCAGTGGTCGGCGGAAGGTGCACGTGCCGTCGACCTGGGACCGGACCGCAGCGACGCACGGATGCACGCCAAGACCGTAGGATCCTACGCAGTGCCGTAGGCGACCGCACCGCCACTTCCCAGCAAATTAGGGACACTGTTGCTCCTGGGGTATCGGCGAGGACCATTCGCAACCGTCTCCATGAAGCTGGGCTACGGTCCCGCACACCGTTAAGCCGTCTTCCGCTCACGCCCCAACATCGTGCAGCCCGCCTCCAGTGGTGTCGCGACAGGCGTGAATGGAGGGACGAATGGAGACGTGTCGTCTTCAGCGATGAGAGTCGCTTCTGCCTTGGTGCCAATGATGGTCGTATGCGTGTTTGGCGCCGTGCAGGTGAGCGCCACAATCAGGACTGCATACGACCGAGGCACACAGGGCCAACACCCGGCATCATGGTGTGGGGAGCGATCTCCTACACTGGCCGTACACCACTGGTGATCGTCGAGGGGACACTGAATAGTGCACGGTACATCCAAACCGTCATCGAACCCATCGTTCTACCATTCCTAGACCGGCAAGGGAACTTGCTGTTCCAACAGGACAATGCACGTCCGCATGTATCCCGTGCCACCCAACGTGCTCTAGAAGGTGTAAGTCAACTACCCTGGCCAGCAAGATCTCCGGATCTGTCCCCCATTGAGCATGTTTGGGACTGGATGAAGCGTCGTCTCACGCGGTCTGCACGTCCAGCACGAACGCTGGTCCAACTGAGGCGCCAGGTGGAAATGGCATGGCAAGCCGTTCCACAGGACTACATCCAGCATCTCTACGATCGTCTCCATGGGAGAATAGCAGCCTGCATTGCTGCGAAAGGTGGATATACACTGTACTAGTGCCGACATTGTGCATGCTCTGTTGCCTGTGTCTATGTGCCTGTGGTTCTGTCAGTGTGTTCATGTGATGTATCTGACCCCAGGAATGTGTCAATAAAGTTTCCCCTTCCTGGGACAATGAATTCACGGTGTTCTTATTTCAATTTCCAGGAGTGTATATGAAGCATCTAAGCGATGGGGACTCTAAAGCTTTCAATAAAATTAATGAGTTCAATGTTTATGTTGATATCTTGGTAACAAAACTGGAGTGTTGTGGACATGTGCAAAAGAGGGTGGGTGCTAGATTGAGGAAGCTACGAAGAGAAATGAAAGGAAAGTTGCTCTCTGATGGAAAATCTCTGTCTGGCCTAGGCAGGTTGACAAACTGGAATAGACCTCCTTCGGAGTTATTATGGACTGGTCATTAGACAAACTGCACCTCTGAATGATGTTACAACAAAGAGACAATCTGTATGGGCCACCTACTTTCACAAGTTGTTCACATATGACTATCCCGTTCACAGACTTTGCCTTAAAGGAGCAGATTCCTGGTGTGGTTACCAAAAAGCAAAAGAATATGGTAAAATATACCACCATAAGTTTTCTCTTCCCGAGCCTGTTATGAATGAAATAAAACCAATTTTTAGAGATCTGACTGACCCTGTTTAGCTCAGTAAATGTCTTCATGGGGACACTCAGAATACAAATGAAAGTTTCAACCATTGTATATGGGAAAGATTACCCAAGAATGTTTTTGTAGGGCTGAATAGATTAAAAGTCAGTTTACAAGATGCAGTGATGTGTTTCAATGATGGTGTGAGAGGAAGGTTGGAAGTCCTGAGAAATTTAGGAATAAAATGTGGCTCCAATATAGAAGATCAATTGCTTGTGTGTGACAGACTACGGGAGCATGAAGCTGAAAGACTCGCTCTTCAAGTTACCAAAGAAGCAAGAAGTGCTAAAAGGAATGCCAAAAGGAAGCTTTAAGATGATGAAATGCTGCAGGATGAAGACTAAGCTTCAGGAATGTTTTAAGGCACAGTTTAATTGGACTCATATCATCATTCGCAATTTCCTACAAGTTGTATTTTTCAGAATTCAGGTACAAATATTTCCTAAAGTTTATAAAGCATTGCTCTAATTTTTTCTGTAACTTGCAATAGTCCATACTTATATAGTACACCTAAGCTCTATTGCAGAATTAACTAAATTATACAAAAAATAACATTTATTAGGCAAAAAATTATAAAAATTAAAATGTAAGTTGTGATATTTCTTATCCTTGTAATATAAATAATAGGTGGAATTAAATAGGTCTAGTACCTCAGCCATAATGTCATGCATATCTGGTAAAAATTTGTCTCCTTCAAAATTGATAACATTGGATTAAATGTTACCTCAATTTGAGGAAGCATTTTGGAAAAAACATTGCATCAATTTCTTTGTAATTTTTTAATAACCGTAAGCACGTTCAAAAATATTCAGAGTACTTCTAATTTGTTTAGAAAGTGTGCTGCATTACCTGATATCAACAAAAAAATCTGTAAAACATATACATTATAAACAAGTGCCTGCAAGAAATAGGTGTTGATTTTTACATAAAATTGAACCAGAAAAGTACCCCGTATCATTAAATAAAATGGCTCAAGTTAAGTTTCTGCTAAAATTTCTTCACCTCAATGCCGAGTAATGCACACCCAGAATGCAAAAAGGAAGAAAGCAATGACAGTGAAATGCACCAATGGTAAAAGGAATGGTGAAGTAGTGCCTGTTTGTGCTGCAGCTTTCCAACAAGTATCTAGCATCACATGATAGGTTATCTAGCAAGCAGATGAGATGAGAGGAAGCAACAGAACAGGAAGGGGTCATAAAGAGGTAACAATAGCCATTAAGAATGTTGTTAAAAAATATAAATTCAGAGAGAGCCACCAGGGAAGAGGGAAGTCTACGAGAGGTTATTTGCCTCCAGATTTCAGTCAAAATGTTCAAGAGATTCTGCGAAGATAAAATTTAAGACTGGAACAATGTTCCTTATAAAAATACAAGCATGTATTTTACAAACACTTCAATCTATCATTCAGTACACCTGCTCCACTTCTAATGTTCATTTAATGGAAATAAAAACAGAAACAAGTCTGCAGAAGAAGAATGAATTACAAACTAGACTTTGATTACATAAAATTTGTGCAAAGTGGTTTTATGATGTAATGAAGGAAGAGAATTGGAATGTTATTGAGATTTGCTTTGACATGCAGCAAAACCGAGCTATTCCAAAACTGTCAGTCAGCAAGGTTTCTTATATAAATCTCAGATTCTTGTGGCAGCCAAAATAAAAACAGCTGTGCGACTGTGATGCTTACAGTGTACTTGGAAAAACAGCACAAGATTCAATAATTTTCATCACTACTTCCTTGTTCATGGCCATAGCTACATGCCTCCAAATCAACTGTTTGTTAGAACTGAGAAGTCATACAGAAAAAAAGCATCTTGTCACCTAAAGAATATTGATATTGTAGAAGAGAATGGTACTCTGAAAGTTCTAAACACAAATTAGAGTGTTAAAAATCTCAAAGATAGTGCACAGAAAGTACTAAAATCCAAGATACCATTCAAAATGACCAGCCTGCGAGTCATCTCATACAAGAAAGCACAGAAAACTGTTAATGTGTCTGGTCAGTATGCGATACATACTCTGGACACCCAGTACAAATGGACATCCTGAGATGAAAGAAACCATGCTATCCAAAAGTACTAACATCCACCCTTTTACCAAAACAAAATGTGGTACGCACAGAAAAGAAGAAAGATGTGTGTGCCTTGCTAAACTATTTTGAAATTCCAGATCATGCCAAGGAGTTTTACAAAGATGTCCTAGATAAAAAATGCATAGACGTAAGACGGAAAACTTGGCATAACAATGTGATTGTGGCTTTCAATACTTTTGTGTTATTCATTTCATAATTCATGTAGTACTGATAATAAAGATATCAGCTAAAC
Organism: Schistocerca nitens; assembly: GCF_023898315.1. Taxonomy (NCBI): domain Eukaryota; kingdom Metazoa; phylum Arthropoda; class Insecta; order Orthoptera; family Acrididae; genus Schistocerca; species Schistocerca nitens. The sequence continues at coordinate 410,572,677 of NC_064615.1, forward strand.
AATTATGTTAAAATAGTTATCTTTGCTATTATTCTATTATGCCACTGTATTTCTATTATTATTATGGCCTACACAAAAACTGGACTGGGAAGGGAAGATTGGTACAGCAGCTGATTCATGAAAGTATTTGGGGGGGGGGGGGTTTCGGGCCACACACGGTCAAATATCTGTTGTCATAGGTAGGAAAGTAGGTCTTTTTAGGATAAATCCAGACAACAGGTTCCCCTGCCTAAAGAATATCTTTGGCACTTTAAAAATACTGAAACAATCACTCACAAGACAAGATTTTAACACCTCAAATATCTTTGGCACTTTAAAACAAACCATTGGAAAGAGTGACATGGGGCATTCCACAGACTTAACAATCCTCCATCAAAACATGCAATCAATAAAAAAATAAAATACAACTATTAGAAGTTGAGCTCCAATCTTTGAACTGCAAAGCAGTTTGTATTATTGAACACTAGTGTAGAGACACAGAAATCCAACATGTAGTATTATCATTATATGAAAAGGAAAACTCTTACTGCAGAACTACTTCAAGAAATGGAGGATCACACATTTACATCAGAAAAGGAACACAGTTCAATCAAGACATGACCTTAGTACAGTAAGTGAAGTCAAACACTTTGAAATATCAGCTACTGAATTAACAGGGCTTGATATCACCAAGAAATTAATCATTGTGTGTGTGTGTGTATAGATCTCCCAGTGGTAGTGTGGACACTTTTTTTTCAATAAGTTAACAGAAGTTCTCGATAAAGTCTAAAGTACAAAGGTCAACATACAAGTATAGTAATCACACCTGACAAACAAGAATTAACTGATGAAATTGTCAATACTGTCTTTCAGAAAATTACTAAGTGGTTCCTTGTAAATGGACTCTCACTGAATTTTGATTAAGACACAGTACATACAGTTCCGTACAGTGAATGGTATGACACCATTAATAAATATAGACCTTAATCAGAAGCATATAGCTAAGGTAGAATATTCCAAATTTTTAGGTGTGTCCATTGATGAGAGATTAAATTGGAAGAAACACATTGATGATCTGCTGAAACGTTTGAGTTCAGCTACTTATGCAATAAGGGTCATTGCAAATTTTGGTGATAAACATCTTAGTAAATTAGCTTACTACGCCTATTTTCACTCATTGCTTTCATATGGCATCATATTTTGGGGTAATTCATCAATGAGGAATAAAGTATTTATTGCACAAAAGCGTGTAATCAGAATAATAGCTGGAGTCCACCCAAGATCATCCTGCAGACATTTATTTAAGAATCTAGGGATATTCACAGTAGCTTCTCAGTATATATACTCTCTTATACTCTCTTATTAAATTAAATAAAATAACTACAATACTAGGAGAAAGGATGATCTTCACTATTCAAGATTAAATCTAACTTTGGCACAGAAAGGGGTGAATTATACTGGCACTAAAGTCTTTGGTCACTTACCAAATAGTATCAAAAGTCTGACAGATAACCAACAAGTATTTAAGAAGAAATTAAAAGAATTTCTGAATGACAACTCCTTCTACTCCATAGAGGAATTTTTAGATATAAATTAAGAAAAAAACAAAAAAATATTTAAAAAATAAAAAATATAAAAAACACAAAAAATAAAAAGTTAATATATTAACTTAAGTATGTTGTTAAATTAACTTAATTATGTCATGTATTGGAAAATTTGACTCGTTCCACATCATTACGAAATATCGTATTCATGATCCATGGAACTAGTATTAATCTAATCTAATCTAATGAAACAATGCATAGGGATTAGACAAGGCCCCATAACAAATATAATAAAAGAATCCTTTACATCAGGGACATTTCCAGAGCAGATAAAATAGGCAAGAGTTGTACCTTTGCTTAAGAAAGGTAATGCAGAAGACATAGAAAATTACCGGCCCATTTCCCTGCTGTCACCATTCTCAAAAATAATAGAAGCAATTATGAAAGATAGATTAATGAATTACCTGAATAAATACAATCTTTTAAGTGAATCACAGTTTGGTTTCCGAAGTGGCAAAAAATATGGAGTCTGCCATAGTAGTGTTCACAAAAGTTGTACTTGATGCTCTTGATAAAGATGAGTGTATCACAGGCATATTTTTGGATCTTTCTAAGGTGTTTGATACAGTCTACCATAAGATTCAATTAAATAAATTACAAGCATTAGGAATAAGAGGGGTAGCTAATGACTGGTTTCAATCATACCTAACAGACAGGGTACAAAGAGCAGAGATAACACATACTTCAAATCTTCACTGATGACAGCAATATTATAGTCACTAAGAAAACAAGAGAACTCCTTGCCAAGAAAGCAAATGAAACTCCAAGGAAGTTTATGATTGGTCAATACGTAATAAAGTGACATTGAACATGTTGTTGTTGTGGTCTTCAGTCCTGAGACTGGTTTGATGCAGCTCTCCATGCTACTTATGCAATAAGGGTCATTGCAAATTTTGGTGATTGAACATAAAGAGAACTAATGCCATGAATTTCAGTTTGAAGAGGAAAAATGAATGTTAAATTAAATGTACATGACACCTCTATAGACAGTGCAACAAATGCAAAATTTCTAGGAATGAATATTGATTCTCAGTTGAAGTGGTGTGAACACACAAAGGTACTTGCAAACAGAATTCCATCAGCATGTTATGCCCTTAGTATCCTATCATCAGTGTGGAACATGCAGTGTCTTTTAATTAAATATTATTCATATGTACACTCAATTCTTAGCTATAGCATTATTTTTTGGGGAACAAATGCACAAAATATGAACACAATTTTCAAACTTCAGAAAAGGGCCATAAGAATAATAACCAAAAATACTAGTAGAGTTCATTGTAATGATCTGTTGAGAACACTGGATTTTAACTGCTCCATGTGAATACATTTACATCAGCTATACACATCAGAAATAACATTGGTAATTACTGCACAAACAGCTCTGTCCACGACCATGCCACAAGAGAGAGACTCAATTTACATTTACCAAGAAAAAATAAACATAAAACTCAAAACAGCATTTTCTATTATGGAATAAAACTGTACAATAAATTACCAAAAGAGATTAAAGAAATTGCAAGCATAAACTTATTTAAAAAGGCAGATAAAAAGTATCTGTTATGCAGTACATTTTATATATTGAAGGATTACTTAGCACAGAGTAGGGGTTTGATAAAAGAAATGTTATACAAATAAATAATAATAATAATAATAATAATAATAAAATATCCAACATTCCACATACCACCTTCACTTTATGTTTTATTCCTTTCTATAAATACTTACCACCCCCCCCCCCCCCAAGCTACGTATAGCACAATACTAACACCTCTTCCTCTTTCTGAGCTCATTATGGAGGGATGCTGACTCAGTTTTCCAGGATAGGAAAGAGGAAGTTTCAGAACAGAAAATGGCCCAGAGATCACCTCTCTCTCTCTCTGTGTGTGTGTGTGTGTGTGTGTGTGTGTGTGTGTGTGTGTGTGTGTGTGTGTGTGTAGTGCGTGAAGTTGCAAAGTGTTATGAAACGATGTGTGCAGTGACTGATAGTGAGATATGAGTAAACAGTGTGGCATTACATTATTTAATAAGTTATTTGTAAAAAACGTATTGTATACCAAGAGTAAATCCAACAATTGTCTCTAATTAGACGTCTGTAAATATATGTGTATACAAATTAGCTGATTTTAAATTTATCTAAATTTGTAAATACTTTGACATGTACTATAACCTTGTAAAAAGAGATCTATGGATGAATAAAGCTACTACTACCAATATTGTATTCTCAATAAAGCCAAAAACTATAAATAAAAAATGTTTTTCATATAACAATATATGCAAAAATATGCGTTTTACAACAATGCAGACATACAATCAACACTACAGCACATATATTAGCTGTGGAGAAAAACACACAGAATTAAAGACAACGTAACTGATATCAATAATAATAAGCATTTATCAACTTTTGGAAAATAACTGAAAAATCACACCTTAATACACTGTTATAAAAATTAACTTTTAATATACTTCACTACAACACTTTATTAATGTAAGTGAGATCTAGATGTCACATAAAAATTCAAATGCTCAAACATATCTACTAGGTAAAAACAGAAAAACTCACTTTATGAGAAACTGTACCTGTTGCATTTATCGAGTTTTGAAAAAATGTTCCTCAATGATGCTGTGCACTACTACTACTACTCCTACTCCTTGACGATGCAATGGATATCTGTTTTACGCATTTAATTATTTTCTTTCAGTTTGATTGGGTATATGTTTTTGTTTGCATTAGCTGTGGTACAAAGCCAAGTATTTCTTCATGGTGTGAGAAGCTGCTATTGCTTTGGTAAACAAGTATTAACAATGCATGTGCTGAAAGGTGTAATGGATAGTGTTTCCGTTGCTAAGAAATTTACAAAAATAGAGATAGAAAACTTATTTCAAATTTGAACTTAACATGCTGTAAGAATAATATAAGGTGCTGATCCATAATCATCTTGTAGCCACCCGTTTAAGGAGTTGGGAATTTTGACAACTGCTTCAGAGCATTATTTCCTCATGAAGTTTGTTGTAAATAACCAAATGTGGTTCAAGAGAAACAATGATGTACATAATTACGATAAACAAAGAAAAATGATATTCATTACTCCACATTAAGGTTGTCTTTGCACATGCTGGAACTAAAATTTTTTATCACTTACTCAGTGATATAAAATGTCTGACAGACAGCAAAGTGTGATTTGGAAACAAACTGAAGAACTTTCTTCTTGACAATTCCTTCTATACTGTACAAGAATGTCTATTATTGTTGCGTAATAATGTACTAAAGTTCTGGTTGACAATAACAAATTATTTAGGAAAAAAGGAGATTAATCACCAACGGGCAGAAGCGCTGTCATCAACAGGTACACAAACTAAAGGGACAGTGTTGTGCTTTGCTAGCTTTCAGAATGAAATTCATATCTCAAGCTTGTAGGAGAAACACACACACACACACACACACACACACACACACACACACACACCTACACTGTACTTAAGTTTGCTGCCAGCTCTTTCCTGGCCCATGATGAGTGTATGTACTGGGTGAGGTGTGGCCACAGGGTGGGGTGGGATGAGGGGTGGAGAGAGGCGGGAGGCACGTAGGGTGTTGGGGGGAAGTGCCTAGCAGCTTGTGGGGGAGTGGTGAGCTGTTTGTGAAATTGTGTGCCCAACTGTCTGCCACTTGCTCCTCTCCATTTCTCCCATACAGTCTGGCCTCCCACAGCAGATGTATCTTCAGTGATGATAACTCGCCCAGTATGTTGAAGGCCTCACATCCATCCCAAGAACTAACTGCAAAGAAGCAACCCCCTTGTCACCCAATACCACCCAGGAGTGGAATGACTGAACCACGTTCTTCATCAGGGCTTTGATTAACCATAATCATGCCCTGAGGGACATCCTACCTAAGATACTTCCATCCCCTCCAAAAGTGGTGTACTGCCACACACCCAGGCTCCACAACATCCTAGTCCATTCCAATACCACCCACCCCCCAATGCCAACCCACACCCAATTCCCTGTCACAGGGATCATACCCTTGTGGAAGACCCAGATGCAAGACCTGCCCTTGCAAGGTGGAAACCGATGTGGACCCCTCACAATGAGTGCAAGACCCACATCACTCACACACACCTTACATTTTTAATACACAACTATGTCATTCTGAATATTTCTATGTCCTTACACGGGAGTAACCAAGCGGGGCAAGAGGTGATTAAATGTCACATTTCACACAAACAGTACATTTCAAACAGTACATTTTGTAGCAGAAAAAAATAATTCGGTTTCTGTGAGCAAGCTGCAACGTGCCCTACACAATGAAATGGGAGAACAGCCGATTCGAGGCAGTTTATAGCGGCCTCCACATGTGGTCTGAGAGAAAGCCAGCGGACACACTGCCCTCAGCTGGCAGCAGCCTTTGTACAGGGTGGGGGTGGGGTTGCGCTCTTGTCCTGCACCAGGAAACTCAAGGATGCGATTTCTCCACTATGTGGATAGCTGGCCCAGACTCAGTTTTTTGCATCCACGGTGCCTATTAACACAGAAGACGGCCTGGCGTCACTATGAGTCGTATTGGTGAGGTGCACTCCCTGTAAGCCCCTCCCCCCCCCCCCCCCCCCCTCTTGGCGTGTGACTCTGCAGAAACATTCCGACAGTTCCATTAGCAATGCAGAAGCATCAACAATGTTTCAACTTAAAACACCTTCCAGAAGCAACCCATTGGCTGAAATTGTGTGACCTGGGATGATGATACCCATGAACACAGTGTTTGGAGGGAACACAGGGGCCTGGCAGAAATTCTGATGCAAGATGATGATTGGGCAGCCTGCTGGTGCAGAGTAGGAGACACTGAGGCTACGCTCGATCTGAGAAAAATGGATTCATGTTCTGAGTGCTTTAGCAAGCAGTCGTAGTACTCCGTATTATGTGTTACAGAGTACGGAGGTAGTAGTTTTACATAGGAACATGTTGTTTATCATGATCGCGCGTCCGTATTATGTGTTACAGAGTACGGAGGTAGTAGTTTTACATAGGAACATGTTGTTTATCATGATCGCGCGTCGTTGCAGTTGCTGCTCCATCGGTCATCTACAGAGGAACTCATCGAGCAATGTAGGCAGTCGACGGCAGCACCAGGTACAGCTGCAGTTATTACTGGCAAATATACGCAGCACTGGCATACTTCGATCAATCTTGTTGCATCTTGCTAGAGCAATAGAACTTGCGACATTTGATTACCAGCTCAAACCATTCATGATCGCCACTTTACATAATATTTTTGGTGGGCTTGTTACAGGACACACATAGAATTTTGTGCAGTACATCTGGATAGGGAGAATGCCAGCCGTCGCAGAAGCCATCTCAAAGTTTACTGTGTAGATTTTAACTGTTCTCTTCTTAGCACTGAGGGAAAACTTTTAATAACAATCTAATTGTTTTGTCTCTTCTGAACTGTATAAATTCATTAATTATTCTGGTCCTCACAGCACTTATCTATTCAGAATCACTAATTTTGGAGGGTTATAAGAAAAAGGTGAAGATTTACATAATCTTACATGAGAAAAGTGTTCACACTGAAGTTAGCTGCATAGCAGGGTTAACATAACAATATCAGATGGAGTGTTGTGCAATTAAATATTATATTAATAATTCTCTGAATTTAGAGTCTAAATTGCAATCATTTGCATAGTAAATTGTAACTTTCTTGTGACGACTCAGTGGCCATTTCCCACCCTGTCCACCCACCCAGCACCTCTTATTCCAGTCCTATCACAGTCTTATTCTACCCCATCAGAGGCCGTACCAACTGTGAAAGCAGCCATGTTATATATCAGCTCTGCTGCAACCACTGCACAGCATTGTACATTGGTATGTGAACTAACCAGGTGTCAACCAGAACGAATGGCCACCACTACAACAGTTGCCAAAAATGAGGTGGACCACCGAGTGACACTACAACAGCAGAGCACAGCATGCAAGATTTCGATGGCTGCTTCACAGCCCGTGCCATTTGGAACTTCCCCACCACCACTAGCTTTTCTGAGCTGTGCAGATGAGAGCTATCCTTACAGTACATCACTCACTCCAGTAACCTCCCTGGCATAAACCTAAGATAACTCGCTGTCCCCGCACCCAATGGTGTGTGTGTGTGTGTGTGTGTGTGTGTGTGTGTGTGTGTGTGTCTTACAAGCCTGAGAAAGGAATTTCATTTTGGAAGCTCTGAACACAACTTATAAATGTTCAGTGTGTAGCCACATCTACAAATTAATTTGTGATAGGAATGTAAAATGACTCATTCTGCATCATTACCATTTATTGTGAAATTATGGAACATGAAACTAACAAGAGATATACACATTTACACTAAGTTAGTTTAATAGATTTTGACATTGAGATGTAGGTAATTATTTCACCTAGGTGGAGCAGAATTGAGAAGTTGTATTCACTGTCTGAAGCCTCATTGTTGATATTAATATGGTATAATCTGAGTGCTATCATTAGGAAACTGGGAACTGAAACTGAAGTGCAGATGATGTCCCATACCATGAATGGTCAATGCATTAATAATGAAGGCAGGAATACTGTAACAAAGTCATGCTGCTGAGAAATAAACTCAGCTCTGACTATGACGTCTTGTGTCACTGTTAAGTGTAGCATGGTGATGCCAATGGAAGTAATATTTTCTAAGAGGCTGCTATTCTACTTACAAGAATGTGGCAGTGCAAGATGTGGCAATGTTTTGAAGCAGTCAACGACTGAAGCAGCATAGGAATTGTGTGTGGATGGAATACAGAAGAAATCTACCAGAGCCAAGGCATCTGTGGTTTTAATGCTCACGTGTGAACAGACAGACTGTGTGTGTGTGTGTGTGTGTGTGTGTGTGTGTAGGTTGGAGGTAAATAGGGGAAAGGGAGTGGGGGGAGGGAGGGCTAGAGGGAATGGGAGGGGGGGGAGAGAGAGAGAGAGAGAGAGAGAGAGAGAGAGAGAGAGAGAGAGAGAGAGAGAGAAAGAGAGAATTTTAGTTTTGTTCATTGGATATTTACTTACATTGAAAAAGTCTTTCTGAAACACAGAAATAGTTATTTTAATGCTGGGATATATCTAAATTCACACACACTATACTACATCATTTTTCATATCCAGGTCTTTTTTCCCCCACACTACTGGCATAAAGTAAAGGCTTCTATTAAAGTGGTTACCTGCCTGAACAAAGAAAAAAAAAGTTTTGATAAGACTGAAGAACAAAACAGAAAACTATGATAAAACAAAATATTACAGTCAATTATTTATTCACACTAACTGCCATGTCTATACAGGCATCTCTTGTCATCTCACAATACATTCAATTCTGTGCAAGTAATCTGAAATTGTACTGAACTCTTCCAAACGACCCTTGAATAAAAAAATCTTACTTTTGCACAATAATATTTTTAATAATGCAACACACATGTAATACATAAGTTAACAGAAACTACGAAGATTACCTCAGTATGGTGACACAGCCTCGTGACAAAGGCAGGCATAAGATGGGCTTTGATACTCTGATTGGTTTGAAACTAAACTTGCAACCAAAGCTTAGAGCACTGTCACTCATGAATGAGACAGAAACAATTGGCCTGGAGGGGAAAAAAAAAAAAAAAACCTCATTACAGATGCTACATTATTCAAGTACCAATACAAATTTTTCTTTTTATGCCAAAACCATGAATATGTCAAAATGGGAATTTTGACTGAACTGTCATTGTCAAATTTCATTTTTCATGTTCTTTGTTATGTCAAAACTTTGAATGTGATAATATATAAGAAAATATATGCTTTACAATGAAAGTTTAAAAGAACTGTACTTAGTAACATTTCAACAATGAATGTGACAGTCATGATTTTGGCACACTGGTGACTCTTGTCATACCAGAACAGCAAATTTACCATATTTATGCTTACGGCATTCTTGAATGTCCTCAGATCACTTCGTAATTAAGGATGTTCTACATACATCGATTAAATTTACTGACAAGTTACCTTACATGTGATTAAAATTGTGTGTTCTGTCACTATTTACGTCATTTCACATGCAGCAATGTGATACAGAAGTTTATTTTGTAATTCAGTCATGAGACACAAATAGGTCTCAAGTTCCAATTCTACTGGAATCTCAGTTGGCCAACTATCAGATTGCCTGGAGCTGGCAAATTGCAGCCTTCAAACTGTTCACAGACAACCTGCTCCGATGATGATTATTGTTAATCGAGGTAATAATACTGACAATACATATATTCGAAATCGGGATGAAAGGAACTTAAGGAAAAATGTAGCAGAACAAAGTAAAATAACCCCTATTATTAACTCCTGCCTCCCAGAAGTCACAGACCTTGCTGAGCTGGGACGGAGTGACATGCATATCGCAACGACACAATAGCCATATCGTTTGTGCAGCCACAATGGAGCAGTACCTGTGAAGACACACACAAATGTGGTTTGGTTCCTCAAGAGGGGCAGCAGCCTTTACAGTAGCTGCAGGGACAAAAGTATGGATCTATTGAACTGGCCTTATAACATCACCAAACATGCTGGTGGTAAGAATGGCTGAAAGCAAGGGGTAGCTACAGCCATTTTTTCCCACACAAGGGCATGCAGGTACTCTGTATGATTAAATGATGATGATATCCCCTTCGTTAAAATAGTCTGGAGGTAAAATAATCGCCCATTAGGATCTCTGGGTGGAGCTACTCAGGGATTTCACCAGGGGGTGTAATGTTAAGATTCCTTAATAGGGTAGATAGGTTTGAAATTTAAAAAGTGAAATGGATAGGTTTAAGTCAGATAAAGCAGTAATTAATGAAGTTTGAAGCAACACCCGCCATAGTAGTACAAGTTTGTATGCCAATTATCTCCATAGATGAGGAGATTCAAAGAATGCATAATGGGATAAGAGAGAGAATTCAGATAATAAAGGTGAGGAAAGCTTAATTGTGATGGAGGACTTTAATTTGTTACCAGGGAAGGAAGACGTGGAAAATAGGAGAATATGGACCATGGGAAATGAATGAAACAGGAAGCCACATGGTAGAATTTTGCAAAGTATGTAATTTTATTATCAAAAACACTTGGTTTAAAAATCCTAGGAGAAGGTGCAGATTGAACAGACCTGGAGACATTGAAAGGCTTCCGATTAATTATACAATGAAAAAAAACAGACCCCGCAACCGGATTTTCAACTGTAAGACATTTTCAGGGGTAGATGTGGAGTTGGACCATAATGTATTGACTATAAACTGTATATCAAAAACGAAGAAATTTCAATAAAGAGAGGAATTTCGAAGAGGTAAGAAATTGAGGAGATAGGACCTAGATAAGCTGAAAGAACCAGAAGTTTTTGAGGATTTCAAAACAAGTATTAGACCATGATTGACTATACAGGGAAAAGAAAAACAGTCGACAATGAATGGGAACGTTAGAGAGATGAAATAGTGAAGGCTGCAGAGGATCAAATAGATACAAAAGACAATGCCTAGTGGAAATCCTTGGGTATCACAAAAGTTAATGAAGTAACTGATGAGAGGAAGAAATACAAAAATTCAGCAAACGAAGCAAGCAAAAGGAAAAAAATACATCTAAAAATGAGATTGACAGGGTGTGTGAAACGGCTAAGCACGAATGGCTGGAGGACAATTACAAGTCTATAGAAGCCCATATAACTAGGGTACAAACATTAAGTCAATAAAAAAGGGAAAGCTGAAATGAATTTATAGGGAGGCTATACGTAGGAAATGAACTTTAAGGCTATATTATAGAAAGGGAAGAGGACGCAAATGAAGATAAGATTAAGAGTATGATACTCCAAGAAGAAACTGAGAGTACTGAAAAATCTAAGTCAAAACAAGGCCCCTGGAGTAGATGACATTCCATCAGAATTAATGGTTTCCTCGGGGGGAACCAGCCATGATACAACTATTACACCAGGTGTGCAAAATGTATGATGCATGTCAAATACTCTTATATTTCAAAAAGGATGTTATAATTCCAATTCCAAAGAAAGCAAGTGCTAACAGGTGCATATATTATTGAGCTATTAGTTTAATAAGTCATGGTTGCACAATACTAACAAATTCTTTATAGGAGAATGAAAAAGCTGGTAGAAGCCGACCTAAGGAAAGATCAGTTCGAGTTCCGGAGAAATGTAGGGACACACGAGGCAATAATGATCCTACAACTTATCTCAGAAGAAAGGTTAATGAAAGACATACCTATGTTTAGATCATTTGTAGAATTGGAGAAAGCTTTTGACAATGTTGACTGCAATACACTCTTTGAAGTTCTGAAGGTAGCAGGGTATAACACAGGGAGGAAAAAAGTTATTTACAAATTGTACAGAAAGGGAAGCAGTTGTTGAGATGGGAATGAGACATGGTTGTAGCCTGCCACCAATGTTATCAAATCTATACACTGAGCAAAAAAATGGAGAAGAAATTAACACACAGGGACAATAAATAAAAACTTTGAGGTTTGCCAATGATAATGTACTTCTTTCAGACATTAAAAGATTTGGAAGAGCAGTTTAACACAATGGACAGTGTATTGAAATAAGGATATAAGATAGACACTAAAAAGAGCAGAACAAGGTAATGGAATGAAGTCCAATTAAATCAGGCTGCTGAGGGAATTAGATTAAGAAATGAGACACTAAAAGTAGTAGGTGAGTTTTGCTATTTGGGTAGTAAAATAACTAATGATTGCTGAAGTAGAGAGCATATAAAATGCTGACTGGTAATGGCAAGAAAACGTTTGACAAATTTTCTTCAGAAACGTGAAATATAAATTTAAATGTTGGGAAGTCTTTTTCAAAGGTATATGTCTGGACTGTAACCATGTACAGAAGTGAAACTTGGATGATAAGCAGTTCAGATAAAAGAGAATAGAATCTTTCGAAATGTGTGCTACAGGAGAGTAGATTGCATTACAGATTAGAAATCATCAATTTAGTACGTGCATGTCCGTTCAGACGGGAGGGGATGGGGGGGGGGGGGGAGATTGTACAGGAAGACCGAGTAAGAAATATGGTAAGCAGGTTCAAATGGATGTAGCTTGCAACAATTATTCAGAGATGAGGAGGCTTGGACAGGATACAGCAGAGAGCTGCGTCAAACAAGTCTTCCCACTGAGAACAGCAACTCATCTGAGGAGGTACTCTGAAATGGAGAATATGAGATGAAGATAACTGGTAAAAGTTTTTGAGGAAACAAAACAGGCGTGCCATATACTGGATCCAGATGACAAGGTGTCTGGCACAACTCTTGCTACCCACTCTGAGTCGGAATAAAGTTACACACCAATGTTTTATATTAGTTGATGCAGACAAATGAATCAAGATACACAGTATTTTCAGCAACATGGAAAATTCAGATCAAGAATGTCAATTTATAGAAAGTCATATCCAAATAAGGCTGGAAGTCTAATAAGGAATATAAAAACAGCTGAAAAGGAGGAAAAGGGAGGGGGGATGACGAATGAATTATTTCTCATGGTTTTCTCTACCTTAAATGAAACTTAAGCTAAAGTGAGAAATGCTCTTTAAAAATGCTGTGACATTATTAGTGAGCAACACAAATGTAGAAGACACAGTCACACAAACTGTCAAGAGTTATAAAGTTCATATAAGCTCTTCCACCTTGAGTTAACCTTCCATGAAATCACACAACAGTAGAGAGATATGATAACTGTACCTAGAATCAAAGCAGAATATTACTGTAAAGAACAATTTCTATAAAGCCAACTGTGAAGAGGATAACTGCAATCGAGTATCTCTTGTGGCTAGATATTCTACCTGCCTGAGAAAAGTGGCACTGCATAAACTGACCCTATACAACTTCAGAATTCATGAAGGCACTTGTCACTAGTAGAATTAGACACAAAAACTACAAAACTAAAACATCAGTCACAACTGGAATCAGATAACTCATATAAATACTTGGGTGTAGCTATCAGCACAGATACGAAACAGATGATCACATAGGCTCAATTACAGGCAAAGGAGTTGACAGACTTAGATACACTTGGAAAATGCAGTCACTCTACAAAGAAGACTGCTTACAAAACACCTGGTTGGTTGACAGAGGGTTATGGGACTAAACAGTGAGGTCATCAGTCCCGCAATTCAATTCAGAAGTTACATGCTTAGAATACATGTGTCTGCTAAAAGTAGGCGGATCCAGTCAGAGGCATCAAACTCTAAAGTAAGGCAGCTAAAAACACACACAGTAGAAGGCATAAAGGGTAGGCATAATCTAAAAACTGGAAAAACAGAGGGATAAAAGAGCAGTCTTTGAAATGGGGAGTGGTCATGGGTCTCAGACCCAGAAAACATTTATAACTGAAAATAAAAACCACTTTCACATACGAAACTGAGGACCATTTCAACCATCTGCAAATACTGAACACAAGGAATCTGAAAGGCTATACTTAATACAAAGGGCCAAAAGAAGGGGACATTTCACCAATATATGGGATACCATCAGTCCCTCCACAGCCACATTGTGGGGGTGGTTCATTATGCACGAGAAATCAATGGGTGTGCCTAGTATGACTTGATGCGTAGACAGTGTAAGACAATGGACTCCTTGCGAGAGGAGCAGAAGGAAGAGTTTCAGACTGCAGTAGTCTCCTTGATTGTGCCGAGTTTATTACTGAGAGCCTTAGTGCACCAGATGTCATTCCGCTTTTGGGTGAAAAGAGATTTGATGTGTATCTGCATATCTGCACCTGGAATCATGAAAGGGAATGGGGGCAAGTATCTGCCTCTCTAACCCAACCGTCAGCCAGTTCATGCCCACATGACTTGGGACCCCAGAGAAAGACAACTGAGCGGCTGGTAAAGCCAAGGACAGAGAGAAGGTCATGGATAGCAGAAACCAAAGGGAGACTAGAGCAGCATTGGTCTACAGCCTGCAGGCTGCTCATTGAGTCGGTACATATTAAAACACTGTGGAAGGAGGGATGAGTAACAAAATGGAGGGCCTTTAATGGCTACCAGCTATGCTGTAAACATGCTACATGAATCTGGCAATAAATGATGTTCCATGAGAGCAGGAGGCATAAAAGCGTATCCCACCTTATCTATCATTTTAGAACCATCAGTGTAGAGCATGGTAACACCCTGGAACTCTTGAAGGATAGAATGTACAAGATACCGATATATCATAGGGGTGACAGAGACCTTAGGATCTTAGAATAGGTTGGTCCTAATCCATGGTCTAGGCGGCACCATTCTGGTGGGAGGTGGGGGTGAGGTGCATTCCAACCAGCAATCCCACCCAAGGGTGGGTATCAGGAGGGAGACATCCCCTGTTTCCAAAGAAGAGAAGGTACACAGGACGGTCAAGAAACTGTCGAATGGTGACTGTGTAAGAAACCAGGAGTTGGCCCCATCGTATTTGTAGAGGTGGAATCCCCATTTCTGCGAGGAGATTGTCAATGCGACTAATGCAAAAGGCAGCAATAGCCCGATGCACACTATAGAGAAGAACAGGGTCAAGCAGTTTCAGAGTGGTGGGAGCCACTGAGTCATACACTTGAAACCATAATTTAATCTGGAGAAAACCAGAGTGCGGTAAATATGGAGTAGAGAAGCACGGTCTGCAACCCACAGTGTGTGGGCCAGGAGGTGGAGAGCATTAAGCTTCCGCACGCAGGTAGTAATCAGATGGCTAACACGGGGCAGCCATGTCAACCTTTTACAAAAAGAAGGCCCAAGAAACGGGATTGTGCTACAACATCTAAGCACTTGTCACCTAAATAAAGGTCTGGATTGGGAGAACCTGTGCTCTGGAGGGAGAAATCTGGAAGCCATGCGAAAGGGCACAGGCAGAGACTCATCGGATGGCACCTTGGAGCTGGCATTCAGCAGATGCTACTGAGTGGGAGCTACATCATATGCAAAAATCGTCTACATACAGGGCAGGGGTAACCGAGGTCCAAGAGAGGTTACAAGCCTATTGATGGCAACGAGGAAGAGTGTTACACTTAACACAGAACCCTGCGGGATACTGTTCTCTTGGATCCGAATAATGCTGAGTGAAGTGCAAACTCTAACCTGGAAGAGCTGGTGGGATAAAAACTCACAGATAAAAATCTGAAGGGGGTCATGAAATACCACAGTCACAAAGGGTAACTAAAATGTGACATTGCCAAGCTGTGTCGTACGCCTTACGTAGGTCAAAGAAGACCGCAACAAGGTGTCGGCATTTGGAAAAAGCCTGTTGGATTGGTGTTTACCATCTTGGCCATTGTAGATCAGTCTTCCCAGATGCCACACTGATACGGGTACAAAAGGCCAGTAGGACAAAAAGGAGTACCCAACATAATCGGAAGCTAACTATCCTCTCGAGCAATTTATAAAGTATGTTGGTCAGGCTAATCGGTCGGTAGCTGTCGACATACTTTGGGTTCTTCCTGGGCTTCAGTATGGGGACAACTATGCTGTCTTGCCATTGTTAGAGGGTGAAGCCCATGAGCCAAAT
This sequence comes from Schistocerca nitens, assembly GCF_023898315.1. NCBI lineage: Eukaryota > Metazoa > Arthropoda > Insecta > Orthoptera > Acrididae > Schistocerca > Schistocerca nitens. The sequence goes on from NC_064615.1 coordinate 410,588,761, forward strand.
GCAGTTGAATACCATGAGTAGATGTTGCCTCTGGGTAACATTCAAGTGTTGGATCACTGGTTGTGGATGGAATCTGGGCCTGGAGCCACGCCATGTGAAAAGGCAAGAGCCTGCAAGAATTCCTGTTCAGTGAAGGGTTCATTATAGGCTTCAGCTTGATGTAGGTTGAAATAGGTGGTGGTTTTTTCACCTCACTGTTTATGCCAGAGAAAGGTGGCAGGATAGGAAGAGGGCTCCGATGCTGTCACAAAGTGTCTCATGAGTTTCTGCAAAGACCAACTGAGAGATCAGTACACAGAGCACCCTGTAGGATAAGAACCTAGACAATTGACGCAGGTGGTCTGAAAGGCTACAGAGATTGGATCATACCTGAGATGAAGAGGCATATATCCCCAGGGAAGAAACAGTGTGCTCCCAGCATTCCTTTTTACTCTGCTTAATAAAGTAACAAGCCTTAGCATGGAGATGTTTGAAAGCAATAAGGTTGGTCTGTGAAGGATGTCATTTAAATCATTGCAGCACCCATTGACAGTCCTACATAGCCACGGCTACATTCTTGGTCCACCACAGTACCGGTCGATGATGAGGGGGACCAGTGGATAGGGGGATAGCAGTGCCAACCGCATGAAGAATTGTGTCAGAGACGTCTCGCATGACTGCATCTATCCAATCTGAGAGAGATGTTGAAGTACACAGCAGATGTATATACGGCCAATTGGCTCTGCAGAATGACAGAATCATCGCAAAGTGGTCACCATCACAAAAATCATTATGGGGTGACCAATGTAGAGAAGCCATTAGAGCAGGGGAAGAGATCGTGAGATCAACAGCAGAAAAGGTACCAAGAAATAGGTAGGAGAATGGTCATTGAGGAGAGAGAAATCAAAAGTCTGTAATAAATTGGTCAATTACAAGATACCTATCTGTTGAAGTGGCACTCTCCACAGAGAATGGTGTGCATTGATGTCCCCAAGGAGGAGATATGGGGGTGGGAGTTGCTGTATTAATGTAGGTAGTTCAACATAAGGAAGTGGTCTATCTGGAGGGAGGTAGACAATGCAAATAGTGATTGCTGGGGTCATTTGCACTCATACCACTATTGCTTCCAGGGTGGTATGAATGGGGACCCAGTTACTAATGACATCGGTGTGAACGAAAGTGCAGACTCCTCCAGATGCTATCTCAAGGGTCGGCACGGATCCGACATAACACCCAATAAGCATGAAACACTGGAGAGTGGCCATCACGGAAGTGTGTTTCTTGAAGAGCAAGACGGACTGCAGAATAAGAGGAAACACATTATCGTATTTCCAGTAGGTGGCGGTAATAAACATTGCAATTCCACTGGATTACTGTATGGCAAGAGTCCAGGTTACACATAAAGAAGTTAAGCGGGGGGTCCTGTCACTGGAGCAGTGGTCATCACTGATGAGGATGGGGTGATGTTCATAAAAACTGGGTCTGGTGCACAGTGAGAAGGAGGGGGCGAAGTCCCCAGGATACAGGGTAAGCCTCGTTCTTGGACTTACTACTACTACTACTACTACTACTCCTCCTCCTCCTCCTCCTCCTCCTCCTCCTCCTCAGAGGGAGGCAGGGAGGAAGTGTTATCAGTAAGGGAATAGCTGGCAGCGATGTCTGGATCAGACAGAGTGAGCACCTTTGGGGCCCTTGGATGTGCGTCCCTCATCCAACCCAGGTTGGTTGGTTAGTTTGTTTCAAGGAGGGGCGGAAAGGACCAAACAGCGAGGTCATCCGTCCCTTGTTCCCAGTAAAATAATTACACAAAGAAGGGAAGGAAGATAAGAAAGGAGACATAAAGCACAATAACAGGAGAATGGAAGAACCAGAAGAATGACAGAAGGACAACAAACTCTACTATTGACAAAATAGAAAAAGAAAACCACAGAGAGAAGCAAGAGACGGGTAGAAGGGATAAAAACAAAAAGAGCAGACGACCGTTGATGGCCGACCACGAGAATAAAAAGGAAAAGCCAGCCACTCGGCGACACATTAAAACATCCAAACTAAAAGCATTAGAGTGGAGGACACAAAGGGACAAAGGACATGCACAAAATCTTATATAGAATGATAAAACCCACAGACATGTATAAAACATAAAACTAAATTAGCCGATGAGGCGTTGTCAGCTAAAATTAATGGCAACGACTCCGGCAACTGAAGAGTCCGTCGCAGTGCAGCCAAAGAAGGACAGCTCATCAAGATATGGGCCACTGTCAGCCAGCCGCCGCACTGAAACTGAGGTGCGTCATCAATGGCGCAAGAGGTAGTCGTGTATCACACAAGTGTGGCCAAGGCTGAGCTGACAGAGAACCACAGAGTCCCTGCGAGAAGCCCACGCGGAGGTCTTCCACACATTCGTAGTCTCCTTAATGGCACGCAGTTTGTTGTGCATACTGAGGTTATGGCATTCCGTCTCCCAAACTCGAAGAACCTAGCAATGTAGTACTGAACGCAGGTCACTTGCAGATAAGCTGATCTCCATAAGTGGTTCCATGTAGCCTGTTGGCAAGTTTGTTGCCTGGGATTCCGACGTGACCCGAGGTCCAGACAAACACTACTGAATGACTGGACCGTTCCAGGGCATAGATGGACTCCTGGATGGTCGCTACAAAAGGATGACAAGGGTAGCATTGATCGATAGCTTGTAGGCTGCTTAAGGAGTCTGTACACAGAAGAAACAACTCTCCAGGGCATGAATGGATGTGCTCAAGAGCACGAGATAGAGCCATCAGCTTGGCAGTGAAAACACTGCAGCCATAGGGCAAGAAATGCTATTCAATATGTCCTCCATGGACATACGTGAACCCAACATGATCATCAACCATTGAGCTGTTGGTATAAACCACTTCATGGACTCGGTACATGTCAAGAATCGAGAGGAAGTGGCAACGGAGAGCCACAGTGTTAACCGAGTCCTTAGGGTCATGTGAAAGGCCCAAGTGAAGCTTCGGCCTAGGTGTACACCATGGAGGTGTATGTGAATGGACCTCAAGTATAGGTGGTAAAGGCAAGGACTACAGTTCGGAAAGAAGGGATCGGACACTAACTACAATTGGAAGCCCTGACCTGGGCCGCTGATGCGGGAGATGAACCGCTGTGGGTGGGAAAATGAGATGGTAATTTGGATGTGCAGGAGAACTACGAATGTGTGCAATGTAACTGACGAGCAGTTGTGCATGCCTAACCTGCAAGGGAGAGACTCCGGCCTCCACCAGGACGCTAGTCACCGGACTCATCCTAAAAGCTCCTGTCACGACGCAAATGCCACAGTGGTGCACTGGGTCGAGTAATCGCAATGCAGAGGGCGCTACCAAACCATAAACCATACTCCCATAGTCAAGGCTGGACTGAACAACACCTCTGTACAGCTGCAGCAGCGTAGAGTGATCTGCACTCCAGGTGGTGTTGCTCAGGCAGCAGAGGGCATTGAGGTGCTGCCAGCACTTCCATTTATGCTGATGAAGGTGAGGAAGCCAAGTCAATCGGGTGTCTAAGTCTCCATTACAGCGAGTGGATCGTCATTAAGGTACAATTCCGGTTCCTGATGAACAGTACGACGCCGACAGTGCATAACACACGACTTTGTGGCCGAAAACTGGAAACTGTAGGCTAGAGCGCATGACTGCGCTTTGTGGATGGCTCCCTGTAGGCACCGCTCAGCAACACCATTACTGGTGGAGCAGTACGAAATGCAGAAGTTGTCTGCATAGAGAGAAGGTAAGACGGACAGCTGCTGCTAGACCATTATTAGCCAGTAAAAATAGAGATACACACAATACAGTGCCCTGCGGGACCACATTCTCCTGGATATGGGGGAGGGGGGACTATGGGAGGCACCAACTTGGACACAGAAAGTACGAAGTGACAGGAAGTTTTGGATAAAAATATGGAGCGGGCCCTCGAGACCCCACTCATATAATATAGCAAGGATTTGATGTAGCCAGGTCGTGTCATACACTTTTTGTAAATCAAAAAAGACTGCAACCAGGTGTTGGCACCTGGAAAAGGCTGTTTGGATGGCAGACTCGAGGGACACAAGATTATCAGTGGTAGAACGACCCTGGCAGAAGCTGCCCTGACATGGAGCCAGCAGGCCACGTGGCTCCAGGACCCAACCCAACCGCTGACATACCATACGTTCCAGCCGCTTATAGAGAACGTTGGTGAGGCTGATGGGCCGATAGTTATCCACAGCAAGTGGGTTTTTACCGGGTTTGAGCACCAGAATGATGGTGCTCTCCCGCCAATGCAATGGAAAGATGCCAGCGCAACAGATCCGACTGAAGATGACGAGGAGATATCACTTGCAGTCAGATGAGAGATATTTGATCATCTGACTGTTGATCCGATCAGGCCCAGGAGCAGTGTCGGGGCAATGTCCAAGGGCACTGAGGAGCTCCCACTCTGTAAAGGAGGCCTTATAGGGTTCACTGTGGCATGTAGTGAACCAGAGGACTTTCCCTTCCAGCCGCTGTTTGAGAGTGTGAAAGGCCGGGGGGGGGGGGGGGGGGGGGGGGGGGGGGGCGGCAATGCTACACAGAGGCTCGAGCATAATGCTCAGCAAAGTGCTCGGCAATCTCATTTGCGTCAGAAGAGAGCACACCATTGATGTTAATGCCAGGGTCACTGGTGGTGTCTGGTACCCAAAAATACACCTGATCTTTATCCAGACTTGGGAAGGTGACATACGGCACCCAATGGTCGACACATACCTCTCCAAAACTCCTGTTTCCATCGTTGGATAAGTTGGTGAATGCTGGCACGGAGCCGTTTAGAGGCTATGAGGTGCACCAGGGAAGGGTGCTGCTGTAGAGCTCGCTGACGCTCGTTAACTGCTTCAGCGACTTTTGGCGATCACCATGGGACTGCCTTTCGCCGGGGGCAACCTGAAGAGTGAGGGATCTTGTTTCCTGCCACAGAAAGGATTGTTGTAGTCACCTGCTCAACCATCACATTGATGTTCCCATGTGAGGGAGATTCAACGGTGACAGCAGAGGTAAAAGTTGTTTAAAGCCCATCTGGGCAGGTGTCCGTGGTCCTGATGCCAGAGCAGTGACATGAAGATGGGGAAGTGATCACTACCACAAAGGTCATCATGTTTTCTCCAGTGGATAGATGGGAGAAGTCCTGGACTGTAAATTGATAAATCAATGTCCGAGGAACTACCATGAGCCACACTGAAATGCATGGCAGCCCCAGTATTGAAGAGGCAGAGGTCGAACTGAGACAGTAAAGTTTTTGACATCTTTGCCTTGGCCAGCAATCACGGTGCCACCCCACAAGAGGTTATGGGCATTAAAATCTCTCAAAAGTAGGAAAGGTTTATAGAGTTGATCAATCAGTGCAGATAATACATTCGGGGGTACTGCATCATCTGAAGGAAGATATACATTGCAGACCATTATTTCCTGCGTCATCCTTATTCTGACAGCCGCAGCTTCAAGAGGGGTTTGAAGGGGCACAGTTTCACTACAGACTGAGTTTAGGACATAAACGCAAACTCCACCTGACACTCGATTATAGTTGCTACAGTTCCCTTAATATCCCATATAGCTGCGGAGCACAGGAGTCTGCATTGCCGGGAACCAGGTTTTCTGAGGGCACTGCAGAAAGCAGGTGTAAAGCTTAACAGTTGCCGTAGCTCAGCCAGGCGGTGGAAAAAAACCACCGCAATCCCACTGGAGGATTATGTCATCGTGAGACCGGAAAGGCATGGAACGTTCAGTGAGGCAGTTTACACCTCGGGGTCACCTACTGCCATCGACTTATTGCCTGAGTAGTGCCTGAAGGTCAGGTGAGATCTAGGTCCTCAGCCAGAATCTCCACCTCATCCACGGACACAGAGCTTGTAGGTAGTGGTGGTGTATCACCGCAATTCGCTTGGTCTTGCGTATCTTCTTTTTGGATTTATCTCCCTGCTGCTTGGGTTTCCCTGCCTGGGAGGACTTCACTGAGTCAGCTCCGGAACTGAGGATGATTGTGAAGCCTTACAACCAGCTGCTTTTGGCTCTTCAGCCACTGGTAGATGTCATCTTTCCCACTAGCAGAAACCCGGGAAGGGAGTGACCCAAGGGAACCCTTCTTAGCAAGAAGAACCAAAAAAGACTTACACTTCTCCGGCTCAGAAGTGGGGACTGATATCCCCGATGGTTGCAGGGAGGGTAGAGGGGGGGATATGGAGTGTTGCTCCCGAAGTAAGTGGTGCAGGAGCAACAGGGAGGGGGCACGTGTAGTCTTCCGGCTCTGAGAGGTGACCTGGGTTGGCGGAGCCGATGGTGCCAGAACTGTCATAGCGGCGGTGTAAGACGATTTGATACGTACAGGATGCAGGCGTTCAAATTTTCTCTTAGTCTCAGTGTAGGTCAGTCGGTCCAGTGTCTTTTACTCCACAATTTTCCTTTCCTTCTGGACAATACTGCAGTCAGACGAGTAAGGTGGTGCTCTCCGCAGTTGACACAGATGAGAGGCGGGGCACATGGAGTATTGGGATGTGATGGGTGCCCGCAATGGTGACTTGTGACGCTGAAAGTACAGCAAGAAGATATATGGCCGAACTTCCAGAATTTAAAGCACCGCTTTGGAAGAGGGATATAGGGCTTTACATCACAGTGGTAGACCATCACCTTGATATTCTTGAGTAATGTATCACCCTCAAAGGCCAAGATGAGGCACTGGTGGCAACCTGTTTATCCCTCAGACGCCGGTGGACAAGCCGAATGAAATGTACACCTCGCCACTTTAAATTGCTGCGCAGCTCATCAGACTGCAAAAGCAGGTCCCTGTGAAATATGATACCCTAGAACACATTTAAGCTCTTATGGGGCATGATGGTTACAGAAACATCCCCCAGCTTGTCACAAGCGAGTAACGCCTGTGACTGGGCAGAGGATGCTGTTTTGATCAAGACTGACCCAGATCTCATTTTGGAACTCCCTAAACTTGTCCTGTAAATGCTCCACAAAGAACTGAGGCTTCATCGTCACAATAGATTCCCCATCAGGTCTCAAACATACAAGGTACTGGGGCGAATAAGAGTCACTGGTATCCTTAGCCTGATGTGGGCAGGGAGAGGAACGATTTGGGGTCGTACTTCTGTGTGTTTGACTACCAGCAAGAGATTATGTACTATGCTTCATCGTGTGCCATCCGCCCTGATGCCACCCACTCCAACCAGGGGTCCTCCCACATGCGCCACCCAGCTGCAGCAAAGGCCACCTGGCAGGATGCCCATTGCTGGGAGTCCCGATGCCCCAGGGTGACGGGCATCTGTTCCTTGGCATACGTGGGGAGTTAACAGCACAGGCATCAGCAGAGCAATCCCTGTATGGTCAGAGGCTACCAGCATAGAAAATGATACTGCACATTTGATGGAAAAATACCCACCCGGGGGGTGGGGTGACCTCGCCCAACAGTTGTTGAATAAGCAGAAGTGCAGATCCACAACGACGAAGTATGCAATAGGTCTCAGCACATGATGTACACGATGCACCATGAAAGATGCCCTTCCAGATTGGCTCGCTCTTCAGAAAAATTTTGAAAAATGGAGATCAAACCCTACATAAAGGCCAAAATGTGAGAGACTCCTTTTAGTCATCTCTTACAACAGGCAGGAATACCTTGGGCCTATTCTAACCCCCAGACCCGCAGGGGGTCATCCAACCCAACCGTGCAGGCTTCTCACCTTGAGAACAGTAGAGAGGGGTGTTCCGAGAGGGTGCCCCGTCCCTAGCAGGGGCCAGAGAAGAGGGTTTCTTCTCTGGAGGAGAAGTTCCTTGAGGGGAAGTGACTGGAACCACCGGGGGGGCAGGGGGGGGCGGAAGGGAAGGAGGGCAGGATGAGGGGTAAGGAGGAGGGGATGGCGTAACTGAAAAAGATAGATGAGAGATTCACAGGGTGAAGACTGTCGAATTTCTTCCAGGCCTGAGACGGTCAAGGATCTCTATTTCCGGTATCCCTTTTTCCTTTGTGTATACTGGACACCCCAATGAGTGGGGAGAATGTAGATCACAGCAGTTTATTCAGTTAGGCAGTTGGGTGCAAGGGCTCCTCACACAAAGAGGGTGGCCACAGTCACCACAGATGGGAGTGGTACTGCAGTGCGAGAGCATGTGGCCAAACTTAGGCAACAGTAACAATGCATGGGAGGTGTAATGAATGGCTTGACATCACATCCGTACACCATCACCTTTACTTTTTCAAGCAGGGTATCCCCATCAAAGCCCATGATGAAAGTGCCAGTGTCTACATGACTGTCCTTACGGCCTTGCGCGACATAATGAATGCCACATCATTCCAGATTAGCCCTAAGTTAATCACTGGACTGGATGAGAAAGTCCCTGTGGAAAATTGAACCCAGTGTCATATTGAGAAACTTATGAGCAGTGATATTCACTGGGATGTCTCCTAAGCAGTCGTAAACACGGAGGGCGCCCAACTGGCTGGCAGACATTGTCTTTATAAGTTCAGAGCCAGATCTCATCTCGCTTAAGGGCTCAACTTCAATGAACTTTTCCTAAAAGCGTTTAAAAAAAAAAAAAAAAAAAAAAAGAGAGAGAGAGAGGGTAAGTAAGTTTGGTGGCGGCAAGAACAGACAGAACTATTCCTAGGAAGAGATGCACCCACGGTAGAGTGGCTAGAGAGTTTGACATGTTTCATGAGCCAAATGTCTGCCGTGGTGCCACCCATTCTAATCAGGCGACCACCTCGAGGATGCAACCCCGCCACAGCAACCGCCGCCTGTCACTATTGTCAATGCCGGGAGTTCCGAAGCCCCAAAAACATAGGCAACCACACCTAAGCTTTCACGAGGTATTCACAGCACAGGTACCAAGTGTGATTTCTGTGGTGCCTCCATGTGCATCACACGGGTACCCATTTGTACCCATAAAAGAGCTGTGGGGCCCCTAAGGGATACAAAACACTTGAACAATATTGTACAATGAATTTAACAAGAGTGTGGGACCCATATCAAATAGGACTAAAAGAATTTATTGAATGTTTACAAACAAATGCATCATAAATTGTCCAACATTTGAACTGTGGAAGACTATCATGGAATTACGAAAAACCTGAATTAGCTGACACTTTAAAGTAAAACACCAACTGTTGCACAAAAGCCTACAATATATATATATATATATATATATATATATATATACACACACACGAATATACTACAGCCTTCTATGTGTTGTTTCCACGGGGATCACAAAGATAATACTGGACTCATTGCAGTACACAAAGAGGTAGTAAAGCAGTCATTCTTGTTGGACTCCATATGCGAATGGAATGAGAAGAAACCATAACATGAGGCACAATAGGAAGTACCCACTGCCATGCAATTTATAATATTTTGTAGGGTATTAATTGTAAATGGTGAACCAAAACAGTCAGTTGTGTGTAGCTGTTATGGCATACTTGTTTGAGCGACGATGTCATTTGACGTAGGATTCAACAGAATATATATATATATATATATATATATATATATATATATATATATAAGAACAAAGATGATGTGACTTACCAAATGAAAGTGCTGGCAGGTCGACAGACACACAAACGAACACAAACATACACACAAAATTCAAGCTTTCGCAACAAACTGTTGCCTCATCAGGAAAGAGGGAAGGAGAAATGTGTCTGCTTGTGTCTGTATATGTGTGGATGGATATGTGTGTGTGTGTGCGCGCGAGTGTATACCCGTCCTTTTTTCCCCCTAAGGTAAGTCTTTCCGCTCCCGGGATTGGAATGACTCCTTACCCTCTCCCTTAAAACCCACATCCTTTCGTCTACCCCTCTCCTTCCCTCTTTCCTGATGAGGCAACAGTTTGTTGCGAAAGCTTGAATTTTGTGTGTATGTTTGTGTTCGTTTGTGTGTCTGTCGACCTGCCAGCACCTTCATTTGGTAAGTCACATCATCTTTGTTTTTAGATATATTTTTCCTACGTGGAATGTTTCCCTCTATTATAACCATATATATATATATATATATATATATATATATATATAAACAAAGATGATGTGACTTACCAAATGAAAGTGCTGGCAGGTCGACAGACACACAAACAAACACAAACACACACACAAAATTCAAGCTTTCGCAACAAACTGTTGCCTCATCAGGAAAGAGGGAAGGAGAGGGAAAGACGAAAGGATATGGGTTTTAAGGGAGAAGGTAAGGAGTCATTCCAATCCCAGGAGCGGAAAGACTTACCTTAGGGGGAAAAAAGGACGGGTATACACTCGCACACACACACACACACACACACACACACACACACACACACACACACACACACACACACACACACACATATATATATATGTACTATGCTTCATCGTGTGCCATCTGCCCTGATGCCACCCACTCCAACCAGGGGTCCTCCCCACATGTGCAACAGTTGGTGTTTTACTTTAAAGTGTCAGCTAATTCAGGTTTTTCGTAATTCCATGATAGTCTTCCACAGTTCAAATGTTGGACAATTTTGATGCATTTGTTTGTAAACATTCAATATATATATATATATATATATATATGTTTGTTTCTGTGTGTATTGCCATGTGCAAGAACCAACCAAACCTTCGTGCTACTTATCATATATTCTTCAAACAGGTTACTCAAAAATGTAGTGCGACTTAATTCCAAGAACGATACAAAAATCAAGTATTCGCATATGAATCTTCTGGAATTACAGGCAATTCGAAAGTACAGGAGGAATCTGGTTTGGGAAAATGCAGAGTGTATTTCTAATAGCAAAACAACAAATGTGTGATACTGGCCAAACAGGAGGGGGCGAGGGTAGGTACATGAATCACATATACTAACTTCTGCAAGTGTAGTCTCAGAAAATCATAAATTTTAGAGGGCAGAGAACTGCAACCAAAATTCCACATGGTGAATAAAACCTTTCACACTGGCTGTTAAAATACTGTTATTAAAAAGTCACTACCAGTTTTGAGTGAGTAGACATGCCTCTTCAGGTGATAGTTTTTTAAACAGTCAAGGCACAGCAAAGCCAAGACTAATCATTCATCATCAATATGAAAGCAAAAGCACACACTGATTACACTACTCAACAGCCACTTTGCATCTGGGATGTGATACATCAACTAGTATGTATTTTGGTGTGTAGAATCCGAATATACCTTTCAAAATGTTCTAGCAGGTACCATTTTTGAGCTTGTAAAAGTTTATTTTTCATATTCAGTATTTCACTTTTTGCTGTTCTTCTGTTTTGATGTTTAACTGTTTGTTTTTGATTTGCAGAGGAGAGCTAGAAGATCTACAAATTGCCAGTAAATGGTTGGTGTGGTAATCCAGTGGCGCAAGAGATCCTCAGGGAGTGTTTCCTGTGAAAGATAGTGCGAACTTTTTGTGTTTAAAACTTGCACTAAGAAAAATGGCAACTAGTAAACCTTGCTGTCTAAACCACCTTGACAACTCTTGTTATGCGTGTGGGAAATTCACTCCAAAAGCCCAAAGAAAACCAATCACTGATTTGGTTAAGAAGGCAAATACATTGTATTTTAATTGTCCTGTTGGTGATCAAGATAAAAATTTTACACCTAATATTGCCTGCATAACCTGTACTACAACTTTGGTTGAAAGGAAAATGCCGAGCAATGTCATTCACTGTTCCGATGGTGTGGTGCGAGCCTAAAAACCATTATTCACACTATTACATCTGTGTTACAAATATTTCGGGATATTCAAGCAAAACTAGACATAAAATATAGTATCCAAATGTATCTTAAGTGCATTTGCCTGTGCTCCATGATGAGGGGTTGCCTGTTTCTATCTGTAACTTTAAAGCCACAGAATCAGACACCTTATCAAGTGAATCAGAAAGTATTGAACATCTAGAAGAGTACTGTCTTCAATATCATGACACTTCGCCTCTGCTCTTTAATCGAAAGGAACTGAATGATTTGGTTCACAATCTACAACTTTCGAAACAGTAAACTGAACTCTTGGGGTCGAGACTGCAACAACAGAACTTTCTAGCTCCATGGACAAAAATTTCCTGTTTCAGATCAAGATGTGCTTCCTTCGCTCAATATTTCGATATGAAGAATTCAATGTGTGTATTTAAAGATTTCAAGGGTCTGATGATGCAGCTAGGTGTACAACATAATCCACAGGAGTGGCGACTATTTATTGACTCCAGTAAAACCAGCTTGAAACCAGTACTACTGCATAATGGCAATGCAATTCCATCAGTACCTTTGGCTTACGCAGTAGATATGAAAGAAACTTCTGAAACCATGGCTTTCCTGCTAGAGGCACTCAAGTATAAGGATCATGAATGACAGCTTTGCTGCTACTTAAAAGTTGTTGCAATCCTTACAGGTTTACAGGCTGGATTCACGAAATACTGCTGCTTTTTGTGCGTTTGAGACAGCTGTGACACCAAGAACCACTCTTCAGTCAAGGAATGGCCTATAAGGAAGTCATATGTTCCCGGAAATGTAAATGTGAACAATACTCCATTGGTTGAGCTCGATAAAATCATTCTGCCTCCCCTTCATATCAAGTTGGGCCTTATCAAGAACTTTGTGAAAGCTCTGGATAAAGAAGGTGAGGCCTTCAATTGCTTAAAAGAAAAGTTTCCCAAATTAAGTGAGGCAAAGCAATAAAATTGCTGAAAGAGCCAACCTTTGATACCAAACTCACAGATATCCAATTAGCTGCTTGGTCTTCTTTTAAAGCAATTGTGAAGGGCTTTTTGGGTAACAGAAAAGACAAAAAGTATGTTACCATTGTGAATGATCTGTTGGACAACTATAAGAACATGTGGTGTAGAATGTATCTTAAAATTCACTTTTTGCATTCTCACCTTGATTTCTTCCAGGAAAATTTGGGAACCGTAAGCGATGAGCATGGTGAATGTTTTCACTAAGACATTCTTACCATGGAACACTGTTACCAAGGCCATTGGAACCCTTGGATGAAGGGTGACTACTGCCGGGGTCTTGTTAAGGAGAGTGATGAAACGGCAAACAAAAGAAGAGCTCTGTCTTAGCATTTTTCAAAAACCAAAGGTGAAAATATCTTCTGAACTAATTTGGATCTTTTATTGACATCATGCTCATATATACATAGAAAATAGTATTGATTTCAAACGTTCTGAATGCATATTTTTGTTTGACTCAATTGTGTCAATTTTCGCTATTACCACTTTTATTCTGCTGTTTATCTAGGAAATGTGATGACATAGAGAAAAACTGATTTTACCAGTGTATTCAGCACCCCAAAATTAGGAACATCCATTCATTTACAAACCAGATGCAGAAAAAAGTTTAAATTAAACGACTCTGAATGAGGGCAGATTGTTATGGCCTGACACCTGAGAACTAGCACCTTGGAAATGGTGAAGATGGTGGGCTGTTTGTGTGCTACTCTTGTGAGCATTTATGGAATGTGCGTAAAGATGCTGAAAGCATTAAGTTGGATGTATACACATCATAACAGAACAAAAACAATCTGTAAGGCAGGATAGGTGGTGATCTGCGGCAGATCTGATGACAGGGTACATTGGTAGTGTGGACACAAGTGTTTCGGAGAACACTGATCAGTGCACATTGCTGAATAAGTGGCTCTACAGCTGATTACCCGTAAGTGTACTATGCTGACCAAACGGTACCATCAATTACGAATGCAGTAGGCACGAGACCATAGAGATTGGACCACGGTTCAATGGGAAAGTGTCACTTCTTGGATGAACCGTATCTTGTTACACCAGGTCGATGATCATGTCTGAATATATCATAATCCAGGTAAACAGCTGGTCAAAAAATGCACCACACTATGGATGGAGGTAGATGGTGCAGTATTACCTTAAGGGGGACATTCACCTGGGCTTCCATGGGCCCTGTGGTAGTAGACACCATGACAGCTGTGGACTACATGAACATTACAGCAAGCTACCTGCACTCCTTCATACTTGATGTCTTCCTCAATGGCGATGGCATCTTCCTGCTGGATACATGTCTGTGTCAACAATGCCAGGAGATGGAGTGCAAACAGAAATTTTAAACACACCTTTTGGTGCAACTGGTTATGATAAAATGCTTGGATGATGTTGACTGTGGAGAAAACTATCTTGCCCGCAATGTGCATTGCAAAGTGTTCGATAAGTGGCAATCGTATATCATTTTCATGTTAAGCTGATGGTAATCACCCAAGGGCACTACACATTGCTGTTCTTCTAGTCAGCATGGAATGGTGATGCCCAGCTACCTATCTGAAGGGCAACAGATCCTCTCTGACAATATGAAGGAACTCGCTTTGGGAGCAACGCTGGCATGGCATAGGTGCCCACAATAGAAAACTGTTTTAGAGTCAAGTTGGCATTGATGGTGAAGATCTAGGGAGGACGTAAGAGATAAGAAATCCATTGCAGCAATTGGTATAGCATGTCAGTGACGACAAACCTCCATACAAACTCACATCTAAGACTGAAGAAGAGATGAAAGGTGACATGGCCACAGGTACTCATGCAAGATCCATTCGCAGCATACAGATGAATTCTACCAGTGTCCCACCCAGGAATAAAAGAGGGGTAGACTGGGGCATTGCCACCTACCACTGAGGAACTGTGGCTGGTGCATTTTTCTGGTGAACAGTCAACAGCAGTCCAATTTGACCCCCTACGTATCACTCCCATAGGGATTGTGAGGACAACTTTAACTACAGCATGGGAAGGAGCCTTAATAGCTGGTAACTGGGAAGTGCCCTTTGTCATGTACTTCACAGTGGTTTGCAGAGTATAGATGTAGATATCAGCTACAAACTGGATGATTCCTTTACTCTTTTTTCTTAAAAATGAACACATGGACCAGAGCCTGATCACATACAAAATAACCAGAGTGGTCCTACTAAAAGCACTATAGTACCTTCACATTTTCACTTTGGTTACCTCTCCTGCATTCAGTGATAATAACACATTTAGAAGTTTGTGACTCACAGAATTACTATACTGTTTTCTTGTCAATTATTACAGTTTTTAGCTCTATGCATTATGTCTAATCTGCCAATCATCTTTACTATAAATAATTTATCTTCAATGTTAAACATAGCACAGTGGAATAACTCCATTTGCTATATACTACTCCTCAGATATTTTTTCCTTCTCTCTGTTATACTTTTGACAACTACACCATATTTAATGACTTAAAATACCAAATTTCTTCTCTAAGCTACATTTCATTCCAATTCATTATACATGGTTTATTTGAGCAATGTTGATTACAATGGTATATTTGGTTCATCAAAAATATTTTCTTTTAAGCGAAATCTGTAATTTCATGTTCAAAAACCATGTGTTCATAAAAATGTTGTAGGATAATAATTATTTATTTCCAAAGTGGCATACCTAATTTGAAAACCCTAATATCCTTTTTCAAGTAAACATTTTACTTTTTCTTACAATCATGAACTAAAGTTTTTTGTAACCGAACTTTCTACCCTCCAGACCTTAAAGCACGTTTAATTCCAAGAAGCAACATCATGATTTTGTTTCCTCAATTTTCGGACCTTATACCTTTGATTATCAGAATAAAGCGTTAATTGAGAAATTAAGCATATTAGTTAAACTATGAACCTATGAAGTTGGTAAATCTCTGCAGATGTATTAACAAAATAGTGCATGTAACTTTTTTAAATTTCACAGTTGTCTAACACACAGTTAAACAAAATACCTACATATGGTTCACTATGATTCCATCGCTACTAATTTTGGCCTCTATCTCCTGAAAGCAAAATGTGTTCATAGATTTCACAGATTACTCTCATATACTCATCCATATAGAGGGTGAGGCAGCTAAGTCATAACACCCCTTGTATTTCCCCAACCGTATTAGATACAAAGATTCCATTTGGACAGTGAATTGCAGGGACAGGGGCTACTTGAATACATCACATTTTATGTTTGTGCTATTTTTTATTAGAGATATGAGGCCATCTTTGGTTTTTTTAAATGGAATCCTATGTTAAATTTTAGCATAACATGATGGGCTTAAAAAGACAGTTTCAAATATGTGGATATCATAATATTTAGGCGAAAAGTTTTTGAGACACAGATATGTTCTCGTATCGTGTTCGTTCTTTGAAGTGGTGTTGTCCAATGCGACCTTTCCTGTTGACCACTCAGGAACTTAACAGAGAAGGCTTTGTTTTCCTGATTCTCAATAACGTTGCATGGTGACACACGAGGCAGCTGGAGAGAAAGGTATAAATGTGCTGCTGGGGTAATGAGACATTGCATTTCCATCACAGTTTCTTGGATCAGAAATGTACACCAACGAGGAAAAGTTAGATATGCTTCTAGTGTACAGTGAAAGCAGAAGAAATACTGTTAGAGCAATAAAGCGATATGGAGAGGTACATCCTGATCGTGAGCGTCCTACGTGCCAGCTTCTTGCACGTATTTGCAAGAAACTACTTGAATCAGGATCATGGAATGCCATACAGAGGACAAGGCAGAAAACTGCAACTGGCGAGGTACCTGAAGAGGCCGTTCTAGCGTTGGCACATAACGACCCTATGGTTTCATCACAACATATCGCCTCGGAATGTGGTGTAAGTCAGAGAAGTGTTCTACACATATTGCACCGGAATAGATTTCACCCATTTCACCTCTCATTACATCAAGCACTCTCCGGTGTGGATTTTGAATGGCACCAGGAATTTTGTTGGTTTGCTCTGCAGCGCCTACAAGATGATCCAAAGTTTTTTTCAACGAGTGCTTTTTACTGATGAAGTGACTTTCATAAACCATGGTAATGTGAATTTGCATAATATGCATTACTGGTCAATAGAGAAACCTCATTGGCTCCGACAGTACAGCATCAGCAACCGTGGAGTGTTAACGTGTGGTGCAGCATCGTCAGAAATGTCATTGTGGGGCCGTACATCATTCCGGGTATACTAAATGGCAATAACTATGCACAGTTTCTGCAAAACTGTTCTGCTCATTTTGTTGGAAGAGATACCACTAACTACGGGTCAGTGCATGTGGTTCCAACATGACGGCTGTACTCCTCACTCTTCCCGTGTGGCTACAGAGCTGTTGAATAAAAAGTTCCCGGATTGTTGGATAGGAAAATGTGATTAAGTGAAGTGGCCAGCCCAGTCTCCTGATTTGACTCTTCTTGATTTTTTTCTGTGGGGCGCAATCAAACAAAGTGTATGCTCAAATACCAACTACACCAGACGATACGAAGTAATGTATCATTGAAGCATGTGCTGATATTTCACGTGACACCTTCGCAGCCATTCACAAATCATTCGAACGGTAACTACAAATGTGCATTGCAGTAGAGGGGAAGCATTTTGAGCACATGCTTCAGTAAAGTTTTGTATTACGTTCAGTATGTATTTTGCACCTTTCTGTCTGTTTGCTTTGTATTGTGATCAATAGTAAATATTTTCAAATAAAAAACAAATATGCACGAAATAACTGAAGGACAAACACGATACGAGAACATATCTGTGTCTCAAAAACTATTCGTCTACATATTATGAAGTACACATATTTGAAACTGTCTTTTTAAGCCCATCATGTTATGCTAAAATTTAACACAGGGTTCCATTAAAAAAAAACCAAAGTCGGCCTAATATCTCTCTAACAAAAAATAGCACAAACATGAAATGTGACTTATTCAAGTAGCCCCTGTCCCTGCAATTCACTGTCCAAACGGCATCTTTGTATCTATTATGGTTGGGGAGATACAAGGGGTGTTATGACTTAGCTGCCTCACCCTGTATAGAAGCACCCGATAACAGCTCTAGCATTTCTTACCTAGCCCCACACACGTGAATAACTATGCGCAAAGGTTATCATCATACAGTTACTAGAAGTCAAAAATGTATAATTAATTTCTGTAGTAACCAGTGTTCTTTGTTCATACTCATGAAGTTCAATACACTTATGAACTATGTCAACCACACTGTGTTTGGTATTATGTTATTATTACATCAATGTTAAATATTTTTATGATTCGCTATGAAAATTATTAATGCTTGAATCTTCTTTTAAACTGTGATCTGTGAAAATCTGATGTGTGTAAAGACATACTAGCTGAGGCTGTTACAGGGAGGCTCCTTAAGTATGCTGGCACTGTTAGAGCTCACCAAGTGTAGCAGACAACCTGTGTTGCGTACACTACATGCAAAATTAATTTAAAAAAGGAGAGAGGGAGCATTGTGATACATTCTGGAAGGAATAATTACACAAATAATTCAAGTTACTTAGTCATGTTGCATTTGTTACTGAACGGTCAGGTTACAAAACCAATCCATTTCAGAGGGGAAGATGTCTATATTTCAGTGCCACCTAGGACCTGTACCCATCAACCAGGTTACTTAATTCGCAAGTGGTTCCGGTAGCTCATCTTTTCCTTATACGCATTCAAACATAATCTGCTGCAATTAACACTTTTTTTTGTCTGCTATTTATCTAATACTACATACATAAAACATCATGGCTGAAATGTATTATTTCCACTCAGTCAACTCAGCCTTCTAGTGGCAACTGCCATGAACTTCATATTCACTACTAGGTTCAATGCACTCCACACTTGCATTCTGCAATATGAGGACAAAGTTATCTAATGTCATCAAGAAATTCCTATTTTCAAAGTATCAGGGCACACACTACTATACTTCCAATGAAATCCAACAGGCCATGAAAGTTGCTGATTCTGTTTAGAAGATAACATATGTTACATAATAGAATGTGAACATTACTTACATGAAACTATTCCCATCTCCAATAACATAACCACATGTAACATCCAGTTTTTGAAATACTGCTTCACACACTAAAAAAAAAACTCTGGATGTAATTGTGCATATTTTTACTTTCAACTGCCTTAATATCTTTAAACCCCTGTCAGTTCCATAAAAAAAGCACAGCTAAAATTTTTCGGTTGGCTCCCCTGCGGCAGGTGGCGCCCTCATCCAAAGTGCCCTCCTGCCTCAGAGAGGTCTTCCTGGCCTCCCACCGCAGTTGTCGCTATGTTGTCACAGGGAACTGAGCCAGAGTAGTGGCCAAAAAAGCACACTGCGACCAGAGACTTCACACTTTCCAAGGTTCATATTTTGAATTGCTTTTCTTGCATTCATCTTTATTGGTTATATTTCATCAGTTTGTGAGACTATTTTGTCAGATTTATGGAAAACAAGGGTGTTTTCATATGTGTGTAATTTGCATATTGCAACAGAACTTGTTATGGTGAAACTAATTTACTTCATTAGTCCTTTCTTCCAGGTTTTTTGATAATGTGGTGTGGTGAAGAGGACATTTGATTTGAGCAATGAGACAGATATCAAGGTACTAGTACGACTTTTGACAGTTGGTGATGAGGATCCAGTGCTAACAGAAGATTTAGATGAAGAAAATGATATTGCATCAGAAGATTGGGTTGAAGGGGATAAAATAATATCACTACCAAACAAGAGTATACCGATGATGAAGAGGCTTGTGATACTGAAGAAGATGCACAATTCACAACTGGAAATGATAGAAGACCAAATGGACCTGGAAGCCCCCAAATAAGGGTAACCACAGAGGATCTGAAAATATTATCGTTCACCTTTCAGGGGTCGTAGGAGCAGCTAGATTGGCCAAAGCCCCAGTTGAGTATTGGCTCACTTTTTCACAGATACTATGCTTGCAATGATGGTGAAATACACCCATCAACATATGGACAGAATCAAGGGGAATCTATTGTATGCTTTTTTGACACATTACAACGAAGTTACAAAAAGGCTGTGACCAACAGAGGGTTAATCACCGCACACTGAGTATATTATGCAGTTACATGAGTGCACTTTCTAGAAAAATTATGCAGGGCTTTAAGTTACACAGCAAATTCTGCCTTAGAAGGGACACACACACACACACACACACACACACACACACACACACACAATATCAATGCAAGTATTTTAATCCACAAAGCAGATTAAACAAATACTTTAATTCCACCAAAAAGACATATTTTAGTTTAAATGTAACATGAGAAATTATGCATCAAAATCCATCCAACAGTCAACTCTAGACTAGAGTTAACTGATACATTGTAATACTAACCTATCAAATATGTGTATAGGATCAATATGAGAAACTATGCAGCCTCCAGGTTGATAATCATTAATGACTGCCGAATTGATGAAGCCATCGGGTACAATTCCTGCTTTTACAAGTGGTTCAATGACCATATTATGAACCCAATCAGGAATGGGATCAACTTCTCCTTGGGGGTACAAGCGTTCCATACCTGGTCCTCGTTTTGAGAGCTGAGATCCATACGTGTAGCCTTCCCCAAAAAAGTACCTATAAAATTTAATTAATAAATTTAAAAATTATACAGTAACAAATTTTGATGGCTCTTTTAAGTGGAATGCCAATACCTTATACTAATAATGTTAGATTCAACATATTTATATCCCATTTTTTCATAAACTAGCCATGGTAATATAACAAAACTTAACCAGAATACAGAGTCATACCTTATACATTTATTTATCTAAATCAAGTATGTAACTTTGGTCAGAATCAAGAGAGAATTTTTTTTTAATGAAGGTCTTAAAAATTTATGTAGTTTTTTTAAAAAAATTATTTTTATGATCAAACTACGAGTACTATCTCTACCACTGTAGGCCCATATCCTTAGTACTGCTGTTAATAAGAGGTAAAAATGTCAGAGTTTTAGTTTAGGGAGTTTCTGAGATAATGGGAAACTTTTGAGAAAAAAGTAGTTTTTCATAAATTCCACTTGACAGTTGACATAAAGGAAAACTGGCTATTGAATGAAGAAACAGCCTAAAACTCTAGCTCTGTAATCTTTATCTTCTTGAGGATGAACCAGAACTCTTTCTCAATCTGAGGGACCTTGCTGCTTCTATTGTATTTTTGACCATAATTTCTGCCTTGTAGACTCACTGTTTATCCAATTCTTGAAGGATTGTTTCTGTATTATGGCCTAATTTAATTTAAAATTGTTTTAGAACTTTTATTCTGCCTGCATTTCCATCACTGAAGGTCACCACAGCATCGCTGTTGCCAATCTTCAGTGTTTTCAGGAATACAAGTATGTTTTTGGGCACCCTGGTCCATACAACATTGTTGAAAAGCTCACTTACATTTTGACTTTTTCCTGCGAGACATATCTTCAGAAGGTCTGGCTGTGCTAGATCTCTACACACTGGCTTAGTTACTAATCAAACAACTTCAATTATGGTGATTCTAGGGGTATATTCTCAGTCTTGCATTATTTACACCAGACAATTTAACCCAAGTTGTGTAGTGGCCTATCATAACTCGATGTCTTTTAGAAAAATGTTTTCCATACTGCTTTTCTCATTCCTTCCAGGTCGTTTGTACTCTTGGCCATAGTAGTCTTTTAGCTGATTGATTGTTTTGTCAGTTGTATGTCCTCTTGTAATCTTCAAGCTTTTTGCTAGAAATTTCCATATTTTACAGAGTCAAGAATCCATTCGTTTCTGCGGATGACATGCACATTCTAACTTTTGTGGTGTTAGGTCATCACAGGGCCTGCTGCCAATTACTGATATGAATGAACTGGAATCACAGTCACCAATGAATGATTTTAACACAGTTAACCCCATGTTGTTCTTTAGAGTGCTGAAAGATCTTCACAGCTGAGGCACTTTTCATCCCTCCAATGGATCTCTCATATGTTTTCTGACAGTTGTGTTCACACATTTTTTTTCTTTTTGTTATTAGTACCCACTTTTACACATTAGTGGCGATGTTCTGACAATACTTCAACATCAAGCACCTGTGCAATAATATTTGTGGCAGCTGCACAAGAAGTTTTAGACTGATGCTCCACCAAATGCTAAGCAAATGTAGTCATTAGCATCATTTTCTTCAACTGCTTAGATTGCTGCCCATTTCATTGACTCTTCTACAATTACTTTTACGGTTTTCCCTAAAGCATCTGTGTATCTTGAAACATTATTAGGGGGACATAATAGACAGATAAGAGCAAACAAAGTTTTTTTTAGCACTGGGGCCTTAACCAATGCATCTCAGCCCTTAGAAATATCTGACATTCACCTCAGAAAGGTTACTGTTCTTACATTTTTCAGATGTCCAAATTCTTTATTAATCTCTCACTTCTACTTCCAAACTAAGAACTAAAATGTTTCTCTTGAAAACATTTTCAGAAATTATTATCTCTCCACCACACAAATTACAACATGCAGTTTGATTAATCATTGCTTTTAATAAATTTGAACCTAATGTTAAACTGATATTCCTGGAGTGGTTTCCCTGTACATTTCATTACTGTTCACAAGCTTCTTCCTTGAAATACTTGATGACAAAAAAACTTTGTTCGGTGTTGCTTGGACCAATCTCATTCTCTGGATGTAAACTTTCAACAGGAGATTTTCTGTAGAATCTACTTCCCTTATTTCTTCTCTTCTTAAATATACCCTTTGATGGGGTCACATTAGAGAGGGAAACATCAATTCAATGAGCAACAAAAAAGTCCAAATATTCACAATGAAAGATGTAATGCACCTTACAAAACAGGGACGATACCATGCAGTATACCACAAACAGGAAATGTCACAACAACCAATGTAGAAAACCTATGCAGCAGGATGTTTGCTATAAATCAACATAAATCACTGCCTCCTATGAGCAACTACTTCCTGAGATTTCTTTGTCATAACCGAACAAGTGTTCGTGGAAATTGTAGAAATTACTTGTGCAGTAAATTACTTCAAAATAAATTAAAAATACTTGTTGTACAAAATCAACAACACATACTACAAATTAAAAAGAAAACTCCAAACAACAATTTTCCATAAAAACATAAAAATTGACATTTTTACCCACATTACTTTTGTACTCCCCTTAGCAAGTGTTAAAACTAAAATACAGATTCAAAAGGGATTATATTTGCTCATCTTTGATGTTAGGGATAACATTTGTTGCCTCACACTCGACAATGGCAATCCCAAAGCATGAAAGTCAACTTGCCACTCAAACATCCTGGCCTCCTACACTACAGAGCTTCCCAAAAAAGAGGAAGCGTGAACATTTTGGAGGTCATTTAATTATCTCGTGGGGTGGTGGGGGCATCTAAAGATTTCTAACTACATCCTTCACTTTTAACAATACTGTGAAAATAGTTTAACAATGAAAATAAATAAATAAATTTGTGAAAATAAGTTTGCTGTTCAGTGAAACATGAACTGTAACAACTTTCTAATTGCAGCCAACTACTACAGCTTTTCATAATTTTTAGTGAATAGCTTCAGTCATCAGTGATATACGTTCAAAATAGGTTAGTACAGCATTTGACCACTTTGTTGCCTCTTCTCTGGCCGATGTTCCACTGCTAGCTTATGGGAAACTTATGCCATGTTTCATCAATTGTGCTCACACACTAACTATGTTGAAGTTTGCAGAAGCTTTGTATGAACCATTAGTAAAAGTGTGACCTATCATATTCAGGGATCTAGCAAGTTACTCTGTTTCAGTCACACACAGTTTCTACTGAGATTTATTGTATAGTCTGGAATGAATGGGTGAATTTTATGAAGTTGCAGATTGGTGTTGTTCCAAAGCCAAAAATAATCCAAAATATCTTAGCAATATGTATGTGTAAAAGAGCAAAACTGATGGTAATGAAGCTATAGATTCTAGGACACCGGGACTGTATCCTGTAACAGCTGTATGCTGATAGAACCACAGACAAAGTGCCTTTGTATGCACAACAGAGAAAATACAATGAAACACTACTGCAATATAAATTTATTTCCACAAATACCGAAGACAGGCCTGTTTCAAAACATGATTATGTTTCGAAAAAGGACAGTTTATTTTGTTGCAAAGCCATCAATCTGATTAAATGATGTACACTTAACAACTGTTTCTCTGCAAACTTATGCTTAAAGGGCTGCACAGATACGAATGTCCACAGTAATAACCACTTTGCAGATAAAAGACTACTATAATGCTGATACTTGTAATGAATACTAGCAAGCGAAAGTCTAAAACATTCAAAATTAAAAACAAATCTACTTACAAAATGTACTTCCCATTCTAAAAAAAATCTGTAAAATATTTTTAAAAGTTACTGGAATCATGGAAAGTCCAAAAAAGTTATCGAATTACATATGTTTGCCAATCACAAGTGCTTAACAGCATCTTATAAAGCCTAAACATATTATAAGCAAAGATAATATTTTACCAGTGTCACCAAGAATGAATGAAACTATTCTAAAATTATTTTTAAAAATTTCACAATCCAATGGCACAATTGTTAGGTATTTTTTGGAAATTAACAATGACCAGTGTGAGTGACTTATTGCAAGAATTGAAGGAAATGAGTGAATCGACTGATGCACTTTGTGCAGACAGATGCACTTTGTGCAACCACTGGCATACATCAATTATTGTAATGCTGAGAATTTACACGAAGATTTAATATTTTGTTGGTAATTGGAAGAGCATGGTAGAAATTTTTCAAAGTGAATGAATTTCTGATGAAATGGGCCGGAATGGAATAGGCCCAAATATGTTGGAGTACGTATGAATGATGCAGTGGCGATGGCAGCAAGAAAATCTGGATTTTATCTTTCAAGATAAATAGGCAAGCTATGGTCCAACTACTTTTACTTATAGCACAATTCAATGAGAAGCTTTAGTGGCGAAGACAATTTTGGGAGATCTGAATGCTGCTTTGCAAAAAGCAATTAAAGCTAACAATAATCTGATAATATTCAGTCATCTTGACATGATAATTTAGTGGTTCATCTGGCCATCAAATGGACGGTTGAACTATTGTGTTAAGATGACTGTATGACCTGGCTGCAAACCCGCCAAGAATATTGTCAGTTGAAGGGCCAGGACAGTTTATGTTGTTGCAAAGCCATCAATCTGATTAAATGATGTACACTTAACAACTGTTTCTCTGCAAACTTATGCTTAAAGGGCTGCACAGATACAAATGTCCACAGTAATAACCACTTAGCAGATAAAAGACTACTATGATGCTGATACCCACAGGTAACTGCAATAGTAATTACTACATGTTTAAAGTTAAGACAGTGTCAATATTGCAATTTTCGTCGCTCTGCATTGTGTGAAACTGATAAATGTGATTGCTTAAATTGGCACCATACGCCATGTGATGGGGTAGCTGGGAATTGACAGTCTACAGATGTGGACTACATCTCTGACCAATGACTGACTGCAGTTTACAATTTGTGAACTTACTACAACCCCATGCAAAACTTTGCAGCACTTGATTCATCAGCTGAAAAAAGCAATTGTTGGTTGGTGGGTTGGTTTGGGGGATTAAAGGGACCAGACTGCGACGGTCATCGGTCCCTTTTTCCAAAAAATTAAAACCACCCAAAGAGAATAAAAACGAACAGCAGGAAAGACGTCAGACGACACAGGACAAGAAATACTCCTACAGAGGTCAGACAAAACAAATTAAAATCACACAGAGTGTGACGGTGGTTGGCCGACCATAGAGATAAAAAGGAAAAGCCAACCACCGAGAACACATTAAAAACTCAGCGTAAAATCGTAGGCCAATGGCCAGAATCAACACAAAAGAACAGAACAAACACTCAGAGTAAACGATAAAAACCCCCTGCCCGAATAAAACGTAAAACTAAGCCAGCCATAACAGGGTCATAAGATAAAAGGGCAGGGAGCGTATCAGGCAGCGCAAATGTCTGCCTGACCACAGCTAAAAGGGGGCAGGCCAACAAAATGTGGGCCACTGTCAAAGCCGCCACGCAGCGACATAGAGGAGGGTCCTCCCGGCACAGTAAATAACTGTGTGTCAGCCGGGAGTGGCCAATGCGGAGCCGACAAAGGACGACTGAGTCCCTGCGGTTGGCTCGCATGGATGACTGCCACACAGTCGTCGTCTCCTTAATGGCACGGAGTTTTTTGGGCGTGATCCGATCGCGCCATTCAGCGTCCCAAAGCGCAAAAACTTTTCGGCGGAGGACTGCCCACAAATCAGTCTCTGGGAGGCCAACATCCAGAGATGGTTTACTCGTAGCCTCTTTCGCCAGGTGGTCAACATGTTCATTGCCCGGGATACCGACATGACCGGGGGTCCACACAAAGACCACAGAGCGGCCGCAACGGGCACGAGTATGCAGGGACTCTTGGATAGCCATCACCAAACGAGAACGAGGGAAACACTGGTCGAGAGCTCGTAAACCGCTCAGGGAATCGCTAAAGATAACGAAGGACTCACCTGAGCAGGAGCGGATATACTCTAGGGCAGGAAAGATGGCGACCAGCTCAGCAGTGCAAACGCTGCAGCCATCCTGCAAGGAACGTTGTTCGGAATGGTCCCCTAGAGTGAGCGCATACCCGACACGACCAGCAACCATCGAACCGTCAGTGTAAACAATGCCAGAGCCCTGATACGTGGCCAGGATGGAATAAAAGTGTCGGCGGAAGGCCTCTGGAGGGACTGAGTCCTTCGGGCCCTGTGCCAAGTCGAGCCGAAGGCAAGGGTGAGGAACACACCATGGAGGTGTATGCAAAGTGGCCCGGAAAGGAGGTGGAACAGTGAAAACCCGAAGCCCGGAGAGAAGCTCTTTGACGCAGACCGCGATTTTACAACCAGACCGGGGCCGACGTTCTGGCAGATGGACGACCGATCGCGGGAACAGGAGACGATAGTTTGGATGCCCGGGCAAGCTTAAAACATGGGCAGCATAAGCGGCCAGCAAACGTTGGCGCCGTAACCACCGGGGAGGGACACCTGCCTCCACTAGTATGCTGTCCACAGGGCTGGTGCGGAAAGCACCAGTGGCAAGCCGTATGCCGCTGTGTAGGATTGGGTCCAGTACCCGCAGCGCAGATGGGGATGCTGAGCCATAAGCCAGGCTCCCATAATCCAGACGAGACTGAATTAACGCCTGGTAGAGCCGTATCAGGGTAGATCGGTCGGCGCCCCAGCAGGTGTGGCTCAAGCATCTCAGGGCATTTAGATGCCGCCAACACGCCTGTTTAAGCTGCCGAATCTGAGGCAGCCAAGTCAGCCGGGCATCAAAAACTACACCCAAAAACCTGTGGGTCTCCACCACAGCAAGGAGTTCGTCGGCAAGATAAAGCCGCGGATCAGGATGGACTGTTCGGCGCCGGCAGAAATGCATAACGCGGGTCTTGGCAGCCAAAAACTGAAAACCATGCGCTACAGCCCAAGACTGCACCTTGCAAATAGCGCCCTGTAGCTGACGTTCAACAGCTGCAATGCCAGTAGAGCTGTAGTAAAGGCAGAAGTCGTCAGCATACAGGGAAGCGGAGACAGAATTTCACACGGCCGCAGCGAGCCCGTTAATGGCTATTAAAAACAGGCAGACACTTAAAACAGAACCCTCTGGCACACCGTTCTCCTGGACGCGGGAGGAACTATACGAGGCCGCGACTTGCACGCGGAAGGTACGATACGACAGAAAATTGGGGATAAAAATCGGCAGAGGACCCCGAAGACCCCATCCATGAAGCGTAGAAAGGATGTGATGATGCCATGTCGTATCGTACACCTTCCGCATGTCGAAAAAGCGACCAGGTGCTGACGACGGGCAAAGGCAGCACGGATGGCCGACTCCAGGCTCACCAGATTGTCGGTGGCGGAGCGGCCTTTACGGAACCCACCCTGAGAAGGAGCCAGAAGGCCCCGAGACTCCAGTACCCAATTCAAGCACCGGCTCACCATCCGTTCAAGCAACTTGCAAAGAACGTTGGTGAGGCTAATGGGACGGTAGCTGTCCACCTCCAGAGTGTTCTTTCCAGGTTTCAAAACGGGGATGACAATGCTTTCCCGCCATTGCGACGGAAACTCCCCCTCGACGCAAAGACGGTTGTAAAGATCGAGGAGGCGCCGCTGGCAGTCCACTGATAGGTGTTTCAGCATCTGACAGTGGATGCCATCTGGCCCAGGAGCGTTATCAGGGCAAGCGGCTAGGGCACTGCGAAATTCCCACTCACTGAATGGAGCATTGTAAGATTCAGGATGGTGGGTGCGAAATGAAAGGCTCCGACGTTCCATCCACTCTTTAATGGAGCGGAAGGCCAGTGGGTAATTAGAAGAAGCGGAACTAAGAGCAAAATGCTCTGCCAAGCTGTTGGCAATTTCGCCGGAGTCTGTACAAACTGCTCCATTCAGTGAGAGAGCAGGGACGCTCACAGGGGTCCGATAGCCATAGAGGCGTCGGATCTTGGCCCAGACCTGCGATGGAGAGACATGGAGGCCAATGGTGGACACATACTGCTCCCAGCACTCCTGCTTGCTTTGGCGGATAAGGTGGCGGGCCGCGCACGCAGCCGTTTGAAGGTGATGAGGTGTTCACTGCAGGGATGTCGCTTGTGACGCTGTAGCGCCCGCCGGCGATCTTTAATCGCTTCAGCGATCTCAGGCGACCACCAAGGCACAGTCCGCCGCCGAGGGGACCCAGAGGAACAGGGAATGGCAGATTCGGCGGCAGTAACGATACCGGTGGTGACCGATTGAACCACCGCATCAATGTCATCATTAGAGAGAGGCTCAATAGTGGCAGTGGAGGAGAACAAGTCCTAGTCAGCCTTATTCATAGCCCATCTGCTAGGGCGCCCAGAAGAGTGACGCCGTGGTAGTGACAGAAAGATCGGCAAGTGGTCACTACCACACAGGTCGTCATGCACACTCCATTGGACAGACGGTAAGAGGCTAGGGCTACAGACTGAAAGGTCAATGGCGGAGTATGTGCCATGCGCCACACTGAAGTGTGTGAAGGCACCATCATTTAAAATCGAGAGATCGAGCTGCGACAATAAATGCTCAACGGTGGCGCCTCAACCTGTTGCCACTGACCCACCCCACAGAGGGTTATGGGCATTGAAGTCGCCCAATAGCAAGAAAGGTGGCGGCAATTGGGCTATCAGCGCAGCCAGGACATGCTGAGAGACATCACCATCCGATGGAAGGTAAAGACTGCAGACGGTAACATTCTGTGGCATCCACACCCGAACAGCGACAGCCTCTAAAGGTGTTTGGAGAGGGACAGACGCGCTGTGCAGAGTGTGAAGGACATAGAGGCAGACGCCACCAGACACCCTTTCATATGCTGCCCGGTTCTTATAATAACCCCGATAGCCACGGAGGGCGGGGGTTCGCATTGCTGGAAACCAAGTTTCCTGAAGAGCAATGCAGAAGAAAGGGTGAAGGCTGATAAGTTGGCGGAGCTCAGCTAGATGGTGGAAGAAACCGCTGCAGTTCCACTGGAGGATGGTATTGTCCATTGCGGAGAAAGGCGTGACGGGACTGGGAAGGCAGATTACCCCGCTGGGTCACCTGCAATTGTACATCGGAGTAAAGACTGCTGAAGAGAGTCGCGAATTAGTCGCGTGAGGTACTCAAGTGCGAATAGCCAGACCAGAGTTACAATGTTGTGCACTGTTTGTGGGTAAAAGAGTAACCTCAAATCTGCAAGTATGCTAATATGCAGAAGAGACTGCTTTTGCAGTCACAATACTGCGGGCCAAGCGACTTGTTGCAGACAAGCGTCTGGAAGGAACAGAGAGATGAGCGAAGTGCACAACTGCTTGGGAGATGCATCATGCAAACCTTTATAAAAACCAGCATTGGCACTGCTGCAGATTCTGATCCCAATTTGGCTCTGATGCACAACCTGTGTTAAGCCATGTACAGACTAGGCCAATGAACTGCAGTCAATGGATTCAGCTGAACGTTTATTGCCACTGCATTGGCATTTGGCCACTCATCCTCACCAAAGGGGTTGGGGCTGAGGGATCTGGCCAAGCAGAATCACAGTTGGCTCAGATAACTTGTCAACATTGTTCTCATTTTGTTATTCTTATAAAGTAGTGTTTTAATTGCAATTTTACCGGCAGACATCATGAGGAAAGAAGAAGATTTAGAGTTATAACATGTACAGGATTTATTTTACTGCAAGGAGACGATCATTAAGAAAAGAAGAGGAAGAAACGATGACAATGGATGACCTCTGTTTTAAAAAGAAGGGAACAGTGTGGTGGGACAAAATTGTCTGGCCTTAAAGCTGACTTGGGGTATATGAAATTTGATAATTTTTTTCCAAATGAAATCTACATATTGTTACTGAATTACATGTAAGCCTTAAATTTCCTAACAAGACACTTCTTTTAGGAGAGCTGCAGAAAAATTAATGGTCGTTTCCTGTTTTGTTTGTTTTTGTCATTCACACACAAAAAAAGGATGCCAAAATAACCCACGTTTTTTCCACACCACTTACATTACTTTCTAACAGCTCACTTATCTCCCTCTAAGCATCTCATCTTTTCAGTTTTTTTTTTTTTTTTTTTTTTTCTTCACAGTTTGTAGGATCCCATAAACATTCCCATTCATGATAAAACTCCTATCAGCATTAAATGTTGTCTCTGTATTCCATTCCATACTCTAGTGTTTTTAAACAAAATAATACACACCTTTTTGAAAGACACAACAAGTCGCTACTAAGCCAATGAACATTCGACCTGGAGTCTACACTAGCAGAGGCCAGAACACTGCGAACATTTTGATGTTACTGTCTACAGTCTGAACTGCAATCATGGACAACTGCTTCATTGGCTCTGATTTGCCACCTGAGCACACCAAGTGCCGCCTGTTGGTCATATGTGTACGTGATTTTACTCTGCCCGACGACAGGACAGTTTCTTGTGGCACTTAGCTGCACATGGTACATGCAGGATTGCACAACATACAGTCAGTGCATTAGCACCTCTTGAGATTTGAGAGTAGTTTCCCATCCTACATGGTTGTTCAGTTTCAGTTATGTATCAGAACTCCTCATCCTTTTCCCACAGTTTCCCCCACAAATATCTTCAACTCTTATTTGCAGGCACCAGGACTATGAGTTGGACAAGCTACTTCACAGCTGGAAAATAGTGTTTTCTTACAGCCTGATCCGCTTGCAGGTCACTGCAGACAATTATTTGGTGCCAAGTGAGGGGCTGGATAAAAGTAAGCACCCCTATTCTGTGGTGTTGGCACAAATTAAGCATCCCTATTGTCAGATGTAGGCTGTCAGGAAGCCACAGCCTCTACACTGTACTGGGAGAATTAAGACTGAGATGAGGCGTGGTACATGTATTGAGGTGCAGAAAGAAGACTATTGATGGGCTGTGAAGGCACAACATGGCAGGCAATTTTGCATGCCTTTTTCATTTCAGTTGAGATGGGGTGCATAATTAAAGAGTATAATAATGGGACTGCATTGAGAGTGTCTTTACTGAAGCTCTTTGACCACAGTGACCGGTAGTACAGTTGTCAATGTAGCTCCATTTTTCTTCTTTAATATGCTGATGGACTTGCTGGTTTCTTAATGTTTTTTGTGTGCATGGGAAAACAGTGCACTGGAGTTGTGACATGGTGAATGGAGAATGTTACAGAAAATGGCACTTTGCTGGGAGGGGAGACTGGGGCCCCAGGTGGACTTCGCAGAACTGGTGCTCTCGAGGCATCCCAAGAGGTAGCAAACCATAGTGTCTGCCTGGAGGTGGAGAGGCCCCATGAGCAGTAGACGGGAGACACTTCCTCATGTTCTGCTTTGTAGACAGCTGTCAGCCACTTTAGAAAACACAGGCTGCACAAAATAATATGCTAGTACTGTGAGCTGTCATTCCTAATTACAGAGGCCCTCTGATGTGAGGCTACAGCCATAGGCGCGAAAATGTGCAATTGGTATATTAGAGTGTGATGACACAAGCACAAAGCTGGAGCAGACTTTATTAGTAGGGGAGAGTTTTGCTACATGATTGGCATATGATGGGGTGGCACTATTTTGGCAGGATTATCTATGGTAGAGTGAAACCTATGGGGCCACACTATTGGTGACTGGCACTGTTTGGCAAGAAAGCAGAGCAGGGTGTAAGAGAGAGCTAAAAATACTGCTTCAGGGTTGACACACAGTGGAGGCAGCTTCAACTCCAGATCAAGAGGCCGTTGATTCGGCAACGACTTTGGCTAAAACGTGGTGCTCAGCCCAACAATTTCCGAGTTACAAGGTTACAAGACATCCAGGGAACAGCATTGCAGCTGTATCAATGTGCCTTCACCTTCTCAAGAAAGCCTGGATAACAGTGGCATTCATCGCAGCGCATGTAAATTAAATTATGACGAGCATTCATACCAGAATCCGCAAGGTACATCATTCTTATTCTGCACTGATGGAATTATATGTGGTCATCTGTCTTAGGTTCAACGTACATGTGTCGAATGTATGAATCTTTCAGTTTGTCACCGAGCTTCTAGTCACTGTTTTCCGTCAAGAAATAAAGAGTTTTGAAATTGAGTTTCAGACTATCGTTTTAAGAGTTAACAGGATGTTTTCTCAGCAGTCGAGTAACACTGCTATCCATATAATCACTAATATGACTTTTCATACAGATAATAGTCAACTGTTTGACTGTTTCCTTTTTATGAGTCGTGATCGGCCATGTATTAATGAATAAATTGGAGCTTTTGAATCTACATCTACATTATTACTCTGCTATTCACAATAAAGTGCCTGGCAGAGCGTTCAATGAACCACCTTCAAGCTCTCTATCTATAGTTCCATTCTCAAACGGCACACGGGAGAAACAAGCACTTAAAATTTTTCTGTGCGAGCCCTGATTTCTCTTATTTTATTGTCATGATCATTTCTCCCTATGTAGGTGGGTGCCAACAGAATGTTTTCGCAATCGGAGGAGAAAACTGGTGATTGAAATTTCATGAGAAGATCCTGTCGCAACGAAAAACGCCTTCGTTTTAATTATTGCCACTCCAATTCACGTATCATGTCTGTGGCACTATCTCCCCTATTTCGAGATAATAGGAAATGAGCTGCCCTTCTTTGTACTTTTCCGATGTCATCCGTCAGTCCCACCTGCTGCGGATCCCACACCGCACAGCAATACTCCAGAATAGGGCAGACAAGCGTAGTGTAAGCATTCTGTTTAGTAGACCTATTGCAACCTCTAAGTGCTCTGCCATTGAATCGTAGCCTTTGGTTTGCTCTACCCACAACAGTATCTATGTGATCATTCCAATTTAGGTTATTTGTAATTGTACTCCCTAAGTTCTTTACTCAGGGTCAACTGCCACTTTTCACACCATACAGATACCTTATCTAAATCATTTTGCAATTCGTATTGGTCATCTGATGACATTACAAGACGGTAAATGACAGCATCATCTGCAAACAATCAAACACAGCTGCTGAGATTGTCTCCTATGTTGTTAATATAGATCAGGAGCAACAGATGGCCTATAACACTTCCTTGTGGAATGCTGGATACTACTTCTGTTTTACTCTACGACTTTCCATCTATTACTACAACCTGTAACCTTTCTGAAAGGAAATCACGAATCCAGTCGCACAACTGAGGCGACATTCCATAGGCACGCAGTTAGGCTAGAAGACGCTTGTGAGGAACTGTGTCGAAAGCCTGCTGGAAATCTAAAAATATGGAATCAATTTGACATCCCCTGTCGATTGCGCTCGTTACTTCACGAGTATAAAGAGCTAGTTGTGTTTCGCAAGAACGATATTTTCTGAATCCGTGCTGACTACGTGTCAATAAATCGTACATCATAATGATCGAACACAGAATATGTTCCAAAACCCTACTGCAAATCGACGTTAGTGATATGGGCCTGTAATTCGACAGATTACTCCTACTTCCCTTTTTGGGTATTGGCGTGGCTTGAGCAATTTTCCAGTCTTTAGGTACGGATCTTTATGTAAGCGAATGGTTGTATATAATTGCTAAATATGGAGCTATTGTATCAGCATACTCTGAGAGGAATCTGACTGGTATACAATCTGGACCAGAAACCTTGCCTTTATTAAGTGATTTAAGCTGCTTTGCAACACTGAGGATACCTACTTCTATGTTTGTCACCCTGGCAGTTGTTCATGATTGGAATTCAGGAATATTTACTTCATCTTCTTCGATGAATGCGTTTTGGAAAACCATGTTTAATAATTCTGCTTTTGCGGCACTGTCATCAGTGACTTCACCATTGTTATGGCGCAGTGAAGGTATTGATTGAAATCTTGCCACTGGTGCACTTTCTGTATGACCAGAATCTCTTTGGGTTTTCTGCCAGATTTCGGGACAGAGTTTCGTTATGGAAATTATTAAAAGCACCTCGCATTGAAGTACGCGCTGTATTTAGAACTTCCGTAAAACTTTGCCAGTCTTGGGGATTTCGCGTTATTTTAAATTTGGCATGCTTTTTTCGGTGCTTCTGCAACAGCGATCTAACACATTTTGTGTACCATGGGCGATCAGTACCATCACTTATTAATTTAAGTGGTATATATCTCAACTGCTGTCGACACTATCTCTCTGAAATCATTACACAAATTTTCTATGCTTAAATGATCAGATCGGAAGAAGTGAAGACTGTCTCTTAAAAAGGCACTAAGAGCATTTTTATCAGCTTTTTTAAATAGATGAACTTTGCGTATCTTTTTGATGGTTGTGGGTGTTACAGCATTCAGCCTAGCAGCAACTGCCTTTTGGTCACTAATCCCTGTATTCGTCATGATACTCACTATTCGTCCAGGACTATTTGTTACTAAGACATCAAGTATGCTTTCTCAACCATTTACGCTTCATGTGGGCTCATGAACTAATTGTTCAAAATAATTTTCCGTGAAAGCATTCAGTACAATTTCGGATGACTTTATGCCTGCCACCAACTTCAAACATATAATTTTTCCAGCATATTGAGGGTACATTGGAGTCACCACCGACTATAATTGTATGAGTGGGCTACCTATTTGAAATGAGACTCAAGTTTTCTTTGAACTTTCAGCAACTGTATCTTCCAAGTTGGGGGGGGGGAGGGGGGGGGTTGCTAAAACAATCCAATTAATAGTTTCTCACTGTCAAGTATAACCTCTACCCATACTACTTCGCAGAAACTATCTACTTCAATTTCACTACAAGGCAAACTACTTCTGACAGCAATAAATACTCCACCACCAACTGTATTTAATCGATCCTTTCTGAACACTGTTAGATTGTTTGACAAAATTTCGGCTGAACTTATTTCCGGCTTTAGGCAACTTCCTGTACCTATAACTATTTGAGCTTCAGCACTTTCTATTAGTGCTTGGAGCTCTGGTTCTTTCCCAACACAGCTACGACAATTTACAACTACAATATCAATCGTTTCTGCAACTACCTTACTGTGTTTTACCTGTCCTCCTTTAGACGGACGCCGTTTCTGTGGTTCCCTGAGACCCTCTAACCTAAAAAACAGCCCAGTCCCTTCCACACAGCCCCCACTACCTGTTTCACCGCTTCCTGTGTGTAGTGGACTCCTGACCCCTGATTCAGACCCTCCACTCGGCTCTGCACCGAAGGACCACAGTTGGTTCTATCGACGATGCTGCAGATGGTGAGCTCTGCCTTAACCTCGCACGCAAGACCGGCAGTCTTCACCATTTCCACTAGCCGCCCGAAATCAGAGAGAATTTCCTCCGATCCAAAGCAACACACATCATTGGTACCGACATGAGCCACCACCTGCAGTTGGCTGCACATTGTACTCTTCATGGCATCCAGAAGCACCCTTCCACATCCGGAATGACTCCCCCCAGTATGGACACGGAGTGCACACTGGCTTCCTTCTCCTCCTCCTCAGCAACCATGTTCCTAAGGGACCCCATCACGCACGTAATGTTGGAGCTCCCAACTACCAGCAATCCCACCCTCTGAATGCCCACACCTTGTGGGCCGAGAAGCTTCCGCTGGAACAGGGTGGATGACTGCATCCGGCTCAGACATCTTCAGCCACAGATAATGTACGAAACTTGTTCATCAAACAAACTGGGGAGGCCGTACTATGGAGCCCTTCAAAAGTTTTTCACTGCCTGCCAGACTTTGAAATCATCTCCCACTCCACCACGGGTGAGGAGTCAACCTCAGTGCAGGCAGTTCCCAGGGCGGCCACAGCAGTGGACTGATCAGGGGAACACATGGGATGTGCTTGATGTTCCTTGCATCACTGCGTCCGACTCCCCCCCCCCCCCCCTCCCCACAGTGATGCTCCTTGGCAGCAGCCTCAAACTGTGTGACGGAAGCCAACGCAGCCTGGAGTTGTGAGCGAAGGGTCGCCAACTCAGCTCGCATCTGTGCACAGCATTCACAGTTCCTATCCATTACTGCAGTCATTCCTGTTTGAAGCTTGTAAAAATATGTAACAAACAAATGGTGTACTCAGCTTATTAGCAGCACGAATTTGAAGTGCTCTCTCGCCAACAGTTCAAACAACACTGAGCTACACTATCCAAATGTAAGAATGTTTTTGTCAGACATCTTCCTGTCACATAAATTATTGTGCAAATCTCTTTAGGATCTATGACTAGAGCCTAAAAAAGTGTTATCCATTATTAGTTGTGCACACAATAAATTCACTGGACAGGTCTTAAAGGAGTGCCCTGCCATAATTAGTTTTCTGGGTTAGGGAAATTTTTGATGAAGTTGTGATTTCATGAAAGTAGTTATAGCATGGATTTGACTATGCGGGAAGCAGGCTGACAAAGAGGGGGCAGTGTGAGGTCTTTCGATAGGTGGGAAGATCCATGAATGGCAAGGGTTTGACTACAAGGGAGGTAAGTAGGCAGACAGACATGAGAGCCAAGTGTTACAGAGAGGGAGGCAGTGACACCAGCCAACAGACTTGCTGGAGGAGTCTGCCAGCTACAAGGAAGCAGATAACGTAATTGGAGCTGTGTGGCTGCAGGGGCTTTGCTGGTGCCAAGAGTTGCATGGCTGGAAGGCATTGCGAGCAGAGTGGCAGTGCAGAAGGCAGCACAGACTGCAGAGATTTTTAAATAAGGTGGGAAAACTTATTGGTACAGCATGTTGCAAAACAAACAGGTAGAAGCAAGTGTTAGTAATGTTGTGCACATGTGTACTCCACCGACTCTCCACATTTCCTGTCCCTTTATGACATGGGCCCTGCTTGTCACTGTTGATGCCACCCCCCTTTACACAAACATCCCTAATGCCCATGGCCTTACCGCTGTTGGACAGTATTTTTCCCAACGCTCGACGGATTCCAAACCAACAACCTCCTTCCTAGTCACCATGTCCAACTATATCCTCACCCATAATTATTTCTCCTTTGAAGCCATTCCCTACAGAAAATTCAGAGTACAGCTATAGGCACCCACATGGCACCATCCTACGCCAAGCTATTCATGGGCTATCTAGAGGAATCTTTCCTAAACACCCAGAATCCTAAGCCCCTCACTTGGTTCAGGTTCACTGATGACATCTTTGTGATTAGGATCGAGGGTGAGTGAGGACACCCTATTCACATTCCTCAAGAACCTCAACAGTTCTCCCCCATCTGCTTCAACTGGTTGTACTCAACCCAACAAGCCACCTTCCTTGATGTTGGCCTCCACCTCAACGATGAGTACATCAGTGCCTCTGCCCATATCAAACCTACTAACCACCAGCAACACCTCCACTTGGACAGCTGCGACCTATTCCATACCAAGAAGTCCCTTCCATATAAACTAGCCATCTGTGGTTGTTGCATCTGCAGTGACAAGTGGTACATATCCCATGCCGTATCTTTCAGTCTTCCACCACCTCCCAAAATAGCGTTCCCATTGTAACTTAATACCATCCAGGGCTGGAGCAACTGACTTACATTTTCCACCAGGGTTGTGACTACCTCTTGTCACACCCTCAAATGAGAAATGCCCAGCCCATATCCTTCCCACCCCCCCTCACAGTGGTATTCTGCTGTCCACCGAACCTACACAATATACTCATCCATCCCTACACAATCCCTGCTCCCAATCTCCTTACCTCATGGCTCATATTCTTGTAATAGACCTAGATGCAAGACCGGTCCCATACATCCTCCCACCACTACCTACTCCAGACCAGTCACTAACATCACCTATCCCGTCAAAGGCAGAGCTACCTGTGAAACCAGTCATGTGATCTACAAGCTCAGCAGCATTCTACGTGGGCATGACAATCAACAAGCCGTCTGTCCACATGAATGGCCACTGACAAACTGTGGCCAAGAAAAAAGTGGTCCACCTCGTTGCTGAGCACGCTGCACAACACAACATCCTCCATTTCAATGACTGCTTCACAGCCTGTGCCACATGGACCTTCCCACCAACACCAGCTTTCCTGAATTGTGCAGGTGGGAACTCTCCCGGTAATATATCCTACGTTCCCATAACCCTCCTGGCCTTAACTGTTAGTCATTGTCCTCACCCATCCAGCCCTTTCCCTGTTCGCATTCCAGCACTGCACAACCCTCATTTCGCCAACACATCCAGCCTTTTTACTTCTCTCCTTTTCCACTACCTCCCCCCCCCCCCCCTTCTCTCCTGCCCTCCTTCTAACCTCCTGACTGCACCTAGCTGTCCTAACCTCTTTCCACCTCATCCCTGCGTGCTCCCGAGCAGCACTTCACTGTCCTCCACCCTACCTTACTATCTCTCCCCCTCTCCGGCTCAGCCTCCTCCTTACCCCCACCCAGTTGCTACTACCATCAGTGTGTGTATATATGTGTGTGTGTGTGTGTGTGTGTGTGTGTGTGTGTGTGTTTTTCTCACAACAGCCTTCTCGGCCAATATTTATGACAGTCTTTTGGTTGTGCCTATTTGTGACTCAGCATCTCCGCTATACAGCGAGCAACAACTTTTATTTTCATATTTATACACTCCTAATTTAACTGTGCATTACCAAGGTGCTGGAGATCATAGTAGTAAAATTGTTGCATAACAGCAGCTGCACAGATTGTTTAAACTACCTTCAAATTTGCAGTCCACCACTTTTAGATAAATACATGCAATATATTGTCCTAGCTGGAGGTCCATTGTCAGTCTCCCCTTCACTACTGTCACTAATTTTGGCCAGAAGAGATGACATAATTTGCAACACTACTGACTGACTGTTGTTCCATCAGTTGGCAAAAGTAATGATTTTATCTAGTTGCTGCTAGAATATCACCATGGGCCATTCCGTGCCAAGTGGTCTAATATCGAGAAATGTTTCCACATGACCATCATGCATTTTGATGAAATTTTGTATGAACATTCACACATGTTCTCAATGAACACTGGTAAAGTTTCAGTTTCAGAAATTCAATACTTGCAGAGATATAGTCACTTGTTTGAAACCATAGCACAGCTTCCAATAGTGCATCCTTGAATTTTCAGCAACTTTCAGATGAGATATCTCTGCAAGTATTTGCACGAAAGAAACAAAACTTGGCCATCTTATACAACTTTTAGAGCTCTTTAAAGTAAAATATTAAGAAAAGGATTTCTGAGCAATTTTCATATATATAATTTGAAGCAAGGCTGGGCGAAAAAATAGCTGTTTAAAAAAATGCAAACTTTAGTTTTTTATGTCTCCAAAAGTAATTGTGGGATGCACATGAAACTTTGGACACCATAACTCACCAACACAAGGCCTTAGAATATAAAATTTCATTCTCCTATTGCTTTCCATTATTTCACAAATCTAGGGTGAAGTTGACGATTTTTCAAAAAGTGCTAAAAATGGGTATTTTAGTCAAATTTTTCAAAAAGTGTTTTCTCCAAACTCTTCTAAACTATGGTCATTAGAAAGAGCATATTCTAAACTATCTAGAAAAGTGGATTTGGTTTTGCAATGCAAGCATATAAGGCCCTAAAAAGTAGCATCATCAAAGAGGTGCACTGGAAGTTTGAACACATTTTTCTGGCACTCAAATTATACCTGAAACCTTTTATTATGCCTAATAAATGTTTATTAGTGCCTTGAATAATTGAAATAAAAAGATCTGGTAAATAGGCATGAGACTGTCAGAAAAACTTGAAAACTATGAGAAGTAGCCCTTCTGTTTTTATCTTAAGTGTTCATCTGCATAAAACTCTTCTCATTTGGGGAGGGGGGGGGGGAGATCATAAAGAATTCAATGAATAATAGCTTCATATTTTTTGTACTTCTCAAAATTGTAAATATTTACAAGTGTAAAATGAAGATCTAATTTTTGGATTCAATTGTATAAAACATTTTTCCAAAAAAGAATCGGTTTGCTTGAATCATGTATCAAGTGATGTAAATTTTCCAATCAATATTGCAGAGATTTTAATACCTAGGTGTTGTAACCTGTGAATTTTTGTCTTAACGTTATTAGGGAAACGCGTGAAATTGGTTGGTTAAACATCTAAGAGTTTTTATTTTGTATTTAATCACACTTAAATGTAGCCTACTACCTTGGTAAATACGTAACCACTAGTTTCACAGAGAAAATTCACAAGATTCACTGTTTATAGAAAATATAATGGCAAAAATTACTTTAACAATCAGATTGTTTCATTATTGTGAGCCTTGTTTGAACAATCAGTATTTCAGTGGTGTTGTTTTTTAGCTTAGTGAGTGGGTTCTCTTGACTGAGTGTGGCTTATTAAGTGATTCGTAAGACCATCAAAGTTTGTAATCTAATTTACAAAAAATTGTTTTGATTGTGTCTTTTATAGCATATATCTCTTATTAGATTTTTTCATTGGTATTATACATTGTGTATAATTTCATTCAGTAGCAATTTGTCTGGAATTTAAGCACATTATAATTTGCACTTAGAGGTCAAATACATTATTTAGTTACTGATTAAAGATGGATGCAGAAGGGAACAGCATACCTTCCTGCTCAATTGGGCAAGGAGATAGTGGAACAAAGTGTCATGTCACTTTCTTTGCCAAAAAAGCTGCTTTAAAATGGTTTGCAGATTTTAGTGATGAGGAAAAAAGAGTTGTGGGTCCAACGTTCTGAAGCAAAGTTGGACAATATCTCTCAAGTTTGCCTACACCACGAAGCCCTGTTATTGACACAATATGAGAGGGTTTTTTTTTTTTTTTTTTTTTTTTTTTTTTTTAATGCTTCAATTCCTCTGGGAAGGTGAATCATAATGTTAAGGCAGGAATTCGCACTCTTGACACTGAAACAGCTAATATGGCTTCTGATATGTTGAAGAAGCAGCTTGTTAATAACATAAAGCCAGGCCAGAAAATTTGTCCGGCTTGCAGGACTACCTTAAATAAACACTTGGACGAAGCTTTATCAGCCTCATCATCACATTCTGATGAGGACTTTACACCAAAAGAAGAATTAAATAATAGCTTATTGTCTATCGGTATTTCACCCCTGAAGAGAACAGTAAGCTACAGAGATAAGCCCCAATATGTGAAGAAGAAAATTCAAAAGGCTCAAAATGTGATTAAAAACAAAATTGTAAATGCAATGGGAGTAAACCGACAAATTGAAGATGCTAGTGAAATTAAGGAATGTGGAAACTGTGCCGACTATGCACATTTGCTGACTGAACTGAAAGCCAAGATGCAGAATGCAATTCACAAAGAACAGATGCAAATTTTAACCTTGGCACCTGTAAGTTGGACAGTCAGACAAACAGCAGCTCAGTTCGGAGTGTCTGAAAGAATGGTGAAGAATGCTGGGAAGCTTAAGGCAGCGAAGGGCATTCTGGCACTTCCCGAGAATAGCCAAAGCAGGAAAGCCCTGGAAAAAAAAGATCACCTTGTGATGGGATTGGAGGTACAAAAAAGCGGTTAGCAGCAAGAGCAAGCTTGCAACGGCCACTTCATGGACAAATTCTTATTCCCCTAGATCTGTTTCACTTCTGCTGTGAAAACATTAATGGAATTAAATTTGTTTTCGCCAGTAAAGATGAAATTGAAAAAAAAAAAAATATTGTGTCACAAGAAGAGAGGTTTAAACTTGGACAAACTGTAGCAGGCACTAGAGAAAATCATCACTTTTTACCTATTGATGAAACAACAATTCAGGTCAGCAGAGTTTCAAATGATTGTTCATCTTTTCTAGCTAAAATGGGTCACAGTAATGAAGGAGACGAGGTACTGGCAGAATTAAAGCTGTGAGGACGGTGCGTGAGTCGTGCTTGGGTAGCTCAGTCGGTAGAGCACTTGCCTGCGAAAGGCAAAGGTCCCGAGTTCGAGTCTCGGTCCGGCACACAGTTTTAATCTGCCAGGAAGTTTCAGGCATGTTGATGTCTGCTCTCCAACCAGGACAATATGTTGCATGCATCTATGAAAACGTGTGGTGGATTGGGAATATCTGTGAGACCTCCACAGAGCAAAGGGATGCATTAATAAACTTTATGCACCCACATGGTCCAGCAAATTCATTTTATTGGCCACCAAGAAATGACAAGTGCTGGGTTCCGGAACACCACATTATTACTGTTATTCCAGCTCTATCAGTAAATTCGTCTGGCTGGCAATACACCATTCCTCTTGATATTCATCAGAAAATTAGTGTAGCATAACAAAAATTGAAATAGGTTAGAGGAAACAATCTAAGGAACTCAAGAGTGCCTCCTAATTTTACACAGGGCACTTAAATAATTTTACTATCAGGTTTGGGAACCTGTGTAAAGAAACCCTTATCAGGCTTGGGGTCCTGTGGTAAAGAAACCCACCTATGGCTGTTGTTGCTAAGCTATCGGGCGTGGCCCCCATGGCAATGGGAATGCTGGTTTTCTCAGGTGAAATTAAACTAGCAGTGGTTTAGCCACAATGGACCATAGCAACTCATTTATACACTTCTTTTC
This sequence comes from Schistocerca nitens, assembly GCF_023898315.1. Taxonomy (NCBI): domain Eukaryota; kingdom Metazoa; phylum Arthropoda; class Insecta; order Orthoptera; family Acrididae; genus Schistocerca; species Schistocerca nitens. The sequence continues at coordinate 410,631,466 of NC_064615.1, forward strand.
CATCAGTAAGCTGGTGGTGTTCATTAAACAGGCAACTAATAGTGTGTGTGTGTGTGTGTGTGTGTGTGTGTGAAAAAGAGAGAGAGAGAGAGAGAGAGAGAGAGAGAGAGAGAGAGAGAGAGAGAGAATGGGGGGGGGGGGGAGGTGACAATTAAGAAATAACATTGTTTCTATTTTTATTCTTTTGCTATTCGGACTTAAGCTAGGTCCTATTCATCAGGACTTCTTATTTCACTTATCCAAGACATTAATAAACATGTATAAGGCAAAATAAAAGATTTCAGGTATAATTTGAGTGCCAGAAAAATGTGTTCAAACTTCCAGTGCGCCTCTTTGATGATGCTACTTTTTATGGCCTTATATGCTTGCATTGCAAAACCAAATCCACTTTTCTAGATAGTTTAGAATATGCTCTTTCTAATGACCATAGTTTAGAAGAGTTTGGAGAAAACACTTTTTTGAAAAATTTGACTAAAAATACCCATTTTTAGCACTTTTTGAAAAATCGTCAACTTCACCCTAGATTTGTGAAATAATGGAAAGCAATAGGAGAATGAAATTTTATATTCTAAGACCTTGTGTTGGTGAGTTATGGTGTCCAAAGTTTCATGTACATCCCACAATGACTTTTGGAGACATAAAAAACTAAAGTTTGCATTTTTTTAAACAGCTATTTTTTCGCCCAACCTTGCTTCAAATTATCTATATGAAAATTGCTCAGAAATCCTTTTCTTGATATTTTACTTTAAAGAGCTCTAAAAGTTGTATAAGATGGCCAAGTTTTGTTTCTTTCATGCAAATACAGAGATATCTCATCTGAAAGTTGCTGAAAATTCAAGGATGCACTATAGAAAGCTGTGCTATGGTCTTAAACAAGTGACTGTATCTCCGAAAGTATTGAATTTCTGAAACTGAAACTTTACCAGTGTTCATTGAGAGCATGTGTGAATGTTCATACAAAATTTCATCAAAATCCATGAGGGTCATGTGGGAGCCTCTAGACCACTTGGCATGGAATGACCCCCATGTGTAAATCTTTCTTCTTTAACGCTGTATTTTGTTTGGCTGCTTCTTTTCTGATGGAAGCAAATGTAATAATTTTTGCCAAATGATGACATGACAATTCGGGTAAGCAGAGTTTCAAGTGATGCGGCATTATTTCTGGTCACAATTAGTAACGACAGAGAAGCAGATATATTAACATTGAACCTCCAGCTACGACAATATGCTGCAAGCATATATGAAAAACACTGGTGGATTGGAATTATCTGCGAGACTTCTAAAGAGCAGAAGGATGCTTTAGTAAGCTTTATGCACCCGCATGGCCCAGCAAATTCATTTTATTAGCCATCAAGGAGAGACAAGTGCTGGGTTCTAGAAAAGCACATTCTTGCACTTATTCCAGCATCACCAGCGACATCATCTGGCAGCATACTTTTCCTCATGACATTAAACAACAAATTAATGAAACCTGTAAAAAAATGAAGCTTGAAGTAAACATAAGTTTAGGCTCCTAAAAGAGACTTCTCCTTAGCTTTGGCCTCTGACACTTAAGAAATTGTATCATCAGGCTTGGGAACCTGTGGTAAAGAAATTCACCCGTGTTTGCTGTAGCACAGCTATTGGGTGTACACTCCCTCCCTCCCCCTTTACAGTGTCGGGGATGCTGGTTTTCTCACTTTAAAAGGAACCAGCAGTGATTGAGCCATCATGGACTATAGCAACACATTTATACAATTTTTCATCAGTACCCTAATGTTCCACATAAATTTTAAACCATGCCCATACAGAATATGATGTTCGTTAAATTTCAATAGCACTGCACAATAAAATACACATTAAAAATTCTCTATAACATGAATTCTTTCTGACAAAATGTCAGGCAGACTGATATGAATTTCACCAAAATTTATACACAGTGAGAGTGATGTAAAACTTGAAGGTGTTTACATTAGGTGTGTCAGAGCTGTTATGCAACAATTTTACTACCATGGTCTCCAATGCCTTGGCAATAGACATCTATATTCTGAAGCAGAAAAACAGGCTAAAACATATCACGAGTAGTGACAAAAGACCCACGCCCAAGTTGTTCTGACCCGATCTCATTTCCTTGTCGTCAGGACTTTTGGCATCAGCTTCCCCAGAAAGTACCAAACAATTGTAGAACATAATAAAATATGTCCAATTTAATTTGAGTACCAGCAGAATATGGGTGCATATTCAGTGTGCCTCCACCATCATCTTTTCTTATGGCTTTATACGTTTGCATTGTAAAATAAAATCTAGTTTTTTCCTTTAGAACAGGGTCTTTCTAATGGAAATGGTTTAAAAGAATTTATAGAAGATTGTAAAAGTTGGCTAACAATAATCATTTTTGGCATTTTTTCAAAAACTGTCAACTTTGACCTCAATTTTCAAACAACTGGAAAGCAATAGGAGAATGAAATTTTATTTTCTAAGACTTTGCATTGGTAGGTTATCACATGCAAAGTTTCAGGTTTATCCCGTAATTAGTTCTGGAGATATAAAAAGCTAAGCTTCACTTTTTCTCCAGCATCTATCATTTTTGGCTAATTTGTTCCAAAATACTGATTTGAAAGTTGCCCAAAGAATATTTCTTTTTATTATTTCACTTAACAGAGGGCAAAAAGTTTTACAACTTTACACATTTTCAATGGGAACACATGTGACAAAATCCGTGTTGGTCCTGTGGGGACTTTTCCTGAAATTAGGCCACTTGGCATGAAATGGCCCACCTACAAGTTACAAAATTCCTGTCAATCCCACACATGAATTATTGATTTTTTTTTTTTTTTTTGGGTTCAATCAATAAGGTATTATCTGGTACTTTAGATGAAGGTGGCACATCTTATTTTAAAGCAAACTTTGATGTGTTAGATTAACTAGGGAACAAGTCACAACAAGCCACCTTAATGAGTTTTGATTATACAGGAATTTCTAAAGAGAGAAATGAACAGATCATTACATAAGGAATGAAATCCTCTGTTAACATACAATACAATCTAGGAATAGCTTTGACTCATCAATGGGAAGCTAATGTCTATTTTAAATGAGCTTGAACAGGAACTGATCTGCTAATTATAGTAATTGTAAATGCACAAAAAGGTATTTTACAGCTGCTTCTAATTAATCCTGTGCAAGTAGCAAATATCTGGAGCTGACGAAAGGTGACAAAGGTAAGAGACTCCCAATAGCATTTACAGTGGACAATGGTTAACAGTTGCGTAAAGTAATTGACCTAGTAACATTTAAGTTGTGTATTAAAAATTCCTCTTATACACAAGGGTGTATTTCATATCTATACATTTTGGCCACTTCCTGTTGAGTTAGATGCAAGGGAAACACTTATTTACATACACTGGTTATCTCTCCTATGGGCGCATTTTCTCTGGGGTTTCGGCAGATATTTGAAAATTCGATTTTACAACATGTAGCTGAAGTCAGCTCAAACAAATTCCACTGGTCACACGTTTCAGTGTCCAGCATCAATGGAGAGTGACAGTGTTTCCCAATACAAACAAAATGATTTTTAAATCAGAATTGCGTGTTTCATTCAATAGAACGGTCCCAAATTACCATTGCGCAGTATTCGTTTTGTTGCGACGTCAACCGGAAGTACAAACTGATAAAACGAATATCACACTTCACTAATTAAGGATCGCTCTGTTGATTGAGCACGTTAAATTCCACTTTGAACATAATTTCGTCTGTAATGGGAACTAACCAATGTTTTTCACTAGCCGTGTACCTCCTTCCTGGTGGAATGACTGGAACTGATCGGCTGTCGAACCGCATCCGTCTAGTAGGCTCTCCTCATGCATGGTTGTTTACATCTTTGTTCGGGTTTAGTGACATCTCTGAACATCAAAGGGACTGTGTCTGTGATACAACATCCACAGTCAACGTCTATCTTTAGGAGTTCTGGGAACTGGGGTAATGCAAAACATTTTTTTGATGTGTGTAGTAACTAGATTCTATCTGTCATGGCAGGTAATAAAATTGAAATAACCTTAGGTTTTTACCTGTCTTTAACAAATTCTCTTGTGACTCAACTGATGGCATTCAGGAACTCTCACTATGTACTTTTCCAAATCTCCTAATATTTGTCAGAGGTTTTCCTTGTTACTTAAAAAGCTGTATGGTTCTGTCCATATTGCACAGACTTTAATCTTTGCAGTATCACCAAACTGTCTTCTACTGAAGAGTGACATTTATTTTTTTACTATGGGAAAGTTTGCATTCTAAATTGCATTGAGGGCTCTAATACGGAAATATTAGTGATGTGGTTAATCAACATTTAATATAGCTACGCAACACTGGAAGCATAAAGAAACCCACGATGATGACAGTAGCCTACTGTGTCCAGTTCACTCTAAGCAGCTTGCTTTGTTCTTTTTTGGGAAGCACATCAAAACTGGTATGCAGTCACTTGATGAAAGATCAGTATTTACTTACCATTAAACAACAGTTGTAACACAGAGGTTAACAGAACTTTGAGTCAGTAGCTGAACACTACTCTATAACCTTGTAGAGGGGAATGATTTGTTATGAAATGAAGTTATCTGGAACTTTACCCTTAATGAAGGTGGGATTCGATTGCCAAACCACATGAGGTGTATTTAAGTCTCAAATACAAAGGAATGACTAGGGGAGTCACTTTATTATGTCTATGAGGGTTTCTTAAATCAAGTGGTTTTACTGAAATTACTTTTTGCTAAATTTCTTTTCCTTACTAGAGGATTACTATGAAAAGAGGATCTACATTCAAATCTAAATCCATAATCTGCAAACCATTGTGAGGTGAGTGCAAATGGTACGTCCCATATTGTACCAGTTATTAGGGTTTCCTCCTGTTCCTTAAATGAGTGCAGAAAGAATGAGTGACTGAATGCCTCCTACTTGTAGTAATTATTCTAATCTAATCCTCAAAATCCGTATGTAAGCGAACATAAGGGATTTCAGTATATGCTAGAATCTACATTGTCTTGCATGCTATTTTACTTCAGTAAAATTTATTTTCCTGTTGATACTAAGCTTCAGAACACATTCTTCTCAACAGAGAGGGCAATTTCTGTTCCATACTGGATGACCACCTAGGTAGTTTATAATTTTATTTGAATGTGTACAACCATATTCTCTCTCTCTCTCTCTCTCTCTCTCTCTCTCTCGCACACACACACACACACACACACACACACACACACACACACACACACACACACACACACACTATGCAACAGGAAATTTGAGCTCTTTCAGCAATAGTTGAATATCCAAAATTTTGACATTTACAACTACTCAACGTTTGACACACAAACCCAATTACAGTACATCTGCTGCAATACAACTGTGCAACGGAGACCTGAAACTGTGATATCAATAGTTACGATGCCACGGCATAGGTGCACGTTCGTAGGTTGGCACTACGAAACAGACACCGACAACAGCGCCTTCTAGGCCCGCTGTGCAGCTCTACGAGCGCCACTCTGGATTCAGCCCATCTGATTCAGAGCCAAAGACCAAGCAACTTAGTTTCTACTTCATAGGGGGCTAGCCATAACAGACTTTGTTACTTCAGCTACTTCAATGATAGTTTGTCCAACTACTAGTAGCTGTTAGTGTTGATGCCTGTGCGACTTCGCACCTACGTGCTCATCTCAGCCAAAGTTAAGTACAATTGATGTACTAAAGTATCGTGTTGATATATACTAAAACCACTTTTAATTGCAGTACCACGGGTTCAACATCACCTGCTCCTCCTAGCTTCCTACATTTGGCCTACCTTTCAGTTTACAGGAGCAGATCCACCAGCCGCCTTCCAGGCGGGATACAAAAAGTTCTGCTTTAGTTTTGTCCCTTTGCCTGTGTGCGTCTGCGTATGAATGCTTCCCCTATTTGCTATAAGACTTTCATTTGTGTAAACCATGGCTTCGCCGCAGGAACAGGCTTCACTGTCCAATCTTGTACATTTTCAGGCGCAGAAAATGACGCAGCTGCTTGCTGCTATAAATTGACTGTCACAGTACAAACTGCAGTTACTTCGGCACCTCCCGCCGCCGCCGCCACCAGTACCACTGCTGACGCCTCCAGCGCCGCCATTTTGCGCCTTCAATCTTGACATTGAATGCTGGCCAGAATACACCGCCCAGCTCGAGGCACACTTCGCAGCATACAACATTCCAGGTACAGAGCGACTTGCCTTCTGTTTCCCACCACCTGCCCAAAAACTAAAACTTATGATGAAGTGATTGATGCTTTGAACTCCCACTTCTGTGACAGTGTAAATGTGTAGCTGCACACTACAAATTCTTTTGTCTCCAGCGTGGCCCTACTCAGTCCAATAAATCTTGATTAGCGGACCTTCAGGGTCTAACTTCTGATTGTGACTTTAATTGCCCGTGTGGACACTCATATGCGGATACAATCATTAGAGACGCTATTGCGCAGAATGTGGCGGATCACCGCATCCGTGAACAAATCCTCAGATTTGAAAACCCGTCTTTGCAAGAAGTAGTGGACTTGCTAGACAGACAAGATACATTAGACATGGCTACTTCCATTTTCGACATGGCCCCGGGTGTGTGTACTGTTAGCGCGGCACAACACGTGCCCTCCCGCTCAGCCCCAGCACGGCACGCCACACCGCTCGCGTGCAAGTAAACAAGTTTCCCATCAGACACCTACTCAGAAACTGAAATATTGTCCGCACTGCTTTCGCGCCCAATTGCAGGACAGTTACCCATCCCGTCAAGCACAGTGCTATTTTTGTAATAAGAAAGAACATGTGCAAGCTTTGTGTAGTAAGAGAATCTCTAATTCCCAACTTTTCTCCCGTTCACGTGACTCGCGTGGGTGTCACTGCAATGGAAACCACCATGCTCATAATTCACATCAGCCTATGGACATTAATGCCATTTATTCGAAGCCTTCTGCTTCATGTGCTTCTGCAGCTCATTGTATGACTCAAGTTTTGCCAGACACTTCCTCTCGCATTCAGCAAGATGAGAGAAAACTTTTTGTGACTTTGAACATTTGTGGACGTTCTGTTCGCATGCAGCTGGACACTGGTGCATCAGTTTCTTTACTGAACAAATCAACGTGTGACTTGCTTGGTTCGCCCCCGCTTCATCATTCGCATTCCATGCTGGCTGCATTTACTGGACAGGAAATCTCAGTGCTCGGCATGTATAGTTTGCAAGCCACGTATGGTGCAATGACATGTATAGTGTCTTTCCATGTGCTCTGCTCTAGTGATGCTACAAACATTTTTGGCATGGAGGCATTTGAACTTTTTGGCCTCACAATTCAGGCAATGCTAGTGACCATGCAGACGGTGTTGCTGCACTATATGATGATTTTGCTGAACTCTTTTGTGATGGCCTTGGTTGCACCACAGACTTTGCAGCGCATGTTGTAGTTAAAGACAATGCCATGCCTGTTTTCCGTCGCGCAAGCCCGGTACCACACACACTGGGTGATGCCGTAGCTGCTGAACTTGTGCATTTGCGAGACAGTGGTGTCACTGAACCTGTTTCTGCTTCACATTGGGCTTCCCCTATAGTGCGTGTGAAGAAAACAGTCGTCTCCGTATTTGTGCTGACTAAGTCTACAGTAATTCCCCAGACAGTAATAGCAATGTTCCCCTTACCGCTTCCTGAAGACATGTTTGATAAGCTTGGTGCGGGAAAATTCTTTTCCACTATTGACTTGCGGGACACATACTTCCAGATTCCGCTTGACGAACAGTCGCAGCGCTATTTTGTGACCACCACCCACCTTGGATTGTTTAAGTTTCACTGCCTTCCATTCGGTTGTGCTTCAGATCCTGCTATTTTTCAGTCTTATTTGCAGCAGTTGTGTGCCACTGTCCCTGGTTGTTCCAATTATCTGGACGATATAGTTGTATCAGCTCGCACCCCTGACGAACATTTGCAGAATTTGCTTGCTTTATTTACTGTACTTTTGCAGGCAGGACTAAAGTGTAACACAGACAACTGCAAATTTTTTCAAACTGAGATTCAGTATTTAGGACATATGATTAATGGTCAGGGTATCCACCCCTCGCCATCACATCTCAGTGTGATTAGAGACTTGCCAGCACCCACGCACTTTAAAGAACTTCAGTCTGCATTGGCCAAAATTACATATTATAGTCGGTTTATACCAAATGCAACGCAGATTGCAGCACTTTTGCATTGCCTTCGGCATAAGAACGTTCCTTGTGTGTGGTCTTTGGAGTTTGACGCTGCTTTCCACAAGCTCAAGTCTGCTTTGTTGAGTGATCACTAATTCCTTTCGATCCCTCCAAACCAGTTGTTTTGGCTGTCGATGCATCTTCTCACGGCATTGGAGCGGTTCTCTCGCACCGCATTAATTCTGTCGATTGCCCGATTGCTTTTGGGTCCAAGTTGCTCAATTCTGCCGAGCAAAACTATTCTCAAATCAAGAAAGAAGCTTTATCTATTGCATAGGTAGTAACGAAGTTTCATGATTTTTTTTTGTACGGTCAAAAGTTCTATTCGGTCACTGACCATAAGCCTTTGAAGTCATCGTTCCACCCGTTAGAGCCAGTTCCGGCCCATAATGCACAAAAGTTGCAATGTTGGTCTTTGTTTTTGTCTTACTACAATTACAAAATCTTGTTTCAGCCTACGGCCCGGCATGGCAATGCTGATGCTTTGTCTCGTCTGCCTATCGGTCCTGACGAGGTGTTTGATTCTTCTGAACTGTCCTGCATGTTTATTGATTCGCAAAATAAGGAAATGAGCTGATGGTTTTCCGGTGGACTTTCGTCGCATTGCTTCCACGACAGCCGCCGATACTTCTTTGCAGATTCTTTTGCAGTATCTTCGTACTCAATGGCTTCCATCTGCTACGCAGATTCGTGATCCACTCGTTCGACGTTACTTTGCGCAATGTCACAACTTGTCTGTGCACCACGGTGTTATCTTGTTATGAACTCACAATGATCAGTCTTGTGAGGTTGTACCTTGTCCGATTGCTGCACGCTGGTCATTGGGGTATTGTGCGGACGAAGCATTTAGCGCGTCGTCACTGCACTTGGGTCGGCACTGATAAACAAATTGAGAATTTGCTTGCTAATTGTCACTCTTGTGCGGAGCATCAACCTGCTCCCCACCAACACTTATTTCCGTGGCCAACTCCTACTGCGCATTGGCAGCACATTCATATTGATTTTGCGGGTCCTTTCTGGGACACCCACTGGCTGATAGTTATTGATGCGTACAGCAACTTTCCTTTTGTTATGCCTATGTCTTCTACTACACCTGCGAGTACTATTCGGGCTTTCACGCCTATTTTCTGTATTGAGAACCTTAAGTTGTTGTCTCCGACAATGGCCCCCAATTTGTGTCCTCAGAGTTTGAAGCGATCTGTGCTGCAAATGGCATTCGCCATCTGACCTCAGCCCCGTACCACCCCCAGTCGAACCATGAGCAAGTTGCGCACCTTGCAATCTCGCGAGCATGCGCTTTGGCCTTTCCTTGCTTCATATTGTTGCCAGACGTGCGGCACCCATTCCACAGCGGAATTGCTACATGGCCAAGCCCATCGGTCGCTCCTGCAGCTTTTGCACCCGCCGCCATGTGCTCCTGCTGCTTCGCATCGTTCTGGCTTGGCGCTGCAGATTTGGTGTTCTATCACGTTTTCTCTGGCAGGCAGCGCTGGGAGCAGGGGCGCATTCTTCGTCAGCTTGGCCACGCCTTATTTGTCACTTCTGGTCCCTCTGGCACTGTCAAGCAACACCAGAACCAGATCCGTTTGTGCCGTTCTTGGTTTTCTGCCGCTAGTTGTTTTCTGGCAGAATTGGAGGCTTCGCGGCATCCGCCACCTCAGCCCACGACTCCACCGACTGAGGCTCCACCGTTGCCGCTGCAGGTCCGGTCACCTGCAATGGACTGGCACCTCTCGCCAGCCCCATGGCCCCACCTCCGGCCGCAGTCGTCGTGTTCCTCTGCGGTGCCGGAACCGATGGACGCAGAGGCTGCCGTCACGCTGCCACCCATGGAGATCGTTGCTCCGCCTCCTCATCCAAGCATACCCAGCGGTGATGCGCAGCCTGGGCAGGTTTTCCACGGGGCATTTTCCTCGCCCCCTCGCAAGCAATTAGGGGACGCAGGTGGACAGTGCACCCCGGTAGTTCCTCTATGCGCCCCCTCAGTTACGCCGCCCCTGGTCCCTCCAACCGCCGTCGGAAGCCCTACTCATCGGTGGTGCATCGTTTCAGAGGGGAGGGACGTGATATCGATAGCTACGATGCCATGGTATAGGTGCAAGTTCGTAGGTTGGCACTACGAAACCGACGACAGTGCCCTCTAGCCAGCGCTGTGCATCTCTACGAGCGCCGCTCTGGATTCAGTCCATTTGATTCCAAGCTGACGGCCAAGCAACTTAGTTTCTACTTCATAGGGGGCTAGCCATAACAGACTTTGTTACTTCAGCTACTTCAGTGATAGTTTGTCCAACTGCTAGTAGCTGACAGCGTTGATGTCTGTGCGGCTTCGCACCTACGTGCTCATCTCAGCCAAAGTTAAGTACAACTGATATTCTCAAGTATCGTGTTGAGATATACTAAAACCACTTAATTGCAGTACCACATGTTCTACCTCACCTGCTCCTCCTAGCTTCCTACATTCGGCCTACCCTTCAATTTACAGCAGCAAACCTGGAAGGCGGAATTAAAAAAAAAAAAAAAAAAAAAAAAAAAAAAAAAAAAAAAAAAAAAAATAATTTAATTTTCTTTAACGAACAATTTAACTTCTTCAATTTTTGTGATCTCTGTGAAAACCACATTCACTTGCCTTTCCCGCAATTCTCTGGGTTCAATTTTCACTATTTTACGACAGACAATGCCCTTAACAAAATTTTGAGTGTGATGTATTTCAATCTGTTGTGGGTTACAGCCCCCTTACTTGAAATTTAGAAAAAAATATATATGGTGTATCCATCTCAAGCAGTAAAATCATTGTTTGAAATAGGCTGGTTCTAGACACTTGGCACTTGCTTCTTACGCACTGTTTCCATGGCAACAACTCTAAATTGGAAACCTTTTGCGCTTTTACTAACATTAATATTGTAAACACTTCAACAAAATGTTTTGCATCACTCCAGTTCCCAGAACTCCTGAAGGTAGACGTTGGCTGTGGATATTTTATCACAGACACAGTCCCTTTGACTGTTCAGAGATGTCACTAAACCCGACCAAAGATGTAAATAACGAAGCATGAGCAGCGCCTATTACACGGAAGGGATCCAACAGCCGATCAGTTCTAGTCATTCCACCAGGAAGGAGGTACACAGATAGTGTTGTCTATACTTCAACCACACCTAGACGGTCAATACCACGTTTCGTTCGCGTCCGCATTGTTACTTTGTGCCAGGAAGGGCTCTCAACAAGGGAAGTGTTCAGGCATCGAAGCAATGTCGTTTGGACATAGAGGAGATACAAGAGAGACAGCAACTGTTGGTGACATGCCTCACTCAGGCCCCCAAGGGCTACTACTGCAGAGGATGACTGCTACCTACCGATTAAGGCTCGGAGGAACCCTGACAGCAACGCCACCATGTTGAATAATGCTTTTCGTGCAGCCACAGGACATCATGTTATGACTCAAACTGTGCACAAAAGGCTGCATGATGTGCCACTTCACTCCCGACATCCATGGCGAGGCCCATCTTTGCAACCAAGACACCATGCAGCACGGTACAGATGGGCCAAACAAAATGCCAATGAACTGCTCAGGATTAGCATCACTTTCTCTTCAACCAACCGTCAGAGATGTGTTTGGAAGCAACCTGGTCAGGCTGAACGCCTTGACACACTGTCCAGCAGGTGCAGAAAGGTGGAGGTTCCTGTTGTTTTGGGGTGGCATTATGTGGGGCCGATGTACGCCACTGGTGGTCATGGAAGGCATTGTAATGGCTGTATGATACGTGAATGCCATCCTCCGACAGATAGTGCAACCATATCGGCAGCATATTGGCGAGGCATTCGTCTTCATGGACGACATTTCGCACCCCCATCATGCACGTATTGTGAATGACTTCCTCCAGGGTAACGACGTCGCTCGACTAGAGTGGCCAGCATGTTCTCAAGACATGAACCCTATTGAACATGGCTAGGATAGATTGAAAAAAGCTGTTTATGGACGACGTGATCCACCAACCACTCTGAGGGATCTACGACGAATCGCCGTTGGGAGTGGGACAGTCTGGACCAGCAGTGCCTTGATGAACTTGTGGATAGTATGCCACGATGAATACAGGCATGCATCAATGCAAGAGGACATGCTACTGGGTATTAGAGGTACCAGTGTGTACAGCAATCTAGACCACCACCTTTGAAGGTCTCGCTGTATGGTGGTACGCCATGCAATATGTGATTTTCATGAGCAATAAAAAGGGGCAGAAATCATGTTTATGTTGATCTCTATTCCAATTTTCTGTACAGGTTCCGGAACTCTCAAAACCGAGGTGACACAAAACTTTTTTTTTAATATGTGTATCATTTAATTTCATGGAAGTACCACCAAGATGAGCTCCCCTCTATTGGCTGGATGTTCTTACAAGCAGATAACACCACGAGAGAAGTGAGATGAGCCACTGCATACCCAAAAACTGCTGGTATGGGAAGAATCCAAAATACTTTTGCTAACCTACTAAAACTGAGATGATACATGCATCACATGGGCTATCCTTTTCCCTTATGTGTTTGTACAGGGTGAGGCATAAAAGATGAATGGTTTTCAGATGAACAATACATCATTAGGAGTGCTTCAAAACAATTTTTAATTACAGAATAACACTGAAATAATGTTGCCATTTAACAAAATTAATGCTTGAAAACAATGTCTCCCAGGTGATGGCCGGTTTCAGCAATGCACTTCTCAAGGCGCTCTCTGAAGTTGGTTTCAACTCTCTGTAACATGCCTCTGTCTATTTGGACGATTTCAACACGAACAGCTTCCTTCAATTCTTCAAGTGTACGTTGTTTATGCACTTACAAACATGATCTGAAGTAATCCCACAAAAAGTAGTCACACATGGATAGGTCAGGGGAATGAGGAGGCCAATGAATGTCCCCGAACCGGGAAATAACTCTACCACGAAAAATGGTCTTAATTGCTTCCATAGTAAATCTTCCCATGTGAGCTGTAGCTCCATCCTGCTGAAACCACACTCGCTGGATAGGAAATACGTTTTCTTCTTAATTCAGGTAGGGAGAATTCAGTGGTCACTTCTCTATATCGTTCAGAGGTTACGGTTACAGTGTTCCGTTCTTGTCTTGGAAAAAGTATGGACCAGTAACATCTGTATCTGTCACAGCACACCAAACAGTCACCTTGGTACTATGTAATGGTTTCTCAAGCAGCAGTTTTGGGTTTTCACTGGCCCAATAATGACAGTTCTGCTGATTTACCATTCCATTCAAATGGAAATGAGCTTCATATCTGATAAGCAAAATAATGTTGGCATTTTGCTCAAATATGGCCTCCATTTCTCACGCAAAATTTACCCGCTGTTCATAATCCCTTGGGTTTAATTTCAGCACAATGGGCATTTTGTAGGAATGAAATTTTAGGTTAGTATGCAAAATATGCCTTACCGAGCGATTACTGAGGCGCAGCTCAGCCAAGTGTCTTCTAGCAGATCGGCCAGGACTACAGAGTATGGCTTGCCGAACTCTTTCCACATTTTCTTGTGTCTGAACTGCGCAAAGTGCTCCTGGAGGTTTTTGTTCATAGCTGTTCCTCATGTTCGAAATGATTCTCCCAAACGTAAAATGGTGTTACGAGTGGGAATACTATCATGTCTAGCGAGATTGAAATCGCGCCGAAACTCACGCTGCACTGCAACGACAGACTCACTATTGCGCACAAAACTATCGTAGCTAAAAACACGATGTTGCAGAGTCCACAGTCTTGACTAAACAAAATGGCAGGAGCTACCGAATACGTTACCATGTCGCCCCCCCCCCCCCCCCACTCAGACGGCCTGACCTGAATACTAGCTGTTCTAAAAACATCCGTCCTTTCTGCCTCGCCCTATACCAACAATGTTATGTAGGCAACTGCACAAAAATCACTACTCTTGAGACACACTGCGAGAACAGAATTCACAGAGCTCATGGTGAAGAGGGGCTGACAGTGCTCAGCATCTTCAGGTTCTAGAATACAAGATAGTATCCTGCTGACATTTTACGCAAAACAGAAGTGCACACAAAATACACTGAGCTGGGGGCTTGTATCAGTAATTAACCCTATAAGTGACACTGGTAAATATATGGTTTCTTCCAGTTCCACTAACAGATGGAGTGTGGGAAGAATGACTGACTGAATACCTCTGTGCATGCAGAAATTTTTCTAATCTTATCCTCACGACCCCTGTGCGAGCGATACACAGGGGGATGCAATATATCCCTAGAGTAATCATATAAAGCCGGTTCTTGAAACTTTGTGAATAGACTTTCTCGGGATACTTTATTTCTGTCTTGAAGAGTCTACCAGTGCAGTTCCTTCAGTATCTCTACGACACTCTTCCACACACTGAGCAAACCTGTGACCATTCATACTGTCCTTCTCTGTATATGTTCAACATCCCCTGTTAGTTCTGTCTGGTACGGGTACCACACAAGTGAGCAATATTCTAGGATGATACACACAAGTGAGTTGTAAGCAATCTCTTTTGCAGACTGATTGCACTTCTACCGTATTCTACCAATAAACCAACATCTACCAACTGCTTTACCCATGACAAACTATGTGATCATTCCATTTCATATCCGTACGAAATATTAAAATATTACACCCAGGTATTTGTATGAGTTGGCCAAATGCACAGTGACTCATTGATATAATAGTCATATGATACTATGCTTTTTGGTTTTGTGAAGTGCACAATTTCACTTTTCTGAACATTTAGAGCAAGTTGCCAATCTCTACACCATGTTGAAATCACAAAAATCTGACTGAATGCTTATGCAGTCTCTCTCAGATAGTAGTCCATTACAGATAACTGCATCATCTGCAAAAAGCCTGATTTTACTATTAATATTGTCTGCAAGGTCATCAATATACAGCATGAACAGCAAAGATCTCAACAGACTTCCGTCGGACAAACACAAAGTTACTTCTACATCTGACGATGACTCTCCATCCAAGATAACATGCTGTGTCCTCCCTATCATAGGTCCTCAATCCAGTCACAAATTTAACTTCGTATCCCATAAGACTGAACTTTTGAGAATAGACATAGGTGCAGTACTCAGTCAAACGCTTTTCGAAAATCAAGAAACACTGCATCTAATTGGCTGCCTTGAGCCATAGGTTTCAGTATGTCATTCTGTTCAAGATACGTCGTTATGTTTGAGCTCAGAATATGTTCTAAGATTCTACAACAAATTGATGTCAAGGGTATTGGACAGTAGTTTCGTGGATCACTTTTACTGTCCTCCTTGTAGACAGGGGTGGCCTGTGCTTTTTTCCAAGAACTGGGCACAGTTTTTTGTTCAATGGATCTACAATAGATTATAGTAAGAACGGCTAACTCAGCCACAAATTTAGTATAGAATCTGAACGGGATTCCACCGGAGCCTGGAGCTTTGTTCAATTTTAACAATTTCAGCTGTTTCTCAATACCCTGGCACTAATACTTATTTCAGTCAACTTTTCAGTTGTTTGGGGATTCAATTGTGGCAATTCTTTGTAAAGGAACAATTGAGTTGAGCATTTCAGCTTTTGCTTTGCTACCCTCAATTTTCAGTTTCTGTCTCATTCGTTAAGGACTGGATGCTAACTTTGGTGCCACTAACAGCCTTTACATACGTCCAGAATTTCTTTGGCTACTGTGATGTGTCAATTGGCAATATTCTGCTATGGTATTCATTGAAGGCATCATGCATTGCTCTCTTTGACAGCCAAACATGTTTCATTCAGCATATCTCTATCTACAGCACTACACTGTTTTATATCTATTACATAGTGATCTCTGTTTGTTTAGAAGTTTCTTTACAGTGCCTATATACTATGGGGGTTCCCTCCCATTATGAACTATTCTACTGGGTACATATCTATCCATTGCATGGTCAACTATTCTTTTACACCTGAGCCACAATTCTCCTACATGCTCCTGTCCTGTGGAAATCCTCAAAGAGGTCAGGTCTATTTTTCCACCATTAGATCCAATACATTTCCATCATGAGTGGGGTTCTGAACAATCTGTTTTCAGAGAAGGCATTCAGTAATGTTTCACTGGATTACTCATCATCATGGCCACCACTAACAAAACGGTAATTTTCCCAATTTATTGTTGGATGATCTCCATTAACGATTACAGTACAACTGGGGAACTTATGTACAAGTAAACTGAGGTTTTCTCCAAAGTTTCTGGTTCCATCAGGAGATGAGTCCGGTGGGCAATGGAAGGATCCAATCATTTTATGCCCATCCCTGATACTGAGTCTTGCCCAAACAATCTCACATTCAGCTTCCATTTCTATCTCTGTGGATGAAACTTTTGTCTACTGCAACCAATACACCACCTCCATTTCCCATTTGCATATCCTTTCGATATACGCTTAAAATTATGATGTGTAACTGATTTTCTTCTGATTCTTTGGTACGAATATTTATCACCCCATTCCTCATGGTAGACACACAATACACTTAGCGCAGGTTTACTCACTGTTATTCCCAAAGAGGATTACTGGCCTGTATTTCATTGTTATGCTGAAAAACAAACCTTTGTCACCTAAAGGACTTAAAAGAAAATTAATATGCTATTGAATGTAATAGTAGAAACAGCTAACTTCATTTTACCATTCAGATAATTTGAATTTTCACTCCCAAATGCTACCACAATATGGGTATCTACACAGTCCACACTTCTTACTGTTGAGCTGATGGTAATTTATTTACAACTTAGTTTGCTCCTCATCTACCTTGACTTGCTCCTCCAAACTTTATTTCCTTTCCCATTTCTTAACTGCTCACATCATTTTGATTATTTTTTTTCCCTATCACTTTGCCTATATGTAGCTGCTTCTCATCTTCTGCCTTTCACGATCTTTTGTTTCCACGACTATGTTGAAATAGAGAAAAGATGAGCAAATATCCAGCCTAGTCTTCCTAAGACTGTACCTTTGTGCTGACCTAAAATGTCCAAAAACATTACATATTAACTATTCATTTTAAAAGGATGTAAATAGCTGTTTCTACTTTGGAATAACAGTCAACTGTTTCCAGTTACAACCAACCTCAGCTTTCAACATTACACCAGGATGCCAACATTACTGTAGCCATATTGTTCTCTTGTTAACTGTTCCCTGTGATTACGATCACAATGAAGTGACACCCACTTCATAGTATATGTAACTAATAATACAGTTTATAATAGAGGGAAACATTCCACGTGGGAAAAATATATCTAAAAACACAGATGATGTGACTTACCGAACGAAAGTGCTGGCAGGTCGATAGACACACAAACAAACACAAACATACACACGAAGTTCACGCTTTCGCAACAAACTGTTGCCTCTACAAATGTCTTGCTTGTGTCTGTGTATGTGCGGATGGATATATGTATGTGTGTATGTGTGTGTGTGTGTGTGTGTGTGTGTGTGTGTGTGTGTATACCTGTCCTTTTTTCCCCCTAAGGTAAGTCTTTCCGCTCCCGGGATTGGAACGACTCCTTACCCTCTCCCTTAAAACCCACATCCTTTCGTCTTTCCCTCTCCTCTCTCTTTCCTGATGAGGCAACAGTTTGTTGCGAAAGCTTGAATTTCGTGTGTATGTTTGTGTGTCTATCGACCTGCCAGCACTTTCGTTTGGTAAGTCACATCATCTGTGTTTTTAGATACATAATAATACAGTTTCATTCATCAGTATACAAACACACTGAACATGATGGCATCTATTAGCTAAGTCTGATTGCACTGGAGAAAGCTGTCAGTACTGAACAGTACCATTCAATTTAAATTACAAATCAGCCACTGCATCAACTTCGTCCTCAGAGTGAACAAGGAATAACACATCGTGATGAATGTATTGATTTATCGGCTTAAGTGCATAATGATTTCTAACTGTAAACTAAATTGTTACACAAGTAACTAAGAACTAAAAATGAAGGAATTTGTGACAATCAACTGTACATAAGGTTATAAGTAAGCTGCAATATATTGACGGATACTGACAATCCAATAATTGTCCTTTCAGGAAGTTTTCACAAAACACCGGACAATGAAAGAAAGGCAGTATTAATGATCTTCAAACCAGGAAAGCAGATACAATCTTTTCCATATTCCAACTAGAACACTTTTAAAATTTGAATAAAACAGTCATTCCTATATCCCCCAGTTACACGAAATGGAAAATTAGATGGCAGGTACTGCATGAGGAATTTTACAATAAATGTCAACTACCAAACTGCACTCAGCGAAACTTATTAAAGTGAATTAAAGGTATATTCACAACAAGATGTATTGCACACTTCGTACTCACTTGTTCCGTAACGGTGCCCTGTCAACAGTACAGGGTTTGTACTTTCCTTTGTCTGCCAATTCGACCACTTCATCAATTTTATTTTCAATGGCAGTACACTGATCATTATCAAACAATCTTCTCTGCTGAATCCCTGTATGAATTTGCTTCAAGAGCACTAAATTTTCATCCACATTGTATGGTGAGTAATGATATGATGGGCTAATGTATCTGCAAAAAGAAACAAGTGGTATCACCACTCTTGCAAGCCGTTCAAAATCCATAAAAACACAAATATTTACATACGTTTTTGGTCATAAATACTGAAAAAATGTGAAAACGTCACCAACTGAAAACGTTTCACACAACTACTGTTGCTCACAATGTGGTCCGTGTCTCCTTTCAGAGTCCCACATAATTTAACATTGCAGTTTAAAACAAATTTATGCGAAAACATTTCTCATTGACATAGTAACAAGTACATTTTTGGCATTATTACTACTGGTTACAGCAGTCGATTGTTGGAGAAACAGATTTCATATATAAGAAAAATTCACTTTACTTAAACCTGCCCGCAACAACAAAGCGAGGTTTTTTTTTAAAAAAAAAAAGTCTGACAAGTCTCGTAAACGCTGTTCCCTTCGATGTAATGTACTCGACTGAATTTATGGCCCACAACTTCATCAATACTTCTTTCCAACCGTAAATGTCAAGCATTTTTAAATAACTATTAAGGAATATTAATTTGCACTACTGTACATAGTTTAAGCGCAAAATATACCACCGAATCTGTTGCTTCTACGACAGAACACGTAATATTACATACAGTCACGAACAGTGTAATGCGTTAGTTACAGCAACTCGCAAAACTAAATTAAGCCGACTGTTGGAAGTATTCAGTATAACAACAAATCAACTACATCGTTACAGTTACATTCAAGAATATCTTAAAGAGGTAAGTGAAATGACAAAACTGACTTCTTTTCTTTTTGCTGAGATTTCAAACTTTTCTGTTTCAGCTGCAACTTTTGCCTCAAATCCGTATAGCCAGCTGCCATGATATTTTTACATCTATTGCGCATCCACTATATTCACCATTGCTTCAAAGCATGGTTTCGTGATAGTCTGCCGTTCAGGAGAAATAATATCTCTGATTTGTGAGAGTATATCAGACGGCAAAACAAAACATCGAAGGCATAGATGAGTATTTAATTATCCAGTAGAAGGCCGGAAAATTACACAGTCCAAGACATTACAATTACTTCCTATGATGGGAATTCTCCAAATGCCAGAGGGGAAAAAACTAGTGCTTACTGCAATTTAGCCATTCAGAACAGTGGACTTGATTGATTTATTTATTTATTCAGCCGTGGTACAATATACAATGTATAGATGTAGTCAGTGGCTATTACATTGAATGTTATCAAAATGACATATCATACACAATATTTTAAAAAATTTATAGGTGTTATAATTAAGGCCAATTCTCACTAGCCGTCACGTCACGTCACACCACCGTCACGTCGGAGTGTATTCACAACGTCCTTTCCGTCACGTCGTGTCAAATCGCATATCCCAGTACCACAAGGTGAACATGAGATGATGAGTTACCATCCGTGATACAAAAAGTCGGAGTATAGTGTCGGAATTGAGGAACTAACAGCGATATAGTTTATTAATGCCCAAAGCAGCGTAAAATCTTGATCAGTTTTGTGTAGTAAAGTGCTGAGAAGTGAAACAACATTTTAAAGTATTAACATTTATTTCCTGGCAATAAATATATATATATATATATATATATATATATACATACAAACACCTCAAATGATATTTACAAAGGAATAAATAGAATACGTTTACCTTCTCCATTATAATTTTTCTCTTACGTTACTAATAACGTCACCAACATTTGTATTTTTCTCCTTCATTCTAACTGACTTTACCACTTAAAATGTTCTTTAATGAAAACTGCTTCATCGACTTATGTTCTTATTTATATACAGAGTGGGCGTCAGATCTGTTCTGCTATCCCAAATCTAAATAACTTTTCCTAGTCAGGTATTTGACTTTGCGGAAGAACACTCAATGGAAAAAATATCCGTCTCGTCACGGAACATATGCAATTTGCCAGAAAAACAAAGCAAAATAATAAAATAAATATTAAGAAGAGACAAAACCACGAAATCCACTACTGTAACTCTAGTTCACGCGGCGAAAATTGGTCAACTTCCTATGTTAGCTGACGATGACACCATCAAAACCTTCATCCGAAGAAATCTTGACACGGCCTGACGTTACATGACGGTTCGTTGACGATGACTACGGAGGCCCCATTTGAAATGCATTGTGGAGCGTTTACACGTGACGTGACATGACTTGACAACCAGTGTGAATTACCCTTTGACCGTACAGCAAGGCTTGTTATGTCAGATATTGTTACATACTACTCATCGATGGATATCAAGTTATGTATTACATGCTCAATGACATTAAGTGGCTATCTATAGCGTTTTTATATGTTTATTTACAGTGTAACAAATGTTATTTAATAAATGTTTTTTCTGCCTGCTTAGTTCACATCTTTAATTTCTTGTGGCTAGCTGCTGTACAGCGTGAAGGATGATCCACATTAGACCACCACCTTACATAATCCTTACAGTGTGTTCACGCAGGATACCAGGAATATGTCATGTCACTTGCTTAGTCCATCAAAATATGGAACCATGAAAATGAGTTACCATCCACGATATATGAAGTCAGAGTATAGAATCGGAGTTGAGGAACTGAAAAGGTTAAATCTCATTAATGGCCAAAGAAAACTTATTAACGGATATTCTTGATAAACTGATAAATTTTTTATGGTAAATTGCTGAGAATGAAAACAACAGAGAATACATAGAGCCCATTAAGTTATCCATTACGTTTCTTTTCCCTATGTAGCAAATAACTGTTTTCTTCTCCTTCAATAGAACTGAATTTTTCACATAATTTAAAGGTTATTTAATGAAAATTCTTTCATCAATTTATGTTCTTACTTATCCATCTTGTAGGCATCTACACCAACATCTACATCTATATCTATACTCTTCGAACCACTATGAAGTCCATGGCAGAAGATATATTCCACTGTACTGGTTATCAGGGCTTTTTCTCATATAATCATTTATTATTTATTTAGCAGCTGTGGATCAGATAGAAGTACATATTTGCATTGCGAGTTTAACACAGTAGTCATCATATACACCACTTAATTACCAAGGTATATAATTTTAAATATAATAGTTTCATTTATAATTATACATTTTGCATCTACTGACAGTTTATCTACACACATTTTATTTCTGTTCTATCATAATCAGAACATGAATCGAATGTATTGTGTAGCTATCTACACATACTTTAGTTCCATTACACTGCCTGCTTCCAATTTTTTGCATTTAGTATGTATTCATTGACTACATAGAAAATACTTTCTATAACCAATAGTTTTATTGTTTGCTTAAATTTGTCTTTCAATATAATGTTTCAAATATGTTCTTCCAACAGCAAAAATTTATCTATGGTGAGCCCTAAGTACTTTGTGGTTTGAACTACATTCGTATTCAGTTCTTTTAATTGTGGCAATACCTCTATTCTCCTTCTTCTGATGTTCCTATATAGTGTTGCTTTAGTTACCTCCTTATTGACAATCAGCCTATTGGTTCCGAGCAGTAGAGTGATAGACTATCAAGTAGATATGTGACAGTGGTTAAAGTGGTAGTATCAAGAGCAGAAAGAGTCATTTCACTTTCATTGTTAAGAGGTAAGTCATTTATATGTATCAGAGACAATAGGGGTCCTAATATGCTGGCTTGTGGTACGCCATGACTTACTTGTTGAAAGTCTGATAAATATTTCTTTCATTCGAATTATATTTCTACTGCTTGTTTCATATTTTGGGGGTGTGATTTAACGGTACCTCTAATCTCGTAGTGATCAAGCTTCCTTATTAAAATCTCATGATCGACTAGGTTGGAACCTTTTGATAAGTCACAAAATATGTCAAGAGTATTCTGGTCTTGATCTGATCCCTCTGGGACTATAGTTATACATTAAAATGTTGTTGAAACTGTTGATTTTCCTTTCTGAATCCAAACTGGTAAAAATAGGCTATTTTCAGTCTGTCTGGGCAACTATCTTCTGTCAGACATGAATTAACAAAAGGGGCAGAGTGGTTTGGCCATTTCATTTGCAATCAACTTTAAAATTTTATATGAAAGCCCATTTATGCCAATGTAGATTTTATTATCAAGTATCTTCACTTTTATTATCTCTTGCTCTGTTGTAGGATAAAAATAACATGAGTAAATGGTGGAGTGTTGCTTATTTTTAAGCAGCTGTAAATTTGTAGAGAATCACTTTTGTTATTTTGAGAGAGTCTTTGGAATATGCTGGTAAAACATTTATTGAAAGTGTTACTAACAGATAAAGAATCGTCTATTATTCTACTGTTTACTTTGAGCTTTGGATGTTTTTTATTATTGTCTGACAATTTTCTCATTTCTTTGTTAATTAGCTGTCTATTATTCTAGTGTTTACTTTGAGCTTTGGATGTTTTTTATTATTGTCTGACAATTTTCTTATTTCTTTGTTAATTAGTTTCCAAGTACACTGATTCAATTGTGTTTCCAACAAAATTTATCTTGGAGATTTAAGTGTCTTACTGTAAGTATTTTTGCAGGCATTATAATATTCATAAAAATGGTGTGGTCTGTAAGGATCTTTGCTAATAGTTAGAAGTTATCAACCATGGTACACCCCCCCCCCCCTTTCTCTTCATTGTACTTGTTTTACTTGGTAGGCACTCTTCTATAGCAACTAAATATTTATTTATTTTAATTTACACGTCTGCTTCAATAGCAGCAAATTGACGAGCAAATCTCTGTGGTCATGGAACAACGAAAAATTAATAATAGATCAAATAAAATGTTTATTAATCCTAAAGAAACGACAAGCTGTAAGTTTATATAAATGCAATCAACTGTGTAGCACAGGATTTAGCTCAATTTTTAAGGAAGTTCTTAACAGAATAGAAAAAGTGATGCAAGAGAAAACTCTTCAGTTGAGATTAGTTGGTACATGGATTACTGCTAAGATTTTTGAATTCCTGTGATAGCTTACATGACAATGGGTGCATCAGAATACTACACGCCTTCCAGCACAAGAGTCAAGGAGGTGCAATCCAAACGTAGAGTGGATTTCTGCCTAGTATTAACTGAATAAAACCTGCTAATTCGTGGGAATAAGTTGGTTCTGTTAACAAGAAACGACATTAGAGAATCTATGTATTTAGAGGCCAATGTCAGAATACGCAGACTAATGAATTGGGATCAACAAGAGTTTCACAAACTTACACCACTTATTGCCTGAGATTCTGAGCCAAAAATACCCTTTAGAATGGGATACGATACCATAAATATAAGTGAATGAAAATAAGCAAAGTAGACTACTTTTCGTGTAGAACTATCACTTACTTTAGACAGTGTTCTTATAGTAAAAAAACCAGAGTTAAGTCTTTGAACAAGAAGCTGAACATAGGCTTTCTATGACAGTTTACTATGTATCAAACACCAAAAAATTTGAACTGTTCACTCTCACTAATCATAAACCCATTCTAAGTAAAACGTCACATTTTATTGAATTGTGTGTTCGAAAATGTAAAAAATGGGTCTTACTGTGATTTAGCGTAAGTTTATATTCTACAGGCCATGAACTTATATATTGAACTGCACTAATTGAAACAATGCCAGTGTTGCACACAATATTCTTCACTACCAAACTAATGTCATCAGCAAATATAAATATTTTAGAATCGCCTGCAACAATAGAATGCATATCATTATACGAATAAGGAACAGGAGTGACCCAGCACTGATCCCTAGGGCAAACCTCATTTAACTGTGCCCCACTGGTGCTCTACATCATAGCCATTGTCAGTACTGTGGAGAATGATCCTTTCGGTCTGTTCTTAAAGTAAGAGGTGAACCAATTGTGAGCTACTCCCCATATTCCATAATGGTTGAACTTATGGAGTAATATTTTGTGATCAACACAATTAAATGCCTCAGTTAAATGCAAAAAGATGGCTAGCATTCGAAACCTTTTATGTCATTCACTCAGTACCTCATAGAGGAAAGCGAATATAGCATTTTAAGTTGTTAAACAACGTCTGTAACCAAAGTGTACATTTGATAGCAAATTACGTGAAATGAAATGATCAGCCAGCCATGGTGGCCGAGCGGTTCTAGGCGCTACAGTTTGGAACCGCGTGACTGCTACAGTCGCAGGTTCGAATCCTGCCTCGGGCATGGATGTGTGTGATGTCCTTAGGTTAGTTAGGTTTAAGTAGTTCTAAGTTCTAGGGGACTGATGACCTCAGAAGTTGAGTCCCATAGTGCTCAGAGCTATTTGAACCACTTTTTGAAATGATCAATTATCCTTACATACACAGCCTTTTCAAAAACTTAAGTTAACACTGGTGACATAGAAATAGGTATTAAATTGTCTACATTATAACTTTATCTCTTTTTATAAAGCAGCTTTACTGCTGAGTACTTTAATCGTGGTTAGGTA
This sequence comes from Schistocerca nitens, assembly GCF_023898315.1. Lineage (NCBI taxonomy): Eukaryota > Metazoa > Arthropoda > Insecta > Orthoptera > Acrididae > Schistocerca > Schistocerca nitens. The sequence continues at coordinate 410,656,596 of NC_064615.1, forward strand.
CAGTGTTAACATGTGAAGCACAGTATTTCAGTATTCTGCTAGGTACTCCGTGAAATCCATGAGAGTCCTTAGTCGTCAGTGATTTAATTATTGACCCAATCCTACTCTATCCAATATCATACAGGAGTATTTCAGATATCAATCTCAGAAAGCCATTTTCCAAGAAAGTTATATGATTCACGGTAAATGACAACAGCCAAACAGTTGCAGGATAAAGATTTTTTAAAATCATTGACCACGGTTTCGGTATATCTAAATATTCCTTCATCAGAGGTAAAATACACTAAAATCACATCCTGCAGTGGAGATACATATGATTCCCTGTAGGAAATAAGTTTTTATTTAATTTACCAGCTATGTTCAGAAAGTGATTGTTAAATACTGGACATTTATCTGACTTACCAGCAACAAAAGCATTTTACTATGTACTGACTTTATATACTCAACTTATGCTGCTGACAGAGACACTTCCTTCACAACTGACCATATGATTTTAATTTTATCCTGTGAATTAGCTGTTTTATTTGTGTACCACATAGTCTTTGCCTTCCTAATAACCCTTTTAATCACCTTACAGTACTGTTTGTAATGGGCTACTTTAGTCCGATTGTGATTACTTCTAACATTTTGATATAATTCCCAGTTTGTTGTACATCATATCCTAATCCCACGAGTCATCCAGGCTGCCTTATAATGCTAGTACCTCATTTTGAAAATTCTAAAGGAAATCAGTTTTCAAAGACCATGAGAAATAGTTAAGGAAAGCACTATATTTGTCATCTGTGTTATCACCACTAAAATCACCTTGCAACTCTTGTTCCTCAATGAAGCTTACAAAATTCACTATTGCCACTGGTTTAGTTTTTCTACATAAACAATAAAATTTTGTATTTATCATTTCTATTATCAGAAAGGTACAATTCAGGGCAATTTTCTTTTTCCAATATTTTCTTTAGAAGATCTGTGTTACAGATGTTAATGTCTCTATAAGACTAACATGAGTGAGTATCTACCTTCACAGTGTCATTTATAATTAAACACTGTGGTCTGATAGACTAATTTCATTTATCAGGCATGTATACCTATTGAATTAAACATCTATAATTATAAAACCAATGCCAAGTTGAGTATCCTTGTTATCCTAGTAACAGTATTATGAAAACAAAAAGGTTCTGTGTAAAGTGTCAGATTCTGTTTTGAATCTTTTGTCAGATAAAGAGTTAATATTTAATTTAAGTCCCCATACAAACTTAATTTAATTTTCAGAATTATGACAGTATACTATATGTGTTTCGTATAAATATATTGAAATAATGACTTGGTGCCCTATATAAAGATATTATAAGTTACGTTTTGTAGCTCAGTTTTTAAACACTGAATTTGCAGTGCTTTTCTGCAGAGTATTTGTCCATGGGAATTTCTGTTACTGGGCAGTTTAGTCTTACCTTTATAAATATGCGACTGAACTGTTTCCTGCAAAGGTATGATATGAATTTATAATTTTCTCGATTTATATATTTAACTTCAATTTCTGTGAGCAAATACCCTGTTACTCGTAGAGCAGTGGGTTTTAATTCTGCATCAGTGTTATTTATGGATATCTATAAGTTCAAAAGTTAATTTTTTATGGACTGCATTTTCTGATGTGTTATCACATGTGGTCAGGCTTCTGTTTCCTTGTATTTATCTTACTGTTGTTTTCCAGTGCTCTTGGACTATAAATATCTCAGAAATGGGATGACACTGATGTCCTTCTGTTCCTAAGTTGTTTTTCATTCAATGAGACTTCTGTTCTTGCTTCTTGTTCGTCTGTGAGTGATGTTAAGCCTGTGGGTTTTTTTCCTTTCCTTTGGTAAAAAAAAACTGTTCATGTGAGCAGGAAACATTATTTCGTTGCTATTGTTCTTTCATTTTCCTCTGCAGTTGAGTTTTCTTCTTCAACTGGCTCCCTTGCCGCTTCTCAGTTGTTGTTGTTGAATTCTTCTAGATTTCTGATGTGACAATTTCTTTCCTTAACCTCTCTTTTTCTGCAGCAGGTTTGGGATTTTCATTTGGTTTCTTTATTTCTGTTACAGAAACCTGAAAACTCAGCTTATTTTTCTAAGATATATTTTGGGTATCTGTTTTGATTTCCACATACTTATTTATAGTTCTTAATGCTGAATTTTTCGTTGTCAGACTGATCAGCTCTGCTTTCAGCCTGTTACACAAAGCTACTTTTCCTTTAAACAACAGATGCACCCCAAACCTTGTTTAATCATTTTTGCTGAGGATGGTTTTTATGTCAGTTGCTGTAACATGATCATGCTCAGCTGCAGCTCTCATTATTTGCTTATTTAATCGGTAAATATGTTTGTTTTTGTTTGCGAAGTCTTTTCTGCATGAGACTGTACACAGTATTAAATTTGTCTGAACTGTGTTGTGTATTACTTCATTAACAGCTTTTCGAAAATGGTATAGATTTTCTTCATTGTTCCTACCTCTCTTCCAGCAACCACTACAACACTGTCAGTTTTACTCTAATGTTTGATCTTTTCACTAACATTTTATGCAACTTTCGAATAATTTTAGAAAAGAGGTTATAGTGTAATTTTTTCCCAGCATATTACTTAAAAGCTTTGTGCACTACCTCCCATGCCTGTCGCTCAGTAAGAGAAATTTCCGTTTTGGGCTGAAGTCATTTTCATTTTGCTCAAGTCAATTGGTATCATTAGAGTTTCTGTATATTTCCTTGTACTGTAAATTATTTGACGATCGAAATTCGTCATTTTTTCCAAGGATATGTTCTGGGTCTTTCAAATTGACATTTCATTCACGTGTGAAACGTGGGAGAAACTGTTGTATAAATGTCTATGTTAGTGCTGTAGCTAATCTAATCTTATCCTTATGGTTCCTGTGACAGCAATATGTAGGGGGTTACAGCATATTCCTAGAGTCATCATTTAAAGCTGGTCCTGAAAACTTTGTTAGCAGACTTCATTGGGAAAGTTTCTGTCTGTCTTCACAAGTCTGCCAGATTAGTTCTCAGTGACATTCGTACTCTCCCTCTCTGTATATGTTCAACATCTACAGCTAGTCCCATCTGGTATCACACCCTTGAGCAATATTCTAAGATGGGTCATATGAGTGATATGTATGCAGTCTCCTTTGTAGGCTGGTTACATTTCGCTTGTTTTCTGCCAGTAAACTAAAGTCTGCTACCTACATTACCCATGTCTGAGTCTATGTGATCATTCCACATCATGTCCTTACTAAGAGTTCCATCCAGATATTTGTATGAGTTTAGAAATTCCAAAAGTGACTCACTAATATTATATTTATAGGCTACTATGATTTTTCTTTTTTTGAAGCACACAATTTTACCTGTTCAATATTTAAAGCAAGCAGTCAATCATTGCACCACTTTAAAACCTTATCAAGATTGGACTGTATATTTATGCACCTTCTTCCAGATGGTACTTCATTATAGATTACTGCATCATCAGCAAAAAGTCTTATTTTACAATTAATATTGTCTGCAAGACCATTAATATACAATATAAATATCAAGGGTTCAACACACTTCTCTGGGGTACACCCAAAGTTACTTCTACATCTGCCAATTACTCTTCATGCAAGATAACATGCTGTGTCCTCCCTGACAAGTAACCCTGAAGTCAGTAACACATTTCGTCTCAAATCCCATATAGGTACTGAGACAAATGCTTTTTGGAAATTGGTAAATCTACATCTATCTGACTGTATTGGTCCATGGCTTCCAACATGTCATATGAGAAAACAGTGAGTTAGGTTTTATGTGATCTATGTTTTCGAAATTCATGCTACTCGGAACAGAAAAGGTCATTCCATTCCAGACACCTCATTACATTTGAGTTCAGAATATGTTATAAGATTCTACATCAAATGGATGTTAAGGACAGTGGATATTAGGTTTGTGGATCACTTCTGCTATCCTTCTTGTAGACAGATGTGGCCTGTGCTTTCTTCGAAACAGTGGGCACAGTTTCTTGTTCGAGGAATCTACGATAGATTATAGTTAACAGATGGACTAAATCAGCTGGGTATAGAACCTGATAGGAATTCCATCGGGCCCCATTTTAACGATTTCAGTTGTTTCTCAAAATCACCGACACAATTATTTATTTCACTCGATTTTTCAGTGGTTTGAGGATTAAGTTGGAGCAGTACTCGTGGATTTTTCTTTGTAAAGGAACACTTGAAAACAGAGTTAAGCATTTCTGCTCTTGCTTTGCTTCTCTTAACTTCAGTTCCAGTCTTATCCATAAATGACTGTACACTAACTTTGTTGCCACTAACAGCCTTTACATATGTCCAGAATTTCTTCTTAGGGTTTGGCAAAAGGTCGTTTGACAATTTCTGCCACTGTAGTCATGAAGGCTTATTGCACTGCTATCTTGACTTCCAAACGCATTTCACTCAGCATCCCTCTCTCTCTACAACCCCATGCTTTGTTTTATGCCTATTATGTAACAGTCTCTGTTTCTTTAGCAGTTTCATTATAGTGACAATATATCATGGAGGCTCCCTCCCATTATGAACTGTTCTTGTGGGTACATATCTATCCAGTTCATGGTCAATTATTCGTGTAAACTTGAGCTAGTGTTCCTCTACATGCTCCTGTACTGAGCTAAAGGTTTCATATTCCTCACTGAGGTATGACACTACTGTTTCTCTGTTTAGTTCGCTGAACATATAAATCTTTCTCCTTGTTTTAGGTGTCCTTTGTGGTTCGGTATTCATTGTTGGTATAGCTGCATTATGGTCATTGATACCAGTTTCAATGTGGACTTACTCAGAGAAGTCAGGTCTGTTTGTTGCTATTAGATCTATTTCCATCATGAGTGGGGTTCTGAACTACCAGTTCAAGGTTATTTTCAGAGAAGCATTTAGTAACATTTCACTGGATGTCTTGTCATACTCAGTACTAACAAAACAACAGTTCAGTTCTGTTATTGTAAAACCAAAATCATTTTTCACTTTCGGATATCTGGCCTTGCTCATGGAAGAACACTCAACGGAAAAAATATCTAAGTCATAAAGGAAAATCTGCAGTTTCAACGGAATCAATGCAAAATAATAGAACTGAGATTAAGAAGTCACAAAAACATAAACTGAACTACTATAACGGGTGTGAGCACTGGGGAAATAAGTTAATTTCTAGCATTAGCCGACGATAGCAAAGTTCCCCTCCACCGACATTCTTTCCCAGAAACCTTGATGTGATGTGTCGTTGACAGCCTGTGTGAATGCCGCCATTTGAAATTCATTGTGGAATGTTTTGATGTGATGAGACGTGATGGCAATTGTGAATTGGGTTTTAATACATTATCTAACACACTATTTTGTATTTTAGGCTTTCCAGTTCTATGCTCTTCTGTTTGTGGCTTATAGCTGAAGACTTTCCTAGTGTACATTATATTTTGAAAGATATATTTACACAGGTCAATCAGTATTTCTCGCATTTCAAATAATTCAACACAATTAATCCCTACTGCTACCATCTTTAATGATACATACAATACTTTCTGCAACTTGTAGATAGCCTTTACATTTCCAGCATGTATTCCCCAAGAACATGATCCCACAATTGAGGACTGAATAGATAAATCCAAAATAGGTCATTTTAAGGTATGAAATGTTGCACTCTGGAGTGAGGATTCAAAGTGCATAACATGTTGTAGATATTTTCATTGTAAAAAGCTTCAAAAATTCCGTCTGCTTGAAAGTGGTATTTTAGAGTCGTCCACTAGAATTTGGTCTCAGTTATACATTCCAGTACAGTAATATTGACTTTTAATCTAGCATCACTGTATTTTTTATTTAATCAGAAGTTTGTCTTTTATATTTAAGGTTAATCTATTATCCGATGACCATATCTGGACATATGTTAAAGCATCATTGGTGTTCTGTCAGTTTTGTTAGTATTTTATCTGTGATCAGTATGTTGCTGTCATCAGCAAACAGTATTTTATCCCTTGTCTAGACACACGATGGGAAATTGTTAATATATAATAGGAAAAAGATTTGGACTAATGCCCTCCTCAGAGAGACGTCAGTATTAATATATTTTGTTTTGAGCAAGCGTTTAACTAGTAATCCTCTTGAAGAATATGAAATTTCAGTTTGTAGTATTCTGTTTTCTAGGTTAGGTTTAACCAGTATTTTGCCACACCTCTTTTTCTTACTATCTCTAATTTATGTAATAACATTCTGTGGATAAAAGTGTCAAAGGCCTGAGACAAATCTAAGAAAATATCAGTTAAAGATAATACAAAATAAGTTGGCCTGTATCTGCACAGATGATGTGGCATGGGAGGGACACCGGTAGTGATGTGGGTTCTGACCTGAACAGCCACATACAGGAAGGGGGGGGGGTTACAGTTCCAAAGCTGAAGCCTATACACTAATGCACAGCTCACATAACTTCAAAGCTGCAGCTAGTGATTATTTAAATGTACATGATTACAATTAAGAGGTCATGTCAGTAAGACATATAATTCGTTAATATAGATCTCCAAAGTCATTAGTTTCTTACTAGAGTACCAATAAAGAATTAGTCTCATAAGGAAAGTAGCAAACAAAAAGAAACAAGTTCAGTCACATGCTGCCAGAACAAAACTGCATGGAAAAAGAAGATTAAAAAGTTTTACTTATAAGTACCAGATAATGATCTTTACTAAAATATTAACAATATACAATGAAGAAAGTGTGTCATATGAAAATTATATGTCAGTCCCCTGACAATCTGTTCATCGGTTTTACCTAAATATAAAATTTTCTTCTGCTTTTTTCTGCAATTTTCCAAAGTTATGAAGCATTGGAAAGTACTTATAGTTACGAAACTTCCTGGCAGATTAAAACTGTGTGCTGGACCTAGACTCGAACTCGGGACCTTTGCCTTCTGTAAAGCTGTGAGGATGGGGCGTGAGTCGTGCTTGGGTAGCTCAGTCGGTAGAGCACTTGCCCACGAAAGGCAAAGGTCCCGAGTTCGAGTCTCGGTCTGGCACACAGTTTTAATCTGCCAGGAAGTTTAATATCAGCGCACACTCTGCTGTAGAGTGAATATTTCATTCTAGATACTTATAGTTCTGTTTTCCTCCTCCTCCTTTCTTCTTTTTACTGTGAAACAGGAATAGCTAGCATTTGCCAAGCATTCAGAATGAGAATGTGTTTCTGTGTAGTGGTCACGTTATTTTGTATGTGCTCTACTAGGACACCCTCATTCCGGGCTTCAAGAGCAACTTTCGTAAAGTGTGCTATAGCAACTATGTACTTCTTCTAAGCCTGAAAATGATTTGAGAATTTCAAAGAATGTTATAATTATCTAGTACTTCATTAGTCCTTTTTGCATTATTGTTTCCATTATTTTACAATTGGATATCATTATGGAAGTTGGTCTGTAATTTTCTGCAATTTCTGCATAGCCATTTTTTGAACATTGGTAATTTTTTCTGGATTTAGGTAACCATGAAATCAGACGTTTTTAAATGATAAATTAATCTACATGTGACGGAATTACATTTTCCTGGTGACATATCAGTTTCAAATTTATCTTCAGTTAGGATAGAAGTTGAAGCAGTGAATTACAATTTGTGCCATAGCTGGTATTTGAACCCACATGTTCTGCTTACTAGGCAGATGTGCTAACCACTACACCATCATGGAAGGTTAGCTACCTCAGCTGCACAGACTGCTCTAGTCCATTGCCCTTCCTGAAGGAGTTAACTGAAGTGTTAGAGAGGCCATTGGACTGCAGTAGTCGATGTAGCTGAGATAACTGAATCCATTGGGTTCATAGTGGTCAGCACATCTGTCTAGTAAGCAGGAGGCATGGGATCAAGTCATGTCTGTGGCACAGATTTTAATTCACTGCTTTATCATCTATCCTAATTTAATGTGTCTCATGTGGTTTTCAATATCTGTAATATCTTGTAAATTAAATAGATGTAAGATGAAACACAGGTTTTTCACAACATTGCATGTCTGATGTCGAATCACATTACAGCAGTCTTCTAAATATTTGACCATAGAAAGAGTGTCACAATAATGTTTCAGTATAGCTATATCAGACAGAATGTCAACACAGATTGAGCAGGATGGAAGGATACATCAGCGTTCATCATGAGAGAGAAATATCCCAGCATTTAGTGAAGAGTTTTAAAGAAATCACTGCAGTTTTACGTATTAGGAAAACATGTTAACAGTGAGTTACTCTAACTTCATTAAAATCTTAGTAACCAATTTTTTGACAAAATCAGATGTTTTCCATTTCAACACTATATCAAAAATCGCTCTAAAGAGTCCTTTCATTATTATTTTCTTCTTCAACACATAACAAAAAGCTGCGAGTATCACACTATAAAATGCTTTTGTTTTGTGTGTTGACACTATAGTATGGCAACTGATTCCCACAGATATCGAAAAATCTACAAGAGTCCAGCACATAAAAATGACTTTCCATTTCTAAAACATCATAAAGAAAATTATTTAACATTCAAAGAAATGTTGTGCTGCAAAATAATGTACTTGGCATGGCTGAGTAAAATCAAGACATCATCTCGGGTGCTGTAAGAAGTCAGAGGAAAGGATCAAGACAACCAAGCAAGTTGCACAGTGCTGTATTCTGAGGCGGTGAGAAATGCTGCCCAGGCTCTGAGCCAATTACTCCACATTTTCGTCCATCTGGGCAACCAGAGACGCCAAAGTATCAATGCAGCAGAAAGACAGAGCTACCATGGCATGGGTGGCCTGATTACCACACGTCGAGGCTGTGGTTCTGTTATGGTTGGAGTGGAAGAAACAAGCCCTGTGGCAAAACAAGCATGGGCCACATTCATACACACACCAAAAAAAGTTTTGCATCACCTCGGGTCCAAGAGTTCCGGAACCTGTACAGAAAATTGGAATAGAGATCAACATAAACATCATTTCCGCCCTTTTTATTGCTCATGAAAACCACATATTACGTGTTGCACCACCATACAGCGCGACCTTCAGAGGTTGTGATCTGGATTACTGTACACACCAGTACCGCTAATACCCAGTAGCACGTCCCCTTGCATTGATGCACGTCTGTATTCTTCATGGCACTCTATCCACAAGTTCATTAAGGCATTGTTGGTCCAGATTGTCCCACTCCTCAACGGCGATTCGGCATAGATCCCTCAGAGTGGTTGGTGGGCCACATCGTCCATAAACAGCCCTTTTCAATCTATCCCAGGCATCTTCGATGGGGCTCATGACTGGAGAACATGCTGGCCACTCTAGTCGAGCGACGTCGTTATCCTGAAGGAAGTCATTCACAAGATGTGCACGATGGGGGCCCGAATTGTCGTCCATGAAGACAAATGCCTCGCCAATATGCTGCCGATATGGTTGTACTATCGGTCGGAGAATGGCATTCACGTATCGTACAGCCGTTATGGCGCTTTCCATGATCACCAGCGGCGTACATCGGCCCCATATAATGACACCCCAAAACAGCAGGGAACCTCCACCTTGCTGCACTTGCTGGACAGTGTGTTGGTGGGGTTGTTTTTGGGGGAGGAGACCAGACAGCGAGGTCATCGGTCTCATCGGGTTAGGGAAGGATAGGGAAGGAAGTCGGCCGCGCCCTTTCAAAGGAACCAGACCGGCATTCGCCTGGAGCGATTTAGCAAAATCACGGTAAACCTAAATCAGGATGGCTGGACGCAGGATTGAATCGTCGTCCTCCCGAATGGACAGTATGTCTGAGGCATTCAGCCTGACCAGGTTGCCTCCAAACACGTCTCTGACGATTGTCTGGTTGAAGGCATATGTGACACTCGTCGGTGAAGAGAACGTGATGCCAAGACTTAGCGGTCCATACGTCATGTTGTTGGGCCCATCTGTACCATGCTACATAGTGTTGTGGTTGCAAAGAGGGACCTCGCCATGGACGTTGGGTGTGAAATTGCGTATCATGCAGCCTATTGCACACAGTTTGAGTCTTAACACGACTTCTTGTGGCTGCACAAAAAGCATTATTCAACATGGTGGCGCTGCTGTTTGGGTTCCTCCGAGCCATAATCCGTAGGTAGCGGTCATCACTGCAGTAGTAGCGCTTGGGCGGCCTGAGCGAGGCATGTCATCGACAGTTCCTGTCTCTGTATCTCCTCCATGTCCGAACAACATCGCTTTGGTTCACTTCGAGATGCCTGAATACTTCCCTTGTTGAGAGCCCTTCCTGGCACAAAGTAACAATGCGGACGCGATCGAACTGCGGTATTGATTGTCTAAGCATGGTTGAACTACAGCCGTGTACCTCCTTCCTGGTGGAATGACTCGAACTGATCAGCTGTCGAACCGCATCTGTCTAATAGGTACTGCTTATGCATGGTTGTTTACATCTTTGAGCAGGTTTAGTGACGTCTCTGAACAGTCAAAGGGACTGTGTCTGTGATACAATATCCACAGTCAACCTCTATCTTCAGGAGTTCTGGGAACTGGGGTGTTGCAAAACTTTTTAGATGTGTTATTTTGAGGGGTGGTGAGGCTTCCAGCACATGACTGTCAGAATAAGAAGCAAAATGGTCAGCACTGCATTGACATTCGTTAAATGTCAATGGTAATTCCTCAACTACCACATGGCGTTTCCAATAATACAGAGTCCTGAAATGCATGTGCAGTGGCAGAGTGTTTCTTGGTAGGCGTACTGAGTGGAAGGGAACATAGTTTTTTAGTGGTCAGAGTGGAACATGTGTGTTGGAATTAGTCTGGACCTCTTGGGTAGGAAGAGACTAAACTCTCCATGAACACAAGGGGAAATCTTGAAAAATTTATTAGTTTTCCAAATGGTGTTGCTCAAAGAACAAGAATTGTAAGTCAATGTAATGACTACCATCTTTCAACAGATCTCTTGGGAACAATTTGTCATATAAACCGCAGCTTTTGATCTCTGAATCTTTTCTGCATTGTATTTTATGTTATAAGTGAAACGAAATATGTAAATTATTTACTTACAGCATTGGCACACATATCTCGAAATAGAATCAAAGTAGAAACCTGATTTTTTCCAGAAGTTATTAAAATGTTATTTTCGAAGTAGACTGTTAAAAAGATATTGGTGTGATAAATTACAATTAAAATTTTTTAATAATGATTACCAAAAACTTTAGTAATTAACAGGTAGTTTTTCTTTAAAAATCTTTAATTTTCAAATTTTAGTCATGAGATTAGTTTACTTTGTGTTAATTATGTTTTACGACAGTATACCAAATTTCAGTACTCTACCTTTAATAATTTTTAACCAATGTGTACCACAACATCAAAAAAGCGAACATCCAGGAGATTCAAATTAAAGTTAAAGCTTGTTTCTCAATCTACCCTACATAACAATGATGCATTCAAGCTCCTCATTAGTACTGTTTCTAGTGTTGTTCTCCCTCGTTTTCTTTTTCAGACTTCATCTTCTTATTATGGCTTCTTTGGTGCCTTATAGCACCGATTTCTCTGGTTCAAAGAGTCTTTTGTGGTTAATGGCAATTAAAGTTCTTTGGATGTTCAGTTCACCACACTCCACCATCAATGGAACATAGCAGAGCATCCAGCACACCTATTTTCAAAGTATTTAGTCCTACCATAAATGTTTCTGGTGTTTGTTCCCATATACACTCGTTAAAGCTCTCATTTGGGTTTTGAGTCCTCACATGTAATTACTTCTCTAATATTGTATCATCAAGACATTACAGACTAAAAGGTCATAACAATCAAACAAGGGAGAACGAAGTTCAGTTTCCAACAGTGGTGTCTGCATGACAAAAGAGCATCATCACATGTACAGACACTTTTAAATTACTCTTATTTTGGTGCTTTCTTCAGTACTATATCCTTGAAATAAACTTTTTCTTGTTCAGAAAACTACAGAGAATTTTTCAAGATAACATTTAAAAAATCGATTTTTTGACACTATACTAGTCTCGTTAAGAATGTGCCAGCCACCTACCACAGGCTACTGGATGGAGTACTTATAGGACTGAAACTGAGACAGTGTTTATTTTATCCTAACAACATAGTTGTATTTTACAAAGACTTGGAAGAATGTGTACAATGACCGGAGGAAGTGTTTAGGAGGCTACATTATGGGAATCTCATGTTGAGTAGTGAGAAGTGTCATTTTGCACCAGCAGAGGTAAATTATCTGGATCATATAATTAGCCAAGAGGATATGAAAACTGATGCATGGTTGATTTGCGCAATAACTGATTTCTTACTACCAGAAACAAGAATACACAAATCTGAATGCCTTGGCAGGAAAATTGGGGTTGTGTTAGCACTTTACATAAGCATTGCTGAGTGGCACGAAACAGAGGCTGCTGACACTGACTGTCAAGAATTTAGGACACAGCTGCAGCTTACAATGTATGAGGAACTGCTGTATAGAATACATCACATGTGGTGGCACATGCAGCTTTGAAGGAGTAAGAGTTTAGGCAAGCAAATGACCATATATCTGTGGATCCTGTATGGGTGAAAGACAACTGTTCACTGTGTAACTCAGGAATTTTGGTGGAAAATGAGGCAGGATATTGAATAATATGTCAGGAATTGTATTCCATGTGCACAATGTGCAGAGCTCAGTCATCAATGAATACCATTGCAAAGGTCAAATGAAAGCACCCAAACCATTTGAAATGTTAGGGGTGGATTTCTAAGACCATTCAACCCATCACTGGTGGGTAACCATTACCTCCTAACCACCATAGACCATTTTCCCATTATGTCACAATGGCTGCAATCGCTGATCAACCAGCAAGTACAGTGCTGTAGGCCAGTGTGTACAACTTTTACTAAAGTTTGGAATTCCTGACATCATAAGTATAGATTAAGATACCAATTTTATTTCTGGTCTGATTAAATAGCTATGCTATTTGCTTCTCTTCCTGAATCTCAGGACTAGCCCTTTCCCCCCTCAATCAAGTGGACGAGCAAAACACATTAATCATACAATGGGCAAAATGTTACGTTATTATGTAAATATCTGTCAAAATGGTTGGGACATTACCTTCCTTACATTGTGGCAACATATACTTCTAAAATATGTAGCAGCATCAGACTCTCATCATATGAGGTAATATAGACTCTGACCATGTGAGGTAATATATTATAGAAAGATGCTTTGACCTTTTAAGGTAATGAAGACTAAACTTTGGTGTGAGAGGGAGTCAATGAAGAAGATTGTAAAAATGTTACAGGAAGAGGGTAAATAAAGCTGATATGAAGGCACTCAAGTAGCAAGAGTAATCGGGGTGTGTTGGTAAATTACTGCTGTACAGAACTTATCAATGGATTTTGCTGAGGAGCCCCCACACACCTAAGGGTAAGACAAAGGAATTCCTGACTCTATCACCCAAGAATATAAAGCTGCAATTACCAACCAACCAAGTCTTCTATAAGCATTAAGCTGTTTAGGGGAGCTGTGGACTTTTTGCCAAAACTGAAGAAGGTGGAGATTGACAAGCAGGGTATACAGAGGGTGCCTTATGCATAGATTACATCGATAAACAGAAATACACGGTGATTCACGAAGATATGTAAATATTTTAATATGTTATTCTACAAGTAAAACTAAAGGAAAATCTTCAAATAAACATAGGTCGGCAAATGTTTGGTTACAGAGTTACGGCTAATAAAAGATTTTTGTCTGAAATTGAGCAACTACGCCAATATGAAGCCATTGCAATACTGTACAAGGTTAATGTTAGGCATGACTTCCATTTATTTTGTTGTTATTTGTCTGGTGAATCTAATAAAACATGTTCCAGATGGCTATCTGCAGTAGTTTTCCAGGACATCCAGAGAAACAAAAAAGGGATTTCGTAAAATTTTTAGTTTATTAACTACTTGGCCCAATTTGTTTTTTTTTTTAAATTCCAGACACTTCCACAAAGTTTTCAACAGAAGTTGTAGAGAATTAGTTTTGGAAAAATGGTGGCAATAATGTTAACTGAAACTGTATGAATGTGTCATAAAATCTGCTTTTATTAATACCATAGCCCATGTGAATTAATGTTAAACCAGAAAAAACAAAGCTGATTGTTAAGGAAGTTGTACAGTGTACATACAATTTCGCAATACATTCACAATAAGCGATATTCGTTAACTGCAGCCACAGCATTATCATCACATTTGCCGTAAATAAACACCATATTGGCATATTCCTCTGTTGTAAATTTGAAAGGCATCCCTATTTAATAAATAATCTACAAGCTACAACAGTTACTATGTGATTTCACTTACATACACTGTTGTTATTATGTTCTTTCACTGAACACTACAGAAAACTAACTCGTTTCAAGGTTAGGAAACAACTGAAACAACTCACTATGGTTGGCAACAATGAAATAAATGTTTCTACATTATTAATGGAAAATAAACAAATTTAGTTATATAATAATCTTTGCTTCTCTGGATGTTCTGGAAAACTACCGCAGGTACAAGCCTGGGACACGTTTTATTAGATTCACCAGAACAATAATGACAAAATAAATGGAAATCGTGCTTTACTTTAACATCATACAGTTTTGCACTGGCTTCACATTAGGGAAGCTGCTAAATTTTAGACAAAATCTTTTACTACCCACAATTCTGTAACTAAACATTTGCCAACTTATGTTTGTATGAACGTTTTTTTTTAAATTTTACTTGTAGAATAACATATTAAAGTCTTTGCATCTCTTTGTGATTCACCCTGTATAATGGGGCTTTTTAGAAAAATTTATGAGTAATGTGGAGGTAGTTTGTCTCTGCTTTGGTATATTAGGATTATATTACTGAGTTGTTATTGTTAATGATGTTTGTGTGTTGTAGGTTAAGTGCTCAGATTGTACACATGCAGGATGTGAGGGTGATGTGATGCTCTGTGAATGGACTAATAAATCATGTATCACCCATTTTTTGAAAGGGGGAAGGGAAATGATGCACATTTCTTTCTCCCAGGTGGTTTTACCACTGACAGCTTCCAGAACAGGTATGATAATTCTGACCTTCTACACCTCTTCAGGAGAGAAGTAGTGGTTGAAATACAGAAACGGCATCTCAAATCAAGAATTTTATTTTCCAGACAAGCAGACACTGTGTTAGCTAGTTACCTGTATATATTAAGGTTCAGCTATTTTTGTGGAGCTGATTCAGGATGATTCAGGACGAAGAGAGAGGGGAAGCATTATGATGTATCCAGCTAGGTTGGTTCAGACTAGTACGTGGACATGTGATGTATAATTATTTTTTGGTAAATCACAAGCAGCAGAATGTCAGAGGGAAGTGTTGACACCACAGCCTTATTTCCAGAAAGTAGTCGTGCATTGAGTTTATTCTGTATTTTCCCTGGAGGTGACAATAGTAAAATGTTATAACCGAGGAAGCCCTATGAGAATGATGAGGTCAGACTTACTGTGTAGCAGAATACTAGTAAATGATATGATCTGAGACAAAGTGGGTGTGACATTTCGCCTCCCAACAAGAGACAGTGGAATGATTATGATGAAACTGCTACTGCTGCCATTGTATTAGCAAGAGAAACCTCTAGATGTGTTGCCAACCCATAACCTAACATTCTTAATTCACACCCTGAAACTGGAATTCCTTCACACTTTATATCAGCATATAGCTACACAAGAGGATGGATTAGTGCAGAACCAATATTTCAGCATGTATAGCTGTATCACGATAAGCAGTGACATAACGTTATGACTATAAGCGTAACAATTTCGAGTGTTGTATTAGTTCTGATTGCATTTTGTGTAACCTACATCTGTTTTAATCGAAAACCTGTTAACGCCCCTAGGAACTCTCAGTGCATCAAACACCAGTAGTGTGGGTTACCTGTACCAAGTAAGGAATAGTTAAGTAAGATTTAAGAAGGAAATTACCTGGGTCCATAGGTCCGAATTTGTAAAATGATGCATAGAATTAGAAACACAGGCATTGAAACTTGTGGTTTGAGTGAGACTAGTATAACAGGAAAACTAAGTTTACTGTATTTGATTGCCAATCTGTAAGTGTGTGCCGAGACATTTCCAGAGGAGCCATGAACAAAATCTGAGGCAGATTTTCTCAAGAAGGGAGGTATGTTGCCCTGCAAACTTATGTACTTGGCGTGGGTGAGTGAAACATTTTGAGTCATCAGTGAGTGATTTAAAGTGGCTTTCTAGTTTCAAGTAGAAAAACTTGAAAAATAAAGTAGTGAAAGTTAACATAGCAATATAGAAACCCAAATCTCCAGTGGCGACAGTATACTGAGGGGTTAACCACTTTTAATCCATGTGTCACAAAGATAAATTTCATATACGGGGTGTTTCAAAAAGGACTTTACAACTTTAAAAATTCATATAAATTAATTGATAGTACCTACAGAGGTTATTTAGATTTGTAAGGAAATACATCAAGTTTTGTATCACGTAGTTCGCTAGTGCCAAGTCGCACTGTAAGGAACGCTAGCGGCATTTGCGTTAAAGATGGCTGCTTTCACTGGACCCGAGCATCCTAGCTTTGTGTTTTGGTTTGAAGAATCGAAGTCAGCGACAATAGTTTAGCGTAATTTCCCTGTACCAAGTACGGTAAAGATCCTCCAAGTATGCACAGAATTTATGAGTGGCATACATGTTTTAGAAAGAGGGTGCTTGATAAGACATGGGAAATCGTCAGCTCGTCAAAGCACATCTGACGACGTCATTGAGCGAGTGAGACAACGTTTGGTGAACAGCCCTACAAAATCGACCCAGTGTGCATCTTGTAAACTGCAAATCCCCGCCGGCCTCTTTGGAAGAGCGGTTCAAGGCGCTTCAGTCCGGTTCTGCACTGCTGTACTGTCCTAGGTTCGAATCCTGCCTCGGGCATGGATGTATGTGATGTCCTTAGGTTAGTTAGGTTTAAGTAGTTCTAAGTCTAGGGGACTGATGACCTCAGATGTTAAGTCTCATAGTGCTTAGAGCCATTTGATCCATTTTTTTTTCAAATCCCACGTACAACTGTTTGGTGTGTGCTAAGAAACCATTTGCATTTGAAGCTGTACAGCTTGACGATCGTACAAGCAATAAAAGACACTTATAAAATTGCTCACAATTCCTTCTGTGTGCATGTGTTAAATCAATTACATGAGGATGAACATTTCTTAGACAAATCATCTTTTCTGATGAGTCGACTTTTTATTTAAGTGGTAAGGTTAACACACATAACTGTAAGATTTGGGACATTGAAAATGCACATCAAACATTGAAATATGTTCGTGGTAGTCCTAAACTAACGTTTTTTGTGCACTGAGCAAGTACAAAGTGTATGGCCCCTTTTTTTTCCATGAGAGAACCATCGGCAGGATAGTGTAACTGGATACGTTACAGCAATTTTTGATACCACAGATCAATGAGGATGACCAAGATGGTGCACCACCAAGTATGGTGGCTGACATCTGAGATTTTCTCAGTGACCGCTTTCCCGGTCAATGGATTAGCCGTGATGCGCCAGTTGCATGGGCCCCACATTCCCCAGACCTGACACCACTCGATTTTTTTAATGGGGATTCATGAAAGGTATCGTGTTTGTGCCTCCTGTGCCGGCTTTCTACCTGAACTTAGAGCAAGAATTGACACTGTAACTCGGTGATTTACATCTGCAATGCTACAGCGAGTTTTGGAAGAAATTGAATTTCGATGGGACATGTACACGTTAACCAATGGGAGCCACATACAACATCTTTAGTTTCAGGTAAAAGGACTTGATGTGTTTCCCTACAAAATAACACTAAAATCAGCTCCATATCATCTTTCAATAAATTTATATGAATTTTTAAAGTTGTAAAGGTCTTTTTGAGACAACCTGTGCTTCACATAACAAAACTGCAGCTATTCAACTTTATTACTTTTCTATAATAATAAAATAAGAAATGATCAAACAGCAAAGCATATACATTTTATGCTTTTTTCTTTGTCACTCATGAGTTGAAATTAAAATTTGCATCTTATTATTAACCTTATTACGAAACACAGGACCATCTATAGCAATAAATTTAATTTCACTACTAATTATTGGACAAATACTTCTATTAATTCTAGAATCAGCAGTAGCTATAATTCAAGCTTATGTTTTCTCAATTTTAAGAACTTTATATTCTAGGGAAGTATACTAAACCTATGTTAACAACTCACTCAAATCTCCCATTCCACTTAGTAGAATGTAGACCTTGACCACTAACAGGAGCAATTGGAGCAATAGTCCTAGTATCAGGATTAGCAAAATGCTTCCACCTATTTAACATTAATTTATTCATGATTCGATTCGGAATTACTTTGTTAAGTATAATTCAATGATGACAAGATGAAGTTCGGGAAAGAACGTATCAAGGATTACATACAGAATTTGTATCAATCGGATTACGATGAGGAATAATCCTGTTTATTGCATCAGAAGTATTGTTCTTTGTATCATTCTTCTGAGCCTTCTTTAGAAGAAGACTAGCACCAACAACTGAGCTAGGAATATTATGACCTCCAATAGGAATTCAACCTTTAAATCCTGTACAAATTCCATTACTTAATACAGCAATTCTTTAACCTCAGTAGTAACAGAAACATGAGCACATCACAGTCTAATAGAATCTAACCACACTCAAGCAGTACAAGGCCTATTCTTTACAGTACTATTAGGATTATATTTCACAATACTACAAGCATGTGAATATTGAGAAGCACCTTTCACTATTGGAGATGCAGTATATGGATCAACATTCTTCGTTGCAACAGGGCTCCATGGACTCCACGTAATTTTTGGAATTATCTTCTTAACAACATGTCTACTTCGACACTCAATAAACCAATTCTCACCAAGACACCACTTTGGATTTGAAGCAGTGGCATCATATTTACACTTCATAGATGTAGTATGATTATTCTTATATATATATCTATTTTTTAATGAGGTAGATAATTGTTTTTCTAGTACAAATAGTAAATTTGACTTCCAATCAGAAAGCTTTATGTAAATCAAGAAAAACAATCTCAATCCTATCTACAAGAGTTTGTATTAGATTTATTATTCCAATAATTGTTATAATTCTTGCAACAACATTATCAAAAAAGTTAATCAATGACCGAGAAAAAGATCACAATTCGAGTGTGGGTTTGATCCAAAAAGATCAGCACGAATACCATTCTCCCTTCGATTCTTTGAATTACAGTAATTTTTCTAATCTTTGATGTAGAAATTGCATTAATTCTACCAATTGTAATTATTTACAAAACATCAGATATTATAATCTGAACAGTATCAACAATATTTTTTATTCAGTCCTATTAGGCGGACTATACCACGAGTGAAATCAAGGAGCGTTACAATGAGCAGAATAAAGGGTTGTAGTTAACTATAAATATTGCAGTCAGTTTAGACCTGAAAGATTGGTATATAATAACCTTATTCTTATTAATTGAAGCCAAAAAGAGGCATATTACTGTTAATAATATAATTGAACTAGAAAGTTCCAATTAAGGAAATGTAAAGTTAATATGAAAACTGCTAACTTTTTATATTAGCGGTTAAACTCCCTTAACATTTCTAAAATTTATATAGTTTAAATAAAACATTATATTTTCGCTGTAAAAATAATATATTCATATTTATAAATACCTAAAAGTAAAAATATGTCCTTAACATCTTCAGTGTCACGCTTTAATTATAAGCTATTTAAGTATAGAAAAATAAATATTCAAAAAATAAAAGTTAAAAGTTAGAATCATATCAACCTTGGATATAACCAATTACATTAATAAATAGTCTATATAAGTCCTGGCCACCAAATAACTCACCTCAACCATAATCAAATGATTTTGATGAATAATAACCCAACTTTAAAGGAAGATACCTAACAAACTTAGTTGAAAGAAAAGGTATAAACGACATAGAACCAGCAAATCTAAAAAAGAAAGCATAGTTACAGAAAATAAATTATGAGAAAAATGAAACTTAGAATTAAGATAACCAAATAAGCACCTAAAACAACAACTGTAATTGCGTAAAACTTTAAATAATAAGGCAAAGCAATCACATGAGGAATAGGGAAAATCAACCGAGATAAAAGACTACCACCAAACACACCAATCATACCAAATGAAATATAATAACCCTTATCATCAAAAGAAAATCTAGAATAAAAATTATTATCCCGAGATATTGAATAATAAAATAAATGAAAAGAATAAGAAGCAGTTAAACCAGGAGAAAAAAATTGAAAAAAAATTATACAATTAATTCATCTTTAACAAACCATTTCAAGAATCAAGTCCTTTGAATAAAAGCCAGCCAAAAATGGTATACCACACAAAGACAAACTTGAAACATCAAAACAAACAGAAGTTAAATGCATAAAATTAACAATTGAGCCCATAAAACGAATATCCTGAGAATCCTTGAAATTATGAATTATTGAACCTGTACACATAAATAATAATGCCTTAAATAAAGCATGATCCAACAAATGACAGAATGCAAACTTTGGATAACTCATAGCCAAAATTCTTATTATTAAACCAAGTTATCTTAAAGTAGAAAGAACCATAATTTTCTTTAAATCAAATTCAAAATTAGCACCCAATCCAGCCATAAATATAGTTATACAACCAATGAAAAGTAAATATCAACCACAATTATAAGTATCCAATATTGGTCTAAAACGAATCAATAAATAAACTCCAGCAGTAAGAGTAGAAGAATGAACTAAAGCAGTAACAGGAATAGGAGGAGCCATAGCAGCAGGAAGTCAAGAAGAAAAAGGAATCTGAGTTCTTTTAGTTATAACTGCCAAAACAATAAATATAGTATTAAGCTTTATTTCAAAAGAATTAGAAATAAAATCATAATAATAAATATAATTCCAACCACCAAAATTTAATATTCAAGCAATAGAAATTAAAATAGCAACATCCCTAATACGATTAGAAAGAGCAGTTTATACACCAACAAATTAGGACTAACAATTAAAAACCCTATAGAAAGAATAAATATTAAAACAATAAAAATAAAACGATATATATTTTTTTCTCCTGATATATAACCCTCTCTATAGTAAATCACCAAGGAAGAAATATACATACCAAAAGACATAAAAATAAAAGATATTCGATCCAAAATTAGCGTTATAACAACTATAGAGCTGTTCAAATTAAAAAGTTCTCATTCAACACAAACTCTATAATCAATTATGTAATAATAAATACCCAAAGCAAAAAGAGAACAAGTATGAACCCCAGAATAATAATTTCCATGCTGAGAATAAGAATATATATACAAAGTATAATCAGCTTTAAAAACAGATAAAAAGATATTCTATTTAATAATCTAAGTTTACCTACCAAATTCAATGACAGAGGAGTAGGCATATTTGATTATCTTAAAAGGAATCGCCATAAAGCCATTCTAGGTATCAAATTATTTATACCCTTGTTAATTAGTAATCTTCATCTACCTAAACGTTCATAAATAATATTAGATAAACAAAACAATCCAGAAGAACACAAACCATGACCAACCTTTAAAGAAAGTGAACCCATAGAACCCCATCAATTTATAACCATCAATCCACCAATAGCCATTCTTCTATGAGCAACAGAAGAATATTCAATTAAAGACTTCAAATCAAACTGTCTAAAACAAATAAATCTAACAATATCTCCACCAGAGAAATCTAAAGTCAATAAAAAATAATTAAACCTGAAACCCAAATAAGAAATAACCTTTATAACACGAAAAATTCCATAACCAGCTAACTTTAACAAAACACCTACCAGAGATAGGAGCCTCTACATGAGCCTTAGGAAGTCATCAATGAACCAAAAATATTGCCATCTTAAGTAAAAATGCCAAAATTATAAATACATAAAATATAAAATAATAAGAACCAAAATCAACCAATAAAGGGAAATATAAAGTGTTAGAAAAATCATATACCTTAAATACAACAACAAGAAAGGGAATCTAACAATCAAAGTATAAAAAATTAAATAAACACCGGCCTGCAAACGCTCAGGTTGATAACCTCAACCTAAAATCAAAGTAGGAACTAATCTAGCCTCAATGAAAATATAAAAAGAAAGAAGATTTAATCTAGCAAATGAAAAATAGAGCATAATTATTATAATTAAAACCATAAAAACAAACAAATTAGAATGATAAGAACTTCAATAAACTGAACCTCTAGTAGTAATTATTAGAGAGAAATTTAAAAAACTCAACAAAATTAAACTAAAAGAAAAATAATCAATACCAGAAAATATCTAATTATATTTAAATCAGCATATGAATATACACAAATTAGAAAAACAAAAACTCGACAGAAACGTTAAAGAATGAACCAACCACCAACAATTATTTAATAAACAAAGAGGGATCAAAAAATAGTTATAAATAAATACTTTAACATAAAGATAAACCAAAAGCATTAAAAAAATTCATTACCATGAGACCGAATTATTTAAACCAAAATAGATAGATCCAAAACACCATCACAATCAGAAAAAACTTAAAAAAATAATAGGAAAGAAATTATCATAATCAAACTCAATAAGAAAAACAATAATTAATATAAATAAAGAAAGAACAATATAATCCAATCTCAGAAGAACCATTAATAAATGCTTACGTGTAGAAGAAAAAACAAAGACACCAGCAAAATATACCAACAAAGGAGAAAAACAGAGAATACAAACATTAGTTTTAATAGTTTACAAAACTCTGGTCTTGTATACTGGAAATAAGTTTAGCCCCCAAGTCTTAAAACTTCAGAAGTGGAAAGCTTCCATCGTCGGTCCCCAAAACCGATATTTTTAAATAAACTAACCCCTGAAATGATTAAAATAATAATTATATCAATATCAAATGTAATAAATATTAATTTTATCAAATTAAGACACCCAATATCAATAATACTCTTCATTATCCTTCAAACTTTCTTAGTGGGATTAGTAAAAGGAACAATAATTGAATGCTATTGACTATAATATATTTTATTCTTATCATTTCTTGGTGGTATATTAGTTCTATTTATTTATATTACAAGAATTGTATCAAACGAAATGTTTCAACCTAAATGAATTACCATAATTATTGCCTTAATAATATGGGCCTTTATTATATCAATATTAATTACTATAGACATAACAATATTTATAGACTTCTTCAAAAATACCAAAACTATAAATATTGATAATTCAATCAATTACCGAGAAATGACAGTATCCTTAGAAAAGTTATATAATAGACCAACATTCATTATTACAATAATAATAGCATTTTATTTATTTTTAGCACTATAAGTAGTAGTTAAAATTACTAATATTAACCAGGGTCCTATTTGTAAAATATGATCATTTACTAATGAATAAACCCTTACAATTAAGATATCCTTCAATTAAAATTATTAACCTCTCTTTAGTTGCATTACCTACGTCAACAAATATTTCATTTTGATGAAATTTTGGGTCCCTACTAGGATTTTGTTTGGTAATTCAAATCGTAACTGGACTATTTTTAGCTATACATTACACATCAAATATGGAAATAGCAGTTAGTAGTGTAGTACACATCTGTCGGCACGTAAATAACGAATGAATTATTCGAACTTTACATGCAAATGGAGCATCTATTTGCTTTTATTTGTATGTAGGACTAGGAATTTACTATGGATCTAATACAGGGTGTTACAAAAAACTTTCAGGAAACATTTCTCACGCACAAATAAAGAAAAGATGTTATGTGGAAACGTGTCCGGAACCGCTTAATTTCCATGTTAGAGCTCATTTTAGTTTCGTCAGTATGTACTGTACTTCCTCGATTCACAGCCAGTTGGCCCAAATGAAGGAAGGTAATGTTGACTTCGGTGCTTGTGTTGACATGCGACTCATTGCTCTACAGTACTAGCATCAAGTACATCAGTACGTAGCATCAACAGGTTAGTGTTCATCACGAACGTGGTTCTGCAGTCAGTGCAATGTTTACAAATCCGGAGTTGGCAGATGCCCATTTGATGTATGGATTAGCACGGGGCAATAGCCGTGGCAGGGTACGTTTGTATGAGAAAGATTTCCAGAACGAAGGTGTCTCGACAGGAAGACGTTCGAAGCTATTGATCGGCGTCTTAGGGAGCACAGAACATTCCAGCCTATGACTCGTGACTGGGGAAGACCTAGAACGACAAGGACACCTGCAATGGACGAGGCAATTCTGCGTGCAGTTGACGATAACCCTAATGTCAGCGTCAGAGAAGTTGCTGCAATATAAGGTAACGTTGACCACGTCACTGTATGGAGAGTGCTACGGGAGAACCAGTTGTTTCTGTACCGTGTACAGCATGTGCAGGCACTATCAGCAGCTGATTGGCCTCCATGGGTACACTTCTGCGAATGGTTCATCCAACAATGTGTCAATCCTCATTTCAGTGCAAATGTTCTCTTTACAGATGAGACTTCATTCCAACGTGATCAAATTGTAAATTTTCACAATCAACATGTGTGGGCTGACGAGAATCCGCAAGCAATTGTGCAATTACGTCATCAACACAGATATTCTGTGAACGCTAGGGTATGCATTGTTGGTGATGTCTTGATTGGACCCCATGTTCTTCCACCGACGCTCAATGGAGCACATTATCATGATTTCATACAGGATATTCTATGTGTGCTGATAGAACATGTGCCTTTAATAGTACGACACAACATGTGGTTCATGCACGATGGAGCTCCTGCACATTTCAGTCGAAGTGTTCGTACGCTTCTCAACAACAGATTCGGTGACCGATGGATTGGTAGAGCAGACCAATGCCATGGCCTCCACACTCTCCTGACCTCAACCATTTTGACTTTCATTTATGGGTTCATTTGAAAGCTCTTGTCTACGCAATCCCATGTAGAGACTCTTCGTGCTCTTATTGTGGATGGCTGTGATACAATACGCCATTCTCCAGGGCTGCATCAGCGCATCAGGGATTCCATGCGACGGAGGGTGGATTCATGTATCCTCGCTAGAGGAGGACATTTTGAACATTTCCTGTAACAAAGTGTTTGAAGTCACGCTGGTATGTTCTGTTGCTGTGTGTTTCCATTCCATGATTAATGTGATTTGAAGAGAAGTAATAAAATGAGCTCTAACATGGAAAGTAAGTGTTTCCGGACACGTGTCCACATAACATATTTTCATTCCTTGTGTCTGAGGAATGTTTCCTGAAAGTTTGGCTGTACCTTTTTGTAACACCCTGTATATATATGCACACCTGAATAATTGGTACAGTAATTCTATGCTTAGTTATAGCAACTGCATTTATAGGATCGTTTTACCTTGAGGCCAGATATCATTCTGAGGTGCAACAGTAATTACTAATTTATTATTAGCAATTCCATACTTAGGAACAGTTTTAGTTCAGTGGGTGTGGGGAGGATTTGCTGTTGATAATGCAACATTAAATCAATTTCTTATATTTCATTTTGTATTACCATTTATTAGTGCAGCTATGCCAACAATTCACTTATTCTTTCTTAATCAGACAGGGTCTAATAACCCATTAGGGCTAAATGGAGACATCGAAAAACTTACATTTCATCCCTAATTTACTTTCAAAGATTCTAGCACATTTGTATTAATAACATCATTATAAATTATATTATGTTTAATTAACCCCTACCTTCTAGGAGACCCAGATAATTTTGTACCCGCCAATCCATTAGTAACACCAGGTCACATTCAACCAGAATTATATTTCCTATTTGCATATGCAATTCACCGATCAATTCCAAAAAGTTAGGAGGTGTTATTGCACTATTCTCATCAACTAGAATCTTAATAATTTTATGATTCTATATCAAAACACCATTCCGAGGTATCCAATTTTACCCTAACAATCAGATTCTATTCTGAATTATAGTAGTTGTTGTATGTTTGTTAACGACCAGTTGAAGAACCTTGTATCGTAACAGGACAAATCTTAACAATTATCTACTTTACATACTTGCATGCATGCATGAGATAAGCTAATTAAGGAATAAATAAGTTAATTAGCTCAGGAAAAGCATATGTTTTGAAAACAAAGAACTAGAAGTTTAAATCTACTACTAACTTTTCTTAAAAAATTTCACTAAATAAATGGCATAAATAAAATCTTTAAACCAGCAAAGAAAATTAAAAAAATTTAAAAATAAAGGTAAAAAACTTTTTCAAGCCAAGTGTACCAACTTATCATACGGAATCGTGGTAAAGTACCTGGAACCCAAATAAATGAAAAGATATAACAGCAAGCTTAATAAACAATATAAAAGAATAAAATCGCCTCCAAAAAAATTAAAGCTAACAACATGCTTATAACATTCTAGTACACTCAGCTAAAAAAATTAAAGTAAAACCACCTGCACCATTTTCAATATTAAAACCTGAAACTATCTCAGACTCACCTTTGGCAAAATCAAAAGGGGTACGATTATTCTTGGCCAAAGTAGAAGGAAAATAAGCTGAAGCTAAGGGAAAAGAAATGATAATAAATCAACAATAAAGCTGATAATTTAGAAAGTCAAAGATGTTAAAATTACAATTTAAGATAATTAAAGATAATAAAATCAAAGCTAAACTAACTTCATATGAATTTGTTTGAGCAACAGAACGGAGGGAGCTTAATAAAGAATAATTTGAATTAGAAGATCAACCTGCAATTATAACAGTATTAACACCTAATCTAGTACAGCATTAAAAAAACAAAAATCCATAACAGAAAGTACACATATAAGTCAAGTAAGGAAAAATTGCTCAAACAGCCAAAGAAATAGTTACATTAAAAACAGGAGAAAAATTATAAAGTAAATAATTAGATATAATAGGAGTAGGCTGCTCTTACAAATCAACTTAATAGCGTCACTAAAAGGCTGTGGGATCCCCACAAATCCTACTTTATTTGGACCCTTATGAATCTGAATATACCCTTATACCTTTTGCTCCAACAAAGTTAAAAAAAGCACAATAATTAAAACACAAATAACCAATTTATAATAAACGTAAATAAATCATAAAGTATCAATACTATTTGTAGAAAAAATCTACATAAATGAATTCTAAAAGCAACACATTAATATGTCTAAATAGTAAATTAATTAATAGTAATCAATATACTAAATATATTTTAACTATATGGTCCTTTTGTAATAATATGGGTTAATAATCTTAGGATAGAAACATACCTGGCTCTCACCTGTCTGACTCAGATCATGTAAGAATTTAAAGGTCAAACAGACCTAATCACTGGGCTCCTGCACCCAAATTTTTCTTAATACAACATTGAGGTCGCAATCTGCTTTGTCGATATGAGCTCTCAAAAACAATTACGTTTCTATCCCTAAGGTAACTTAATCTTAAATTATGGATCAAAACAACAACCATAAATCAATGATATAATAATGAAGAGTTTACTTATTCTTCATGTCACCCCAACAAAACATCACCATTAAATATAGAAAGACAAACAAAAAACTATATAAAAGTAACATGTTAAGCTCTATAGGGTCTCCTTGTCCTAAAGAAGAATTTAAGCCTTATGACTCAAAATGTAAATCCAAAAATTCATTAAGAGTCAGTTGATTTCTCATCAAGCCATTCATTCCAACCACTACTTAAGAGACTAATAATTATGCTACCTTTGCACAGTCAAAATACCACGTCTCTTTAAAAATCTGCTCAGTGAGCAGGCCAGACCTCAAAATATTTTCAAGAGGACATGTTTTTGATTAACAGGCGGAAATCAGTTTTGCCTAGTTCCTTATAATAAATTTATAAGTTAAAATTATTGTACAAATAAATATACTAATTCAACCATTATTACAAAGATTTAAAAATTAAATCAATAATCTTAATAAAAAAAACCTAAAATAATTATAAAATAAAAATATAAAATAATAAACTAAAACATAATCTTAAAGATAGCTGGTTTAATGCTTTCTACTATATTTTAAAAACAAATTATAGGTTCATAACTTCAAAGCTTATCCCTTAAAGAATAAATATGTTAATATTTTAACTTAAAAAATTAAATAAATACAACGAAATTTAAAAAACTAAATCCTTTCATAAGAATCAAGATATCTTAGGAAACGATTAACATCTCATTTCTATAAATAATTTTATAATTATCATGATACAGTAACTATAAATTATTTATATATCAACCCAAATCGAGACAACTAAAATACTAAAATTTTGATAAACCCTAATACAAAAGGTACAATACATATAATCTACTTTATAATATACTATAATTTTAAAAATGAATTCTTTAAAATATACTAAGACAAAATCCAATAAAATTATTTATATTAAATAATTAAATAAGCAAGAAATCAATATAATAAGTTAGGTAATCAAGACATTCTGATATGCACAGAAAAATTTTCAGTGTAAGTGAAGCATTTTACTAATAAGTTGAACCTCTTCCTAGATACACTTTCCAGTACATCTATTATGTTACAACTTATATCATCTAAATTGAACCTACCTTATAATAATCAAAATAGAACAATAAATAATGACAGCGACAGGCAATGTTACACAACTCAGAGCAATATAACAATTAAATTACATAAATTAAATTACTATCAAATCCACCTTCATCAACAGTATTTCACCATCAAATCCGTTATAAACAAAAATCTTTTGTAACCATCCTCTTAACTATAAGCTGCACCTTGACCTGAAGTATTATATAAATATAAATCTTGAGAATTATAACTTTAAAGAAATTCTCTGTTAACAGATATATACAAAATAATAAATTAAGTAGAGTAAATCGTGTATTATGAATCACAGGGTAGGTACCTCTAAATGGAATGAAATATCATGAAATACTTTGGGTTTAAAGATCATAACTAATAGTACCCTGGTGAATATATTTACTATTTAAAATAATAGGGTATCTAATCCTAGTTTATTATTTAAATTTCACAGATTCAGCAAAAGAGTTACAAATAAATTTTAACATATCACCTTACAAATTTATATTTTAACCCTAATAATATAAACACCTGCTTTAACCAATAATATTCATTTGTATCAATCGTAGAGCCGCGACTGCTGGCACGAATTATGCGGAAACTAAATCAATTGCTAAATCCAAAATCACTTGATAATTAAATCAAATTACTGCAAAAAGATAATTTAGTTTAACAAAAGTTACATTTAATACAAAGAAAAAGTGAATAAACAAGCAAGATTAAAACTTTTAGGAACAAAACAAAGAAATTTAAAAATTAATGAAATTAGGAAAACGAAAAATGCAAATATTTAACGGAAAAGAAAGATAAAAATTCCAAATAATAGCAAAAAAAGAAACAGATTCCCTTTTATGACCACAACAACTTTTCTATTATGTAGAAATAAAGATAGATATGGAACACATATACTAATAAATGTAATGTATTCTTCTCATTTAATCTTTCTTTTCTCTAATGATAAAGAAAGATTAAATAATATAATAAATATATCAGATACAAATATGTAAATTAATGTAATATGTAATTAATATAAAATTAACATTATATTAAGTTAATTTAAATATTAATTAGATTAACGAAGTAATTACAGATAATTATGTAAGTATATTATTATAATTAATATAATTATTGATATTAATATAAGTTATTATATTTAATATTATTAAATTTTTATTATATCTAATTATAATAGTATTAAAATTAATTTACATATTATTATATATTTTATAATACAATACTTTATTTTAAACTAAAAACATAAGTAAATGTATTAAGTATTTATATTTAATTAAACGTAATATATTAATATAAATTATTTTTAGTATATATATAATAAACGTAGATAATATACCTGAATCGAAACAAATTAATTCAAAATAACCAAAATAATACACAATCTAATTTCTAAAAACCTTTTAATTTATACATTAAATAAATGTAGTGCCTGATTATAGGGTTATCTTGATAGGGTAATTAAGTAAATAAAAATACCTTCATTAAACAAGTTATGTAAGATAGAATTAAACTACCTCCTTTAGTATCAAAAACCAACAATTCAACAAAACTTCTCTTCTTATCAACATTAATGATAGGAACGATCCTGTCCATTTCATCAAATTCCTGATTTGGGGTTTGAATAGAACTTGTGTACAACTTACTTTCATTTATTCCGTTTCTAATGTTAAATAAAAATATAATGATAAATGAATCATCAATTATTGTCCAAGCAATAGCATCGACAATACTATTATTTTCCATTTTGTTGATTCAAATAAAGGATGGGGAACAGAATTTATCCCCTCAATAATAATTAGATCTAGATTATTATTAAAGATTGCAGCTGCACCATTCCATTTCTGATTTCCAGAATAACATGACAAAAAGTTGCCCCAATAATGGTACTATCATATTGTATTTGACTAAGAACCTTTATTTGTTCCATTATCATTTTAAGAATTCTTATTGGGGCAATAGGAGGTTTAAATCAAACATCTTTATGAAAACTTCTAGCATACCCTCAATTAGACATTTAAGGTGAATAATCAGATCCTTAACAGTCAGAGAAAACGTCTGAAAACTATACTTTATTATTTATGCTTCACTAAGACTAATCATAGTTTTATTATTCAACCAAATAAATTTATTCTTTATAAATCAGATTTATTCAGCTAGAAACATAAAAACTGAAATTAAATTCATAATATTTTTATCCCTACTATCTCTAAGTGGTTTACCACCACTTCTTGGATTCCTACCATAACAAACATCATAACTATTATAGTTGTATTAACTACAATTACACTTTATTATTTCATATGTATTAGATTCTCAGCTCTAATTATATCATGGACCGAAAATTCATGATCTATAAAGATAAAGTCTCAAAAAACAAGAATTATTCTTCCTATAACCGTAATAATTTCAACAATAGGATTGATTTAAACATCAACCCTAATCTCATTGTACTAAGGACTTAAGTTAATCATAGTAATAACCTTCAAAGTCATAATTAAAAGAATAATCTTTTCGTCCTTAGTAAAACTTTACACCTCTAGAATTGCAGTCTAGAATCATAATTGAATATGAGACCAGAGTATGGTAAGAGAGAAAATATCTCATAAGTAGATTTACAGTCTACCACCTAAAATTCAGCCATATCACAGCAAAAATGATTATTCTCAACAAACCATAAGGACATTGGTACTTTTGAAATGGAACTTGTTGTACTGTTCCAATGTTTTATTAAATTTCTAGAATGCAGAAATTATTAGCACGAGTTTTCTCTTGCAGGTAATAGCTCATCTGGTGTCCAAAAGGAGAGAATGGACTAAATAGTGTTATTTATTGAATTTTTTTCTGTTGTGTACAATGTTTCCAATTTTCCTTTCCTTTGTGTGGCCTGGACAGTATAAATGAGGGAGTGTGTAAACTAGCAGAAAGCTTTAGGCACAGATTGTAACACTGCATGAGTGATCTTTCTGTGGTTGGGTAGTACCAACCCCCAAGTGTGAACAAGTTTAGCAGAGACCAAGTTTGCAGGTCAGGGCAAAGATGACATGTAGGTGCGCGAATTGGCTCTCTCAGGTTGGCGCACCACCCTCACCATGTTTGTAAGCGGAACGGTTAGGCGAATTCGGTTGGAAGAGCACTTGTTACTGGGCTGCGGCGCGGTACGGACGCAGAAGTTGGAGTTCTGCACTTTACGGTAGTATGATGTAAGGTATTGGAATGTTTCAAAACTGCTGCTGATTGAGGTCAGGATGGTGGAAGTAGGTGTAAAATTACCGGCAAACCCTCATAACGGAATTTATTTTCGCTATTTGGTTTAAATTTCCGTAAGAACTTTGGGTTTGTGCCTTGCACAAGCATGGGCCATGGGCCCTCAGCTCAAGGTCGTATTTTGGGTCTAAGTGTGAAGATAGATTTCATGCATTTTTGTGTGCTCTCTTCTGTATGGTAAAGTTTTGGGGGATTCTTACGGTTTTTTCGATGTTTTCTTTGTGTACACAGTTTCCTGCCATGTCGCCAGTTGGAGTAATGGTCATGGCATTAAAGTTTAGATCGGTTATCACTTAGATGTTCAGTTAGCTTCAGTACAGTTTCGCTAGTAAATTAGTTCCTTGATTATAAATACGTGCCTAAAATTGAATTTGATGTTAGGAAATGTGCGCGGGCTCATTTTGGCGCGAAACGGGAACAATCGCCATTTATAAGAAAACATGTCAGATTTATCAATATGAGACCCAAATGAATAATTAAACAGTAATGCAGGACTGCAATAAACGGTCGAGTTAATCTGGTGTGTCAAGATTTCGTGAATTTTCCATGCTTTGAGTTACTCCAACTTAGCCACGTGTGCGAGCTGGGACCAATGTTAGTTGGCAGATGTGCATGTGTCCTCTTTAAACATTTTGCATTGCTAAGAATGAAGTGTACTGGGTAACTTGCGGAGTACAGTACTGTTTACCTGGTAATGAGCTCCAATTTTGCCGGCATTAATACTTGTGTGATTTTGGCACCACGTGGTAATAGGTAGATGGTCCTGAGTTCCTTTAATCACTTTGATATAGAATAATGGAGCTTGCCACAACATGTTTAGTGCGCGATACAGTTTATTAGAGAAATTTCCGTTTTTAGGTATAATTTGTGCTGCTATCAAGAGTTGTATAACTGTCCCCACCACATGGTACGAGGTAAACGTTATTGAGTTCCCCCAAACCACTTTGCTTTAGAATAATGGTGGTTGCCACACAACCTTCAGTTTACGATACCGTTTATTAGAGAGATTTCCGATTTTTTATGGATAATTCTGCTATCATTAACATTCGCGTAACTTTACCGCCACGTGGTACGAGATAAGCATTCTCCCACCACTTTATATTTTGCTTTATAATGATGTTTACCCTGAAACATGCACAGTAAGGTACTATTTATTTGAAAGAGCCCCGATTTTATGTATACAATTGCGTGGTAATAACCATAGGATTATTTTGTTAGAGAGACCTTCTTTGAGAGTAAATAGGGCTGATGCCCTTGCAGTTGTGTGACTTTGGTTCTTGCTTAGTACTAATGTGTTAACAATTGTCTTGGTATCACTTAAACAATAAATTCCAAACAGTATAGAACTGCCAATAGTTTTTCCTCAAAATTGTCATCAATAATTTAAAACTGTAGTCAAATGTCAAATAGCTCAAATGCTCCAGTACAGAAAATTAGAAATTAATTAATCTTCCCTAAGAGGTGAGAGACAAATGAATCCCATATACTTGAATATTTCTGGATTCTCAAGTGCAGATTTTTCAGCGCTCACTAAACTTTAGGACTCTGTACCTCAGAATGAACAAAAATGAACTTGTACCACTATTGAAATAAGTCCTTCATATGTGACTATCGATTTCTTCCTAGGACTGCAGAACTTTTCCGGTACATTCACTCAATATTTTCTTGTCACTTAGATTAAATATTCTGAATGATTCTTAATTAAGGGATGACATAGTGTAGAAAATTTATGTTTTCGAGTCCAGGAGACCAGTTCCAACAGAAACTGCAGCTTACTTCATCATACACATTGCGAATTCTCCATCTCAACCATCACTGGGATAACGAGGAGCGATGTCTGCTACAGTTGGATGCTAGCTTAGCAGTAAACTGTTCACCCTCCAAGGGGAAGACTGCATTATTTTTCGGTTCTAATCTCGCTAGAAAAAAATGTTTGCCTCTTCTGTGTAAGAACCACAAGCAGGCAGATCGACAATCAATAAAAAAAATCTTAAGACAACTTCTCCACCATAAGTTATGTCTTATCTTGATTCGGTACCCTATTGATCTAAAAGTGAAAAACTTACAGGATTGCACACTTCCTAAAGGCTGATTTTTGTAGTTCTTTATATTTTATTGATTTAATTTTGGGACTGAATTATCTGTTGATTGGATTTCGTGATGTATCTGTGCCTACTGCTACATTTGCATACTTTCACGGTAGTCTTTCTTGTAATGGTACTTCATTAAGACTGTGGACTGAGTATATCTCTGACCATTTCAAAGCCGCGACGACTTGGAATAGGTTGTTTTATTAAAAAACTTTTATTGTAAAGTTATCATGATAAGTTGTAATTTATTTATATTATTTTTTTGTAAGTTCGTTGAACATAAGATAAATTAATCAGAAGCAGCATAGTCTCCCACGTTATCTTAAACTGTCTGACAATGCTTTAATAGCTTTTTGATGGTATGACAATGCTTTGATAACTTTTCGACTTCACATCGGTAGACAATATTTTGGTAGCACCTCAACTCTGCTTGTTACACTGTGACAGCAAGGCTATGCAGCTGAGCGTATTGATAAGCCATGTGGTTTTGCAAATTCTGTCAATGACTGCTGCTATGCAGCGAACGATTTTTCTATATCAATGTGGACATTTGTGCATGGGGTTGTGTGAATGTATTGAAGGCTATTACATTTAGTAAACGCTAATTAGACAGAATTCGCTAGCAGATCCAATGATGAAAGCATAAGAGAGTGTGTTATTTGCTTTCATATTCTCATGGAGTGGAAGGATGATTTTAAAACATTGATTTCTGCCAAAATGTATTTTTTGTAGCAGCTGTTAATAACATGCACAACTTCTGTTTCATTTTTAGGATTTACTAAGAGGATTGACTTGGGCACAAAGACCACCAAGCATACTCAGCGGCAAGAAGCAATATTTTTCAAAGCAGAAATACATATTTACTCTGTGGCAAGTTGAATACAATGCTGCCAAAAGCTGCTAGCATGGAGTTCTCCATTAAATACGAGAGAGTATGAAAAACAGATACAAATTATATTAAATAAAATACATGCAGAATACTTACAACACATTTATTTCGAGCAGTTCACACATGGATTCGTTAGCAGGAACAAATGTACTATAAATGCAAACTAAGTTGACACTTAGTGTGGTGGCTGATGGGAGCTATCATAAAGGTATTTCCCATTTACAGTCGCTCCCATCAGCCACCATGCTTGGCGTCAACTTAGTTTACACGTTTATTACAGGAGCCCACAGAAAATTGTGGAATGAAACTAGCTTCCATTTTGCATAAAGCAAAAGTAATATATATGGAATCATTTACTTCATACAACATAAGAGATGCAAGCAAAAATAAAGCAAAGTGCGAGCAACATATTCACAGTGCAATTCAAAGAGTGTAGTACACATAAGAAGTCGTAATTTATAACGCAATGTGATGATACTAGATTCTATGTCCTGTCCTGTCAAATAGTGTTGAGGTTTCGTCATGTGCTAGGGGGCAATTATTTCCGCTTAATAATAGCCACATGGTCGAAGTTGCAATATTGGGCTTTAAAAATAAATACGAGTTTAGCCAAAAGACGGCCACAACATAACTTACAAAATAAACATGACTGTGAACCTCAGCTATGAGCAGTCAGTCTTAGTTTTGACTTCGATTTCTCAAATATATTACTACACATGGTGTCAAAAATCTTTCAGTTACTTTACTGCTAGACTACTAGGCCCACCCACACAGAACAAATGTAAGATATTGTCACCAAAATCGCGTATTTCTAATTAAAAGTACGGATTTTTGCGCCATATTTTCTCATAGTCAAAGTTAGTTGTTCACTGCAAGATCACTTGGAGTGCTGCTGACGTTCTATTTCAAATCGCAACATGGACTTTGCATTTATTATAGTTTGGTTTTCTGCGGTTGTCATCAACGAAACAACATCTGCCCAGTGAAGAAGCAATAAAAATGCACTTGTTTCTGATGAAATTAATCGAATATTAGGCAAGATATTTTCACCCAGTCATATCAGATGTTTGTTACAAATTATGAATACAAGGTGAGGATGTCATAGACAGAATGTGCAAATAATAGACTGTAAAACTGAAACACAGTGACCATCACATCATGTCATGTCAAAACATTCCACAATGCATTTCAAATGGCAGCATTCACACAAGCTGTCAACAGATCATCATGTCACATCACATCACGTCATGTCTAGGTTTCTTGGGAAGAAAGTTGTGAAGGTGTCACTGTCTGCTAACATTGGAAGTTAACCTGTTTTCACTGCGCTGACTCATTTTATAGTAGTGAAGCTTTTGTGCCTTCTTAATGTTTATTTTATTATTGCGCTTTGTTTTCATGGCAAATTGAAAAAGTCCAAGGACAACTTGAATATTTTTCCCACTGAACTGAAGGAATGTTCCTAATAATAAAGTCGACATGATTAGTTTCAAGAAAGGTTTATTTACAAAGTGCAATACAACGACACATCCACATTCTATCATTACATAGAATGCATGGAAGTCTTCGTGCTCTCCAAAGACAAACCTGCCTTCACTCACCACTGACACATGTCCCTTTCGATATTCTTACAGAGCCTTCATCCTTCATAGCGAGGAGCGCTGGAGGGGAGGCATGTGCTGCATTGTCTTTTGAGTGAGCTGGTACGCACAGGTGTGCATGAACAGCTGTGTTGTGGATGCCTGGGGTGCAGGGTACAGCTGGACCATTTCTTGGGGTCACGTTGTGTGTGATACTGCTGCTGTAGAGCTGGTAGGGAAACAGGTGGCGCAGGAGGCGGATGGTGTGCCCATACCTGGACACAGGTGGTGCACCTGGGGACATAGGGAGAGACTTCAGAGGTATTGTCTCTTAGGCAGAAGCTCTCTTATCATGAGCAGTTTCTGTATGCGTTGCTCGAGGGAGAACCTTCGGGCAGGTGATGGTGAGAAAGCCATCTGTAGAAAGGTGAGATGATATGGAAGTGTAGTTGATGTTGTTGGGGAGTGTGTACATGTGGTAGAGGTGATGAATGCGTATGATGTCACAAGGGATCATGTCATCGTTGCAACCTGTGAGTCAGAGATCATTATGGGCGAGCTTGATGATGATGTAATCTGGGTTGAAGTCGCTGAGCTCTAAGCGTGTGGTGACAGGATGTTATGTATTGGGGATTACCATTTGTGTGTTGGGTGATTACTGATGGTTGTTGTCATTGTTCATGCCACCATGATTGATATTCTTGCTGAGAACTCAAGCTTCTTTCAAGTAGTTAATCGAGATGGTTGTTGGTTTATCATTAATCAGAATGGCGAACATACGCGTGTCACTTTTAAGACCTTTGAAGCGACCTGTGTGTGGGAGCTGTAGTTCCAGCGAGGTCATATTGTAGAGTAGCGTTAATTCACAATTTGCAAGAATTTTATGTATGAAAACACTAGGTGTCGATGGGGGGTTGGGGGTGGAATAAGGCAGGCAGGTAGATCAGTCTGTTTATAGCCTTGTGCAGGTAGATGAAATCAGCAGGGAGAATCAGGGATTTGCTCTATAGTATCTCAGCAAGGGATGACTGCAGGTCTTCCTTGTAGGCTGTTCTGACTCTGAGTATTACCCATGGTAGTACTGCAGTCCGAATCTGTCATGACATGTAAGGTCTGCTTTAAGAGTACATTTCCATTTCCACCACTGAACTAAACAGTATCTTTGAAAATGATAAGCTGTGATGTGGCTATACTTGATAGTGCAGAGACTACACAGGGAAGTGAAGAGTGCTGATTCAAACTGGCAGTTTTGCTCTGTGGTAATCGTACTTGGTGTGTCGAATCATGCAATCTAAGTCTTTAGAAAATCAAAGGCAGTACATTCCGCTATGATTTCTTTGAGTGGAGCCTCTTTTACCCACTATTAGACTCTGTCTACCATTGACAGGAGGTAATTGAACCTGTCTGGCTCTGGTAGAGGACCAAAAAGGTCAGTGTGAACTTGGCAGAAGAGAGCTTTGGGGATATCAAATTGGCCTAACAGTGGTTGCGTGTGTTTTCCAACTGTAATGTGTTGGCATGCACTGCATTCCTGTGCCCATGTCCAGCAGCTCCACTTGATGTTGGGCCACAAGAAGTGTTCTGTTATGTGAAGAACTGTGTGTCCAATACTGGGGTGGTAGAGACCATGGAGTTGGTTGGTTGGTTGAATTGGGGGAGGGGACCAAACAGTGAGGTCATTGGTCCCATAGGATTGGGGCAGGAAGTTGGCTGTGACCTTTAAAAGGAACCATCCTGGGTCAAATGTCTAGATGCTGTTAACCCTTTCGCTGCTACTGACGAACTCATTGCATTCCATGCTGAGGGTGCTTTTGTTATGACTGGACTGCTCGCCAAATGCTTGTTCCTGTGATGAAAGATGGTCAAAATGAAATACTTTTCATCCGATTTTTCGAAAACTGTTCGGTGAAAAAATTTGAGTTTTGCACATCTGAAAGTCTTATATCTTCAAGCGATGAAGAATTGAATTTATTTTCGTTGCATCATACTGTGCTGCATCAAATTAAGTAACATTGGACGAAATTGTAAACAAATCGTAGAGGTAAAAACGCATTGAGTAAACTTTGCCTATAGTTGATTTTAGCTCGTATATTGCAGTGAATGAAGTGTAAATAAGATACCGAAATTTTATTTAAAATTGAGAGCAGAATGATATCTCATTTAGTTTTCGAGTTATTGCGTTTTATACCTGATGAATGTTCAGGAGCATTGTGTACAGTTTATCCATGTGGACTTGTCAGCTGCTATGAAATACTTATCATTCACTTTTAAGAAAACTACTAGGTGAAAAAAAAAATAATTTTTGCACATCTTACAGTCTGATATCTTCGCTTGATAAAGGATTGAATTTCTTTTCGTTATATGTCATGGTTACTATACTACATCAAATTAAGTAAAATATTGCGCGAAATTTTAAAGATTTTGCAGAGATAAAAACGCACTGCGTAAAATTCCCGTAATTCTAGCTCGTACATTGCAGTGAATGAAATATAGATAAGATATCGAAATTTTATTTAAAACTGAGAACACAAAGATATCTCATTTTGTTCTTGAGTTACTAGGTTTTATACATGAAAGATGCTTGCACACGACCATCCCACTCACGTCCTTATGTATCGCGAATCAAGTGGTCATTACAATTGTCATATCTCATAAACGATTAAAGATATAGAAACTAGGTTTTCTGCAAATGATACTACGCAGTGAGGCACATGTTGTATGATAAATACTGGAATCTATTTTATTTAATTAGCCATGGAAATAACTCGTCCACAATAGTGACAGATCGGCAGCTCAGTACGCGTTTCGTTGTCCATAGTACTGCAGGAAAATCCAAGCGGCCCTGGTATACATGTCCACAATACCTGGGAAAAGACGTAACAGGACGTGTAGACACGCCCACAGCAGCAAAAGGATTAAGGCAGACGTTACAGAGGATTGCTGTATCAGTTCCCAGGATGGTGTGTCATTCAACACATAGCCCTGTAGTGTCTTTGTGAATCAGTTCTGTGCCCTTGTGTTGTTACATTGGTCGATGGCTAGTTTCTCATAGTGCAAGCAGAGGCGGTAATGGCTCATGACACGTAGTCTGTAGTAGGTGGCGTATATCTGTCATGTACTGGGCGATATGATCCCAGTGTTAGTAGCGATGGGGACTGACATTTTTTAAAGGGTGCTCTGTGGCCTCGGTGAGTGTTTTGTGGTCTGTAAACATTGTGAAGTAACGGTCTTTGATATCTTCATGGAAGTATTTTACAGCTTTGTACACAGCTCGTTCTCAGTCAAAACCTGACAATTCTGGTTGAGAGGGTGTAAGTTTTTGAGAGAAGAAATGAAGGGGCTTTGCCTCTCCAGCAACAAGCTGTTGTAGAACAGCACCAGTGGTGGTGTCACTCGCCTCCATGCTGACAGCTGAATGCCAGGAATAGGGTGTGCTAAAGC
Source organism: Schistocerca nitens (assembly GCF_023898315.1). Classification (NCBI taxonomy): domain Eukaryota; kingdom Metazoa; phylum Arthropoda; class Insecta; order Orthoptera; family Acrididae; genus Schistocerca; species Schistocerca nitens. The sequence continues at coordinate 410,696,410 of NC_064615.1, forward strand.
GATAGCATGCCTGAGGCAGTCTTTTGCGCATTCATATGCGTCCTTCATTATAGTGGTCTGTCAATCTTTCTATGTCTATGTTTGTTAGAACCTGCTATTGCATAAATTAGAAGTGCTTGTAACACTGGTTTTTGTGACAGGTGTCACCATTAAAAGTTCAAAATTCCATGGAAGCGATGGAGTTCACGATAATTATGAGGGAGTGGACCTTTGTTACAGTGTTGGCTCTTTCTGGCGTTAGCTTGTTGCAAGTAGCACTAACTATGTGGCTGAGAACGGTACTTCATTTTTTCATTGTTGGGATTTGGCCTCATTGATCACTACATGGCCATCACTAAGAGCAGTGAGAACTTTTTTGAAGTGTCAATCATAGTAAGCATAGCCAAAAATTTGAGAGTATCATCTAGATAGGCGTAGCAGTAATGAAAACAGAAAAGAAGCCCATTGATGAAGTACTGCCACATTTTCGTGGTGTTTTTTAGTCCATATGATATGACAAAGTATTAAGAGAGTCTGAACCAAGCTATAATCGTAGTTTTCGCGATGTTGTCTTCATGTATGGGAATTTATAAGGAGGCTATTTTGCAGTCAGTTACACCAAAAATACACTGCTGGCCATTAAAAATTGCTACACCAAGAAGAAATGCAGATGATAAACGGGTATTCATTGGACAAATATATTATACTAGAACTGACATATGATTACATTTTCACGCAATTTGGGTGCATAGATCCTGAGAAATCAGTACCCAGAACAACCACCTCTGGTCGTAATAATGGCCTTGATATGCCTGGGCATTGAGTCAAGGAGTTAGGATAGCATGTACAGGTACAGCTGCCCATGCAGCTTCAACACGATACCACAGTTCATCAAGAGTAGTGACAGGAATATTGTGATGAGCCAGTTGCTCGGCCACCATTGACCAGACGTTTTCAGTTGGTGAGAGATCTGGAGAATGTGCTGGCCAGGGCAGCAGTCGAACATTTTCTGTATCCAGAAAGGCCCGTACAGGACCTGCAAAATGCGGTGGTGGATTATCCTGCTGAAATGTAGGGTTTCGCAGGGATCAAATGAAGGGTAGAGCCACGGGTCGTAACACATCTGATATGTAACGTCCACTGTTCAAAGTGCAGTCAATGCGAACAAGAGGTGACCGAGACGTGTAACCAATGGCACCCTGTACCATCACGCCGGGTGATAGGCCAGTATGGCGATGACGAATACACGCTTCCAATGTGCGTTCACCGCGATGTCGCCAAACACGGATGTGGCCATCATGCTGTAAACAGAACCTGGATTCATCCGAAAAAATGACGTTTTGCCATTCATGCACCCAGGTTCGTCGTTGAGTACACCATCACAGGCACTCCTGTCTGTGATGCAGCGTCAGGGGTAACCGCAGCCATGGTCTCCGAGCTGATAGTCCATGCTGCTGCAAATGTCGTCGAACTGTTCGTGCAGATGGTTGTTGTCTTGCAAACGTCCCCATCTGTTGACTCAGTGATCGAGACGTGGCTGGAGGATCCGTTTCAGCCATGCGGATAAGATGCCTGTCATCTCGACTGCTAGTGATACGAGGCCGTTGGGATCCAACACGGCGTTCCGTATTACCCTCCTGAACCCACCGATTCCATATTCTGCTAGCAGTCATTGGATCTCGACCAACGCGAGCAGCAATGTCGCGATACGATAAACCGCAATAGCTATAGGCTACAATCCGACCTTTATCATAGTCGGAAACGTGATGGTACGCATTTCTCCTCCTTACACGAGGAATCACAACGTTTCACCAGTCAACGCCGGTCAACTGCTTTTTGTGTATGAGAAATCGGTTGGAAACATTCCTCATGTCAGCACGTTGTAGATGTCACCACCAGCGCCAGCCTTCTGTGAATGCTCTGAAAAGCTAATCATTTTGCATATCACAGCATCTTGTTCCTGTCAGTTAAATTTCGCGTCTGTAGCACTTCATCTTCGTGGTGAAGCAATTTGAATGGCCAGTAGTATGGTTGTGCCTGCTAGTGAGTGCATAAAGTCTTGTTTTTTTTGGCACTGGGTAGTTGCCATGCTCTGTACTGTAGTCGCCACAGAGGCGTAAACTCCTATCTTTTTTTTGGTATTGATTTGACTGGTGACACCCACAGGCTGTCAGATGGGCAGACAATGTCTGCTTGTGACATTTTGTCAATTGCTGCCTTAGCAACATGTAAGTTAGCTGAGGCCAAGCAGCCCACTTTGTGACATGTAGGCTACATGATGGTTGTTATGATATAATTCAACATGCTGTTATATATCATGCACACTTGCAACTTTGTGGTGGGTAGCAAAGAGAGAGAGAGATGAGGTCTGTGTCATAGGCGCCACATGGTGACACAGAGTGCACAGTGCTAACCTTAAAGTTCCTGTGTGTGAGCAGCTTCATCTGTTGTACTGCAACTGGGAGCACAGGCAGTGGGGCATGGTTGGTTGAAGTGGGTGGGGTAATGTGTACTTCCATCCATCGTTGGAGCGGCAGGTGTACAAAATGGCCTTGAGGTGCTCATGTGTTAGTGTGAATGTGGCTGATGTTTACTTGATGCTTTCTCGGAGTGAAGTGTGTCAACAGCTGTGTGACAGTCATCATAGAGCTGTGCCATAATGACACACCTTTTGGGTGTGTCGAAGTAAGATGGGTCATAGTCATGTTGTCTGGGAAGACAGTGTGTTGGTCATGCAGGGATGGGGGTTGCCAGGATACACAGCCCTGAAATGCAGTGTCCTGTATCATGGTGCAGGAGTGAGGCATGTTGGATGTCTGATGGGAGGCATAAATGAGTGACAAAGTAGATTCCAATTACTGGCTCTGTGATGTCGATGACAGAAAAGTCCATGTGAATTGATGTTGAAGTGACAGTTGTAGGGTTCATGTCGTGGATCTGCAGACCATGATCTGGGAGCACACGGGGTCGTTGCACTGACTTTAGTCAAGTGTTGATGAGTTCTCCTACAGCATGGAGCTAATATCGGATTCAGAGCTTTCTTGAACTGAGTTAGAAGATCTACAGTCGGCTTCCCAGGTGTGTGGACGAGGAAGCGAGTGTTTATATTATCCATAGTCGCTCTCAATGGCTCAGCATCTCTGTGGGAGCCAGGGCGCCTACAGCAGCCTGCGTTTGAAGTTTGGCAGTCCACAGGGGCAACAGCAGTAGCGTGCAACGTCACCAAACCGTGTGTGGTACAAGCAGGGCTGTGACCTTGAAGCAATGGTGGCTAGAGGGATTAATGAACACAGGATTGTCGCAGCGAGATTTAATATTGTAACCCCAAATTCTCTAAAAATAATCAAAAATTATACTCCCAGAATGAGACTTTCACTCTGCAGCGGAGTGTGCGCTGATATGAAACTTCCTGGCAGATTAAAACTGTGTGCAAGACCGAGACTCGAACTCGGGACCTTTGCCTTTCACGGGCACACAGTTTTAATCTGCCAGGAAGTTTCAAAAAATATACTATTCAAAAAAACACACAAGAAGTCACTTGACACCTTCCTGAGAAACAATCTCCACTCAATCCAAATTAACAATGTAAGAGTAGACCAGATGTGGCTTGAATTCAAATAAATATAATATCGGAAGCAATTGAGAGATTTATACCAAATAAATTAACAAACGATGGAGCTGATACACCTTGGTACACAAAACGGATCAGAGCTCTGTTGCAGAAACAACGAAAGAAACAAGCCGAAGATTGACGATCTTTTACAGAAGCTCGAAATTTAATGCGGACTTCAATGCGAGATGCTTATAATAGTTTCCACAACAAAACTTTACCTTGTACTGGCACAAAATCCAAAGATATTCTAGTTCAAATGGCCCTGAGCACTAAGCGACTTAACTTGTTAGGTCATCAGTCGCCTAGAACTTAGAACTAATTAAACCTAACTAACCTAGGGACATCACACACATCCATGCCCGAGGAGATATTCTGGTCATATGTGAAACTTGCTAGTGGTGAGACACAATCAAGTAACCACAGGAAAAAGCAGCCATACAGGACGAATTTTCTATGAACAACGAAAAAACTATCGCACAACAGAAAGATAAGATCGTTCAACAATGGTCATAAAAATTCTTATTGAGATGGAAGAGGACTGTAAGGCAACGGAAAGATCCATCCAAACAAAAAAAGATCGCTAAACACTGAAAAAAATAACTAAATAAGGAAAAAAGTGCCAAGTAAACAAATGATCACTGGAAACAAAACATTGCTTAAGAAATAAAAAACATCGCTAAACAAAGAACAATCACTAAATATTGGAGAAAGATTACTGATCACGAAAAAATGGTCATTAAATTCAGCGAATATGATCTCTGATCTCGAACAAAAAATTACTCACGAAATAAAAGGATCACCGAACGCTGTAAGAGATAGTAGAAAGAACTGCAGATGATAGAGAACCTACGTACCAGGTGATCAAAACCCTGGATAGCTGTTGCCAGTAGGAACCAAAATTACTAATGTTATGTAGGTTGACAACGTACAATTTTTAAACTATGGAAACTTGGCGCCATGCGCTCTGACTGACCGTGAGATTGCCGTGTTGCTGTGGGCTCTGGACAATGCATGACCGAGAATGCTTTGCGTGCTGGAGATTGTGATGTACCCAAGATGGCCTGCAGGTTCAGTGGTAGCACACCAGCCTTCCACTCTAGGGGCCTGGGAGTGAATCCACTGGGATCCCGACACATCCATCGTAGTTTCATGATAAGACGTACCAGGAACAAACTCATCAACAGCTGTTAGTTCACGTACAGAAAGTCTTTTACAAATTTTGTAGCTAGGACATTATTTACTTAAAGCAGGTGCTCGAACTGAAACCCTCTGATGCAACACAAGCTTGGTAATGTTGAACAGTGTTTTGTCAAACGCTTTCAAAGATTCCTGGCATTGCCCTGATGTGATTGGCGGCATGTTGAATGTGATCCATTAATTCCTCCTTGTTTCTAGGTAGTTCATATCTGGGTGGGTGAACTAGAACCTTGATGAATCCCAGCAGGAAAAATTCCAGTAGCATGAGGTCTGGTGATCGCAGGGGCCACGTCCTATGAGCACCTTTGCCAGTTACCCAACATCAAAAAGTTCATTTAAATATCTGCGCACAGCACAACTGTTATTTGTGGATGCCCCATCATGCTGGAACCACAGCCATAGCCGTCTCGCTAGGGAAACATCTTCCAGCTGGCCAGGTATAGTTTCTTGAAAAAAGTGAAGGTAATTTTCTTTTATTTATTTATTTATTTTGATCCAACATCAATTGATTACAAAAAACGGTTTTTTTGTTCCAGTCTTCTGGATAAGTCAGAGCCTTACTTACTAGGGCTACATATTATTGGCTGGCACTTTTATCTGCACAACTTTTTTTAAATTTAGTTGAGAGAACAGAGTTACATATATGGACTATACATGAAAAAATGATATTGCCATACTTAGATTAAGGAATCTACAGCTTGTAACACAGTATTTATATCTGACATTCAAATATTTACAGTTTGTGACACAGTCTAAGATCTGAGATTACATATATTTTTAGATAGATGTTCTTCCATCATACGAGTGTACTAAATCTAGAAACTCATCTACTGAATATACAGGATTGTTTAGGAGCCATAATTTTAATTTCATTTTTAGTTTTGTAATGGGCAATTTGGAGATATTAGGATGGAAGCAATTCAGTAGTTTTGTGCCTGCATAGTGAGGGCTTTTCTCATAAAGTGTTGTTCTATGAAAGATGATGTGGGGTCTCTCTCTACCTCTAGTGTTGTGATCGTGTATTTCTTTATTAAGTGTTTTGTTACTGTTTACTGCCATAATGATTATTTTCAGCACATACAGGTTATGAACAGTTAGTATTTTAAATTCTTTAAACAAATTTCTGCAGGACTCCCTGGCACATTTCTTTCCCATAATTCTAAGTGCCTTCTTTTGTAAGGTAGGTACACTTTTCATATTACCTTTACCGCTGGATCCCCATAACTTAGATGGGATTCAAATAGTGCAAAATATATTTGCCTCAGAGTGGTGATGTTACAAAAAGGTGTCAGTTTTCTTAGGACATATACGGTAGTACATAGATTTTTGCAAATATCATTCACATGATCAGACCAGTTTAACTCTGCATCTAGTGTCAGGCCAAGAAATTTGGTCGAGTATTGTTTTTTAATGTATTCGTCACCCATTAAGATTTGGTTTTCATGAGTTTTGTGCCTCCCTAGTTCAAATTCAATATAGACAGATTTATTTGTGTTTAATTTTAGTTTGTTTTCATTAAAATACTGCAGAATTAAGCCTGCTGCAGTATTGGATTCCACTTCGAGCTGTGAATAGCTTGGATTGCTGCATATTAACAAGGTATCATCTGCATATAAGATAGCTGTTGCACGGTTTGTTATGGACTGCATATCATTTACAAAGATAATAAAAAGAAGTGGTCCTAATATTGACCCCTGTGGAATACCAAAATTTATGTCATTGGTGTTTGATTTGTATGCTCCCTCTGTAGCGCTAATAGACACAAACTACTTCCAATTTGTCAAGTAGGACCTCATCAGATTATGGGCTGTGCCTTGAATGCCATAGTTCCAGTTTGTCCAGCAATATGGTCGTATAAACACAGTCAAATGCTTTTTGTAAGTCTAGAAAGATGCCACATACATGTTCTTTATTATCTATTGCTTGAGTGACACCTTCGATTAAGTTGGATGCCGCTGTAATGGTGGATGACCCCTTGACAAACCCATACTGCCTCTTAGAAATCACTTTTTTGCATACCAGGAAGTTCCAGATTCTTATGTATATTACTTTCTCAAAGATTTTGAATATTATTGGAAGAACAGAAATGGGTCGAAAGTTTTCTACTAAATTCCTGTTTCCTTTCTTAAAAATAGGCACTCATCTGGAAATAGACCATCTTCCATATGAGAATTGATAACTGTTGATAAAAGGTGATGCAATTTTATGTATACATTTCTTAAGAATGTCCAGACTAAGACCATCATATCCTGCTGCATGGGAATTCTTTAAGCTACTCACTATTTTAATTATTTCTTCTTTACTTGTTGGCATCAAAAATATACTTCCTGACACTGGTGTTCCTCTGAATTTGTATTTATTATTTTTAAGCTGATTGTTTATGCTCGAGCCAACAGAAGCAAAGTAATTGTTAAATAGATCTACTATCTTATTCTGATCAGTTTCTATTGTGCCGTTTATCAGCAAGTGATTTTCAGTTGTACAGTTCCCAGATTTACCTATTTTTCTATTTACTAGTGACCATGATGTTTTGGAGATATTATTTGAGTTCTGAATGATACTTTCAAAATGTTTCTGTTTTTCTGAAATTAGGAGGTCTACATAATATTTCTGATACTTTTTGAACTCTTCTTTTAATTTTTTTTTGCTCAAGTCATTTAAAAAAGCATACTCATATCATCTTAGTTTTCCTCTAGCCTCAGTGACTGAACTTGATATCCAGTTTTGGGTTACAGCATGTGACTGAATTCTCTTTTTATTAATGGGCAGGCTTGGTTAAGAATGTAGAATAGTTCACTTGAGAAATTGCCATAGCTATGAAGTGTCGTTAGAACACTGTTCCAATCCACATTCCTTAGCATATTATTCAACTGAGTTATATTTTGGTCTGTATTCATCCTAATATATCTATAGCAACTGTGTGTAGGAACCTTTTTTATGTGCACACTTAGTTCTACTGCATGGTGGTCTGAGAAAGCACTTATAATAACAGAAGATGTAAGATCGTAAAGACGAATACCAGTGATTATGTTATCTATTGCAGACTGGCATGTTTCAGTCTCCCTGGTTGCAGTGTCTATCAGGTATCTTACATTATATTCAAGCAGAGTATTCTTGAATAGTCTAGTGTGTAACTTATCTGCTAATACATTTATGTTGAAATCTCCTATAATTACTAACTTGTTCAGGTGTGATATAAAAACATTCTCTATCATGTCACAAAACTTTGTTAAGAAAACTTCGAAGTTTACACCTGGCGGTCTGTATAACCATATAACATAAATTTCATCATTTTGTATCTTTATATGTGCTGCACATAATTCAATTGTTCCTTCTAATGAATATTTACTTACATTTGCAGAATTAAAATCAAATGTGGTCTTTACATACATTGATACACCCCCACCTCTGATAGTAGATCTGCAAAACTTATTAGCTAGTACCATGTTTAGAGGTTTAAAAAGTTCTAATTTGGCATCAGATAGCCAGTGTTCACTAGTACCAAGCACATCAGGCATAGTTTCATTTACAAACACGTCTAATTGTTCAAATTTCTTGCTCAAGCCCTGTACATTCTGGTGGATTATTTTAAAGTTGTAAATACCTTGTTGTAGATTTCTCTGCTTTACCGACTTCAATAAGGTCAAATCTCTGTTTCTCTTGTGGGCTTCCTCCTCTTTCTGGTTTCCACTAAAAAATCATTTAGATGGGATGGAGGCACTGGCTTCCGTCTGCTGTCTGAAGTTTTTTTAGTTGACAGTACTGGTTCTGCTAATGTTGGAGTTGATTCTGCTGCTATTATGGATGGTTCTGCTGTTGCTAATGATGGTTCTGTTGCTTTTGCTGTTGATTTTCCTGCTGGTATTAGGGCTGGCTCTGCAGTTGATGGAGTTGTTACTACATTTGTTGTTGTTAGTGTAACTGTTCTTGATGCTTTTACTACTTTTGGCGGAGTTGGTCCAGCTACCATTGATTCTGTTGCCGTTGCTGGTAGCAGAGGTGGCTCTGTTGTTGGTGTAGCTGCTGTTGCTGCTTTTGTTGTTGTTGTTGTTGCTGTGATTGTTTCTGATGCTTTTAGCATTTTTTGTGGAAATACTTCTGCTGGTGCTTGCTTTAAAACTGTTGGAGCTAATGGTAATGACATGCTGTCACTATGTTTGTTCAGTCTCTCTAACATTTCACTGAATTTCCCACACAAAAGTTTCTTGCCCTTTTTGTTCAGATGCATCCCATGTTTCGTGAAGCAGTCTCTCTTAAGAAAATCTGTACAAAGAAAGTTTGTATTTGGATACATTTTGCATATTTCCTGAAATTGTGAATTGGCTTCCCTAATTTCATTCCTGTACGCATCATTGGCACCTCCAATTAATAAAATATAACGATTTGTGCTTTTGTTGTTGTCTTTTATGACGTCCTTTATAATTTCCTGCATTGAAGCGCCTGGTTTTACGCAACTGTAGGCTTTTAAGTCATGATGATTATTGAGAATTTCCGCAAGACCGCGTCCATGGCTATCAGAGTAAATATTTAAGCCTACCTAATTTTCTGTGCTGTTGCCAGAGTACAATGTTTTTGGTGTACATACTGATGTTTCAGCGGGTTCAGTAAGATGCTGAATCATGTTTTCTAATAATTTAATGTACTTTCTAGCTGCTTTTAAGTCATTGAGTATTTCATTTTTCACACTTAGTTCGAGTTCAGAGTTATACATCTCTGTGGCAGCCTCTCGGCCGTTACACGGATGATTACAGTCACACGAAAATACATTATTGCGATTTACTTTTGTGAAGCAGCTTGAATGATACCATGTATGTTTTACTGGATACGTTCTAACACCTGTTTTCACTTTTTCACCACACGAGCGACACTTCACTGACGATAAAAACTCGTAGTTTACGGAGCAATTTTCTACAAATTGTATACATGCCTGATAAGTCAAGGAGATAGACGGACCGACCCCAGATGGTCGCCCACAATACCTGCCCAAATGTTGAGCGAAAATCATTCCTTGTGTCTGTGGATGTACGTGACGTGAGGATTTCCCCTTGCCCAGTAATGAACGTTTCAAATGTTGTAAAGGCCATCCCGATGGAAGGTGCACTCGTCAGTAAACAATGCAGTGGCAAGGACGTTGGGATCTCGTGCAACCTGTATTCATAGTCCACCACAGGATGTAGGTCTTGGACAGGTGGAAAGTAGATGGATGCTGGCCATCATCCCTCGAAACCTCCCAGACTAACCGATGTGTGACCCCCATGTCATGTACAACTGCTTGAGTACTTGTCATAGGTGCTTCCTCAAAGTGCTCGAGAACAGTCTCTACAATTTCAGCATCCCGTCGTGTTCGAGGTATTCTAGCATCACCATGATATCCAGCTAACGAGCCTGTTTCGCCAAGTCACCAGTGAATTGCTGTAAACATTTGCGGGTGTGAGTGGCGTCGTGCTGGGTACCGTACCTCATACAACTGTCAAGCTTCATGCGCATTACCGTCGGCTAGTCCATAAACAAAAACCATATTTGTTGTTCTTCAATCGAGTACTGTGCCACCATGCTTACTGTATGACTATATTGCAGGTGATGTGTGTGCTCCGAAGCAAAGCTTACATGTGAATGCCTCTGATGTGAGGTGGAGACAAACAGCAAGACCTATTTGACATGTGTGTGTATCACATTCGGGTAGTGATGTGGTGAGGGGTGTTTATATGTGTGAACCAACAACCATAGCACTGTGCGCCAACCAATGAATGGCAACAAGGCAATCCAACGGCCAATTGGAGTGCATGGCATCAAGTTTCCGTAGTTTAAAACTGATGTGTTCTCGACCTCACAGCATTAGTAGTTTTGATTCCTACTGGCATCAGCTATCCAGGGCTAAAATTTCGTGAGACAATTTTTCTCCATCCTGTATGTCTGTAGCCTTCAGATGGGGAAGAGAGCTGACTAAGTCAATGTGGATGTGTGTGAATTTCATTGCTGAAGCCAGGAAATGTCCCACATCTGCGCGTGCACATGTCAGCTGATGTAGCTGCATTGGCACTTTATGCACATGCGTGCTCAGGCACACACTTCTTTCCCAATTGAAAGCCACATAAATCACTCTGTCATCTGTCTGACTGTGGATGACGGCAAAAGCAATCTTTCAAAAGTGGGTGTGATGTAAAGCTGTGGTTTGTTTCTAGATACAGTGCACCATATACTTGTCATACCATGGAAGGAATCCAACAGTTGGAGGCATGGGCCGGTGGAGGAATCATTCAATAACAGCTGAAGTTGTTGATCTGAAGACTGAGCAGTGGCAAGGTCACTGTATTTCAAAACAGATGTTACGCAGCTGATATGAGAAAAGTAGTCGGCTACAATACTGTCAGCATCATGAATGTGGCAGCTGTTGATTGTAAATTGGCAGGTGTATTCGATGTGTATGAAGTGGCATGGAGAACACTTGTTGCTGATCTTTCAGAATGTTGACATATGTGTTTGTGGTCAGTGTAAATGGTAACAGGTCAGACCATGAAAATAGGGCAGAAACGTTGGATGCACTCATATACCTCTAAAAGCTCCCTGTCATAAGTGGTCAAACACGTTTTGCCTGGTTGCAGATTTTGGGAAAAGAAACTCAGAAGTTGCCAATGTTCATTCACTTTTTGGTGTAGAGCTGCACTGACAGTATATTGGCTGGTGTCAACAACTAAAGCTAAATGCGCCCCAGGAGTTGAGTAAGCGCAACAAATGACCTGCTGTTGCGTTTGTGAGAGATGTTTGTATTACAGCAGTTCCTGGGAGGTGCCATCAATAAAAATTAACCATGCCAAAGAAATTCCACAAAAAGGCACATAAAGTATCTACCTTCTTAGATAAGAGTGTGATGTCATATGCTGACACTTTATGCGTGAGGAAGGTTACCACAGCTTCACTGATGATGCACTTGTCCTTGTTGAGCATAATTCCATAGTCAGTTAACTTATGTCACCCTGCCCTCAAGTGATGTTCATGTAACCGAGCATTTTTAGAAAATATTAGTATGTAATTGAGGTAAGTGAAGCAAAACAAAAAGCTCTTTAGGACTTGGCTACATCTGTGCTGCATTTTAAGCCCAAAAGGTGTAACCAAAAACTCAGACAGTACAAACGGCATTATAACAACAGTTTTAGGTACAATGTTGGTTGCCACTGGAAGCTTATTATGTGATTTTCGGCAATCTAACATACAAAAATGGTCACACTTGCCAGAACACTCGTGAAATCCTAGATGTTTGCTACTGGATACCTATCCAGGATTGTTTGGGTGTTCATGGCAGAATAATTACTTCAAAGACACCATGAATCATCCTTCTTGTGTACTAAATGGCATGTGACTACATCCGAAGCATCTCTTTGAAAATAACTTTGGTCTTGTTTAGTCACTCTGGCACAGCTTGATGGGCACATAACAAAATAGGCGGCACTGGGGATAGTACAAATATGGTGCACTGTGTGGCTATGTCCTGTGGCTTTATGGTCTGGTGAATTTCTGAGAACACTGCTGTATGACAGGCAAGGTTGACTGTGAAGGCATCTTGAGCACTTCCAGTGTCTGACAGCCTTTTGTAGTTCTCACTCTGTGGCCATCACAGTATCTTCTAACATACTGCTTCCCATACAAAATCTGGTAGTTTCACACTTAACTGTTGTATTACCATCTTCAATTTTATGGAGCTTGGATCCCACAATCAGGCAAGCATTCTGGAAATCAACAAAGTTGTTTGCAAGAGGAAATTTGTGCCAAAAATTCACTGAGCAAAATCTTGTGATCATACATGCATACGACGAAATCATTGACTGCCATTAAAGAGGCCCTTGCCAGGCTCCAGAAGCATACATGGCTGACAGCATGCTGATGTCCAATCCCATGTTAATTAAAAATACTAAGGCTCAAGGATAGGTAGCAAACAGCCGCTGTGACATAGTTGAGTGTTGTCATGCTGGAGGCAACAGTGTTGGTATCAAACTACAGCTGGCAGCACAATGAGTAAGTGTACGTGGCTTGTGCATCATAGACCATTGACGGGTCCTCTGCAGTAAGCACTGTAGATGGTAGTCACAACCTGATTTGCCTAAACCAGAAAACATTGGGCATTTGGATGAGAATGTGGTTTTGTGCACTTCATAGCCTTGTAACGATAACATCTTTGAAATCAGCAAAAACTACAAGACGGGTGTAAGCGTGTATTGTGCATGCGTGCTATCTGCAGTAGTGGTTCATAGTCGCACTGTCTCCAACTGCTTAACCAACTTCTCTACAATGGCTAGAGTGTTTGGAGGTTCTCAGGTACACTTTATGGTCATCAGATGGAGGCAGCATCACAGTGGAGCATCAACTCGTTGGACTGGTCCAGTGTGGATTGACTGGCTTCAATAGGAATCATGGTTGTTGCAGCAGCCACTGTGACATGCAGTTCAAGCGTAATGAGCACTCTATCAATAACTTGGATCAACTTGTATCATGGCTCTCCTTCATAAGTGATTAATGTTAGCTAAACTTGTGGCAGCAGTTGTTGTTGCCAGATGTGTAGTAGTCTGAAACGATAATGGCATCAATCACTCCACATAAATGTCTCTAGAATTCAGATAGTGTCCTGTTACCATTTCTCTTGTAGTAAAGGATCTGTGTGAGCTTTTGATTCATATGTATTGTGCAACATGAGGTCTGTGCTACTTTGAGAGTGTTGTAGGCATGTTGATGTGGGGGGCATAAGTTAATATCTCACACCAAAGAAATTGCTCATTGATCAACGTTACTGATCTCTCAAGTGAACTGTTAGAGTTTGTCACAAATATGATGTTGGGAAAAAATGTTTTCCATTGTTGTAAATGATATATCTTGTTGGTCAGGTACAAACAGCACATGTACAAGATGGCGGCTACAGTAAAAGTTAAGCAAGTGTCCTTCCAGAAAAACTTAAATTTTGCCGTAAAAAAGAAATCGTGTGAAAATTGTAAAGACGAAATCAAGAAACTGAATGAACGCATAACGAGCTTACAGTTCATAATCGGCAGTTTGAAAACGGACATTTCGAAAATACAACAAGAAAATAGTGAACTGAACACGCTAAAACTTGTGCGAGATAGTTCGTCCGTTACGGAAAAGTGGTCAAATGTAAAGTGCAAGAACAGCAAGTCCAAAGTGCAAATTCAGAAAACCTGCGAAAGTTGTGCACGAAAACACATTTCAAGTACTTTCGATCGCCGATAGTGAAAATGCAACTTACAGATGAACGATGGGAAAAACAAAAAGACACTTTGGGGAATAAGGTAAGAGAAGAAAATTTACTGACGCAAACAACTGTGAAGGAGGTCAATATAAATGTGCCGACCAAAAATTGTGTCGAAGTGTGTAGTAAAACAATACAAAACGATTCGCAAATTGTGAACTCCAATAATAGAAAACTGTTTGTGTTTTCAGACAGCCATGGTCGTGGACTTCCGACTAAACTAAAAGAAACAACTAAAACATTTTTGTGTGGTATAGTGAAACCGGGAGATCCACTTAGCGAAATTAAAAAAATGACAGAATCGGCAGAGGCAAAAAATCTGCATGATAAAGACTTCGTTGTACTTATGGGAGGCGCAAACGATGTCTACAAAAACGAAACAGCGAGTGCAACGCGCGATCTTAAACAGTGTCTGAGGAACCTCACTCACACTAACGTAATACTTGTCAATATTCCGCATCGCTATGATCTTGTAAGATGGTCATGTGTTAACAGGGAAATAGAAAGTGCCAACAGTCAGTTTGCAAAAATCTGCAGACATTTTAAAAACGTGAAATGCGTTGATATAAGCAGTATTGGACGTAGATTCCACACGCAACACGGACTTCACTTGAATGGCTTGGGGAAAGAATATCTGACAAGCCTGATAACCAGGGTAATAAAAAACCATCAAAATAAATTCAAAACCAAAACGATAATTGCATTGCCATCGCCTGACTCCATAACGAAAACGCTTCAAAAAATTCATTAGAAACTTCATCAGCAGCAGCGAAACATGTAAAAAAAGACCAAATTTTAACAGAAAGAACAGTGGACATCGATTCCAACAACAAAAGAACTACTGTTCCTCATCAGCCAAGTATTATTTTAGACGAAAATAACAAAAACGAGAAGACCCCAAGTTCCAAAGGAAACACAGCAGTAGTGGTAGAACCAACATTTGAAGTGTCAGAAACAGCACCACCATCAACAACAACAAATAGAAGGCTGTTGGACAGAAGAAATGCTGAGCCTCCTTCTCATCTCAACGATTTTTTATGTGTGGGCCTGAAGAAAAAGAAGGGACTACAGTAGGTAGTGTCAGGTGTCTCCTCTCTCCTGTCTCAAGGCAGACTCCAATGGATTCTCAGTCAGGTAACAGCACTAATAGAATGAAAAAGCAAGAGGAAGGCATCTCTTTCTTTCATCAAAACATAAGGGGCCTCTTAAACAAAACAGATCAACTCCTTATTAACATTAGTGAAAAGGACAGTATAAATAATGCCCAGATTTTGTGCTTAACTGAGCACCATGTTACTGATAAATGTGCCTTGCCATCTATAGTAAGTTATACTTTAGTAACATACTACTGTAGGGAAAGTAAAGATAAAGGTGGAGTAGCAATTTATGTTAAGGATAGTGTAGCATACAAAGCTATAGATATTAAGAAATATTGTGTGGAACAACAATTTGAGGCATGTGCCACAGAAATAACAACTAAATTCTACCCAATAATAGTGTTGGCTGTCTACAGGGCTCCTTCAGGTGACATAAAAACTTTTCTGCATTCAATGGAACTCCTTCTGTCATGGTTACTTTCAAAAGCGAAGGATATTGTAGTATTAGGTGATTTCAATATAAACTTTTTGACAGAAAATAAGAATAAAATAGACTTTGAGACTGTGATGACCTTACACAATCTGACATCAGTAATAAACTTCCCAACAAGAATTACATCCGAGTGCCAAACTATGATAGACAACATTTTTTTAGCTGTAAATAGACATCAGAATTATATTGTCAGGCAGGTTATAAGTGGGCTTTCAGATCATGATGGACAAATTCTCACTATTTATGACGTTAATCTGTTCAAAAAAGAATTTCCTCGATGGAAATTCATAAGAGTAATTAATGAAGAAGCGAAAGGAACTTTCAACCACAGGTTGCGGCAAATGGATTGGTCTTTAGTATATAGCCATGATTATGTTGATACTAAATTTAACTGTTTTATAAATGAATTCTGTGCACTTTTTGAAGAAATATTTCCCAAGAAATGGGTCAGAAACAGTGCTTCCAATTCTGTAAGCAAGCCTTGGATTACAAAAGGTATAAAACAGTCATGTAAAGCCAAAAGGGAAACTTGTGCTGCAATACGATTCTGTAAAGATGTAGAAAAATGGGAACACTATAGAATATACTGTAAAATTTTGAAGAAACTAATACAGAAATCAAAAGCCCTTTATTATGAGAAGAAAATAGATAATTTTAATAATAAAATAAAAGCAATTTGGAGCATTGTAAAAAAAGAAACAGGAAGAGATACAACAAGTAAAGAAGATATAAATAATATCAGATATGAAGGTATCCTAGTAGATAACCCCAAAACGGTGGCTGAGATTTTTAATAAACACTTCCTATCAGTAACTCAACAGATTGGTTGCAAGCCCGATGTTGATGAAGCTGTAACTCTTTGTCAAGTCATATATTCAAACACAATTTTAGAAATCCACCTTAATCCTGTCACTGTAGAAGAAATTCAAAAAATCATCATGTCTGTAAAAAGTACGAATTCTGCAGGGGTTGATAATATATCTAGTAATTTATTGAAATATTCGTGTGTGTGGATAAGGGACATTCTCTGTCATATTTTCAATGCTTCCCTTCAGAAGGGTGTTGTTCCCAGTAGACTTAAGTATGCCATTGTGAAGCCCCTGTACAAAAAGGGTGATAAAGCTGAACTAACTAACTATCGACCTATCTCTTTGCTGACAGCTTTCTCCAAAATTCTAGAAAAGCTAATACATGTAAGAATTACTGATCATCTCATGAAGAACGGAGTTCTCAGCAAGAGCCAGTTTGGCTTTCAAAAGGGCCGATCAACAGAAGTCGCA
Source organism: Schistocerca nitens (assembly GCF_023898315.1). NCBI lineage: Eukaryota > Metazoa > Arthropoda > Insecta > Orthoptera > Acrididae > Schistocerca > Schistocerca nitens. The sequence continues at coordinate 410,713,322 of NC_064615.1, forward strand.
GTCTACGCACTTGCAAATGAAGTCCTAGAAACTCTTAATGAAAAAATGCTAGCACTTGGTGTCTTCTGTGATTTATCCAAAGCGTTTGACTGTGTTGATCACCAGATTCTCTTGCAAAAAGCAAAATTAGTAGGAATAAGTGGTGTTGCAGGCAATTGGCTACAGTCATACCTCCAAGACAGAAAGCAAAAAGTTGTGTTGAATAGCTCGGGTGGAGTATGTGACACTTCCTCAGATTCTGAATGGAGTTCCATTACATGTGGAGTGCCCCAGGGCTCAATTCTTGGGCCACTATTATTCCTGATTTTTATAAATGATCTATCATCATGTACAAGCCTGCCGTGTAAATTTACATTATTTGCTGATGATACCACAATTTTTATGAGCAGTAGAACAGACATTAATCACATACTCTCAGATGTGGTTAATTGGTTCAAGGTGAATGGTCTCTCATTAAATTCCAGTAAGACCAGCTTTATTCAATTCTGTACAAAAACAGAAAAAGAGAGAGAGATAAGTGTGACATGTGGTAATCAACCAATAGTTAGAATGGAAACAACAAAATTTCTTGGAGTGCACATTGACAAGAAAATGAACTGGTCTTCACATATTATTGATCTCTGTAAGAGGCTTAGCTCTGCTACCTATGCTTTACGGGTTGTCACTACATGTGTTGAACCTAACACTGCAAAAGTGGCATATTATGGCTACTTTCATTGTCTCATTGAGTACAGAATTATTTTTTGGGGCAACCAGCCATTAGCAAGGAAAGTGTTCATTGCACAGAAGCGAGCTTTAAGAATTATATGTGGATTGCACCCAAGAGACTCTTGTAGAAATAGTTTTCGTAATCTTAAAATATACACAACTACATGCCAATATATTTTTTCTCTCGTGTGTTTTGTTTGTAAAAATATAGATATATTTCAACCAAACAGTAACTATCATGAGCATAACACACGGAGGAAGAATGACATACACAGTGAACTCAGAAATTTGAGCTTGGCACAAAAGGGTGTCCACTACACGGGAGCAAAACTCTTCAATGCTCGTCCTCCCGAAACAAAGACAAAGATTCATAACAATAGTGAGTTTAAGAAAGCTCTAAAAATATTTCTGCTAGAAAAAGCTTTTTACAGTCTAGATGAATTTTTAACTAAATAAATTGTAATATTTTAATATTATATAATACAAGTTGACATAATGCCACTATGAATTTTATTTAACCTGAGCTCTGTATCTGTGTGTGCTCCATCTGTTTTCTGTAGTGTTTTAATGATTCTAAGAAAATATGTATTTTCTTTTTCTGTATTGCTGCCCAAAGAATTTACTGTAAAATTTTTTATATAATTATGTACTCAAATTTCTGTATATGCTATAAGATTATCAGATTGTATTTGTAAAAAACTGACTCGTTCCACGTCCTTGTGTATCCAACACAGTTGGACCTATGGAACACGAAATAAATCAAATCAAATCAAATCACAACCCATAATTGTAAATGCAGTGCAGGAGGACCACAAGAGCAGATGGCGGGAAAGTCTGTTGCTCTTGCATGTGGTACTGATGTGGATGTAGGAAAGAGAACTGATAGCATGTTCATATTGTCTTTAATGTCACTTAACACTGAAGTGTGGCTGTGCATTGTTCTATGGTTGCATTACTGTACCTGCTGATGACATGACTGGTGCAGATGTTATATGTTGTTGCAAGGCATGTGGCACAGAATCCGTTCTTGAAATACAGGAGATGGACATAAAAGAGCTTCAATCTTATGTTTAATATCCTGGATGGTGCTGCTGATGGCACTCAGTACGTTATTCATGTTGGTCATAACTGCAACATACCTGCGTGAATCGCAGCAAATAACATATCCACAAGAATACAGTTTTCTTCTTCTGGTTCACCAATTATGTAGGAACACTGCTATCCACATATAAAACACATAAACGAACTATCGGAATGATATTATTCACTGTTATTACAAACAGTCAAAAATTATTTTGCAAATACATTAACAACCTAGTAAGAACAGAAAGAACAAAGAGAGTAAAAAGTTAAAAAGCACTACACTTGTCACTTATAGATTAGTTGATTGTGTCACTCCCACAACCTCTTTTCTGTTATTTTCTTAACATTCTTTCAGAGTCCCACTTGTTTGTGTGCAGGTCTACCCTTGTCTTCATTAATCTACATCTACATAAATACTCTGCAAGCCACTGTATAGTGCATAGTGGAGGGTACCATGTACCACTGATAGTCATTTTCTTTTCTGTTCCACTCACAAATAGAGCAAGGGGAAAATGACAGTCCTTTATGCCTCCATAAAAGACCTAATTTCTTTTATCTTATCTTCATGGTCATTACACAAAATGTACATTGGCAGCAGTAGACTCATTCTGCAGTAAGCTCTAAATTCCATTCTCTAAATTTTCTCAATAGCATGTTGTGAAAATAATGTTGCCTTCCCTCCAGGGGTTCCCATTTGAGTTCATGAAGCATCTCCATAATACCCAGGTGATGACTCAACCCACTGGTAGAAATCTAGCAGCCTGCCTCTGAGTTACTTTGATGTCTCCCTTTAATCTGACCTCGTGGGTCTCTCTCATCCTGGGGTCTGAGTGACCTACCCTTACTTTTAACCTTCCTCAACCAATCTCTGTCTCCTACAAGAGGCAGGAACTGTTATTTCCAAAACCAAGACAGTATTCACTTGTCCTGTTATCCTACATGTGTCTGTCAGCAGTACTACACACTTCACTTCCTGAAATAAGTACTGGCCTGTACCGGTAATCCTGCCTCATAATTAACTGAACAGGAATTGTGTTTCAAATGGATGCATAAAATATATATAAACCAAAATGTAAACATTGTTGTGATATACTTCAAGAATCTGACAATGTTAATTGATGTGAATGCCCTAGTGTAGTATGAGATGAACCTGTCAACAGCAAGTTGTGCAAACCCACGTTAAGGATAGTTTGTAATATACCCCTCGCTCCTTTGTTGTTGCTACTGTCTTTTTGGTTAAGTCTTTTCATAAGATTTGAGAGGAATAAGATTTACAATAAACTTTTTAATTATCTTCTTTTCTCATGCAGTTGGCTCCAGTTCATGTCTAGAGGTCTGATTCTTGAAGCTGAAATTTTCACATTTTAGTTTCTAATGGTCCAATTGATCTAAATAAATTTGAAGAAAGTCTGTGCAGAATTTTTGTTTTTTTTTTTGTTTATTTGTGTCACATTTTACCATATACACTGTCTTTTGAATTTTCACATTTATGAAGCCAAAATTACATAACATGCAAACTACAAAAATACATCTGATCATACCAGAGGCATACTTACTACTACTTCACTCTGCGGTAATAACAATATTCCAAAGGGTTTACAGTTTTTCTTGACAAATGAATTTGTATTAGCTTATCACTATTATTTTATAAATGAATCCAGATATAAAAATAATAAACAGTCATGGATTGCCAATTAATAATAGAACTTTTAAGTGTGCCAAATATTTCGTAATTTCAAATATTTCTAAAAAAGTTAAAAAAATAACTGTATGTTCAGAACTAGTACATATTGATGTAACAACAAAACAAAATAATTCCTTTTTGTAAACTTTAGCTTGCAATACATCACATTGTGTACAAAATCATATGAATTTTTTTTTCAGGAAAACAACCGAGCCAACACTGACCTGTCCAAAATTTGAAAAATATTTCTGGTATAGATTACTTATGTTGAGGAAAAGTAATGCTAGAGAAGGATGTCTCTTTACAATATTCCCCTCACGAAATTTGGAGACAATGTGTGACCTACTATAAGGTTTGCCAAACGGTGTACAAAGTGATGCCAAAAGATAGAATATAGGTGTATAGATGTATCTGGTACATAACATATTACAGAAAACATAAGAAAAATATCTACTATTTAAGTCACAATTTATACATATATCAGGTCATGGTATTCAGATTTTTAGATCTGTGGAACACTCTGTCACAAGACAAATGATACAAAGTCAAAACTACTACATTACAGCACAAAACTACAGAAATTGCAATTCATACCTTCAAAATCTTCAAAGGAGGAGAAAACAAAATTCAGAGCCAAGTGTATGATGAGTGAGCCAACTCTAAAAACTCAGAACGATGGGTATAGACCATAAGTAGGAATATAGCATAAAATCAATCAGCCACATAAACCAGAGTATGCAAGGATTTGTTGACTCATGAAAGGAGAAAATAATGCAAAATTTTAGGGCCTAAGCTTATGATGTGGGAACCGACCCATGAATGCAAACCACACCATGTACGAAACAGCAAAAAATGCTTAGACACAACAAAGTGAATAAAATTAATAACCATATATCAGTAAGTTCAATCATATATAATGATTAATTATAGGAATCACCTAGCTTCAATCAATAGTCGCACACTCTCCTTGAGAACACACACACACACAGAGAGAGAGTCACAGTGGCCAGGGGTATCCAAAACAGAGTTAATCATGAGTTTGCCCACAACTCAAGAGATACAATAATGCAGTATTCAGGATAAATACAGGTAATCAGAGTCATAAATAGCTTTGAATGATAACATAATTGAGTAGCTTGAGGACCAAAATCAGTGTGTGAAGTCAAAAACGTATACATCTCGTTATACTGTCTATACTCATAAATGTCTTCCACACTATTTGCTAATTTTTCATACAAACTAACCTACATACATAAGAAGCCTATAAGATTCATTTACAATTGATAAAACAATACATATTGATTTAAAGTTACGTAATGTATTGAGAGGTTAATCCCCCTACTTGAAAAAACATACATTTATGTGGAATAACACTGTCCATGGCAGTGATGACTTTTTATAAACAAATAGTTCCAAGAATTCTCCATATAGTATGATTTCTTGGCTAACAATTTACAAATTTCAGTCACAACACTAATGTAATTGACAGATGAGTACATTACCCAGCACCTATGATCTCTTGTAAGCCGACTGGATCAGCAAGGGTACAGCCATACAGGAGTGCGGGAGTGGATCCACCCACATCATTCAGTTTCCTCCCTAGATTTCTCATCACATGCTCCAATGGATATGTAACTTTCTGTCTAGTTTTCATATCAAATCCTGAAACATTATTTTGTGTACTAAGTATGGTGCTCAGTACCTCCTCCCTAACATCACATGGCATATGCTCTGCCTCTTTATGTTGAAAAAACAAGTATACAGGATTTGTGTCAGAAGAGGTTAAAAAGTGTTCATATCTGAAACTTCAATAAACAGAGCCAAATGCAATGAAAAAAATGAAGTAGTAAAATGATATGCACAGATATACTAAGATACTATTCCTAATTTTCATAGTACAAGATATGAAAATTTATTACTAGATATTTAATGGCACTGTCCCATTTCAAAGGTGTAAAAGGATCTACTCATTTAGTATCATTGTATATATGTATAAAATTCTGAGGCAAAAGTCTATTACAAAACACAATTATATAGTTGTATGAACCTGTAAATATAGTGTGTTATAGATATGAACTCAGTCAATAGATAAGACAGAACTGTAGAAACCACATGATCTTACATACTACATTCATGATAAACAGAACAGAATTATATAATTGTATGACTCTGCAAATATACTATGTCACAGATTGAAACTCAGTCAGTAGATAAGACAGAACTTTAGAAACCACATGATACTTATGGATCATGTCTATAAGCTTTCAGTTCAGTTCTTAGACAACTTATTAGATTTAGGATACACAAGTCTGCATGCATTAGGATGTGGATCTTCATGAATTTCCAATGATCCTGAGGAGGATTACCGGGTTGGTTGCACCAATAATCACACCCATTTAGCAATAGTTCATTTATTAATCTTAACACATACAAGGATCACAAAGAACTGAACTGAACGTGGCGGAACAGCCAAAGATAATGCTTAGAGTCCAAAGATGAATGCATATTGATGTTGGTGTCGATTTCACTGGCACCATATAGCCCCCCCCCCCCCCTCCGCAAGGCCTCTTGAGAGGCCAGGGGGGGGTGGGGGGTGACTATGGCGTCGGCAGGGTGGTCCGTGGGAGCCAGACCATGGTCAGCTCGACAGTGTTGTCGGGGAGCTGTGTGGGTAGATATTGTGAAGGAAGGTTTGGCCACTGAACCTGGAAGGCGTTGAAGCGAGCCAGGTGTCGTACTGCGCGTGCTGGTCGTGCGGTGACAGGTAGGCTGGCGGTTTGTGGGTTGAACAGAGCGATGATGACGATGTCTCTGGTGGGTGATGTGAACACACGAAGCATGTCCAGGTCGACATCGGGCAGGAGGGGAACACATTTCACCAGGTGGCACGGAATGGCGGAGGTTGCGTCATGAGCACTGGATGATGAGAAACACACGACGAACAGTGTATAATCACGCATTATTATTGAGATGTCGTGGATTATGTCCGGGGGGGACAGGCAGAAACACCTCGAGCGAGGGCACGTTCAAGATGGGGGGGCGTGAGAAACCTCGACAGGGCGAGGCAGGCGACAGTGGAGAGGTCGGAGGGACCAGCGAAGGGCTCGGCGGCAAGGGCATGATCGTAGGTAAGCTCGGTGTGGGGAGCATGTGGTCACTCGAGGGAGTGCATGAGACTGGAGTAGAGGGCGAGGTCGGAGGAGAGCTCAAAGATTGGAGCTGGAAGTCACTCGACGGAGTGTGTGAGACCGGTGTAGAGGGTGAGGTTGGGGGAGAGCTCGACGATTGGAGCTGGAAGTCACTCAACCGAGGGTGTAAGTCTGAAGTGGAGGGAGCGGTCGGAACATTGTGAGCCATGACAGTGAGTGGCGTGGTCGTGGCCTGAAGAGGGGTAGAAGAAGGCTCGACATGAGCAGGCTTAAGTCTGTTGAGAGAGACTGTAACAGCTGAATCTTTCATCTGGATGTCATAGGTATTGGCTGAGCGCTGGAGAACTCGGTACGGGCCAGTATATGGAGGTTGGAGGGGAGCACGGACAGTGTCATCGCGGAGCATGACGTACTTGCAATTGTCCAGAGATTTTGGGACATGAACCTTAGGGTGGGAATGGCTGGCGGGCGGAGGGATATGGAGGTTGATGAAGTGGCGTCTGACACGGTCCACGAAGGAAGGTAAGTCAGTGAGGGAGAGAAGCGGAAGGGCTCACAAGTTCGCCAGGGAGAACAATGTTCTGGCCGTATACGAACTTGGCTATTGTGCCTTTGAGGTTTTCCTTATAGATTGCATGAATGCCAAGTAGCACAAGGAGAAGGGCCTCCGTCCATAGAGAGTCATGACATCGAAGAGCCGCCTTGAAAGTGCGGTGCCAGCACTCGACTAGCTCATTACTTTGCGGGTGATATGCTGTGGTACAGATACGCCGGATGCTGCAAACGTTACAAATGCCGTTGAACAGGGGCGACTCAAATTGTCTGCCCTGGTCAGTCGTGATGATAGCTGGACATCCGAAACGCAATACCCATGACTCGACGAAAGCTCGAGCAACAGTTTCTGCCTTAATAACCCAGCGAGTTGTTCGGTCGATAGACGAGAGAACATAACGAAAGCCATTAGAGGGGGAGAGAGGGCCGACAACGTCAATATGAATATGCTGGAAACACCCAGGAGGGATCGAAAAGGCGCCGAGGGGCGGGGGGGAGGGGTGAAGTGTGCTTGTGTACTTTGCAGCGTTGGCACGCGACGCAGGAGGGTGCCCATTGCTGGCAGTCCTTGTTGACATTTCTCCACACAACGCGCTCCGCTACGAGGCGGGGGGACGCATGAACCCTGGGGTGGGCTAAATTATGAAATGCGTTGAAGACAGCTCGACAGAGCGTGATTGGGATGAGGGGGCGTAATGTGCCCAAACTGTCGTCGCACCAGATCTCACCAGGAATGCCAGGGAAGGTGGTGCGGACGAAGTGTAGTGGATAAGTAGAGTCTAAAATCAGGTTTCGTGTTTCCTCGTCGGCGGGTTGGAGGTTAGGCAGTTCAGAGAGGTCTAACAGCGAATGGACGGCGTCGACTTGTGGAAGAAAATCAGCAACTATATTGTCAGCACCCTTTATGTGTCTGACATTGGTGGTGAACTGAGATATGAAGTTCGTGTATCTGAAGCGGCGAGGAGGCGGATCAGCTGGCGGGTTTGTAATGGCCGCAGGCAGGGGTTTGTGGTTCGTTAAAACACAAAAAGGGCGTCCCTCAACGTCAGTCTTAAAATGCTTAATCGCTTTGTAGACCACGAGCAACTCCCTGTCAAACGCAAAATATTTCCGTTGTGCATTGGTGAGCTTGCACGAGAAGAACTGCAGAGGCGAAGTTTGGCCATTGATTGTCTGGCTAAGGACAGCGCCAAAGGCAGTATCGCTCGCGTCTGTGGTGATGAAAAGCTGTGCATTGGGATGAGTATGCATGATGGTGCAGGCCTTGGCAAGAATATTTTTGAGGGCAGTGAAAGAGTCAGTCATAGCAGGGGTCCATGGAATGGGCCGATATCCAGAAGTGTTGGTGCCTGCCAAGGCATCCGTCAGTGGAGCCTGAATCTTCACAGCCCGAGGTAGATGTCAGCGATAATAATTAACCATCGCCAGAGAGCGCCAGAGCTCTTTGAATGACGAAGGTCTGGGTAGGTTTAGTATTGTTTGTACTTTTCAGGGGGCGGTGAAATGCCGTCGGCAGAGACCCGAAAACCAAGAAAAGTGACAGCGTGTTGATGTAGCTGCAATTTGTCCTGGTTGGTCTTGATGCCTGTTGCCGTGAGAGTGTTCATAACAGTTTGCACACGTCGAGTGTTCGGTAGCCGCAACAGGTTCGGTTGCAGGAGGGGGCGTGACCGTGGGTGGAAACGGTGACGTCCCAGTTGCTTGTTTACTGCTTCCCGGAGCGAGCGGAACGGTCGACACAGTACGGCCCCGGCCGCGTCCGGCCGCAGGGCGATGAGCCTGAACCTGAGACTTGTCGGGTAGGCAGTGGCTGGCGAAATAGAGCAGTGATGCATCGTGTGGCTTGTCAGAAATTGTCATTCTTTGCTCGACAGGTGCAGGAGACCTTTGAGCCAGAGCAAAGTGGATACGAGGAGATAGTATATCTGACCAGATGGCGAGGAGAGCTGTGTCAGAGAATAGATCGGCGCTGACCAAGACACGTAGCCGTCTCCAGAGCTGGGAAGGTTTGTCATTGCCTAAGTGCTCGACGTGCAGCTCTTGCCGTATTGCTGCCTCAGTTGTCTTTTTGGATAGAGTGTACTGGGTAGATGAGTCGGGGCGTCAACCAGGTCAGCAATCAAGTCCTCCTGGTCGTGCAGGTGGGTAATGAGGCACAGAAACCTGGTTGACTCGTCGAGTTTGTAACTTCGTCCACAATTTTGAACCAGGTTGTTGCTCTGTCAGGATTAAACAGCGGCAGCATCGGTAAGCATTGTGGAATGCTTGGAAGAACAGGTTGAGTTGAGTTCATTGGGGCACTGCCTGAACCGAGCTGTTGTTGCTGTAGTATTCCAGGAGAGTGTGCTTCCAGGGGATGTGGCAACGATGGCTGTTCGGGTGGCAGCGTGAAGGTGACATGTTGTGTTTGAGCGCAATCCGTCGTGACGCGGAAGGCCGACGCGGGTGAGACACTGTAATGTGTCGATTGCAGTTGCGGAAGCTCAACATATTGCGGGTGTGTTCAGATTGATGCGTCGCAGAAGACCAATTCGGATGAGGCACCGAGATGTGCCGAGAACGGTAGCGGAAGCTCGACTGGAGCTGGCGCTGAGGCGACAGGTGAGAAAAAGTTCAAAGTTTGAGAACGTGTGTTAGTCTGCGGAAAGCTGGACGTATGATAAGACCGGGGCCACATGTGTTGCAGGGTGGCAGCAGATGTACAGGCTGTCCAGAAGCACAGTGTGGGAAATGATGTCGAATGTGGGACGGAATGTGTGAATGTTCACTGTTCATAGTCACTCCACTCAAAACGGTGTGCGGATAAGGGGAATGTCATAGCACAAAACACTGAGGCATAGCAGTGGGACAGAGGTGGAGATCAGGCACAGATAACAAGTTATTGTTCCTGTTGCTGGCCGAGGTATCGAAGTAGGAAGGCATGTGCTGATACTGAACCAAGGCAGGCGTGGGCGTGGTCAAATGCTGATGAGATAGACCTGTGAACGAAGCAGTTCCGGGCACATGGCAGGTATCTGCATGGATTGCGGTGTGGCAAATCGTTGTCCTAGCAGTAGTAGGTTGTCCGGCGAAGCATTTGCAGAAATCGGCATTGGTCCCACACTGCACGGAGATCCATAAGAGGTAACTGCCCAGTCAATGAGGGAGGGCACATGTGGCGGGAACAAAGGCGTTTGATAGCCGGAATCATGCGCACCCCTAACCTCACTTACTGTTGCAGGCTTGAAAACGTCCAGCAAAATCAGTGGAATCATCGAGTGAGAGGCATCGTGTTGCAGTCCTGGCGGGTGTACATCGCCTGCAACATGATGTGAACATGGCGGAACAGCCAAAGATAATGCTTAGAGTCCAAAGATGAATGCATATCGATGTTGGTGTCGATTTCATCGGTGCCACAATCCTATATAAATATTGAAAAATTTCTGTATCTCAGATGTCAACACTTTCGATTTCTCTTCAGCTTTCACCAACACAAGATCTCCTACATCAGACTTAGAAAATCAGCCTTTATCATCATGTGTCTGCTTTCTCCTATCCCCCTACTTTTTCACCATCTCCCTAACACATTCTTCTCTTTCTTGCGGTGACAGAACTTTACATGGAGGAAACTCAAAATTATCAGAAATAAAGTTAGCTGGTTTGCGATTAAACATGATTTCAAATGTTGAAAAACCTGTTGAAGAATGTTGTAATCTGTTCATAATCTCTCATATAACTTGCTGCAGGGTTACTTGATGGCTGAGGTTAGAATATGCCTTATTTTTATATGATCAACAAAATCTTTCCAAGCTTGTGATGTAAACTAAGAATCATAGTCAGATAAAATTGTTTTAGGAATACCCACCTGAAGAAAATATGTGTTTTCAAACTTATAAATGATTTGCCTACTAGTAGCTTTCTTAAGAGAAAACAGCTTCATGAACTTAGAAAATACATCAACTACTACAAAAACATGACAATATCCATTTTTAGACTTAGACAAAGGTCCATAATCATCCACAGACATGATCTGGGTTACTATTAGGCAGTATGTTTTGCATTTCGCCTCTACTTGCTTGGTTACTTACCTTCACTCTTCAACATCTGTCACAGCTGGCAATTTCCTTCTTGACTCTCCTTCCTATGTCATAAAAATAGATGTTTTCCTGCATCTTTTGTGTACATTAGGTTTATCTACAATGACCAAAACTCTCATGTGTATAAGTGATTAAAGTATCAATACATTGTTCCGGCCAACATAGTTTCCAGTCATCTGAGCCAGTCTTATGTCTCCTGAATAAAATACCCTTGTGTACCTTATAATATTGTTCCATCTTTTCTCCTTCTTTCTTACCCAACATGCTCTTAATCAATTTCCAATTTTGATCATGATTTTGATACCTGCAGATGTCTGCAAATTATCAAGCTCTCTTTTTTCTCTTTCATACCTCTCAAGTACATAATTTTAAACTCTTTATCTTCTTCTCCAAAGTTTTTGGATGTTTCACTCCCTAAAGGTGGTCTAGGCAAAGCATCAGTGACAACATTGTCTGTGCCCTTAATGCATCTGATTTCATAATTGAACTGCTGTAAAAACAAGGCCCAACAAGTAATTTTCTTATCGTATAGCTTCTGCACCTGGAGGTAACATAATGCTTTGTGATCAGTATGGATGATGACTTTGGGACCTAATGGATAATGTTTAATCTTGTTGAACACCCAATCTACAGCCAAAAGTTCTTTCTCAATTACAGTGTATGTCTTTTCATAATTCTGCAATATTCTACTAGCAAATGCAAGAGATCTATGTTCAGTAACACCATCAACTTCAACCTCCTGAAATAAATGAGCACCCAAACCAACATCACTGCTGTCTGTCATCTGTCATAATACAAAAAGGAAGAGACAAATCCACTCTGAACAATATCTGACTGCGACACAATTGTCCTTTGATCTGATCGAAAGCATCCTGACATTCCTGATTCCAATCCCAAACAGTACTCTTCTTCAAAAGTTCACACAGGCATCAAGCATTAAAAGCTTGGCTGCCACATAATTTTCTATAGAATCCAGTTGACTCAAAAAATGATTTAAGCTGTTTTTTGTTGCAAGGAGTAGGAAAATTAGCAATAGCATCAAGTTTCTCTTTATCAGGTGCAATTCCTTTCTCAGTTTAACATGTCCTTAAAACTCAACTTCTTCCACACCAAATTTACACTTACCTATTTTCAAAGCTATACCTCCCGATTCCAATTATGAAAACACATCTCTTAACAGATCCAAATGTTGTTCCCAAGTCTTTTCAATGAGCAAAATGTCATCAACATACAATTAATTTTGAACTCACTTCACTTCCCAAGACAGAATCCAGAGCTCTTATGAATTCAGCTACAGATACATTTAGCCCAAATGTCACCACACAGTATTGAAAACACTTATCTCGATATAAAAATGCAGTATACTTTCTAGAATTAATTTCAAGTGGGATCTGGTGAAATCCAGAGGTCAAATCTAAACCCTCATGTATTTTACATAATCAAATTTGCTTAACAGCTCGTCCACATTCTCAGGATGGTCATTCTCTCTGATAAGAAAATTACTAAGATGTCTAGAGTCCAAAACAATTCTCACTCCACAGGATTATTATAAGGACTCCTGTTTCTCTCAGTTACATCCCACATCTGCATTTTCTGAAGTTCTTTCTCAACTTCTTTCCTTTTTGATGTCCCTGGTTGTAGTTGTAAAGTTCTTGTTCATTCAGTTCGGTCCGTCATTATTGGTAGTACATTGTCACTGTTGGTACGATTTGCTTTGTTGGGCAACTTTTGATTTTCGTGCCTCATGTGATCGGAAATTTATACATATGTAAATTGCACAGGAAATAAATCACTTTCCTTTTCTGCAACGGACAAAACTTCATTATCAGTCAATTAATCCCAGACAACACCCACACTTGTAATCCAGCCCTCCCTCCTTAGTTGTTGCTACTGTATTTATGGTTAAGTCTTTTCATAAGATTGGAGAGGAATAAGATTTACAATAAACTTTTTGCTTATTTTCTTTTCTCATGCAGTTGGCTCCAGTTCTTCATATCTAGGGGTCTGATCCTTGAAGCTGAAATTTTCACATTTTAGGTTCTAATGGTCCAATTGATCTAAATAAATTTGAAAAAATTCTGGGCAGAATTTTTGTGTTTTTGATGTTTATTTGCACCACAGTTTACTATGTACACTGTCTTTTGAATTTTCACATTTACGAAGCTGAAATTACATTATTCATCCAAACTACAAAAATAAGCCATTTCCCATCAGAGGCATGCCTACTACTACTTCACTCTGCAGTAATAACAATAGTCCAAAGGGTTTTCTTGACAAATGAATTTGTGTTAGTTTATTATTATTATTATTATTTTATAAATGAATCCAGTACTAGATTGCATAATTAATGACAGAAATTTTAAGTCTGCCAAAAAAAGAAACCATCAATTTTAATAGTAGATTCAGAGTTAGTACATATCGATGGTAAGGATGAAAACAAAGTTATTTCCTTTTCATGAACTTTATCTTGAAATGAAACACAGTGTGTACATAATCATACGAAATTTTTTTCAGAAAAACAGCTGAGACAACACTGATCTGTCCAAAACTCGAAAAATATTTCTGGTATCAATTACTTCTGTTGAGGGAAAGTAATGCTGGAGGAGAATGCCCTTTACAATTTCTAGTGTTGAAATTAGGCAAGATTAAAAGGGTAGCCATATGGAAAGTAAATGTTCTGCTATGGGATCTGTTTATACACTCCTGGAAATGGAAAAAAGAACACATTGACACCGGTGTGTCAGACCCACCATACTTGCTCCGGACACTGCGAGAGGGCTGTACAAGCAATGATCACACGCACGGCACAGCGGACACACCAGGAACCGCAGTGTTGGCCGTCGAATGGCGCTAGCTGCGCAGCATTTGTACACCGCCGCCGTCAGTGTCAGCCAGTTTGCCATGGCATACGGAGCTCCATCGCAGTCTGGTAGCATGCCGCGACAGCGTGGACGTGAACCGTATGTGCAGTTGACGGACTTTGAGCGAGGGCGTATAGTGGGCAAGCGGGAGGCCGGGTGGACGTACCGCCGAATTGCTCAACACGTGGGGCGTGAGGTCTCCACAGTACATCGATGTTGTCGCCAGTGGTCGGCGGAAGGTGCACGTGCCCGTCGACCTGGGACCGGACCGCAGCGACGCACGGATGCACGCCAAGACCGTTGGATCCTATGCAGTGCCGTAGGGGACCGCACCGCCACTTCCCAGCAAATTAGGGACTCTGTTGCTCCTGGGGTATCGGCGAGGACCATTCGCAACCGTCTCCATGAAGCTGGGCTACGGTCCCGCACACCGTTAGGCCGTCTTCCGCTCACGCCCCAACATCGTGCAGCCCGCCTCCAGTGGTGTCGCGACAGGCGTGAATGGAGGGACGAATGGAGACGTGTCGTCTTCAGCGATGAGAGTCGCTTCTGCCTTGGTGCCAATGATGGTCGTATGCGTGTTTGGCGCCGTGCAGGTGAGCGCCACAATCAGGACTGCATACGACCGAGGCACACAGGGCCAACACCCGGCATCATGGTGTGGGGAGCGATCTCCTACACTGGCCGTACACCACTGGTGATCGTCGAGGGGACACTGAATAGTGCACGGTACATCCAAACCGTCATCGAACCCATCGTTCTACCATTCCTAGACCGGCAAGGGAACTTGCTGTTCCAACAGGACAATGCACGTCCGCATGTATCCCATGCCACCCAACGTGCTCTAGAAGGTGTAAGTCAACTACCCTGGCCAGCAAGATCTCCGGATCTGTCCCCCATTGAGCATGTTTGGGACTGGATGAAGCGTCGTCTCACGCGGTCTGCACGTCCAGCACGAACGCTGGTCCAACTGAGGCACCAGGTGGAAATGGCATGGCAAGCTGTTCCACAGGACTACATCCAGCATCTCTACGATCGTCTCCATGGGAGAATAGCAGCCTGCATTGCTGCGAAAGGTGGATATACACTGTACTAGTGCCGACATTGTGCATGCTCTGTTGCCTGTGTCTATGTGCCTGTGGTTCTGTCAGTGTGATCATGTGATGTATCTGACCCCAGGAATGTGTCAATAAAGTTTCCCCTTCCTGGGACAATGAATTCACGGTGTTCTTATTTCAATTTCCAGGAGTGTATTTTGTGCCACTGATGTCTTAAAGCACTGAAACTACTCAGTTGTGTTTTCTATTAAGGTACAAGTAATGTGTGCATCAGTTACAACCTGAATGAGTCACTGTATCTTAGTGTTCAGAGATGTAGTTCAGACGTAGCAGAAGCTGGGAAAAAAGGTGAAGTAAAAAATTTAGAAACAAATTAAATATTTCTACTGTAAGAACTCTTCACCAAAATGTACAATATGTATCAAGTAAATTAATGAGACAGAAGTATAAGTAGCAGCAGAACACCACATATATTTATTATAACAGAACATGGGTTAAAAGAAAACGAAATTAGTGTTTACAACATAAAGAACTAGGAAGATGTCATCATAAAGGTGGAGTTGCAGTATATGTACACGATGAAATGAGGGATTGCTCACCTGTGGACAACTGTACAGAAATGCTGTTTGAATCAGCAGCAAAACAAACAATGTTCAAAGGGGAAACATGTTTGATATTAGGGTTATATAGATCAGCAAACAGTCAGGTAAATGGTTTTTTAAAGGAGCTAGAAGTTCTGTTAGACAAGGCTGCTAGGCAATTCACATACATAATAGTAGCAGGTGATCTAAATATTAATCCAATGAAAGAAAGCTGTTACAGAAGGAGTTTCAGTGATCTAATCAACATTTATGATCAAAAAATGGAAAAACCAGGATGGAATGTACAATGTTATGAAATAGGTAGTTGTTACTCACCATACAGTGGAGATGTTGATTCGTAGATAGGCATGACAAAAAGATTGTCAAAAAGTGAGCTTTCGGCCAACAAGGCCTTCATCAGAAATAGACAACATACGCAAACATACTCACACAAATGCAACGCACACACTCATGACTACAGTCTCTGGCTGCTGAGGTCTGAATGCAACTCACACACACATGACCTCAGTGTCTGAGTGCTGAGGCCTGTGTGTGTGAGCTGCATTTGTATATATATATATATATATATATATATGTGTGTGTGTGTGTGTGTGTGTGTGTGTGTGTGTGTGTGTGTGTGTGTGTGTGTGTGTGTGTGTGTCCGATGAAGGCCTTGGGGCTGAACGCTCACGTTCCGACAGTCTTCCTGTTGTGCCTATCTGTGACTCAGCATCTCTGCTATATGATGAGTAGTAACTATCCTTTTCAACATTTATTATTGAAATCTAGTAGTAAATAGTCTCACTGTTTACAGTAAAGACACAGAAACATTAATAGATCATATAATTACCAATATATCACACAGCAGACAAAAAGTACATGCATTGCTGACCACCATGTGGTATTAATAGAGGTATCAGATAAGACTACTATATTAGAAAAAAATCTTTAAAGAGTTGTGACAAACAAAGCAAGCAGACCTGTGGAGACTACCAGGATTAATGCAATCAAAAGATGGGAGTGATATATAGCAAACAGCAAATGTGAATAAGGAATGAGAATCTTTCTCCAAAACGTTGTCTAATTATATAGATCGTGCATGTCCATTAAGATGTAGAAATACAACTGTTATGTGCAACTAAAGCTGGGGCATAGTAGATGTAAAAATGAAGATGGAAGAGCTGAAAACTATGTATGAACAATTTCAGGTAAATCAAGAAGCAAACTGTGATGCCTATAGGAACAAGCAAAGATCATATAAGAAATTGATAAAAGGAACCAGATCCAGTTACTACATAAAAAAATTACAGCTTCTAATAGTATCACAAAGACCATATGGTCACACATAAAGAAAGAGAGTGAAGGTTTAGACATGGAAAACGGAGGGAACATAACCATAAAGAAGAATGGGAAAAAAATCAGGGACCCTAAAGAAGTCAGTAATATTATAAATGAACATTTGTTGAGGTAGTAGACAAATTAATAAAGCATAATTTTTCTGACACAAAATGTGCACAAAGTAATCCTCACAAGACAAAAAACTTGTTCCATCTCCCAACAAATGAACCTGAATTAGTAAAAACACGCCAATTAAAATGAAAAAATACTGAGTGACTATGTGGTACATCTACTAGACTAATTAAATGCTGCCTGCTGTGGGTTGTAAAACTTCTGACTTTTCTCATAAACTTAGCCATGGAAGAAGGAATATTCTTGACATGTTTAAAAAAGAGAGTAATGTGATCCATATTTTGAAGGAGACAGTAAGAAAGATCCAGGAAATTACCAACAAATAGCTTTTACAGCTATCATATCTAGAGTAACAGAATGTGTAATTAAAGAAGAAGGAACAGTAAATTTTATAGAAAAATGGAACACTTTGAAATATGTTCAGCATGGGTTTAGGAAGAGTAGATCCACCACTACAGTAATAGCTGAATTTGTAGCATGTGTAATGAAGGCACTAGACCAACAACAGAAAGTTTATGGTATGTTTCTTGACCTTTCAAAAGCTTTTCATTGTGTATGCCACAACATATTATTAGAAAGGCTTAAGTGTTACGGTATAAGGGGCCAGCAACCAATATCATAAAACCACTCATGGAAAATGGAGAACAGTGAGTAGAAATAAAACAAAATGTGAACACATTACTGTCACAAATGTGCACCCAAATTTTGAATTCGGTAAATATGGGGTCCTGAAGGATCTGTTCTTACCTCAGTACTTTTTATTTTATATGTAAATAAAAACAAACAAACAAACTCCTCCCAAACAGGCCATGAAGGCCCAATGGTACTGACTGGCCACAGTGTCATCCTCAGCTCATAGGCGTCACTGGACACGGATATGGAGGGGCATGTGGTAGGCACATTGCTCTCCTGGCCGTATGTCAGTTTCCAAGACCTGAGCCACTACTTCTTAATCAAGTAGCTCCTCAGCTTTGTCTCACAAGGGCTGAGTGCACCCCACTTGCCAACAGATCTCGGCGGACCGGATGGTCACCCATCCAAGTTCTAGCCCAGCCTGACAGGAACTGGTGTTACTACTGCTTCAAGGCCGTTGGCTTTTTATGTAAATGATATGCCCAAAATAGTAGATAAAAGTGCTGTCATGTATGCAGATGACACTTCATTCATTATAAGTAGTGTTTCAGCAGATGACTTACAAAAGCAAACTTCTCTAAATACGGAAAATGGGAACAATTATTTCAGAGGAAATTCTTTTTATAAGTGTAAAGAAAATCACATATATGCAAATACATTCAATCAAGACACCTATCTTGAACAATATTAGTGTCAAGCTTGGAGATTTGGATCTAAAAGAGACAGAAACGTATCAATTCTTGGATGTCACAGCGGATAGAACAGAATAGAATAATTTTATTGTCATTAGGCCATTAAGGCAATAGCCAAAGTCATACATAGAATACAATATAATTCATAGGTAAATGATATGGGAAAAGCATATAAATAATCTAGAATGAGATTTTCACTCTGCAGCAGAGTGTGCACTGATATGAAACTTCCTGGCAGATTAAAACTGTGTGCCAGACCAAGACTTGAACTCGGGTCCTTTGCCTTTCGCGGGCAAGTGTTCTACCAACTGAGCTACCCAAGCACGACTCGTGCCCTGTCCTCACAGCCTTACTTCCGCCAGTACCTCATCTCCTACCTTCCAAACTTTACAGAAGCTCTCCTGCGAACCATGCAGGACTAGCACTCCTGAAGGAAAGGATATTGCGGAGACATGGCTTAGCCACAGCCTAGGGGATGTTTCCAGAATGAGATTTTCACTCTGCAGCAGAGTGTGCACTGATATGAAACTTCCTGGCAGATTAAAACTGTGTGCCGGACCGAGACTCGAACTCTGGACCTTTGCCTTTCGCGGGCACTTGCCCGCAAAAGGCAAAGGTCCCAAGTTCGAGTCTCAATCAATCAATCAATCTCTTTATTCATCTGTTAACAATATACATTGTATGGATGTAGTCAATTACAATATAGTTTCTTATCTTTAATCTGTTTGAAAAATTTGGATAATAAATACAAATATTTTATATGAGTGTATATAAACATAATAGAGGGAAACATTCCACGTGGCAAAAATATATCTAAAAACAAAGATGATGTAACTTACCAAACGAAAGTGCTGGCATGTTGATAGACACACAAACAAACACAAACATACACACAAAATTCAAGCTTTCGCAACCAACGGTTTCCTGATGAAGCAACCATTGGTTGCAAAAGCTTGAATTTTGTGTGTATGTTTGTGTTTGTTTGTGTGTCTATCAACATGCCAGCGCTTTCGTTTGGTAAATCACATCATCAGTGTATATAAATAATATTACACAGTTTTAATCTGCCAGGAAGTTTCATATAAATAATATTTGTTTTGAAGTGAGTTCAAGTATATTTCTAAGGGTAAAAATGTCAAAGACAATAAACCCACAAACACTGCTAGCAATGTACTATGGACTAGTTCATTCACAAATTTTATGTGGTATACTGATCTGGGGAAATTCTGCAATTGTGCGCATTCAAAGAGTATGAAAGCCACAAAAGAAGGCTGTAAGATGCGTAGTAAAATTATCTCCTAGAGGTTCCTTCATAAATAAATTCAGGGAACTAAACATATTATCAATAACATAACTTTAAATATATATTAAACAATTATTTATGTAAAACGCAACCATGCTGTATTGTTAAACAGAGATATCCATAACTATAACATAAGAAATAAAAATGATTACCATATTCAAGGAAATCAGTTCATATTAACCAATAAAGAGCCCATAAAAGCAGGAGGCCTTGCCTTCTATACAATAGTTTGCCAAACTATGTAAAGGTAATAGAAAATATGTCTGTTTTCCAAAAAAAAACAACTAATATTTCACTTGGTTAAAACTTGCCTGTACAGTGTTAAAGTTTAACTTGTAGAAAAAAAATTAAATAAATTAAAAAAAAAATTAATGTAGTGTTTCATGTGTAACTGTGCAAACACGTAAAAACTTCTGGAAAGCATAATGTGACTTTAATCTTTGGTAAATAGAGTGCAAAGAAAAACGGGTAATAAAGACACAACAGGACGAAATGTGAACTCAAAAAATAAGACAAGTGAAAGTGAATCTAGATCATCTGTGTGTTCTAACGAGAGAAATGTTTCTCCAAAGTGTACTATAAAAACGACGGAACGAGGGCACCTGGAGAACAACAGATATCAAGTCTGTGTATTAGGTGATAGTCATGCAAAGGGTGTGGCACAAATAATAAATGATCAGCAGTCGCAATTCAGAGTAACAGCCATTGTCAAACCTGGTGCTCCCCTTAATGAAATAGTAAATAACTGTGAAAACCTAGTTAAGACTGGAACATGCTGTGTGCTAATAGGTGGAGCAAATGACATATACAAATATGAAGGCCAACTAGTGACAAGGGCACTTCAAACAACTCTAAAAAAGCTGTCAGATCTAAATTTAAAGGTTCTCATTGTAAGTGTGCCACATAGACATGATCTAATCGAGGAATCATGTGTAAACAAAGAAATAAAGTCAACAAATAATAAATTCAGGAAGATCTGCTGTGCTTTTAAGTGTGCAACTTTTGTGGATGCAAACAGCTCAGTGAGAAATCATTTCACGAGGCATGGACAGCACAGGAACTATTATGGAAAAAAGGTGATGGGTGAAAAGATACTAGAAGAAATAAGCCACATAACAGTAGAAAAGTTCCCTAAAATCCCACTCCAAATGAGGACAGAAGCAGAAGAAATGAAAACCTCAACCTCAACATTTGCTGAAGCACTAAAAACATCATCATCTGCTATTGTAAATATTAAAATGTCATCAGCTGCCACAGCTAGTATAAACAATCAATCAGCATCATCCACTTCAAGTAGGAAAAGCAACAGAAACAGGAAACCTGTGGTACAACAGGATTTCTGGTATCCAGCCATAATGAAAACTCCAAGATAACAATGTTAAACGAAAGGAGAAATACCACCAGTGCCCACTTCCCTGTTCTAAAGATTATGACTCTAAATGTGCAGTGCCTCAAGAACAAATATTGTGAACTTGAAATAGCAGTAAGTAACACCCAACCTGATGTCTTGTGTATTACAGAACATTGGTGTAAGGACCAAGAAATTAGAAGTATTCATATTAATCCATTTAAACTGGCAAATAATTATAGTAGGAAAATTGCAAAAGGTGGTGGAGTTGGTATTTACCTTAGACAAGAGTTAGAATTTAAAAAGAGATGTGAAGCAGAGAACTTAAGTATTGAAAAGTTTTTTGAAGCAGGTGCTGTCCAGCTATATGGCCTGATGAAAAAAGTCATAGTCATAACAGTGTATAGGTCACGATGTGGAAACATAGAAGTCTTTTTTGATAAATTAGAATTGTTGCTAAATACTATTTACAAAAAAGAAACTGTGATTATTCTTTGTGGTGATTTCAATATTAATCTTCTAGTTGAAAGTCAACAAAAAAGGCAATTTTTGGACATACGAGGGCGGTTCAGAAAGTAACCTCCGATTGGTCACAGTGCGGGTTGTGGGGGGAGTAGCGACGCCATCTGTGCATTCACGCACTCAACAGGTCAGTCGGCATCAAGCCGTGGTCGAGTGAACGTCGTACCTGCGCTAGTTTAGTTTTTGTGGCAGTTTGAAATGTGTGCTGCAATAGAAAACCCCGCCAAATGTGAAGTGCGTGCTGTCATAAGGTTTTTTACAGCCAAAGGATATTCTGCAGCAGCTATTCATCGTGAGCTTTTTGGCGTGTACGGACCAAGAGTTATGAGTGAAGGAGTTGTCCGTGAATGGGTACGTTTATTTAAAAGTGGACGAGAAAACGTTCATGATGAAGAGAGGAGTGGTAGACCATCATTGGTGACTGACGCACTCGTTCAGACAGTTGATGCAAAAGTTCGTGAAAATCGACGTTTCTCAATGTCGGCGTTGTCTACTGGTTTTCCACAGATTTCTAAGACTCTCTTGTACGAGATAGTGACAGCAAGATTGGGTTACCGTAAGTTCTGTGCTGGCTCCAGGCACAAGCGGGTGATTTTTATGCAGAAGGAATTTCAAAGCTTGTGAAGAGATACGATAAGTGCCTCAATCGCTATGGAGACTATGTAGAAAAATAGTGCAAAGATGTAGTTGTAAGATGTATATATTAAAATATTTTTATTTAACTTGGTGTATTTTTTTAAATCAACCGGAGGTTACTTTCTGAACGGCCCTTGTATTAAAGAGTTTCAACATGTCACCACACATAAACAATTCAACTAGAATAACAAACACCTCCAATAGCCTCGTAGATAACATTTTCTCAAATATGTCAGAAACTGACATAGAGGTAACAAACATAGATTTAGGATTGTCTGACCACAATGCTCTCACCATTGAAATCCCTTTAAGGTCAAAGGAAGATAAAGGTGTAAATAATATTTACAAAAGAAACTTCTCTGTGGACAGCTGTCATCAGTTCATAAGTATCTTAGAAAATGAAAATTGGTTAGATGTTATGAAACAGTCAAGTACAGATGAGGCATATAGTGTATTTGCATCGATTTATATGATGAACTTTGAGATGTGTTTTCCAAAGAAACTGACCAGAGTCAAGTCTACTGGATACATAAAGTCAAGTTCTTGGATGACTCTTGGAATTAAGAAATCATGTGAAAACATGAAAAAACTGAATTCAGAGTTGAGGAAGTGTACAAATATTGATTTTATAGAATATGTAAAGAGGTATAGGAAAATATACCGCAGAGTAATTGCAAATGCAAAGTTATTAAGTAATAATATGGAAATAAAACAGTCCAGAAATAAAACTAAAATAGCATGGGAAATTGTGAGAAAAGAAACTGGGGTACCTACCAAAGACAAGGAAATTATTCTAAAAGATGAGGAGAATAAAATGGTAGATAAATATGCCATGCCTAATTATATAAATAATTACTTTTTAAATGTACCCCAGACATTAAGCAGGAATCTTGGGAGCAGATTAAGATGGAAGCACCCAAGGCAGCCAGCAGTATGATGGCAGTTCCAACAAACGAAAAGAAAGTTTTAAAAGTGATTAAAAGTCTGAAGTCCAAGATGTCAGCTGGAGTAGATGAGGTGCCAATAATATTAGTAAAGAAAACAGCTAATCAGATAGCGAAACCATTGGCGCACATAGCAAATTTGTCAATGGCTGAGGGCGTGTTTCCACAAAAACTGAAAATTTCTAAAGTCATTCCCCTGTTGAAAAAGGGTGATAAACTTAAAATAGAAAACTACAGACCTGTCTCACTCCTCCCAACTTTCTCTAAAGTTTTAGAGATACTAATGAAATATAGAGTCACACATTATCTTAATATGCACAATCTGATAAACAGTAATCAGCATGGATTTCAAGCTGGGAGAAGTACCGAAACAGCTGTACTAGAATACACAAAAGAAATAATCACTAAATTGGAAGAGGGAAATAGTGTAGTTGGGATAAATCTAGATTTGTCAAAAGCCTTTGACACTGTTGACCACAGCATACTTTTGAAAAAGCTTGAAGCTATAGGTATCAGAGGACCGGTAAAAAAGTGGTTTGAGTCTTATCTGGAAAAGAGGATGCAAGTGGTTGAAATTACAGCACCAAATATTAATCAAAAAATTAAACTAAGATCAGATCCAAGGGAGGTCACAGTAGGAGTACCCCAAGGAAGTGTATTAGGCCCCTTGCTGTTCCTCATTTACATTAATGATATTCAGGTGTCAGAGAGAAAAGCTAGAATCATGTTATTTGCTGATGATACTAGTTTAATAGTTAGTGATATGAAGCAGTCATTGCACAGTACTGTGGACCATGTCCTACAAGATATACAAAATGGTTTAGTGTGCAATATGGAAAAATAAGTGAACAGGACGACCTAAATCCCACCATGGAGGGCAAACAACTTGAAAGAGTACAGTGTGCAAAATTCCTGGGTATGCACATTGATGAGAAGATTAATTGGAAGGACCATGTGGTGAACTTAGCACTAAAACTAAATTCAGCATGTTTTGTGCTTAGAATAATTTCAAGTGTTTGTAGTAACGACTGTACCAGATTAGTATATTTTGCCTATTTTCAGTCCATTGCATCCTATGGGATAGTATTCTGGGGAAAAACAAATTGTCGTCTAAATGAGATTTTCAAATTGCAAAAACGTGCTATTCGGATAATGACCCACAGCCCACCTCAAACACATTGTAGACCCCTTTTTAAAGCATTGAAAATTTTAACAATTCCATCATTATACATTCTGAAATGTCTGTTGGTGATCAAAAGAAATCAGGACAAAATGAAAACCAATACAGACTTCCATAATTACGACACACGGCAATGTAAAGATCTCCACATACAAGCTGTAACAAGGACCCGAAGCCAGAAACATGTATGTAATCAAGGTATCAAACTTTTTAATGCACTACCAAAACATATCAAAGAGCTGGAAAATGAGGATAAATTTAAAACTGTTCTAAAGAACCACATGCTTGACAAATGCTATTACAGGATAAGTGAATATCTCTGCGTAACTGTATAAAATATATGTTTAAGTTAATGTGACAAATGAAATTACATCAGCGCATAATAAATTATGTTATAAAAACACTTATTAGTTGTATATTGTATTAAACGTAAGATAGATTAATATGAATTCAGCACAGATACAAATTTTGTAAAGATATTATATAGTTGTTAAAATGTACCCTGACAAATCCTATATCACAAATGTGATCATTGGGATGATAATAAATAAATAAATAAATAAATAAATTATGAACATATATCAATGTCCTTTTTTAAAAGATGCTTGTATTCTAGAGGCTATTTTTGAAGAAACCTGTCATTTTGCTGATATATGTTTGTAGTTATGTAATTTTGAAACTTATAATTTTTCAAACTTCATGTAAACATGATGTGTCCAATACCACTGTAAAGAATGTTCCATGGTCATAAATAAATAAATAATGTTAGAGCACAAAGTTATTTATTAACACTTACTGAATTTACTGCAACACAAAATTAATTATGTATAGTTCATAAAGGTTAATGATCCTGTGAATTTTCTAGGACTACAAGTGAAAAACTTTCAAGACTGACAGAGAGTGAATTACCATGGTGGAAAAACTTGTAGGTGAGGCTGAAAATAATCACTTACCAAAATGGTTTCACATCCTGCCAAGGTAGAAAAGGAAAGCAGAATGTCATTATACTTAAATCTTAAGCAGGTCCAGTTGTAATATGAACATTCCAAAGAACAGACGGTGTAGTACCAAGTCATGAATATTTCAGTCAGCCATGGAGAGGTACACTTTTGCTTTTGAATATAAGTGAGAGTGAGACTGTGACCCCTTGGCCTTAACGTGGCTGGCTGACTAGTTCACATGACCTGCCGACTGGAGATGCTATATGTTCATCACTCCCAGTAACCGCACTGGATGTAGGTTGAATGAGGCATATCGATAGTATGGCACATCCATAAAAGTGTATAGCAGGATTAAAGAAGGTGACACATTTGTTAACCAATAGAGTATTGGATAAAGGCGAAATAACACATATCACAAGAGAAACAGTGCTAGATAATCTTCATTGCATCCCAACTAAAAACTGTTTGCAATCCATGTAGTTAAGTACCTTGTTATTCATTCACTCACACATTGTGGTCCATAAGCCCCATAATCAAGGAGAGGCTTTAGGGGTGTTGATCTGATTTTACTCAAACAGGTTGAAGCAGCCAATGGAGGCTGTTTCTTTAAAATGTACTATCAACCTGTCACATTTGCTTGTCCTGCTGTGATAAAGAATTAAACAATGAAAACTACAGGTAGCAATATCAACAATGTAGGAAAAGATAGATTGATACTTACCATAACCAAGATATGTCAAGTTGTAGACAGCTGTGGCCGAAAGCTACATGTGTGTGTCGTTTAATCATGCCTGTCTGCAACTTGACGTGTCTTCTTTATGATACGTAGCAACCTATATTTTTTGATAAAAAATTGACTATTGAATTACTGCAGGATATTGGATCTAAAAACAAACTGTCAATGGCTCTTGCATTATATCTTTCATTCCTCAAAGGGAATTTTCCTGTGCCAAATAATCCAAAGCTGGACATCAAAACTCTATCCGTCCTTGATCAGTTCTACCATACAGAAAATCAATTTTCAAGTATCCAAAAACTGTGGTTAAGTCTGCATGACCTTATTAAAATTGTCTCTAGTTGATTTATAAAGCTTCTTGTCAACAGTCTATAAAATGTTAGTACTAGACACTTGTATGTTTCCTGATCCACTATTGCAGCACAACATTCAAAGAGCTGCTCAACAAAATATTCATTACCCTGCATGGCTGGGGGCTAAACTCCAGTTTTTACACATATAGCTACTCCCCTTTGTTATTACTGGTTCTGTAGTACTACCATATTAGCTTGTATAAATCAAAATTAACCTGTCAAATTTCAATGATTTCCATGTGATGCTACTTCAAGACACTTTTTTTTCCGTGTCTGTTAGTATCTGTCAATAATGAAAATGAATGTTTGGTTATTCTCATTGCACTTGCTACCAGTTATGTTATACAATAACTGTTTAAGATATTCAAGAACCTGTTACTGACTTCATCCACATTCATCATATTAACATTTAGCAAAAAAGATATTGGCAATCACCATTATGAGATCTACATACAGTATAATCAGTTTTTAAGTGTATTTTGTTCTTTTATCTCTACCACTGGTAGCTCTAAATGTTTTTCTTGACTCAGAGATATTATTTCACTTAAAAGTTGGAACTGAAGTTTGATTGGTTTATTGATCTATTTCATGTACAGACACACAATGTGCAAGATTTGGATTTTTATGTTAATATTAACAATTTTATATTTACTTATACCTTTGTACATAAAATACACATTAATATATCAATTAATGACGAATACTTGAATAAATGTAGTTATGCTATATCTAAGGAGATAATATACAAATTTTCTTCTGTATGAGGCTACACTGGGTTAGCATAGAAAAATTTATTTTTGTAGATATTCATTTACTGTGTAAAAGCAGCGATCAACTCAGTATGACTTCAATTTAGATCTGAAGTGACCAATGTCCTATATGTGTTTAATGGTATCTGGTAACACATTGTATAGCTTGATACCAGGATGTATAAGACTGTTTTGAAATAACTTCGTGTTGGCACTTTGAACATGTACATCCAATTTTTGGCTTGGGTCATAGCTGTGCATTGCGTGATTCTGAGTGATGAGTGGTCTTTTTTAAGTTTTAAGTACAAGAAAGAGGCAGAATCATCCTTTTTTGAAATAATGATCTACATGATTTGCAATTATCGACCACTGCCATTATTCTTATGTTTTGATGCCATCTCCAGAATTTCCCCAGAATATAATCCCATACCGGAGGTGAGATTGTATGACTGCGTAAAATACACACTGAAGAGTGTTATAGCTGGTACAATTTTTTAATGTCCTCAATACAAAACAAGAAGTACTTAATTTTTTGTTCATTTGCTCAATATGTACTTTCCATTTCAATTTGGTACAGTCTGTTTTGGTAATTGCCTGCCCATATAGTTCTACATTGGGTGATATCAGATTTTTTGTTTGTATTTGTGTATATCCATAGCTATAGTTTTTCCAGTGTTTATTATTAAGTCATTGTTATCAAAGTAACATGTTAGCCTGTCAGTGGCTTTTCTTATGTTTTTTACAAGGATTTCTTCTGAGTTTCCTGTAATTAGAGTGCTTGTATCATTAGCAAATTGAAATATTTTACTGCTGTCATTGCTTATGTTTAGGTCATTTACATAGAGTAAGGACAGAACAGGACCCATTACTGATCCTTGTGGCATACCCTATTTAACAGTCAGTAGCTTGGAATTATATTTCCTAATGACATTATCCCTTTCCTGATCTATTTCCCTGTAAGAGGTAAGCCAATTGTTAGTTATTCCTCTGATTCCAAGATTTTCTAGATTATGTAGCAATTTATCAAGATTTATAGTGTCAAATGCCTTTGACAAATCTAAAAATATGCTCATGGTAAGATTTTTGTTGTCTAATGCTGACAGCACCTCAAATAGAAAGGAGTGAACTGCTGATTTGTTTGAACAGTTTGCTCTAAATCCATGCTGAGATTCTGACAGAATGCCATTATTCTCTAAGAAGTCTGTTAGCCTCTTATTGAAGAGCCTTTCTAATATTTTTGCAAAAACAGACAAAAATGCCAATGGTCTGTAGTTGGAAATATCATCTTTGTTTCCTTTCTTGTACAATGGCTTTACTTTTTCTATTTCAGATGTGAAGGAATAGTTCCTGTAGCAAAAGATTGGTTACACAGGTGAGATAAGGACTCAACAGTCAGGTCCCCACATTTTTTATAATAAATATCATCTACTCCTGCAGAGTGTTTTGTTTTGAGACTTTTTATTGTAAGCTGGATTTCTTCTGTATTTGTTGGGTATAGGAAAACTGATTTGCTTGAGACTTTTTTCCCTGTTTCTGTTTACTGTTTTCTATTGGAGGTCTGTTGTAGTAGTTTCTGTGCTACATTTATGAAATAGTTATTAAGTCATCTCTTAATGTAAATACATGTGCCTCTACTTCTCTTTACTTATCTTCCAAGTAACATGTTAGTTCATAAGAAAGTAAATCTAATTATTAAATTTCAGAACCTTTCCATCAGTGTTCAGTAATGCAGATAATGAAGTTCTTTACAGCCTACAGTTCAAATTCTGTTGCACTTTGTTCCTTATTGATTGAAAATTCATTGGAAGGCTGTCAAACAATTAAAGTTACTTATCTTAGGAGCTTCTTCTTGCTTCTTTCCTATATATAAAACATTTCAGATGACAAGAAAGCAGAGCCTTCCGTAACTCCCACTGCTACACGGGTTCTGCTACCGCATCAAAGGAAAATTCAGTCCAGAAAATTAATAAATAAGGACACAGAATTGTTAGCCAATGCTTACTTTCAGGAAATGAAATGTACAGTACTACCAATGGACACATGTAAAAGTAAAAGTGATTTACTACCTAGTTTTTGGAGGACAAGAGAGGGGATAGATTTGGGAAGGTTAAAGAAAAATGGGGGGGTGGGGGTGGGGGGGGGGGGGGTGGCAGTCACTCACATCACTGGATAAGAGGGACCCACATGTACTGAGGACTAGGGTAGATTGCACTTCTTCTGCTGAAAATTATGATGCTGCTGTTAACGCTACTGCTGCTGTAGCCATCAATTCCTCCTCTGCTTGCGATAACATTGTCACTCCCATTACCACTGTTTCTCCTCTTACAATCTGAGAAGTGTACATCGATCTCCTTCTGCCCACATACTGCATCCTGGTTCTTCTATTGCTACTGAAGTAGCTGTTGTAGTTGACATTGTTGCTGCTGAGTATAATGATACTACTACTTAAATTGTTTCTTCCTCATTTCTCGAAGATATGAAAGTTGTGCCATTTAAAACTGCTGCTTCTGTCATATCTACTGGAAAGAGTAGGCTTACCACCAGTAAGCAGTTACTGGTGGCTTTCTTGAGTGTAGCCTCACCTGTCTGGTTCTTCTGATGGCTCTAATTTGATTGGCTCCTATATTTCATGTTTATGAAGGTAATTTTAATTAACACATCAAGTGAGTTACATTAATAGGATTCATATTTCTTATTTAAGTGCATTTTATGTTTGAGGATGTGCATTCTCTTCAAATTAATTGTGTCAAAAAACAAAGCATTATTCTTAGATACGCAGATTTTTATGTAGATGGTATTGACTTTCTGGATCTCCTTATTTACAGAAGACCAGTCTGTTAACTCATGCCAATGAGTTAAGCCTATTACAAACATTTTTTAAAATTTATTTTTATTTTTTATTCTATGTAAGACTGTATCCAGTGTTCAAGCTGCTCCTCTAAATTTGTTTTTATGCATGTCATTTGTGTTACAAAATTTTACTTCGCACCAATTTTGTAACACTTGATTACTGTAGTTGACGATACACAATCCATTCACTTTAATGTCATCACCTATGATTGACATTAATGGCAGTCTCTGTAAGCCCGTCTTTATACAGGTCGGTCAATATAAAACCTCAAACTTCGCCATCTTCATTTCAAATTTTATTTTACTTTTGTAACAAGTCTCTGCATTATACTACACCATCTTTAGAGTTTCTGACCAACATGTAGGAAGAAGCCAATCTCATGTGCAATCAAAATAGGGGCAGCATTCAGTAACCAGTACCCATAAACTGCTTTTTTAACAAAGCGATCCCTCTGTTCATCAATCGCAGATTCTGTGGAGTGCACAGTTCATGAATGAAGAGGTCAAGTTGTTAAAAAGGTATCCTATTGATACAGGTTACTGGAAACTTGCCCCTGTTTCGATTGCACATGACATTGGATTCTTCCTACATGTAGATCAAGGGACCTAAAGATGGTGTAGTGTGACGCTGAAACTGGTCACATAAGTAAAATAAAATTTGAAATATAGGGCTATTACAAATGATTGAAGCGATTTCATAAATTCACTGTAGCTCCATTCATTGACATATGGTCACGACACACTACAGATACGTAGAAAAACTCATAAAGTTTTGTTCGGCTGAAGCCGCACTTCAGGTTTCTGCCCCCAGAGCGCTCGAGAGCGCAGTGAGACAAAATGGCGACAGGAGCCGAGAAAGCGTATGTTGTGCTTGAAATGCACTCACATCAGTCAGTCATAACAGTGCAACGACACTTCAGGACGAAGTTCAACAAAGATCAACCAACTGCTAACTCCATTCGGTGATGGTATGCGCAGTTTAAAGCTTCTGGATGCCTCTGTAAGGGGAAATCAACTGGTCAGTCTGCAGTGAGCGAAGAAACGGTCGAACGCGTGCGGGCAAGTTTCACGCGTAGCCCACGGAAGTCGACAAATAAAGCAAGCAGGGAGCTAAACGTACCACAGCCGACGGTTTGGAAAATCTTACGGAAAAGGCTAAAGCAGAAGCCTTAATGTTTACAATTGCTACAAGCCCTGACACCCGATGACAAAGTCAAACGCTTTGAATTCTCGGTGCGGTTGCAACAGCTCATGGAAGAGGATGCGTTCAGTGCGAAACTTGTTTTCAGTGATGAAGCAACATTTTTTCTTAATCGTGAAGTGAACAGACACAATGTGTGAATCTGGGCGGTAGAGAATCCTCACGTATTCATGCAGCAAATTCGCAATTCACCAAAAGTTAATGTGTTTTGTGCAATCTCACGGTTTAAAGTTTACGGCCCCTTTTTCTTCTGCAAAAAAACATTACAGGACACGTGTATCTGGACATGCTGGAAAATTGGCTCATGCCACAACTGGAGACCGACAGCGCCGACTTCATCTTTCAACAGGATGGTGCTTGTAATGGTCCACCTGGTCGTCGTTGATATCGCTAATTGCTGTAAACGCACTATTTCACTCCAATTTACGGAGCTTGTTAGCACTTGATGTTAGGTTGGCGCCATTACAATGTATTGTATTGTAGTAATCGCTGCTGCTTGCTGGATCACTGCTGTGTCTCGATGCTGATGCTGGCTCTAAATCTGGTTGTCTAGGGTTAAAAAACATGAGGTCCCGTGTTTTTCATGTGCTTTTGATGATAAAGAACGAGCGAAACCAACACGTATGTAAACATCAAATATTTATTACTTTAGTGGCCATATTAATTGCACTGTCCACCAAAGACCATAACACAACACAAAGTAGTACTTCCTTTACATGTTCTTTGCCTTGTTTTGCCAAACAATAACACAGAAACTTATTTCACCAAAGTGACATTCCGACTGCCCCGACTGCCTCCGACTGTTCTTTCGACCCTTCTCGCTGCTTGTATTTATAACATTGTCAAAGAACTACTAAAAAGAGATATAGTTTATGAGTCACATGTACATCTGTTATCATAATATGTGCAGAAAAGTTATTAATTTGCATCGAGTGACATAATTTAACATGTTATTAAAATGACAGACAGATTTGTTGACTTGACAGAATAATTCTTTGTTACAAAAAGGCTGTTTTTTAGAAGTTTGTCAATTGACTTATCTAATTTGCATAAATAAGTAAGTAACATGAATTATGTAGAATTACATTGGTTTTCGTCCAAAATAGGATTGATTACGTGAATACTGAGTGAAAACGCTCCTAGTGAACAAATAGGTTTCACTGGGTGATTTTTATTTAAGGAGATCCAAAATACCTAAGTTGGCCACTATTTTTCGTACTTCATATTAATTATTTAAGATAAACTTAGTGTTTTTCATGATGACATTTGCTGTATCAGTGATCAAGTGATATAAACTTTTGTGTGGGTCAGTTATTCAGTATAATTTAATGGGTTGACTGTTTATGGAGACATGTTGTGCAATCATTGTTAACATACACAATAACTTTTCTATAATCATAAATACTCATTAAACTGGTTGAATTTGGATGGGATCGCATACTTCATTAAAGTAAAGCCTTTAATACGTTCCGTTACAATACCCCCCTCGGGTAATATCATTTACAGAATGTTAATGATATTAGCCGACTAGGACAAATGTGTCAATTACTGTGCATAATGTGTATATATACAACGACCGTTACACCGTTTCAAAATGACTTTTTCCTGCAAATATTTTAGTTGTGTTGTTTCAACTGCACTTTGTGTTATGGCTCTCAGTATGACAGCATAATGAAAATAGTCAGTAATATATGAAAGTAAAAAAAAATGTTAATCTTTGCTCCCAGTGAGCTACATGGAAAATGATCAAAAACAGACACAAATATATCACATGCGATTTTAAGATATATAAAAAATATATGTAAATTATTTCAAAGTCAGTTCTCATTGAGTCACAGATTAATCAAGATAATAGAAGGAACAAATATATTACATAGATGGACAGGTCAGATGTCCATAGCAAAATTTTGCAACTGTCTGCTCGTTTTGAGCCACATAAAGGAAATGAAAACAAAGAACATAATTATAAGTATGGACATGATATATAAATAAACACAAACACTAGAGAAGTCACATGTATGAATATAATATGCATTTAAAAAAAAAAGAAAATATTTAAAATACTTGTCTCCCATTGAGACACATAGTCAAGATAGTACAAGAACATATTAATACCAAAATTGCACACTTAATTTGGTCACAACATAACACAAACATCAAACTTGGTGAACATCTGATTAGCTGTAGAAAATTGTACACAAATCTTATGCCTCAAAAGGAATAGTAACAAAATGATGGGTCTTGCACAACAATTTTTTTCATTGTCTTTTATATTTGGTGCAAGTATGTCCCATATTCAACAATACAAAAAGAAAGTAATAAATGTTTGTCACCTTCTTGCCCATTGCAAGTAAAGAAGATGTCTCAAAATTTAATATTCAATAGTGACAATAAAAATATAAAAACATTCTCTCAGAAATCTGGAACTTTTCCAGGGTCTGTAGTATGAGTGGTAGTTGCTACTTGACACATCCAGTAAAAATCTTTGCTGATCACATGCTTTATGGAAAATGGGTAAGTAACTGTATTTAAACAGGGAAATGTGCTTAATCATGTTTATATGGTTTCAATTCAGTGATGTTTCTTAGTCCAAATAACCTTCTTGATCTGGGAAAGATAAGTCTATACGCATTAGGATGTGGGCTTTCTTT
Source organism: Schistocerca nitens (assembly GCF_023898315.1). Classification (NCBI taxonomy): domain Eukaryota; kingdom Metazoa; phylum Arthropoda; class Insecta; order Orthoptera; family Acrididae; genus Schistocerca; species Schistocerca nitens. The sequence continues at coordinate 410,747,283 of NC_064615.1, forward strand.
TATTTCAAATGGACAAATGTCAATGTTTACTTTAACATATAGATAACCTAGCTCAACATCTTTGTCTACTTCAGTATTTTCAAACAATAGATCATTTTCAATTCCTTTAGTTCCTAAGTCTATTTCCTCTTTCCTACACTTAGACACATCCCTCTCTGTTTGCAAAGCATTGACATTTAAACATAAACCTTTGTTTTCATCTGTTCCTTTTAACACTGTGTTGTCCACCCCCTTTTTTATAAAGTCCACTACGGATTTTTATCCACCATATAGGATACAAGGTTGCACTTACCTTTGCTAATTCTTTCCAAAAGGCATCTTTCTTTATACAATTTCCATAGTTGTTCCACAAAACTTCTAAAAACTTTTCCCCTTTTTCTTGAAAACACACACTTACATTCCATCCCTTTATATTTTCTTTAATATTATTATTATTGTCATTCTCATAGATTAGTGTTTCATAGTTCCCAATAGGCAATAGCTTGTCCTCAGATACACATTCCCTAGTCTGCATTTCACTTAAATTAACCTCATTATTACCCATGTTTGTCACATCACTTACCTTTACCACATCACTTTTCAATTCTACAAATACTTTTATTTCTTCCTCCACACTCTCATCAATAACATCACTTGATTTAGGATCATTATTTAAATGTCCCTCTATTACTTCTTCCTCCTCCTCAACAACAACCCCATCTGCAGTTTCCCCCCTATGTATCTGAATCTCAGCAATTGAGTCTTTGGCTCCATTAAACACTTCGTCATCCCCCTTCTTATCAAATAAACCCCCCAAAATAGATTCTACTTGTGGTGTGTCTGACTTGTTATTAACACCAGTATCTTTTTCAGCCCAACTATGGAACTCTGCAATACCTTCAACTTCTGCACTTTCACTAACTACCTGTGCTTGAACACAGTTTTTATTAACTGTATCACTTTTACTCATAGTATCCCAAAACCTTTTATTAAATTCTAATTTATTCATTCTAACAACTTCAGTATTTTCATGGTAATTACTCTTTACATTGTATCCTCTCCTTTTCCAGTTTTGGTTATGTGTTGTCCTGTCATAATATTGTCTAGCCCCAAAACTACGGACATCTAGTGGGACTGTCCACCGTTTCCCGGCTGGTTTCCTCGGTCTGTCCGTTTGTAGCTGTCGTTTTGTTCACTAGTTTCAACAAACCCCCTTCTATCTTGTTCTCTTCCCCAATACCTATTTCTATCATTCCTGTTATCTCTCCTCCATCCTCCCTCCTGCGTATTGTTTCTGAAATCATTTTCATATCTCTTATCTCCCCTATTTGGAGCATTATTTCCAGAATTTTCAAAGTCTCTCCTCCAATAATAATCTCTATTTACATTCCTGTTCCACCCCCCATACTGGTTGTTGCCAGAGCCAAAACTTTGGTTATTTTCTCTCTCCAAGGCCCTATCTAATCTATCTACAAATTTCAGGAACTCTTCCATTGAATCGTCTGGTCCATGGACCAATTCCCACTGCAGTCTCTCTGGTAATCTTCTTTTTAAAACATCAATTTGTGTCATAATATCAAAAGAGTTATTCAAGTGAGCAAGTTTTTTCAATTGATCTCTGCAAAATTTTTGCATTCCCCCTACTTTCCCTCTATACACTGGTCCATTTAGAAATTCTGACTTTAATCTGGCTTGTATGGACTGTGACCAAAATTTACAAATAAATTTAGCTTCAAACTCTTCAAACGTATTCCAAGAATCATTATTCTCATTTGCCCAGGATAGGGCCTCCCCTTCTAGAAACCGTTTAACTAACTTAATTTTTATGTTATCAGACATTCCTACAACAAACATATCCTTACATTGGTGAATAAAGTCAATAGGGTGCAGATTTTCACCAGGAAAGCATTTCACTTGGATGTGCCCATTCATTCTATTTTGATTGTAAATCGTTTGTTTGGACATCAATGCGTCCTCCAATTGTGTATATTTAGTGTGTATATTTTCTACTTTTGTATCTACATTAGTGGTGTACAGGTTGTATTCCTGTCTAAGGTTTTCTGATGTTTTGTCTATTCTCTGATCTAATCTTTTAGCTTCAGTATCTACTCTGTTGTAGATGACAGCAATGCTGTCTGTGTTCGCTTGTATGTTTTCATTTAAACTTTCAACTTTAACTTGAAATTCTTTTCTGAAGTGTATCAACTGTTCACTAGTGTTCTTACTGAGAGTAGTTTTAAATTCCTCACACTTCTCATTGAGATGAGTACTTAATAGATCAAAATCCAAACTTAACTTATCCAGTCTGTCTGTGTTTTCTTTAAGTTTTAAACTTACTTGTTCATTTGATTGTTTAAAATCCAAACGTACTTGTTCACTTGATTGTTTAAAATCCAAACTTAACTTATTCAGTCTATCTGTGTTTTCTTCACTTGATTGTTTAAGTTGCGAGCTTATTTGAGTTGCAAACTCTGCTAGCCACTCTGTTAAGTTTAATTGTTCACCACCCCCTGGTTCAATTTTTACATTTCCTACGATCTCATCCCTCTCAGGTAGAGACATGTTAACAATTAATTATTTTAAATGACAACAACAACAAAATACCTTGCTTTATGTCTATGCTATGATGTCGTGGTCGGTGTTCTTGTTGGCTTTCTTCACTTATATTCGGTTTTATTGAAGCTGAAGTCTTGATTGATGAAATCCATTGACATAATCCAGATGTTAATCTTCCGAGCGGTGTGATGATAGTTTTTTGTAGTCGCACAAACACACTTTATTTATTTATTTATTTTTGACATATTTTCACTGTTGCCACACTGCACAAATAAATTTTTTTTTTTTTTGGAGTGCCAAGCACTTACGAAATTTATCACTGCACTATTATCATCGATGCACTTAAAGATCCCGGACGAGCCCCCACTTTTGTAAATGGTCCGCCTAAGTCGTTGATATCATCGCTAATTGCTGTAAACGCACTATTTCACTCCAATTTACGGAGCTTGTTAGCACTTGATGTTAGGTTGGCGCCATTACAATGTATTGTATTGTAGTAATCGCTGCTGCTTGCTGGATCGCTGCTGTGTCTCGATGCTGATGCTGGCTCTAAATCTGGTTGTCTAGGGTTAAAAAACATGAGGTCCCGTGTTTTTCATGTGCTTTTGATGACAAAGAACGAGCGAAACCAACACGTATGTAAACATCAAATATTTATTACTTTAGTGGCCATATTAATTGCACTGTCCACCAAAGACCATAACACAACACAAAGTAGTACTTCCTTTACATGTTCTTTGCCTTGTTTTGCCAAACAATAACACAGAAACACATTTCACCAAAGTGACATTCCGACTGCCCCGACTGCCTCCGACTGTTCTTTCGACCCTTCTCGCTGCTTGTATTTATAACATTGTCAAAGAACTACTAAAAAGAGATATAGTTTATGAGTCACATGTACATCTGTTATCATAATATGTGCAGAAAAGTTATTAATTTGCATCGAGTGACATAATTTAACATGTTATTAAAATGACAGACAGATTTGTTGACTTGACAGAATAATTCTTTGTTACAAAAAGGCTGTTTTTTAGAAGTTTGTCAATTGGCTTATCTAATTTGCATAAATAAGTAACATGAATTATGTAGAATTACATTGGTTTTCGTCCAAAATAGGATTGATTACGTGAATACTGAGTGAAAACGCTCCTAGTGAACAAATAGGTTTCACTGGGTGATTTTTATTTAAGGAGATCCAAAATACCTAAGTTGGCCACTATTTTTCGTACTTCATATTAATTATTTAAGATAAACTTAGTGTTTTTCATGATGACATTTGCTGTATCAGTGATCAAGTGATATAAACTTTTGTGTGGGTCAGTTATTCAGTATAATTTAATGGGTTGACTGTTTATGGAGACATGTTGTGCAATCATTGTTAACATACACAATAACTTTTCTATAATCATAAATACTCATTAAACTGGTTGAATTTGGATGGGATCGCATACTTCATTAAAGTAAAGCCTTTAATACGTTCCGTTACATGCTCCACCGCACTTCCATCATGATGTTCGGCATTTCTTAAACAGGAGATTGGAAAACCGATGGATCGGTCGTGGTGGAGATCATGATCAGCAATTCATGTCATGGCCTCCACGCTCTCCCGACTTAACCCCATGCGATTTCTTTCTGTGGGGTTATGTGAAAGATTCAGTGTTTAAATCTCCTCTACCAAGAAACGTGCCAGAACTGCGAGCTCGCATCAACGATGCTTTCGAACTCATTGATGGGGATATGCTGCGCCGAGTGTGAGAGGAACTTGATTATCGGCTTGATGTCTGCCGAATCACTAAAGGGGCACATATCGAACATTTGTGGATGCCTAAAAAAACTTTTTGAGTTTTTGTATGTGTGTGCAAAGCATTGTGAAAATATCTCAAATAATAAAGTTATTGTAGAGCTGTGAAATCGCTTCAATCATTTGTAATAACCCTGTACAGGTGACTGAATGTGTTTTGATTTGATGTTTTAATGTGCAATAATCACTAACAGATGGTAGGTGGTAGCACTAGCAGTGGAAGTTATATAAAATGAGGGATGTGGAAAACAGTGCAGTTGTTGCTGTAATCCAGAAATGAAGTGATTTTTCTGATATCTGAAAGGGCATGATAATTAGCTTTCAGGCCAAGTGTGAAATCTTTCCCAAAATGGCTTAACTTTGTAAAGTGTTTGTGTGCCAACATGGTTAAAGTATACTGAGCATAACAAAATGACACTATCCAAAACCGGTGCCAAGAAAGCTGTGGTGCACCATGGGCCATAGATGACAGGGGTGAATGACTGATGCAGAGATGTGTATTGGTGAATAGACATGCAGCAGATCACCCACGTGCACCAAGGGGCTATCAACAGTATCTCCTGAATGACTGTTCAGCAAACATTACTGTGTGTGGGTCTCCACAGCAGACACCATCTGGTTCATGCTCTCATGCTGACTGCTGTTCATTGGCAAAAAAGCCTGGGATTTGCATGGCAGTACTGCAACTGAACATCTGCTGAGTGGTGACTGGTGGCCTTTACAGATGATTCACATTTTATGCTCTATCGGTCAGATGGCCATCGGCAAGTAAAGCCTGCAGCAATCATCGGAAGGGTCCAGGCAGGAGAAGGGAGTGTCAATGTCTAGGGAATGTTTTCATGGCATTTCATGGATGATTTCATCATTCTGGAATGCACAATGGATCAACACAAGTATGGATATATCCTTGGGGACTACGACCACCACTACATGTAATTTATTTCCCTGGCACGATGGCATCTACTAGCAGGATAATGCAACATGTCACACAACTCAGAAGATATGTGTGTGGTTCAAAGAGCTCCAGAATGAGTTTACCATACCCCTCTGGGCCCCAAACTCTTCAGTTATAAACTCAATCGAGAATATACGGAACCATCTTGATTGGGCTGTTCATGACATAAATCATTAATTATGAAGCACTGGACAATTACCATTGATAGGATAAAGGTGTGTAACTAAATATAAACTAGTGGAGTGAGATAAAATAAAAGACTGTAAAGCGACGAATTCATAAAAAGAAGAGGTTTAAAAAAAAAAAACAGAAAAGGGGGGGAGGGGTATGCATTAATAGTAACCTCTGATATTCTAGCACATCAGTGCAACAAATGAAAGCGAATTGAGATTTTGTTGCCATATGAAGAAGCCATCTGTGCAAATGGACCAAGAATCCATGCAGTCTTGGTGTTCTGTGGTTCCCATCATTAGCAGAACCTTTATGATGCACAATGAACCAAGATATTCATTAACAAAATGAATTAATTATTATCTATTGCCAAATGCAGTGCTAACTAAAGTAAAATTAATTGGAAAGCTGCTTGTTGTTAAGAGCTTGTGCTTCCCCATTTCCGTTATAGCAGCTGTTTATCTCCAGTTGCTATCTTAATACTTATATGATCACTTTGATAATCATGATGGGACAATACTTACGTATGACCTGTATGAATAGAGGCCACTTCACAACAAACATTACTACCTGTCATGGAGCAATCAGGTATATCCAGCTCTTCAATATGTAATAAACACTTAGATAATTTTTAGAAAAAATAAATTGTGTTTTAATGATCTTCTAAATTTAAAAGTATTCAACTGTAATGTTGAAAGGACACCATAAATACAAAAGTCAGGACAAGGAAGCAAAAGCTACAAGGAAATAATTTTACGTTCTATACATTAGTATAGCTAAAACTGATTTTTGTTATTAGTAACAAACATCATTATGAAGTAAATGTAATGGAAAATGAGAGTAAGATTTTGGATATCTCTGAAGAGGTTTCCAGCTGTTTTTGTTGAAAAAAGGTTTACTTTAGTTGCATTGCCCCAGAAGGTAGTTCCCTGAGACAATAGTATACATCTGGATCTATATTCCAAAGACCAATGTGAAGTGCATGCCAAAATGGTGAGTCCAACTGTACCACATAATAGGGTTTCTTCCTGATTCATTCATGTATGGAGTTTTGGATGCCTGACTGCTTAAATTCCTCTGTGTGTACTGTAATTAGTCTACTCTTGTGTTCATCGTCCACATGGGAGCAATATGATAATCTGTATTAATCAACCACTGATCATGTGCATAACGTGGGTTTTTGCAATTATACGCAGATTTTTTGGTACATACATATGTGATGTATTGGGTGGTTATGATTAAACTTTCCCTATGTAACACATTTTAACATGGAAACTGTTTACTGTATGAGTACCAAACTTGTTAGCATTAGTGTCCAGAGTATGGGGTGCATGATTTCCATGCATCAAAGCACCATCTTCCAGTTCCAACTATGGCCACCACATGCCATGATCTGCCATTGTAATTCATAGTCTCACCCACCTGACAAGTTGTAGTGCACTTGTTGACATATCAACATGAGCTACGACAAAAATAGCAGTGCATTATTGGTGAAGCTCTACTATCAAAACAACAGTAATGCGGCAGCTGCACTTCATGAATATCGCCAGCTGGAAGTATTATGAAAGGGTCCTCTTTCTCCACCTGCTGTGCGTAGCATGATGAAGACGTTTGAATCAGCTGGAGAACTGGGCATCACTTCGGGAAGAGGCCGATGACCAGTTGCACCACAGGTGGTTGATGAAATCGCTGTTGCTAAGGCAGACAATGCTGCATGCTAATTCCTGATCATCAGGCAGTGCACATGCTGTGTCATGACAGTTAAACATCTCATGGTCCACTGTAGGGAAGGTGCTTCAAACCGTTCTCAAACGGTATCCATACAAGTTCCATATCGTATAGCAGCTTGCACCACAGGATGCACGATGACATGTTGACTTCACTCTCCACTTTCTCATGAGGATTGAAGTTGCACCATACTAAGGACAGATGAAGCTCATTTTTTCTCTGACAAGTGAGGCAAACACACAGAATTGCTGGTGGGGGGATCTTCACCTCCAGTCACTGTGCATGAAGTTCCTCTCTATGGTGAATGTGTCACAGTATAATATGACTTCACAGCTATGTTTATCATTGGCTCATTCTTTTGAACAGGTTGGCACTCAAGACCTAAGAAGTACAGTGTGACTGGTTAGCATTAATGCGATATGCTTCGCCAGTACATCATACCCACCCTACAGGAGAAAGACGCACTGAACTCAACAGTTTCCATGCAAGATAGGGGCCCCACCACATATTGCTCGTGAAGTCCACCTGCTTCTCCAAAACACATTTGGAAACAATGGAATTATCAGCCAATCATTTCTAAATGCTTGGCCGGCACAATCATCTGATCTCACTCCTCGTGATTTCTGGTTGTGGGGCTAACTAGAAGACAGGGTTTACCAGGGGAACATTCACACGTGCTGATCTGAAGTGGATCATATCAAGAGAGCGCACATATGGACATGCTTCATTCTGCTGTGCAGAATGCAGTCCTGCACTTTCAGACTCTTCTGGGCACTGATGGGCCCCATATTGAGCCCCTTTTGTAGCAATAATGGCACCAGTATGTGATGGTATGATGTACTGTAGCACAACGTTAAAAGTGTTTCAGTTGAATTGATTCTGAATTATTTCTCTTCCCCATGTCCTTGATATTAATGTTACCAAGTCTGGTACTCTTATGGTAATTAGGTTCCCTGTTACGTGTTAAATAGGGAAAGTTTAATTATAATCACCCACTATAGAAACAATTCTCTAGATTCCTACCCACACACACTTTTACATATGCAACATAATATATCAATTATACATACTCTACTGAAAGTGAACTCACACATTGTGATAGTTCACCTGCTTTATCTCTTCGTTTGTTGTCCTCAGTGTTGACGTACTGGCTGAAAAAAATAGGGGGTGGACGTGCAGTACTGTCTACTGTAAATGATGTGGCCAACAGATACGCAGTTGCTTTTCACAGTCTTTTACTTTCACTTTTCACAACCCCTTCGCCCGCCCCCCCCCCCCCCTCCCTGCCCCCCCCCCAATAATACACAGTTATATGTGACTAAACTTCCTATAAACCTCATTAACAGTTAGCTGGCGAACCATCCACATACTGCTACAATAATTTACTGTTGAACATCTATGAGCAGAAAAAGCCTAACCACGAAGTTCACAGTTCTTGAAGAATAGAAACGTACATATGGAGCAGACACTGTCACTGTTTTGACACACACCCTAATTGTGTAACATTTATTACACTATGAAGTTGATGCATTGTTGTTGTTCTAACCAGCACAGGTTCCTCATCTGAAACTCAGCTGTGCACTGACTGTCTCGTGACCAAAAATCGTGTCCTTGTATATCCTCACATTAATAGGCCCTGAAACTACACATTGTTCGATGTTTAATTTACAGAAATTACAATTAAAACTTAACTCATTAAACTACCTGAATAATTGGTTCTTTTTAACAGTTTCTTCTACTACAACAGTTAGGCCGAATTATTTGTTTAAATCATAAAGCAAAAAATATAGTTGTGCAGACAATGTTTTTGACAAAACTGTTAATTACTTTGCAATTAATTAAGAGCTGGCCTTTGTAACAAGTTTTCGAATATAGCCAAATAAACACTTTAAGATTACTAGCATTCTTCTTCCAAATGTTAATAATTATTGCAGAATATTTGTTTATTAATGTGTCAACAATGGAATTTTAAGTTATGAAACAATTACTGATTTTGCCATATAATGAAAGATACTAAGCAGTAATAGTCAAAATAAATTAGAAAATCAATTACATACATAAAACTAAGCACAGAATTGGATCTGGTGTTATATTCTTTAAAACTGAGGGCCAACCTTTCTCTTTTATGAAAATGCAGATTATACTCATGGATGTTACGTGTAATTAAAAGATCAAAAATGAAAAAATGAATTTTAAGGAGGCACATGGCAAAACAAGAGGGGAAGTAATAGTATCCCAGCTTGCTTCGTCACAACATAAGTGATGGAGTGATACTGCTATCTACAATATGAACAAATATAACGAAATTACAAATTTTAATGACTGAAAAATATAGATTCAAGTTGATTATGACACATAACCTTAATATTTCTGTGTAAGTTATGTGGTGGAAATAAAAATAAATGAATTTCACGTTATAACTCTGTCTCTAAAAATTCTTTAACCAAACAGAAGCAATGGTGAAATAACAGCTGTTACAGTTTGGCTTTCATTTCTATTATTGATCTGATTCTTTTGAGTTCTTTTTATTTTGATTTCCATATACTAAACAGTGTTTTCATATAATTTTTATTGTATGGTGTTATCATAAATGACTTTTGTTTCTTGTGTCATAGGAGCGGTGATTGAGGATTTAGTTTATGGGCTCTTTGTGCAGATATTGTTTCCACCAAGTACATATGAACTGGATGGCGTGACATTTTTGTTTGTTTCAAAGTTCATGCTTATTGTTTTTCTGTAGTTATCAATAGCCTGTTTGCCTCAGACTAAGACTGTATGTGGATAGTGCTTCGCTGGGCTACTTCTTGGAGTATGACCTTGCTGCCAGGTATCAGTATATTTGTGTTGTCTGCATACATGAATGATTTTCCTTTGGGTGTGTATTCTGAAAGATCATTTATGAACAGTGTAAGAGAACAAAACAAGAACAGGGTCCTGTGGAGCACCATAATTGTACCAAGGATTTTTAACCTGTGGAATATAGGTTCGTTAGAGTTCCTGATTTCAACAAACTTTCTTTGATTCAGATAGTTACAGAACCAACTGCGAGTAGTGCCTTGAATTCTGTATTGCTCAAGCTTTTTGAGGAGCAATACATGGTTAATCATACAATGTAGGCTTTCATGGCCGGTGTTGTCTTCAGTTGAAACTTCCAGGCTGAGAGGCCATGGTCGATGTATAAAATTTCCACTTAACGTTTGGTCTCCATCTGCAGGAGTCATCTTCTGAGGTCGTCTGGCTACTGCCACTGAGGCTCCAGGTACTCTCGCATTTATAGAGCGCATAGAGGGCACCACCATTCGTCATGTGATGCCGACGGTATGCCTATCTTTGGAAGGCATCATCATTCTCGATTAAGAGTAATCAATTGTCATTCTGCTGTTGCAACATCGACATCCATATTTTGTCTAACTTCAAAACTCCCTCTTTCCTATTAAAATTATTATGGTGTTTGTGAATCTCTATTGTTTCTCTATACATGCACGCATGATAATGGGATGTTCGTGCTAGAACGCTTGTTTCATTAAATTTAATTTCGTGGTTCCCATCTCGAAAAACATGCTCAGATATGGCTGATTTTTTGATGTGTCCTAATCAACAATTTCTTTTATGTTTGGCTAATCGGCTGTATACAATTCTTTTTGTTGTTCCAATATATACTTGTCCACAACTACACAGAATTTTGTATACCTCAGATGTTGCTAGGGGGTGTCGGGCATCTTTTGCAGTTCTTAAATATTCCTTAATCTTCTTGGTGGGTCTGAAGATTGTTTTGATCCCATACTTGGCCAGAACTTTCCCAATACGGTTCGTGACTTTATTAATGAACGGTAGGAAAACTTTTCCAGTAGATGACTGTTGTTGCTCTGGACTTCTAGCTTCTTTTCTTCTTTGATGGAGGGCTTGATCAATTTCCTTGCTGGTATATCCATTTTTCATGAAGGCTGACCGAAGTGATTTATTTCATCTTGTAAGTAATGGCACTCACAATCAGTCTCAACAGGACCTGTGGTTTATGTACCTTTGGGAGTCCATAATGTGGAGGCAGGAATCAGTTTGTTATCATCGCATTCCATAGAAGAAATCAGGACTGAAACAGCCAGAATATTAGGCCAAGTGAAACCACCTACCAGCAATTTGTCTCAAGCGGAAAGGAGGGCACTGAGATAATGCAGATAAGAGCATTATTGTACTTGCAGCTGATAAAGGAAATGCTATGGTTTTGCTGAACACATCTTATCACAAGAAGATTAGTGACCTTTTGGATCCCACTTCATACAAAAAGCTTCAGAAGGATCCTACAACCAAAATTTTGAGAAATACCAATCAACTGATAAAACAATCTTCTCTTTCTTCGGATGATAAAAAACAACTCTGCAAAATGGAAACTTATCCACCCAGACTATATGGGCTCCCAAAGGTACGTAAACCACAGGTCCTGTTGAGACCAATTGTGAGTGCCATAGGATCTCCAACACAAGAGGAAGCCAGATATCTCACCTGCTTGCTGCAACCATACATTGGCAGAACGGACAGTTACATTAAAAACTCGGTGCATTTTATTGAACAACTGAGGGAGATTAATATCAGTTCAAGTGATATTCTTGTGAGCTTCGATGTAGTGTCATTGTTTACCATGGTGCCTGTAAACGAAGCTATTTCATATATAGCAAATTTTTTCTGACTGACATAGTGGCTTTATTTAAACATTGCTTGATGACAACTTATTTCCAGTACAACAACGAGTTTTACGAACGTTTTAAGAACAGATCGACGGGGTGGCGATGGGAAGCCATCGCAGCCCAGCTGTTGCCAATTTATTTATGGAGATCTTCGAACAGCGAGCGCTGTAGACTGCCAGTAAAAAGCCGGCTAAATGGTACCGCTGCGTTGACACATTTGCAGTGTGGACTCGTGGTGAAGAAGTGCTGGATGTCTTCTTGGCACATCTGAACAGTATTAACCAGAAAATACAGTTTACGATGGAGAAGGAGAGCAATGGTCAACTCAATTTCCTGGATGTGTCAGTAATTAAATGGGTGGATGGGACCCTGGGCCACAAGGTATATAGAAAGAACACTCATACGGATCGATACCTCCACAAGGAATCAAACCCATCATCCTAGGCAAAAAAGAGGTGTCATGAAAACCTTGGTGGACAGAGCAAACAAAATATGTGAGCTGGCTTACTTACAAGATGAAATAAATCACTTATGGTCAGCCTTCATGAAAAATGGATATACCAGCAAGGAAATTGATCAAGCCCTCCATCAAAGAAGAAAAGAAGCTAGAAGTCCAGAGCAACAACGGTCACCTACTGGAAAAGTTTTCCTACCGTTCATTAATAAAGTCACGGACCGTATTGGGAGAGTTCTGGCCAAGTATGGGATTGAAACAATCTTCAGACCCACCAAGAAGATTAAGGAATATTTAAGAACTGCAAAAGACGCCCGACACCCCTAGCAACACCTGGGGTATACAAAATTCCATACAGTTGTGGACAAGTATATATTGGAACACCAAAAAGAAGTGTAAACACCCGCTTAGCCAAACATAAAAGAAATTGTTGATTAGGACACATCAAAAAATCGGCCATAGCTGAGCATGTTTTTCGAGATGGAAACCATGAAACTAAATTTAATGAGATAAGCATTCTAGCACAAACATCCCATTATCATGCGCACATGTATAGAGAAGCGATAGAGATTCACAAACACCATAATAATTTTAATAGAAAAGAGGAAGTTTTGAAGTTAGACAAAATATGGATGTCGATGTTGCACCAGCAGAATGACAATTGATTACTCTTAATCGAGAATGATTACGCTTTCCAAAGATAGGCATACCGTCGGCATCACGTGACGAATGGTGGTGCCCTCTATGCGCTCTATAAGTGCGAGAGTACCTGGAGCCTCAGTGGCAGTAGCCAGACGACCTCAGAAGATGTCTCCTGCAGATGGAGACGAAACGTTAAGTGGAAATTTTATACATCGACCGCGGCCTGTCAGCCCAGAAGTTTCAACTGAAGAATATATGGTTAACTATGGCAAATACTTTTCAGTGGGCAAGAAATAGCCTACTGCTGGCAGCTTGTGATATATTATACTTGCACATCTATCAAGAAATTTGGACATGGCACTGGTGGTGGACCCATTTTCGTGAAATCCATATTGTGAGGATCAAATAACTCTTCATGATTGGGAAGCTCTCTAGTCTAGCTGTGACTGTATATTCAAAGACCTTGAAGAAGATGGATAATAATGTGACAGGTCTTTAATTTACTACATCCATTTTTCCACCTGTTTTTAATACTGGTAAGATTTTATCTGTTTCTAAATAGTGAGGATATGTTCCCTCCTCAAATGATGCATTTTTGATACAAGATACTGATACAACATGAATTTGTCTGTAGCTAAAGTAAGAAATCATATCACACCCTACCGACTTGAGATTTTTCCATATAACATCTTCCATTTTTCCTTCTGTTGTTGGAAATAAGAAAAGAAAGTTCATGGGGATTTTTTTGGTGGGAAGAGTGAGTACAGAGTTCTTACTTCCATGCAGTAGCTTTTGTCAATTTCTGAGATATATTTATTAAATTTATTGGCTGACCTCTACATGCTATTTGTTATTTTTCCATGTATATTTAAAGTAATTTCTCCATCAGTAGCTCTCTTTCTTCCAGTCTGCTTATTGATGATGTTCCAGGCTGTCTTGCATTTATTGGAAGACTTTCTAAATAAAGAATCATTGTAATATTATTTTTCTGCTTTGATTATTTTTCTGTAGAAGTACTTGTATTTCTTGAAGTAAGAGATAAATGCTACAGCGTTCTCCTGATTTTGTGCAGTAATCTCATCTTCAATCATGAAATTTTAATGCCTTTTGGAATCCAAACAATTTTCTTTTTCTACCTGATGACTTTTATTCTTTCTGGAAAATAATTAGTAAAGTAACACTGAAAAGCCTGCGTGAAATTATCAAACTTCTAATTTAGTACTGGCAAATTAAGCACACTTTTCCACTCTACATTTTTAAGCCAAAAGTAAAATTATTTGTATTAGTGTTGCTATAATTCCTACATGTTGTAGAAGCCTCTTCAAGAATGTAGGACTTACAGCCAATGCATATAGTCCCTACTCCCTAATCACATTTGTGGCTAATAACAAGGATGAACTTATGATGAAATGTGCAGTTTCCAATCAGAATTACTAGAGGTAAAAGCAATTTTGGTGTAGATTTTGTACTCCTATCTAGGATTCGGAATGGAGTTTCGTGCTCTGATGCCAAAAATTGTGTTTCCAGCAGACTGAGAACTTAAAAATCCCCAGATATTAAGAAAGATTAATGAACACCTCATTAGCTATGCCTACAAGGTATCACATTATTTGGACCCACTGATGTAAATTCTGCAAAACTCTAATGTTTATATTAACCCTTTAACTGCTCTGGACGTGTTACCGCGTGTGGCTTTGTGCCTGTCCCTGTGTGCTCTGAACATGTTTTCATGCACCACCAGTCCTTCTGCCTGGTACTCTGAACGTATCTACGCGTAAACATGTTTAGAGCACACAGGGACAGGAACAAAGGTGCACGCGTTAACACTTCTAGAACAGTTAAAGGGTTAAGCAAGTTCTGACTCAGTAAACAGACAACTGACAGTGTGTAACATTACCTTTCTCTAACAGAAGTAATCAATAACAAAAATATTTTCAAATCTTGTAAAGGTTAACATATCTCAGCTGTTTAACTAAAATAATTTCATATGATTTGGTATACAATGATACGATGTATTATATTTCAGGCTAAAATGTATAAAAAAATTATTTTATTAGTTTATTACAACTGATATATACTAACTCTGCATGCACAGTTAAAATTACTTTTCTTTTAGAAACATTTGAAAATACGAAATATCTGTCATACTTAAAATTCCTATTATTAATTGCACAATCCAACAATAATTATTAAATTTATTTCTGGATTAATTTATAAAATAATGATGTAAACTGGTGAAAATCCATTTGCCAACAAAATCTGTAAACTCTTTGGAATATAGTTAGTACCGCAGAATGAGTTAGTAGTGGGCATGCCTCTGATGGAATCAGACGTGTTTTTATATTTGGCAATAATAATGTAAATTTCTGTTTAAAGTGGAGATTGTAAAGGCAGTATGACACAGAAAAATGTGACAAAAAATAAAGTTCCAGAGAAAAACAGGCAAATCTTCATCAGTTATCCTGTCATTTGGAACCTACAAAGTCAAAAAAAATTTCAGCCTCAAGAATCAACCCCTAGACGAGGTGAATGGGAGACAACTACAAGAAAATGAAGATAAGTAAAAAACTTATTTGTACATCTTACTCCTCTTGAAGCTTATGAAATGAGTCAATTATTAAGAAGAGTGAAAATCAACTGGTGATCTGTGGGAGGGTAAGATCATAATTGGTGGCATCATCTGGGTCAGTTGACTGATAATGAAGTTTTGTCTGTTGCAGAAGAAGAAGGGACACTGATTTGTGTCAACTGCAGTTTATATATAAATGGATGTCTGATCACTCAATGAAGGAAGACTGAGAGCTGCCCAACAAAGTCATATCAACAGTGACAAGATACTACCAACAATGACGGACCAGATCAATTGACAGTGCACTTTACAACTACAATGACAGACATCAAAAAGGAAAGATAAGTACAAACCATTTGTGAAATTAATTTGTTTGTGGACTCGTTATTGTTAACAAAATGAATAGAGATGAGGGTAGTAATGATGTAGAAGTGAAAACTGTGGGATGCAGTCAGGACTTGTTTGAACCGAGTGAAAGCATAGTCAGCACAGAAACAGTGAAAACCAGTATTTTGCAGTTAATTTTGGCAAAACTAGAGGAAATGAAGGTGGATAACAATAACAAATTTAGTGCGGTTAATGATCAGTAAACCGAAATAAAAACAGATAACAATAACAAGTTTAGTGCAGTTAATGAGCAGTTAACTGAAATAAGGACGGACAATGATAGCAAATTTCTTCACTACAAGGACAATTAAATGACCTAAAAACTGAATACAATAGTAAAATGTATAGGGTACAATGCCAAATAGACCAACTTAGTAATCAGGTTTCAGAGCTAAAAAATGATTTGTCAGATGGATTAAAAAGTGAGAATGAAAAAATTGATGTCTTAGAGAATAAATTTATTGTTTAAGAAAATGAGCTAGTAAGTGAATCGACAAGACAATCTAAGGATGTTAATGACATCAGAGTTGAACGGAAGGCTGTAGCGAAAAAAATGGAACAGAACTTTAGTAGTATAGATCAAAAAAATTTAAATGTTTAAAACAATATGCAAACTAATGCAAATGTTCCAGATCAAAAAATTTCAACAGTACAGGAAAATTGGATTCACAAAAATCTGTTTTCAAACAATGGTATTGTGTGGTCCAACATTTCAATCAAAAGTTTTCTATCAGACAATTTACATCCAGTGGATTTTCTGCACCACTGCAGAGATAGTTTTGTCTCAGGCATGAGTGATGATCAAAAAATTAAATTTGTTAATAGATGTCTTGAAGGCAAAGTTCTGTCTTGGGTAAATCTAAATTTAAGTAAGTTGGAAACATATCAAAGTTTTGAAAAAAGTTTTTTAAATAATTTTGGTCGGAAGCTGAAAAGGGAAGAATTAAAAGTGAATTTCTGAATTGTCCTAATTATAGGAATAGGGACAGTACTCTGAAAGAGTTTTGTAAGAATCAACTTCAGAAATTAACACACCTTGACAAACCATTTGACGAAATGACATTGACTGATTCATTCAAAAGCAGATTACCAGAAAGGTTGCAGTGGGATTTAGAACATGGACCTGACAATTAATTGTCTTTTTATGATATGTGACAGGTTGGATAGGGCAGTAGAAAGAAGCATGTACCATAATAATCGAAGTGATAGAGATCACAATGGCAATAACTTACAGAAACAGAGATAATGGTAACTTCTATCATGATCAAAATGTTAATGGAGACAGAAATTTTGAACATCAGCAGAATAGGAATAATGGAAATAACCTTGGGCAATATAATAGAAGAAATAAACATAGAGGTAACTACTTGGGAAATGGCAGTCGACCTCAATGAAAGTCCACAGTTTTGGGGCAAGGAAACATATCAAGCACAGGATCCCCAATTTACACTTGCAGTTAAGACATTTTAACAGTGTTAATAATGTGGCCCAGTTATCTGAAGTTGAACAGAAGGAATATCAGATTTCTCATTTATGTTTTGATCAAAAGTTTTAGGATATTATGTTTAATTACAGTGATGTAGGTGCTAATCACAAAGCAGAATGTGAGAGTAATAACGATTTCTTCTCTTGGTCAGTAAACAATGTCATTGATGTATGTAATCAGGTGATGACTATACTGAATCTAAATTAGATGGTATTTTTGATGTAGATATCATTGAGAGCTGTGAAATAACTGAGATTGGTAAGTCTAAGACTGGTAGATTAAAATGAATGTAGGTGAGGTGTGTGACTTTGATGGTGATGAGACTTATGTTGTGAATGATGTTGTTGATGAAGTAATTTTGGAGGAATATGGTGATCATAATGAGTATCAGGTATTTCTGGAGTTAATAATGCATTTTCAGAGTTATTTGTGACTACAGAAAAGGTAAGTGATGTATTTGTGATGTAAGTGAGAGTCATGGAATACCAGTCTAGTCAAAGCAGTTTTTCATTAATGTCATGCAGAATAATGATCCAAACAGTAAAGGTGAGTTATCTGTAAGCATAGAGAATAAAGTTGAAAACTTTTTGAAGTTTGTTTGGGACCAGATTGATGATAACCTGGATAATTTTGGAATAAGTTAGCTGTGGTTAGTCAAAACTTGTATCCAAATTGGTGAAATGAAGTGAAAGAAGATCTAAGCAGGAAGTGTAATTTTGACAGTAATATTGTCATGTAGAAGAAGGTGTAATTAGATGAATGACGAACACTAACTTCATTAACAAAGGTTTATTCGGCACTTGCACATACAAGAGCACGGAGTGAACATTCCAGTACAGTGATTCTTGATAGTTGTGGATACTTCTAGGATGTACTCGAATCAAATATAGAAATTAAAGTTTTACAGTTCAGGTAAATTTTGAACTCACGACCTCCCATGCAACAGTCTAGTATCACAACCAGTATACCTTGGTGTTTGTGCTACTCAGTTTCTTCTGCAACAATATATTTTGTGTTCCTTCTGTAATAAGTGATGTTAGTAGTGCTATGGAATCCATTCATTGTGTTCAAACCTTACCTGACAACACAAGTAACCAAAGTAATACTATGATACCAATAAAGTTGATAAAACCCAGTAAATACTGTGTGGATGTAGCATTTGATGAAACTGAAAGTGATCTTTTACATGAAGTATCTAATAACAGAGATGATGATTCAGATTTGGGGTGTCCTTATATTAAGATTGATCAATGGGAAAGGAACTGTTTGATTGATACAGGTAGTCCAATTTGTGGTATATCTGAACAATTTAGAGACAGATTACATATAGTAAGAACTCTGTGGAAAAGTCCATTGCAAGTGTAAAGATAAGAGCAGCTACTGGTAAGCAAAGCAAGTATGTAAAATGTCAAGTACTGTTAACTTGTAGTGTAGAAGATAAGACCTTTGAATATGGATGCATAATGACCCCAGATCTAGAGGAAAATATACACTATGTTTGTAGATTTATAAGACTATATAACTGTGCTTTGATTGTCATGATTTTAGTATGTAAGATGATATGATTTCTAAAGATCTGTTTTACCTATTGACTGAGTTTAAATCTATTGTAGATTAATAAGACTATATAATTGTGTTTTGTTAGTCTGGAATTTAGTATGTAAGATGATGTGATTTTTAAAGTTTTGTGTTATCAATTGACTATGTTAAAATCTATGATACACTATATAATTATGTTTTGTAATAGATCTGTGCTTTAGAATTTGATACATATATGCCATGAGACTGTATCAGTAGATCTTTTTACAGTTTTGAAATGAGACAACATTCGTAATTTGTACTGCAAAAATTAGGAATAGTATCTTAGTATATCTATGTGTATCACCTTGTTAGTTCAGTTTTTTCATTGCATTTAACTGCGTTCATTAAAGTTTCACATGGGAACACTTTTTAATCTTATCTGGTGTAAATCCTACATAATTGCTTTTGTGAAATGAGTACGGAGAGCATATCCCATGTGATGTGAAGAAGGTATTGAACAGCATATTTAGTACACAAAACAATGTTTCAGGACTTGATGTGAATGCTAGACAGGAAGTCACCTATAAGTTGGAGCGTGTGATGAGAACTCTAGGGAGGAAACTGAAAGATGTGGACGGATCCACTCCACACTCTGCTGGATGGCTGTACCCTGCTGGACCAGTCATCTTACAAGAGATCATAGCTGCTGGATAATGTACTCCAGTATCTGTCAACTACATCAGTGTTGTTACTGAGATTTGTAAATTGTTTGCCAAGACTGCCAAAGAGAGTGTTATTCCACATAAATGCATGTTTTTTTCAAGTAGTGGTGATTGACTTTCCAATACATTTATTTAACTTTAAATCAGTATTTTTTTATCAATTGTAATGAATCTTCTAGGTCTTTGTGTGTGTAGGTTTGTTTGTTTGTGTGTGTGTGTGGGGGGGGGGGGGGGGGGCTGGCGTGTGCATGCGTGCACTTACGGAGAGGGTGAAACCATTGATTGAAGCTAGATGTTTCTTAGAATTACTCTTTGCATATGATTGAACTTATTGATATGATTATGAGCATTATTTATCTTGTTGTCTAAACATTTTTTGCTGGTTTTTACATGGTGCTTAGGCCCTAATATTTTTCATTGTTTTGTCCTTTCATGAGTCAACATGTCCTTAAATACTATAGTTTATCTGGCTGACTGATTTTGTAATATATTTCTACTCATGGTTGAGAATATTCTTCTGGTCTGTAGCTGTTGTTGTGAGTTTTTTGAGCCGGCTCACTCGTCGTACACTTAGGCTCAAATTTTTTTCTGCTCTTTTGAAGATTTTGAAAGTGTGAGTTTATGTATGTAAAATTACAATTTGTAATTCTAGTAATTTAAATTGTCTCTGTATTTATTTCTATAGTTTAGTGTTGTAATGTTGTAGTTTTGACTTTGTGTGAATTGCCTTGTGGCAGAAAATATATATATATATATATATATATATATATATATATATATATATATATATATATATATATTTTTTTTTTTTTTTTTTTTGTGACTTACCAAATGAAAGTGCAGGCAGGTCGACAGACACACAAACATACACACAAAATTCAAGGTTTTGCAACAAACTGTTGCCTCATCAGGAAAGAGGGAAGGAGAGGGAAAGACGAAAGGATGTGGGTTTTAAGGGAGAGGGTAAGGAGTCATTCCAATCCCGGGAGCGGAAAGACTTACCTTGGGGGAAAAAAGGACGGGTATACACTCGCACACACACACATATCCATCCACACATATACAGACACAAGCACACATATTTAAAGACAAAGAGTTTGATATATATATAGTACAATTTTTTCCTTATATTTTCTGTAATATGTGATGTATCAGATACTTCTATACATCTGTATTCTTTCTTTTGGCATCAATTTGTACACTGTTTGGCAAACCTTATAGTCTGTCACAAAATACTGTAAACACACCGTTTCCAAATTTTGTGAGGGGGGCATTGCAAAGGAACACTCTCCTCTAACATTACCTTTCTCTAACAGAAGTAATCGATACCAAAAATATTTTCAAATCTTGTATAGTTTAATATTATCTCAGCTCAGCTATAAGCATTTCATATGATTTTGTATACGATGTATTATATTTCAGTCCATAATGTATAAAAAGAAATTACTTTATTACATTACAATCGATATGTATTAACTATGCATGTACAGTTAAAATTACTTTTCTTTGAGAAACATTTGAAATTATGAAATATCTGGCATACTTAAAATTCCTATCACTAATTGTACAATCTGATGCTAATTATTAAATTTATTTCTGGATTCATTTATAAAATAATGATATAAATTGGTGAAAATTCATTTGTCAACAAAATCTGTAAAGTCCTTGGAATACGGTTAGTACTGCAGAATGATTTAGTGTGGACATGCCTCTGATGGAATCGGACATGTTTTTATGTTTGGCAATAACAATCTAAATTTCTGTTCAAAAGACAGTGTGGTATAGAAAAATGTAAAATAATAATAATAATAATAATAATAATAATAATAATAAAATTCAAGAGAAAAACAGGCATATCTTCATCAGTTATAAAGTCATTTGGAACCTTCAAAGTAAAAAATTTCAGCCTCAAGAATCAATCCCTAGACTTGATGAACTGGAGCAAACTACAAGTAAATGAAGATAGGTAAAACAGTTATTTGTATATCTTACTCCTCTTGAAGCTTATGAAACAAGTCAATTATTTAGAAGAGTGAAAATCAACTGGAGATCTGAGGGACGGTAAGATTACAAGTGGTCTGTGTCAGTGGTTCCTAACCTTTACCGAATCCCTTCTGCTCCCTGCCGCCGTTGGATAAGCAGCTGCAGCAGCAAGTCGTATACCCCTAGCTTACTTATTTGTTACATAGTTTAATTCTTAATTTCTTTGTGTGTTTTTGGGTACTTGCATTGTTTAATTCATAAATTTCAGGCGTATTATAGTATTTGAGACTTGTAGCATCACGCTTTAGTGTTTACTTCGTAGATTCTTACTTAAATTGCGTGTTAGTTTTGTACAGGAGGTGTAATTTCGAGTTTTAGTTACTGTAATCGTAAATTCAGGCAGATTGTAGCGCAGTCGTTAGGCATTTGTACAGGTTAGTTAATACATTCTTTGCGTGTTTCCCTTGCGTTATCTAGGCACTGACTCATGTTTCAGTAACTGTTGCTCAACATCGATTAGAATGGACAGGGACTGTGTTCGGATGAGGGCTGAGTTGGCATCCCTTCGCTCACAGCTGCAAGCGGCGCTGACTTCGGTCACGCAGCTTGAGGCTGTTGCCAATGGGCACCACTGTGGGGAGCAGGACTTGGGTATCACAGGGATATCAACCTCATCCCGTCTGTCCCCAGATCGGTCTGCCGCTGTGGTTGCCCCGGTTGCTGCCCGCAGTGGGGCTGAGCCCTCGCCTGTGGTTGATTGGGAGGTCGTTCCAAGGCGTGGCAGGCAGCGAAATACGTCCCTGGAGGCTGATCAGAAAGCCTCCCCGGTGTGTCTGACAAACAGGTTTCGGGCACTGTCTCTGGCTGAGCCAGATGCAGCTGCCTGCCCTGTTTCAGAGGATGATTCTCAGTCTTCAAGGTCCGGGCAATCACAGAGGGTGGGCTTATTGGTAGTTGGGAGCTCCAATGTTAGGCGCGTAATGGGGCCCCTTAGGGATATGGCGGCTAAGGAGGGGAAGAAATCCAGTGTGCACTCCGTGTGCATTCCGGGTGGAGTCATTCCTGATGTGGAAAGGGTCCTTCTGGATGCCATGAAGAGCACAGGGTGCAGCCAGCTGCAGGTGGTGGCACATGTCGGCACTAATGATGTGTGTTGCTTTGGATCTGAGGAAATTCTCTCTGGATTCCAGCGGCTATCTGATTTGGTGAAGGCTGCCGGTCTAGCTTACGAGATGAAGGCAGAGCTCACCACCTGCAGCATCGTTGACAGAACCGACTGCGGACCTTTGGTGCAGAGCTGGGTGGAGGGTCTGAATCAGAGGCTCAGACGGTTTTGCGACCGTGTTGGCTGCAGATTCCTTGACTTGCGCCATAGGGTGGTGGGGTTTCGGGTTCCGCTGAATAGGTCAGGAGTTCACTACACTCAGCTGGATGCTACACGGGTAGCGGAGGCTGTGTGGCGTGGACTGGACGGTTTTTTAGGTTAGAAGGCCTTGGGAAAGTACGGGGTGGGCTGCAATCTCAAAGGGTGCATGGCAAATACAGGACGTGCTTGGATCAAGGAACAGTCGGAATTGTAGTTGTAAATTGTTGTAGTTGTGCTGGGAAAGTCCCTGAGCTTCAAGCGCTAATAGAAAGCACAGAAGCTGAAATCGTTATAGATACAGAAAGCTGGCTAAAGCCTGAAATAAGTTCTGCAGAAATTTTTACGAAGTCTCAGACGGTGTTCAGGAAAGATAGATTAGGCAGAATTGGTGGTGGAGTGTTTGTGTCTGTCAGCAGTGGTTTATCTTGTAGTGAAGTGGAAGTAGATACTCCGTGCGAATTCGTATGGGTGTAGGTTATACTTAACAGCCGAACTAAGTTAATAATTGGCTCCTACTACCAACCCCCAGACTCCGATGATATAGTTGCGGAACAGTTCAGAGAAATTTGAGTCTCGTAACAAATAAATACCCCACTCATACGATTATAGTTGGTGGGGACTTTAACCTTCCCTCAATATGTTGGCAAAAATACTTGTTCAAAACTGGTGGTAGGCAGAAAACATCTTCCGAGATTGTCCTAAATGCTTTCTCCGAAAATTATTTCGAGCAGTTAGTCCACGAACCCACGCGAATTGTAAATGGTTGCGAAAACACACTTGACCTCTTAGCCACAAACAATCCAGAGCTGATAGAGAGCATCATGACCAATACAGGGATTAGTGATCACAAGGTCGTTGTAGCTAGGCTCAATACCGTTTCTTCCAAATCCACCAGAAACAAACGCAAAATAATTTTATTTAAAAAAGCAGATGAAGTGTCACTAGAAGCCTTCCTAAGAGACAATCTCCATTCCTTCCGAACTGACTATGCAAATGTAGACGAGATGTGGCTCAAATTCAAAGATATAGTAGCAACAGCAATTGAGAGATTCATACCTCATAAATTGGTAAGAGATGGAACTGATCCCCTGTGTTGCAGAGGCAACGGAAAAAGCATGTGAAGTTCAGAAGAACGCGAAATCCCGAAGATTGGTTAAAATTTACAGATGCGCAAAATTTGGCATGGACTTCAATGCAAGATGCCTTTAAT
Source organism: Schistocerca nitens (assembly GCF_023898315.1). Classification (NCBI taxonomy): domain Eukaryota; kingdom Metazoa; phylum Arthropoda; class Insecta; order Orthoptera; family Acrididae; genus Schistocerca; species Schistocerca nitens. The sequence continues at coordinate 410,771,495 of NC_064615.1, forward strand.
AGGTTCCACAACGAAACATTGTCTCGAAATTTGGTAGAAAATCCGAAGAAATTCTGGTCGTTATGTAAAGTACACAAGCGGCAAGACGCAGTCAATACCTTCGCTGCGCAGTGCCAATGGTACTGTTACTGACGACTGTGCCGCTAAAGCGGAGTTATTGAATGCAGTTTTCCGAAATTCCTTCACCAGGGAAGATGAATGGAATATTCCAGAATTTGAAACACGAACAGCTGCTAGCATGAGTTTCTTAGAAGTATATACCTTAGGGGTTGCGAAGCAACTCAAATCGCTTGATACGGGCAAGTCTTCAGGTCCAGATTGTATACCGATTAGGTTCCTTTCAGATTATGCTGATACAATAGCTCCCTACTTAGCACTCATATACAACCGCTCGCTCACCGATAGATCTGTACCTACAGATTGGAAAATTGCGCAGGTCGCACCAGTGTTTAAGAAGGGTAGTAGGAGTAATCCATCTAACTACAGACCTATATCATTGACGTCGGTTTGCAGTAGGGTTTTGGAGCATATACTGTATTCAAACATTATGAATCACCTCAAAGGGAACGATCTATTGATACGTAATCAGCATGGTTTCAGAAAACATCGTTCTTGTGCAACGCAGCTAGCTCTTTATTCGCATGAAGTAATGGCCGCTATCGACAGGGTATCTCAAGTTGATTCCGTATTTCTAGATTTCCGGAAAGCTTTTGATACCGTTCCTCACAAGCGACTTCTAATCAAGCTGCGGGCCTATGGGGTATCGTCTCAGTTGTGCGACTGGATTTGTGATTTCCTGTCAGGAAGGTCGCAGTTCGTAGTAATAGACAGCAAATCATCGAGTAAAACTGAAGTGATATCAGGTGTTCCCCAGGGAAGTGTCCTGGGACCTCTGCTGTTCCTGATCTATATAAATGACCTGTGTGACAATCTGAGCAGTTCTCTTAGGTTGTTCACAGATGATGCTGTAATTTACCGTCTAGTAAGGTCATCCGGAGACCAGTATCAGTTGCAAAGCGATTTAGAAAAGATTGCTGTATGGTGTGGCAGGTGGCAGTTGACGCTAAATAACGAAAAGTGTGAGGTGATCCACATGAGTTCCAAAAGAAATCTGTTGGAATTCGATTACTCGATAAATAGTACAATTCTCAAGGCTGTCAATTCAACTAAGTACCTGGGTGTTAAAATTACGAACAACTTCAGTTGGAAAGACCACATAGATAGTATTGTGGGGAAGCCGAGCCAAAGGTTACGTTTCATTGGCAGGACACTTAGAAGATGCAACAAGTACACTAAAGAGCCAGCTTACACTACACTTGTTCGTCCTCTGTTAGAATATTGTTGCGCGGTGTGGGATCCTTACCAGGTGGGATTGACAGAGGACATCGAAAGGGTGCAAAAAAGGGCAGCTCGTTTTGTATTATCACATAGTAGGGGAGAGAGTGTGGCAGATATGATACGCAAATTGGGATGGAAGTCATTACAGCAAAGACGTTTTTCGTCGCGGCGAGATCTATTTACGAAATTTCAGTCACCAACTTTCTCTTCCGAATGCGAAAATATTTTGTTGAGCCCAACCTACATAGGTAGGAATGATCATCAAAATAAAATAAGAGAAATCAGAGCTCGAACAGAAAGGTTTAGGTGTTCGTTTTTCCCGCGCGCTGTTCGGGAGTGGAATGGTAGAGAGATAATATGATAGTGGTTCGACGAACCCTCTGCCAAGCACTTAAATGTGAATTGCAGAGTAGTCATGATCTTAGTTGGTTGAACCACTGACTTTTAAAACCACATGCAGTAAATATGCATAAAATTTAATTCCTAGCAAAAGATTTAATAACCTTAAATTAGCTTAACCCTTATTGGTTAAAACCTAAAGTTACTCTAGTTATTACTTAAAAGTTACACAATGTGTAGGCCTAGTTACAATAATAAATACAAGTTTTCATTGTAATTATAATGATTATGCAGGTTTGCTTGGCCTCTGGGCAGAAGATGTGGGGAGCGGAAACTGGCGAATGGCTTGTAGCATGTTGACACCAAAGATGAGACCTGCCTCCCTCTCACAGAGCAGCCAACTTACAGCGTATAAAAGAAGCGAACAAGTAATGAATTAATGAATTGTAGAAGTGACACAAAAGTTGATGCTGAGTTGCTAGAAGGAGCAGGTACTGTTCGCACAAAATATGTTGACACTTGGCACAGTGACTGATGGGACTGACAGCAAATGAGAAATGACTTTAAAATTGCTCCCTTCAGCCACTGCACCTAGTGTCACCTTTGTTTCTGCGGACCGTACAGCCTCTTCACTCATTTTTGTAAATAATATTAACAATCGATCAACACTGTATTCACATTGCTACTTATTGTTACAGCACACAATACTGTTACGTAGCCTAAGGTTCACAACGAGCGTAAATATTCCATAGCGGCACAAAGTCAGACAGATTCCTCCGATCACGAAGGGGCTAAGTAAAAGTCAAAACTGGTACTCATCTCTTCCTTGGAATTCAGTGAGAAGGTTGTGCCACTTTCGATGGCACAGAGCTTTGAAGCCAGGAACCACGGAAGTTAAATAAAGTCTCAAATCAGTTTCAGTACAAAGTCTGTTTCAGTATTTATTTTTGAAATAGGTACACGAAGAAAATGTCTTTTTGCATAAATATATGGATAAGAAGGGTAATAAAGCTGTCATGGCTTTATTCGCTAACACTGGAAATTCCTTTTAGACATAACCAAAAACCAATCAATGACAATGATTTCTGACTTTTCTGTAATCGAAAATCAGTGGAAATTTCAAGAAGCTGCTCTTTTTCATTTGCACTTAATGTGGATTCTAAAATTGTCGACTCTTCGAAGGGATTGTGAATACAATTGTTGTTATTTGACAAAGCACGGAAATATTCTCTGTAGGTTTTTCCTTCAAATATTCTTTAAGCATGTTCTTGACATTTTTCCATCAAGAAGTCTTGATTCCTACTGGAACAAGTTTTCCAAAAATCAAGTTTTTTAATGAATGATTTGACACAGTCTTAAACAATATAAACGTTTATATTTGACCCCTGGAGACAGAAGTTTAAACTATTAATTTTTGAGAAAATGTCTGTCAAATAAGCTAAAGTTGGAAGCCAGATTTCATCTTCCTTGCACTTTGCTTTATGAGACATGGCTGATGAAAAAAAAAAAAAACTTTATCTTTAAGCTCATACAATCTGGAAACAGTTTCACCTCAAGATAGACACTTAACTTCAGTGTGAGACAATAAACACTTATGAATGCTTCCCATTTCCTCACAATGAGGTGGGAATTTGTAGGGCGAGCCTTGATAAAATTATTTGCATTGCATAGTCCAGCACAGTTTCAGTCTGCAGGGGATGCGTTAAGAAACAAGAGCCTGTCTATGAATGCAACAGTGTGTCCAAGAAGTGTTCGGTGTTATCCATTTCACTTTGGCAACAAATCTAGAATAACACCCTGTCATACATTTTGCAACACCTGAACTAATGCTTACAAAATGAATCCTGTCTATTGAATTTTCACAAAAGTATTCACCTGTTAACATACATATGTGTCCTCCCATAGTTCTCTGTTTTAAGGGTCTCCAGAATAGTAGCTCCTCTTCTACAGAAACTCCCCCCCCCCCCCCAATTAATATAATGGACAAAAAGCAACAAAATGGCTAGATTGGCAACATCAGTCGATTTGTCAAATTGAATCATAAAAGGACTGGCACGAACTCTTTCCAAAATTTCATTTTAGACATAATTTGACATGTTAATCATATTGTTGGACAATGGTACCATATTGGCTTTTTTTATGAAAGATTTTCCAAGTGCACTATACTACATTTGTACATGGCTGCACTAAATTTTCAGCTATTGCATGAGGTTTTGCAGTTTTAGCAGTTCTATAGCTAATGCGGTAAGATGCTTCGATAGCATTCTCACTGCCAGTATCTGCAGCGAACACAAACCACTCATTAGCTGTTTGGGTAAAAATCACCACCAGCAGATTTGTTTACGTGGGTCAGATGTTTAGTATCTTAACGGTGTTTAAGCAGAGGTTTCAGTCTACTGCTAGCAAGAATGTTGCCACAAACAACACATTGTGGTCTTACACACATCACTAGAAGCTGAATGATGTGTTAACACTACACTAACTTGTGATTTTGTTAAACCCTGTTTCCCTTTCAAACTCCACTTTTCAACCAGATATCCAGTTTAGCATGAATGGAAACAATTCTGATACACATTTACTGAAATTTACTGCATTGTCACAAGGAAATAAGAAGTAGGCTACTGATGAAAATCAAAGGCCTGACCATCGTGTAACCATTCCTTAGTGTGGTAGCAGGACTGTTGTTAATATTGTTAGAATACAAAGAAGCTGGCATACTAAATTCCACTGTAGTTAAATCAAATGCAGCTCTAACATTGTTACATAACCATAAATCAGGTGTTCACAGTAAATTCTAATTTATTATGGAAATAATGTGATTAATTCTCAATGTTACACGTAACAAGACACATTATAGGGTTCATTTAATTTTAAAATAATAATAAAATTCTTTTTATGACAATGCTGCAGAAATGAAGAAAACAGTAATAGGCCTAACCTTGAAACCCGCCATTATGGCACAGGGTTTTGGCGAACCCCTTGGAATATTTTGCGAACACTCTGGTGGTTCTAATCACACACTAGGAAGTGGTGGTCCACATAAAATTGCATAAATATTTTGTTTGAAGTACTGAATAAAAGAGTTTAGTAAAGTACTAGTGATTTTTCTCAAAACAGCTGCTTTCCTCATAATATAAGTAAACATTCACTTAACATGTGACAAGAAAGTCCCATAATTATCAATATGAGTAAGTTTGTGCTAGCTGTATACTTTACACAAGTGGCCTGCAATGGCTGCTTCTGTCTGTTGATGTATAACTTAATTTGTTCCAATCTTTGAAGGCTATCCATGATGGGATTCATGGCATACAAAATGTGAGTTAATTAATGAATATCAAATCACCAACACAGAAAAGTACAACTTTCAACCTGACCCTCTTTGATTTTCACACAATTTGGTGTGTTCCTTGCACATGACAAGAGAATGAAAAATAGCACAAGTAAGAAAAGAGTAATGACCACTCAAAGTTCTAAAAAAATGTAGAAAATTTGAGAAACACTGCTGCCAAAATGCTGTTAACTTCTGCTCTAATAAAAATGGAAGAGTGGACCATGTAATTTTGGAAAGGTCTTGAAACAAGCTTTTCAATGATATGCAATTTTGTCATATTCAAAAGATGCACACTATTATGGTCAGCAACCTTGACCTTTGACCTCAAATATCTAAAAACATGTCACCTTGGAAAATTGATTCTTCATGTTAGACTATACAATGCAGTAAAAAAAACAAAGTTTGGATGGAAATGGCAATAAGAGATATTAATTAATATGCATAGCAATGCATTGTATTAACGCAAAATAAAGTGTATACAGACTCCAACAATATGACACAAAGCACTGAAAAACATGTTTATTGTTTAAAAAAAGTGGTGTTATAACAATGCGCAATAAGGTAACAATGTAGGCAGGCCAATAACAAGCTATCAGATATTGGATGGCAGTGTGGCTGTTATGTGTACACCTATAGTTGCTGCAAAAGGTGTTGTGTGCTGAAATTATACCAATCTACCTTGAAGGTGGAGTTTGAGAAGGCCACATGTTGCTGTAATCCATTCGGGGAAGATGGAAATAACATATAGAAGAAAAATCTGTGTGAAGTGGAAAGGTAAATGGTTGAGATGATTGGTGGCATTATGACAGACTACAAAATATGTGACAAATGTAGAAAAAAATTAACTTAGGGACAAGGGCCTGTGGCTGACACAACTACATTGAAATAATTGGAAACCACAAACCTGCATAGCTCCTCAGACAAGTCAGACAGAGCTGTAGCCCCAAAACTGCTTTAGGTGCATTAAATGATAGTTTGGTATCTATTGGCTAGTTCCCAGTGAAAAGGAATAGTCTGGGATACAAAACATATGTGCAGGTAAAGTTCAAGCAAGTGTCTGAGGTTTTATGAAGTAAGAACACACCTAGTGTGGGAGGATATGCAGATTGTGAAACAAATGTTGAATCTGAAATGATGATGCAATTGAAAGAGAAATTCAGTACATGCATCACAAGCAGAGAGGATCCAAACTCTGACACTTCTTCTGAAAAGTTGGAGCATTGGAAGGATTGAAAATAAATTAAGAGCCTCCAACTATTTAGTGAGGGGGGGAAAAAAAAAAAAAAAAAAAAAAAAAAAAAAAAAAAAAAAAAAAAAAAAAAGCAATTAGTCTAAAGAATGTGGTATCTTAGGAACTCCCAATCCAAGACCTAAACTTGTCTGTAGTGAACAGTGATATAGAATTCTACAACAGAGACGATATAAGCTGCTGTTTGCCTGGGAAGAAGGATTTTGCTTCTGTTAAGTAAAATGGTTCCAGGATTCATAAGCAAAAACAACTAATGTTGGGAAACATGCATGAACTATATCAGGTATTCAAAGATGAACACCCACAACTGAAAATAGGATTATTGAAATTCTGCCAGCTGTGACCCAAGAACTATGTTTTGGCTGGTGCAACCAGTGCTCATAGTGTATGTGTCTGCAGTATTCACCAAAATGTGGAGCTCATGGTGGAGGGTTCCAGATTAAAAGAATTGACATGAGAAGCAGACTGTCAACTTAGCACCTACAAACACTGTCTTGCTTGGGTCATTTGTTATTCGCACAGCCAAAATGCGCTATGTCCACATATGAAAACTGCCCAGGTATATATTTTATCATGGCTCATCTGCAAGAGTTGTTTGATGAAATAGCATATACACTGTGGTCATGTACATATAGAACAGCTCTCCAGACATGTGTATCATCTGTGGAAGGCTTATTGGGAAACCTTGCACACAAATTAAAAAAGCTTCTTTTGCTTTCCTTTGTAGACACCAACAATCTGAATTTCTACATCTGAAAGAGGCACTTGGTGACAATGAATACATTGTAATATGTGATTTTGCAGAAAATTATGCAGTTGTCCTGCAGGATGATGCGGAGGAGTTACATTGGAACAATGTACAGATCACCACTCATCCATTTGCTGTTTATTATAGATGTCTAGAAAACCGAGCAATTTATCACATTTCCTTTGTTATAATATCAGAATTCCTTTAACATGACACAGTGTGTATTCATCTTTTTCTGCATCACTTGGTTACCTTCATGACATCCCATTTCCACAGAACACCCAAGTATATGTACTACTTTCCAGATGGAAGTAACTTTTCATCAGGCTGATTTCAGTGTCGTTGCAGAGGGGCATTTCTTTGCCACATCACATGGCAAAGGACCATGTGGTGGTATTGCTGATATCATCGGAAGACTTCCTGCCCATGCCAGTCTGCAGTGCATCTACAACTCTCAGGTAATGACACCAAGACAGTTGTTCGGATGGTGCTTCAAGAACATTGCAGTGTGTCACTTTCATTATACAAATAAATGTGAGTATGATGAAGACGAATCTCTCCTTCAAGAGTGGTTTGAACAAATTGACACAATTGCAGGTGGTCAGAGGTTGTACTGTGTTATTTCCACTGACCATTACAATATGTAAACAAAAGTCTTCTCCAATTTTCTAGACTTCAGAAATGAATCTCTAACTAGGATCCAATGAGATTTGTACCTTGGTGATATCACAGGGTTTGTTGCATGTGTGTACAAAGGTCACTGGTGGCTTGGATGTGTTTTGAGTGTTAATGAAGATACCAATGAGGTTTTAATTAGATTCTTATGTCCCAAAGGGCCTTCACCTTCATATGTATACCCTGAGAAATCTGACACCTTAACTGTGGACAAAAAGGACATTTTTACAAAGGCTGGTGTGAGAACAGCTACAGGGTGAACAAATTTCCCTTCATCAAAATATGCACAAACAGTGTTATATGTTGCTTCCCAGTACTGAGCCATAGTAGGTCTGGATGATATACTTGTCATATTTATTTCTGTAAATCTGAACCTGTTATCCATGCCTTAAAAGCATGTGTTCGGCTGGGATGGCTACATCATGTTTTGCATCATTGAAGATCAGATTTCATGGTATGTGACCTTGCATATTATAAATGCTTGCTATTGGTCTGTTGACTGCACTAACTTACTGTGTTATGTTATAACACCACCTTTTTAACAATAAACATGTTTTACAGTGCTTTGTGTCATATTGATGGAGTCTGAAAACAATTTATTTTGCATTAATGTAACTCATTGCTGTATATATTAATTTGTATCTCCTTATACCATTCTCATCCCAACATGATTTCCTGTTATGTTGTATAGTGTAACATGAAGAAATATATATATATATATATATATATATATATATATATATATATATATATATATATATATATATTAATTTCAAAGGTTACATGTTTCGAGATATTCAAGGTCGAAGGTCAAGGTCACTGACATTAATCGTGCACATTCTTCAAAATGACAAAACTGCATATAACTGAAGAGCTTGTTTTAAGACCTTTCCAAAATTACACAGTTCACTGTACTATATTTATTAGAACAAAAGTTACAGTTGTTTACGTCAGCAGTGTTTGTCAAATTTTCTGCACTTTTTAGAACTTCTAATGGCCATTACTCTTATCTTACTTGTGCTAAAATTCTGTAATTTGATATTTTTCATTCTCTTGTCATGTGCGGGGAACACACCAAATTTTATGAAAATCGAAGAGGGTTACGTTGACACCAGTGTTGATTTGACATGGAATGACTCGAATGGGTAAATGGACTCAACAAGCTGAAGGAATGTGTTTGAAGCAGTGAAATATTTCATCAATACTCCACTTTCTGCTACGTAATTGTCTTCTCAGGTTCTTCCACCAAGTTTATACTAAACACTGTGGCTAAGTTGCTCACTTACTATTTTTATTATTGAAAGCTAGTTGCTGAGCGTGTATTATTGTCAACATCTGCTTATCATGGCACATAAGTCATTTATTATAATATCTAATAGCTGAAGGTATTTGGCTGTAAGGACACATTTTCGATGGCTGTTGTTCTATTATCTTCCATCCTGAAGTGAAATCTTACTGTGAAAAATAATTTAAAGCCAAAGATCAACTACTGTTGTTCTAAATCAGTGCTATGACAGAAAACCAGTATTAAAGTTACCAGTAATGAGTATCCAATTTAGTCTGATAACCTAACTCTCACTCACTATAACTGCACACTAAAACTCACTACTGGTGGCCTGTAAACCATCAGTACTTCTAACCTGTGTTTTTACAGATACATTGCTTTGGCACTGCATGCAAATGTCTATTCAGTGTAATATTCATTAACTTGTATGGCATGTGGGTTATGTTGCCTTTTGTACATAGTCACCCTCTACAATAATACATTTCATAATACAATGAAGTGCCAAGGAAACTGGTATAGGCATGTGTATTCAAATACAGAGATATGTAAACAGGCAGAATGCTGCACTGCGGGCTGCAGCGTCTTTATAAGACAAGTGTATGGCGCAGTTGTTAGATCGGTTACTGTCACTATAAAGGCAGATTATCAAGATTTAAGTGAGTTTGAACGTGCTTTTATAGTTGGTGCATGAGCAATGGGACACAGCATCTCCGAGGTAGTGATGGAGTAGGGATTTTCCCATACGACAATTTCACAAGTGTACCGTGAGTATCAGGAATATGGTAAAACATCAAATCTCCGACATCGCAGCAACTGGAAAAAGATCCTGCAAATACAGGACCAACTACAACTGAAGAGAATCGTTCAATGTGACAGAAGTGCAACCCTTCCAAAAATTGCTGCAGGGCCATCAACAAGTGTCAGTGTGCAAACCTTTCAAAAACATCATTGATATGGGCTTTCGGAGGCGAAGGACCACTCATGTACTCTTGATGACTGCATGGCACAAAGCTTTATGCCTCACCCCATCAACACCAACATTGGACTGTTGATGACAGGAAACATGTTACGTGGTCGGAGGAGTCTCGATTCAGAATGTATCGAGTGGATGAACATGTACGGGTATGGAGACAACCTTATGAATTGACGGACCCTGCATGTCACCAGGGTACTGCTAAAGCTGGTGGAGGCTCTGTAATGGTGTGGGGTGTTTGCAGTTGAAATGACATGGGACCCTTCATATGTCTAGATACGACTCTGACAGGTGACATGTACTTAAGCATCCTGTCTTATCACCTGCATCCATTCATGTCCATTGTGCATTCTGAAGGACTTGGGCAATTCCAGCATGACAATGTGACACCCAACATGTCCAGAATTGCTAGAGACTGGCTCCAGGAATACTCTTTTGAGTTTAAACACTTCTGCCGGCCACCAAACTTCCCAGACATGAACATTATTGAGCATATCTTGGATGCCTTTCAGCATGCTGTTCAGAAAAGATCTCTACCCCTCATGCTCTTACAGATTTATGGACAGCCATGTGTCATGGTGTCAATTCCCTCCAGCACTAGGTCAGACATTAGTCAAGTCGATGCCACATAGTGTTGAGGCACTTCTGCGTGCTCGCGGGGGCCCTGCACGATATTAGGCAGGTGTACCAGTTTCTTTGGCTCTTCAGTGTATATTATCCTGTATAAGCTGAACAGAAACTTTTGAAATATGGTGCTACAGAAAAGTGCTGAAGATCAGACAAGTAGCTCAAGTACCTAATGAAGAGACACTGACCTGAACTGGGGGAGAAATGAGATTTATGGTACAGTTTACTTAAAAGAAGGGATAGGTTGATAGGACCCATCCTTACAAAGGAATAGTCATTTCGGTAATGGATGGAAGTGTTATTGGTAAAACTTGAGGAGAGAGACCAAGGCTTTAATATAGGTTCATTATGGCTGTAGGAGTTAAGCAGACGTGATGAGATTGCATATTACAGTCTAGTGTGGTGAGCTGCATCAGACCAGTCTTTAGACTGATGATTGCCACAGCACAATATTGCCATGCTCCAATCCAGATGTATTTGTTTAATTTCATAACTCTTCAAATAAGCGTAATACATCCACTGATTTCCGTGTTTCCTTTCAATCACACTTGTGTTTGAATCCCCCCCCCCCCCCCCTTCCAAAGCCATCATGGCTCAAAATAATAGTTTGAATACCACAGTGCTTTTTCAGATGATGTGCTCAGAGCTTATCACTGAACCCCTATAGCACAAATGGATGCTCAAACACTATCCTGTAGTAATCTATGCAAATGTATTAAGCAGTTAGAAGACTGTACCCTGGGGTAGGCAGCACATCTCCTATTCTGCTAAATTTGCACAAACTATGTCAAACAATTTCTCCAACAGATCTACAATTTTTGATGTCCAAAAGAATGGGACATTCTAAACCTACATTTCTATGCAGCCAACCCACAGTAGCCCATTCCCCCATCCCAGGTCACATCACATCCACCCTGTTAATGTTTCATGTTGTGAGACTCATATTTTCAATGCAAAGTTGTTACATAACTCTTCAACCACAATCTACTCTATTTAATCAAGAAAAGCAGTAAAGTACCTCAAACAGAATGACCTCCTCCAAGACAACCGGTATGAATTTCCAATTCACATCTTTCTCACATGAAATACTGAAAGTCATGGATTAAGGCTAATGCATAAAAGCGGCTGCACTATTTCTTTAGCGCCAGATAAGCATTTGATTCGGTGCTAGACCAAAGCTTATCAACGAAAAAGTTTGATAATATTGGGTTTCAAACTAAATTGTGGATTTGAAAACTTGTATGCTGGGTGCTCCAATTTGTATGTTTGACAAAGGACATCTTGTGATACACCATAAAATGTGTCTCACAAGTATTTACTGGCCAGAGTGGTATCTCAACACAAAGCTTTTCATCAGTGGCATCTCATACAAAAGATAAACAATAAATGGATGTATACCTATGTTAATAACACAATAAAGATTATTTACATACTGTGCACATCTACATCAATTATGGGTCTGTCAAGTGTAAAACCTTTATGATGATTACAAACAATGCCAATCTAGAAAATATTGAAATCCCATTAACATTCGAAATCTGATTATAATCATGTACACAGCCATGCTTACATGACCTAAGTAGGGTCTGTTATCTTGTGTACCAACAAAGTATCATGCCTCTGCTGTACACAGATTGTCATGTGTACATGTTACTTAACTATAAAAATGTTGAACAGAATGAGAATGACCATCTCTGTAACACATTGTATGCCGCACACATAGAGATAGACGTTTCATCGCCAGGCCACCGAGTGTGCACTGTTATGGCATGAGCGGGGCTCTAATGTGACTGCCAGCAGCCACACATAATAAGGCATGTGATTCTGCTGTGGCCACTGGCAGAAAATGTGTTACAATACGTGTAAACAGTCACCAATTTCTTCTATCAGTGTGGCTGAGATGAGTAACACAGTGGACTACACACAACTGGCTGGATACATGGGCCAGGTCTTTATTGTATTGTAGATAACTGAACACCTTACATAGGACTTCTTAAACATTTTTGATTATTACACTCTTTCCCAGCTCATTTATGCATTAATAGTTTTTGCTGCTATAATCAAAGTGACTTCCAACTAAACTGTGATCTACACAACCACAATATATTTCAATTTTCATGTAGACTGCCTGAGAGTGGGGTTGTGTACTCTGGCGCAAGTCCCCATCTAACATTATGCAAGAAATTGGGAATACCAACCAATTAAAATGAAAATTAAAACGGTGCCCTGTTAAACATGCCTACGAATTACCTCAATATTTTGATTCAAGGATTGGGCAGTTATGTTAGCTACATGGCAAGGAGATAAACAACAAGTTTAAATTTAACTGAGGTTGTAGCAGTTTTCTTCAAAGTGGCAGCATTCTATCTAATTTATTACTTTAAATTTAGCTGGCTAAAGGTCATCACCCTTTAAGCACTGTACTAACAGTTAATTGTTAATACAGTGCACAGATTAAGTTCCTACAAATTGCTTGTCTTTTGTTATTGGATCACAGTAGGTTCTCCACTTTGGTGGGATCTCTGGAACACAATAAATGAGTGCTGCTAGTGCATTCACAGACATATGATCCACAAGGCTAGCAGCTGGAAGCATATCGATCAATCAACGTATTTCTGAATCGGTCAAGTCAAAGAATACCATGTTGCGGAGAACATTCTGCATTTCAGGACATATGCCTTCTGGCAATTCCCCTAGGTGGTTTTCCATCACCCATCCACCTGCTAAATATACTGGTCCACCCTCGTGCCAACCATCTTTCAAGTCTTTGTTAAGAGTCACATCAGTATGAAACTTGTCATCTCGGTGCAGCTTATTGTAGTCCTATCCCTGATATATCATATGCCTGGAAAGACTACGCCACTTGTGAAGGCTCCTGAGCCCATGATGAACTGCAATGACTATTTCACAGCCAGTTACTTTTAGTTTAGTCCTACAGATCACCTAACAGCAACCTCTCCCTTTCTGTCCTACATGTATCACTGGACTACCCCCCCCCCCCTCCCAATCTATTTATCCTCAATAATATTCTATCCGACTCCCTCCTACTTAATTAGGTTTATGAACTTATGAACAGTCACCCACTCTCCCATTATTATCCCCACCTACACCAGGGTTTGCTTTCTCTACTGCTATGTACATATCTGCTGCTGTTCTCTCTCTCTCTCTCTCTCTCTCTCTCTCTCTCTCTCTCTAACTCTCCCTCCTCCTCACATACTCAGATCCTATTCTCATCACCCGTGAGAACTAGTCACCTACTAGACTGCAGTACTAAGAATATGTAACTGCATCTTTCTGAGTAATCTGAAGAATAAGCTGAACTACTATATTCAAGTTCTTTTTTGTGTGCCTCTGCTGACAATAAAAATGCTTTTTCTTTACATTTTATGAAAATTTTGTTTTTAAATTTAAATTATACTTGTGTACTATAACTGCAACAACCCTAAGACATATTAAGAAAACAAAGGAAACAGCAAACATGTTCACATTTTGTCTAATTCTGAGGTCAGAAATCAATTAAGGATAAAATGAATTGGCAGCATTAAATTTTACATTGGACATTTTATCCTTAATGTGTTAGGCTATCCTATTCTGTTTAGCTTGCCCCTCATTATGGTCTGTAACATAACAAAACAATGCATCACAATGGGTTGTTGACTGGTAACTTGGGGGGTGTGGGTGGGGCCTGGATATGTAGTATCTCTTGGTATTCTAATATGTTAGTGCGACAATACAGAATGACAACACCTGCTTTTAAATTGTCAGGAATATATCATTTACGATGCTATAATCTGTACAAGTACAATTGAGGTAGGGTACAACAGTAATAGGCCTAGATGCCAGTCAATTAGTTGAAATGAAGATTGGTTAGATACGTGTGTTCACTGTAAGTGCACAAATTTGAGATTTATGTACATAGATTTTTGCAGAAGAATGTTGTAATCCTAATGATGATCATGAATATAACAATAAAAAAGACATCTGAACTGCATGAAGAGTGGCCATCTCATTTGTATAGAGTGGATGCTAACAGATTTACCAAATCATCATATACCCATGGTGAAAGGAGTCAACAAGAAACTAATTTTAACAAACATTTAAAAAGAAACAGCACAATATAACCCAAACAATAGATAAGACAGTTTCAAAACAAAGGTATCACCGATGGCATGATTACAAGATGGAAATGAAAACTAGTTCAAAACGGATGAGGAAGAGGAGAAAGAAACACTGAAAGGCTGAAATTATATGGTAAGGAAGGAAGAGGAAACAATAGATTAAAAAGAACTGCAATTGAGATGTGGTCCTCAGGACTCAACAAAACAATAAAAGATACATCTTGCAATGATCTACACAAGGGCTTGCTAAACTGACCACACAGAGAGAGATATAAAGATTTATATTGAGAATGTGTAGACATAAGAGGAAAAAGATATTATACGGTAATATATCATGTGAAAAACTAACATTTGTTTCCAAAATACTACTAACTGTATTTAGAGGCTAAAGATTAGCATTTCCTTGAGTCATTGAAATGGAGCAAGTCTGGCACGATCAACTGCAGGGTGAAGTCGGAAGAAGATGATGAATTTCAAGTTTTTAAGGTAGATTGATAGATTTGGAGGGGACCAATCTACAAGGTCATTAGTTCCATCAGCTTAGGGAAGGATGGGGAAGGAAGTCGGCCCTGCCCTTTCAGAGTAACCGTCCCGGCATTTGCCTGAAGCAATTTACGGAAATCATGGAAAACCTAAATCAGGATGGCCGGACATGGGCTTGAACTGTTGTCCTCCCGAATGCGAGTCCAGTGTGCTATCTCGCTTGGTAAGTTTTTAAGGATGTTGCACATTTCAACATTGAAGTGTCAGTGATCTCCACAGGTGTCCAACCAGATGCTATGGATATATAGGCTGACTGGGGATAGGCTCTGAATATCTGAAGAACCTTAATACAACTTGGATGTGGTAGGTGTTTCAGAGGCTACTCAGTATGGGCTGTGCCGAAGGATTTTTATATCTGTTCCAAAGGCACAGTCCAAACAGTGACACATAATCCCTGTTCCCAATGACAAATAATGTTCCACTGCCACTGTCATGCTAAATGTTAATCACTGAAGTATGTCTGCAGTCTACAATAAGAAAGGATTGTTGATGATGACCAGCCTTCAGTTGAGTAACTCAGGGTTTGTCAAACCTTTACCCAGACAACACGGCAAAGTTCCTTCAGTTGAGGCATTAACAGTGTGACACTTAAAATACTATACTATAATAAACAAAGAGAAACTTGTGAAGGGAAAGCATGATCATTGCAACTTTAAAAGCATAGTAATCTTGAGTATTTGGTATGGGTCATTCCATGTCAAATCAAACAATTGTACTACATGATTTGAACCATGACCTCTCAGATTTGGATGAATTTTCTTTTCAGGTAATGTACCCACTAACACTAGTTTAATTTTGAGATTTGAAATTTTTCTGATCTTTGGTTTTTGAGTTTCAAGGGTTTAAAAATAAAAAAAAACCTCTGTTTTTGATCAATCGATGATTTTTTAAAATGCTGTAGCTCAAATACTATACAACCTAGAGAGCTCAAACTTGCACCATTGTATTCCTCTATAAATTCCCTTCAATTTGATATGTAACTTGACTATGCTACCTAAATTTGAAAATTTTAAACTATTCCAAAAAACATTTTTTGAAATTTCCAAAATACGTACCCTCAGATTTCTTTATAAAAATTGTATGTGTTGTCCAGTCTAACTGACTACATGCATGCAAAATTTCAAGATGGGATCTCAATGGGTTCTTGTATAAAATAATATTTTACTACCGCAGTACACACTATTGAGGTGAAAAGCAGACTATTTCTAGGTTATGAATACTAAGGTAGGCCTATGTAATTCTAACAAACTTAAATTATTTTGTTAGCCTTTTTATGCAACATTACCCTCTTATTGTTTGTTAATTCACTGCTTAAAGTGCAGCCATATTTTTGGATTGTCTTAAATTGCTAAATCTACTCAACATACCATAGCTCGCAAATATCTAGCACTACCATTTTCAGACTCTCCTTTATTATGGGTGTTTATGCCCTTCTCCAGTGCACCCATGGTCTAAGTGTAGCGCATTTGATTAGTAATCAAAACATCCTCAGTCCTGGATTCGAGCCCCGTCATCACTTAAATTTTGATTAAGAGTCATCAGCAAACGTGGCCAAAAGACTTCCAGCACAAGAAGTCACCCTCATTCAGCTAATGGCTTTGTCAAAGAGGGCATAGGAGCAGATGAATGTTTAGGCACTCTCTTGCCCTTGGAGTGGGAAACAGCCGATAAAATGTGGAAGAATCAGCTGTGATCAATGGAATGAGGATGCAGCGGCAATGAAAACCACTGCATTAAAGACACACAATGTGTATCCACAGGACATGCAGCCTTTAACTGAAAAAGTGTCATGATGATCTCTCCATTGGCCAAAGATCCTGGAACAGCCCCCCATTCAGATCTCTGGCATGGGACTGCCATGGGGGAGGTGACCATGAAAAAGATTGAATAACCAATAAAAGGATGGCATTCTAAGAGGTGGGGCACGGAATGTTAGAAGTTTGAATGTGATAGGGAAGCTAGAAAATCTGAAAAGGGAAATGCTAAAGCTCAATGTAGAAATAGTGTAGGTCAGAGTAGTGAAATGGAAAGAAGACAAGGATTTCTAGTGAGATGAGTATAGGGTAATATCAACAGCAGCGAAAATGGTACAATTGAAGTAGGATTCATTATGAATAGGAAGTTAGGGGAGAGAGTGAGTAACTGAACAGTTCAGTGATAGCATTATTCCCATCAGAATTGACAGCAAATCAACACCAATAATGATGGTTCAGATACGCATGCTGATGTCACAAGCCAAAGATGAAGATTGTTTGGATTAAAAGAGGAGGAAAGGGACCAAACTACGAGGTCATCAGTCCCTTGTTCCGAATAAAACAATGCCACAAGTGTGAGAATAAAACAAACAAGACTACAACTTATAACCGAATGAAAGGAAAAATCACACGAACGATGAAGGGCAACAAACATGTAAATGGACAAAAGGGCACAGAAATGCAAGAAACAGGATGAAGAGATTAAAACAACAAAGCATATTACCATGACTGGCTGACCATCAGAACAAAAAAGGAGAAGCCAGACACTCTGCAACACATTAAAACCTCCACCCTACAAGCACTAGGGAGGAGGACACAGAGGGACAAAAGACATGTGCTAAAACTTAGATCAAATGATAAAACCCAACCTCATCAATAAAACGTAAAACTAAATCAGCCAATAAAAGTAGTGGCAACCAGTCCGGTAACCCAAGATTTCGTCACTGGGCAGTCAAAGTGGGACAGTGCACCAGAATATGGGCCAGTGCCAACCGGGCACTGCACTGACACCCAGGCGAGTCTGCACAGTGCAGGAGGTAACCGTGGGTCGCCCAAGCGTGGCCAATGCGGAGCCAGCAGAGGACAACTGATTCCCTGTGAGAGGCCTGCTTGGAAGTCTTCCACACATTCGTAGTCTCCTTAATGATACGCAGTTTGTTGTGTGTACTGTTATGCCATTTTGTCTCCCAAAGCCGAAAGACCCTACGGTGTTAATCAGAATGCAGGTCAGGTTCAGAGATGCCCATCTCCAGAAGCAGTTTCCGAGTAGCCTTTTGGCAAGTTTGTTGCCTGGGATGCCAACATGTCCTGGGGTCCACACAAACACCACTGAATGATGGGTCCGGTCCAGGGCACAGATGGGCTCCTGGATGGACACTACCAAAGGATGGCGAGGGTAGCACCGCTAAACAGCTTGCTCAAGGAGTCAGTACACAGAAGAAATGATTCTCTGATGAATGGATATACTGAAGTACATGAGAGACGGCCACCAGCTCTGCAGTGAATACACTGCAGCCACTGGGCAAGGAATGTTGTTCAGAAGATGAAGAGGTAGACAAAGTATATTGAATAGGTAATTCAGTATATGAAGCAAGATGAAAATCTAATAGTTGAGGACTGGAATGTGTTGTAGGAGAAGGAGCAGAAGAAAGCGTTACAGGACAATATGGGCTTGGTAGAAGGAATGAGAGAGGGAAAGACTAGTTGAGTTCTGCAATGCATTCCAGCTAGTAATAGCAAATACTATGTTCAAGAATCACAAGAGGACAAAAGTACAATTGGAAAAGGCTGGGAGATATGACAGGATTTCAGTTAGATTACATCTTGGTCAGGCAGAGATTCTGAAATCAAATACTGCGTTGTAAGGCGTACCCAGAATCACAAATTAGTAGTGACGAAGAGAAGGCTGAAGTTTTTAAGAAACTAGTCAGGAAGAATCAAAGCACAAAAGATGTGGGATATAGAAATACTACGGAATGAGGAGTATGCTTCAAGTTCTCTGGGGTTATAGATACTGTGATATGCAGTTCAGTTGAAAAAGAATGGACATCTCTAAGATGGGCAATCAGAAATTGGAAAGAAAGATGTAGGTACAAAGAAGGTAACTGTGCAGAAACAGTGGGTAACAGAAGTAATACTTCAAATGACTGATGAAAGGAGGAAGTACAAGAATGTTTAGGGAGTGAAACGGCTACATGAAAAATGGGCAAAAATTGAAAAAGCAATGATTGTCAGAAGGACTGACCCAGCGTATAAAAAAGTCAAAACAAGCTTAGGTGAAATTAAAAGCAAGGGTGATAATATTACAGGTGCAATTGGAGTTCCACTGTCAAAAGCTGAGGAGAGAGCAGATAGGTCGAAAGAGTACACTGAATGACTCTATGAGGGGAAAGACTTGTCTGATGATGTGACAGAAGAAGAAATAGTTGATATAAAAGAGATAGAGGATTAAGTATTACAGTCAGAATTTAAAAGAGCTTTGAAAAACTTAGAATAGAATAAGGGAGAGGTATAGATAAAAATCACTGGTAGGAAGTGTCAAAAAACAATTAACTTAACAGCTCATGCATTCAAGTTGCTGACAAGAATAATATATAGAAGAATGGAAAAGAAACCTGAGGATATATTAGATGGCAATCAGTTTGGCTTTAGGAAAGGTAAAGGCACCAGAGATGCACTTTTGATGTTGAGCCTGATAGTGGAAACAAGGCTAAAGAAGAATCAAGACATGTTCATAGGATTTGTCGATACTGTCAAATGGTGCAAAATGTTTGAAATTCTGAGAAAAATAGGGATAATCTATAAGGGAAGACTAAGCATATACAGTATGTACAAGACCCACGAGGGACCAGTAAGAGAAAGACCAAGAACACAGTTCTCAGATTAAAAAGGGTGTAAGGCAAGGATAGAGACTTTCGCCCCTATTGTTCAATCTATGCACTGAAGATTCAATGATGGAAAGAAAAAGTGGTTCAGTGGTTCAAGAGTGGAATTAAAATTCAAGGTGAAAGGTTATCAATGATAAGATTCGCTGATGACATTGCAGTCCTGAGTGAAAATGAAGAATTACTGCCGGCCGCTGTGGCTGAGCGGTTCTAGGCACTTCAGTCCAGAATCGCGCTGCTGCTACGGTCGCAGGTTCGACTCCTGCCTCGGGCATGGATGTGTGTGATGTCCTTAGGTTAGTTAGATTTAAGTAGTTCTAAGTATAGGGGACTGATGACCTCAGATGTTAAATCCCATAGTGCTTAGAGCCATTTGAAGAATTACTGGATCTGCTGAAGCACTGAAGCATCTAATGATTATAGAATATAGATTGAGGTAAATTGAAGAAGGACTAAAGTAATGAAAAGTAGCAGAAATGAGAACAGTGAGAAACTTAATAGCAGGATTGGTCACCACGAAGTAGGTGAAATTAAGGAATTCTGCTATCTAGGCAGCAAAACAACACGTGATGGATGGAGCAAGGACGATACAAAAAGCACACTAGCACTAGCAAAAAGGGCATTCCTAACCAACATAAGTCTACTGGTATCATACATTGGCCTTAATTTGAGGAAAAAGTTTCTGAGAATGTGTGTTTGAAGCACAGCAACGTATTGTAGTGAAACATGGACTGTGGGAAAACTGGAAAAGAAGAGATTGAAGGATTTGAGATGCGGTACTACAAAAGAATGTTGAAAATCAGGTGGACTGATATGGTAAGGAATGAGGAGGTTCCCTGCAGAGTCGGCATGAGGAAAGGAATACATGGAAAACACTAAGAGGAAAGGAACGGATGGTAGGACGTATATTAGGACATCGCAGAATAACCTCATGGTACTAGAGGGAGCTGTAGAAGACAAAAACTGTAATGGAAGGTAGAGATTGGGATACAGCCAGCTAATAATAGAGAATGTAGGTTGCAAGTGCTCTTAGGAGATGAAGAAGTTGGCACAGGAGAGTAGTTCATGGCAGGTCGCATCAAACCAGTCAAAAGAATGATGACTTAAACACACACACACACACACACACACACACACACACACACACACACACAGAGAGAGAGAGAGAGAGAGAGAGAGAGAGAGAGGGGGCGAACAGTAATAAAATCAACAAACTGCAGGGACAGATTCCTGACTGGAAATAGAGGAGGAAAGGTCCTATGAACATGTGTCTGGAAACGCAATGTTACCATGGTAGATGGCACTGATGAAAGAACTTTTCTCTGACGAGTGCCACGTGTTCCTCACGCATTGCAGGCTGTATGACTGATGCAGTGCACTGCAAGCAGCAGAATGGTCTGGTATTCATGTAGGGAACAAACCGAGATGGTGTTTGCATATGGCTATGCAGATGGAAATGGTCACGAGGCAGCACAGCTCTACCACAAGTACCCTCACGGGCACCAACCACATCACACAACATGCCCTTTTTGGGCATTTGTATGATCATGAGTTCTTTCAGAAAGATGAACATGCATGGAGGCTGTGGACTGTGTGTACACGAGATCTGGAGGACCGAGTTCTACAGGATATTGAGACACACACTAGCACAAACTCCAGGAAAGTGGCCCCCCAAATATGGTGTAGGGCAAAGTACAATTATGCGTATCCTGCATGACAACCACTACCACACAGGTCACTTTGAACACCCGTTGTGACGTGGATATGATGCAGCTCTGTACTGTGTTCCAAGACGACTCATTGTTGCTGCACACACTGTCCATTTCCAGACACAAGTTCGTAGATAAAATGTGTAGCTTGAGAGAAGCATCACAGTTTTTCATGGACTCTTTGAACCATACAAGCAATATGAAATCACAGAATGGGGGAATTCAATGAATGGAAGGAAAAGAATATTCATACTACAGAAGAAAGCCATTCGAATTAAATCGAAAATGAAGCAAAAAGAATCTTGTAGAAACTGTTTCAAAGATCTTAATATTTTGACATGTCCATCACTGTATATATTCAAGACTATTGTGATGCATTAGGAAATCCTACAAAACCGGAACCAATGAGACTGTTCATCCTCATAACACACGAAACAGGAAACAATTGTGGGGCATTTCACAAAGACTCCAGATTTTCGAAAAATGACCTCAATCTTTCAGTATCAAGTTATTAGAAGCATTGCAAAGAGGCCTACAAAACCTCAAAACTGAGATGATATTACCTGAAACCCTAAAAAAGTTTCCAATAGAAGAAGAATTCTATAGTGTGGCTGAGTACATGAGCAGACAGTAAGTAACAGTTCGTCCTGAGAGTCATAAATTTCATGTACCACATTATGAGAAACTAGAATTAGAAAGTAAACTAGAATTAAAACTACTCATGTACAACATAAGCTAATGTTGTCGCGAAATTGTATTTTTTAGCTCTGGTGTACATATTGTAAATCATTGTGCATTATGTAACATTACGCATATACTGGCCCTCACAAGGGCTAGTAGAATTCCTTGGATAACAGAATAAATATTGAATTTAATTGATAAAAGGAGACAATATAAAAATGCAGTACATGAAGCAGGCAAAAAGGAATACAAACGTCTCAAAAATGAGATCGACAGGAAGTGCAAAATGGCTAAGCAGGGATGGCTAGAGGACAAATGTAAGGATGTAGAGGCTTATCTCACTAGGGGTAAGATAGATACTGCCTACAGGAAAATTAAAGAGACCTTTGGAGAGAAGAGAACCACTTGTATGAATATCAAGAGCTCAGATGGAAACCCAGTTCTAAGCAAAGAAGGGAAAGCAGAAAGGTGGAAGGAGTATATAGAGGGTCTATACAAGGGCGATGTACTTGAGGACAATATTATGTAAATGGAAGAGGATGTAGATGAAGATGAAATGGGAGATATGATACTGCGTGAACAGTTTGACAGAGCACTGAAAGACCTGAGTCAAAACAAGGCCCCGGGAGTAGACAACATTCCATTAGAACTACTGACGGCATTGGGAGGGCCAGTCCTGACAAAACTCTACCAACTGGTGAGCAAGATGTATGAGACAAGCGAAATACCCTCAGACTTCAAGAAGAATATAATAATTCCAATCCCAAAGAAAGCAGGTGTTGACAGATGTGAAAATTACTGAACTATCAGTTTAATAAGTCACAGCTGCAAAATACTAACATGAATTCTTTACAGACGAATGGAAAAACTGGTAGAAGCCGACCTCGGGGAAGATCAGTTTGGATTCTGTAGAAATATTGAAACACGTGAGGCAATACTGACCCTACGACTTATCTTAGAAGAAAGATTAAGGAAAGGCAAACCTACATTTCTAGCATTTGTAGACTTAGAGAAAGCTTTTGACAATGTTGACTGGAATACTCTCTTTCAAATTCTAAAGGTGGCAGGGATAAAATACAGGGAGCGAAAGGCTATTTACAATTTGTACAGAAACCAGATGGCAGTTATAAGAGTCGAGGGGCACAAAAGGGAAGCAGTGGTTGGGAAGGGAGTGAGACAGGGTTGTAGCCTCTCCCCAATGTTATTCAATCTGTATATTGAGCAAGCAGTAAAGGAAACACGAAAAATTCGGAGTAGGTATTAAAATCCATGGAGAAGAAATAAAAACTTTGAGGTTCACCGATGACATTGTAATTCTGTCAGAGACTGCAAAGGACTTGGAAGAGCAGTTGAACGGAATGAACAGTGTCTTGAAAGGAAGATATAAGATGCACATCAACAAAAGCAAAACGAGGATAATGGAATGTAGTCAAATTAAGTCGGGTGATGTTGAGGGTATTTGATTAGGAAATGAGACACTTAATGTAGTAAAGGAGTTTTGCTATTTGGGGAGCAAAATAACTACTGATGGTCGAAGTAGAGAAGATACAAAATGTAGACTGGCAATGGCAAGGAAAGCGTTTCTGAAGAAGAGAAATTTGTTAACATTGAGTATAGATTTAAGTGTCAGGAAGTTGTTTCTGAAAGTATTTGTATGGAGTGTAGCCATGTATGGAAGTGAAACATGGACGATAAATAGTTTGGACAAGAAGAGAATAGAAGCTTTTGAAATGTGGTGTTACAGAAGAATGTTGAAGATTAGATGGGTAGATCACATAACTAATGAGGAGGTATTGAATAGAACTGGGGAGAAGAGGAGTTTGTGGCACAACTTGACAAGAAGAAGGAATCGGTTGGTAGGAAATGTTCTGAGGCATCAAGGGACCACAAATTTAGCATTGGAGGGCAGCGTGGAGGGTAAAAATAATAGAGGGAGACAAAGAGATGAATAAACAAAGCAGATTCAGAAGGATGTAGGATGCAGTAAGTACTGGGAGATGAAGAAGCTTGCACAGGATAGAGTAGCATGGAGAGCTGCATCAAACCAGTCTCAGGACTGAAGAGCACAACAACAAAAAATGCATATACTGTGTAATCTATTATATGTTTTTACTGTGTAACCTATTATATACACATTGTCTACAATGTAAGCATAATGACATGCCCTATGTTACAAGGACACAGATGTAAGAGGTAGAAATGGTAACTTATGGGATCAATAAAAATCACAATCATTACATTTTCATAATGCTCATACTCTAATGCTGACATTCAAAGAATGCAACAGCGTAACACAAAAAATGCCTCCCCCTCCTCCCCGCACCCACACATAAAACCTTTTGGCATTTCCTGAATATAGATCTTCTCTTGAAACTTGTAGAATACTATTTTGGAGTAAAACCAACAAATGGTTTGAAGCAATTTTTATTATTACAGGAAGTGAGAGATTTGACTTATATACCATAACTCTCCACAGCCATGCTGCAAACCCCAGTTCACATAGTTACGTATAATTACAGCATCTTCCCTACACACACACACACACACACACACACACACACACACACACACACACACACACACAAACGGGAATTCTGTTAATCAAAGTGAACAATGGAGATTAACAAACAAATGTAGACTATCATAGTTATAATGCGTAAAGCTGTAGGGCCCTTTGGACGTAATGAATACAAGGTAAACCCACTCAAAGACCTGGGCCACATTAAAATCATACTTCACAATGAAATACCATTGATATCAAGTGATAGAATGAGCAAAATAATAATAATAATAATAATAAAATGATTTCTTCTTGAGAAATGTTTTAACACTCCTGCTGAAAATGTTTTCACAACACTTATGCAAATCCCCAGCATATTTTTCCACATTTATTTACATACAGATAGCAGAAGACTAAATTTTACTGTATAATTTACACAAGAGGATTTTGCTGTCGTTTTTCTGTTTTCGACACATTAATATATACTGGATCTTGCTGAAGGAACACTGGCAAGTAAAGAAGAGTGATAAAGTGAAAATAGATTAGTGGTGTAATGTAGCTATTATTGTAAATATGGATGTAATTTGTTTCAGTTAAGTTAGTATCTAAGACAAATATGCTTGTTATTACATGCCACTATTTCTATAATTATTTCGCACACACACACACACACACACACACACACACACAAAAAGGTTGGCAAGCCAGCTGTGGAACTTGGGGGGGGGGGGGGTAGTGGTAAATATTTTGTGTACATACGAAAGTCAGCTACCTGTTTTATTAAGATGCTAAGAACTGATAAAGAGGTTTTCAAAAAATACATTTACAAGAAGAACAACATCTTCGCACAATAATGATCACAGATAAGAAAAATCACATTTTTCATTAAAGAATACATGAACAAGTTCCATGTGTAACAAACATATCTAAGATATCAATTGGTCCACAGATCTCACGTAGACACACTGCTTGGTTTAAATGAAACAATATACAATAGATATCACAATACAGACTTATTTTGAAGACAACTACCACTCAGTTGGTTCACATTCAGAAATTTAATTTTATATTTCTTTTCTAGGTTTCAAAGATGTTTAACATAGACATCACTATAATGTTAAAGCAGAAGATAAGTAAAAACAATTGTGATACACATCTGCAACAAAATAACATATTCAAAATATTAAAAAGAAAATAAATGTACAAGGGCAAAAACATATTTTACAAAGTAAATGCAACCAAGCAGATTCCCTAAAATCAATACCATATAACAAACTGCGAAAGACAACACTGACAGTAAACAACTCACTGCTGCACAGTGCACATGTTCCCAGGCAATCAGAAACAGAGTAGTAGATAGTAACATTTCATTAGATATACAAAAATGACACATTTTAACAAATAATAGGCCTAATATAAATTTTCTGACCTTACCATTGTTTTGAACACACATCACACATAAAACACAAGAAACAAACAAATTCAGTCAGGTTACGTTACAGATGTTTCAACAAATCAGAAATCTTTTTGCAAAAAATCCACTTGCCATGCAGGAAGCTCAAGCTTTGCTTCACTGTGTATCTTCCCATGTTCCCTCAATGCTCCTTCTGTGAAAAACTTTGTTTTGCACTCTGAGCAGGAATAAATATTTTGGCTTTCATGTGATTTTAAATGTTGCAACAGCTTGTGGTTTGACACAAATGATTTCTCACACAGATCACATTTGAATGGTTTCCCAGTGTGGAGCATCATATGTGTCATCAAGCCAGATTTTTGGGGAAAGCGCTGTAGGCAAACTGAACAACAGTATGGTTTCTCACCTGTATGGATGCGGACATGCTGTTTCAATATCGATCTTACAGCAAATCGTTTGGTACAGTACGAACACTGAAATGGGCGCTCTCCAGTATGAGCTCGCAAATGCCTTTCGAGATGCGATTTCTTCTTATAACCCTTACCACAAGATTCACAAAAGAAACGCCTTTCTGCTACTTTACTAATGGTTGCATCTTTCAAAGGACCTGGATCAACTTTTGCTTTAAAGAAACCACCTGAGCGCGTAACACATGTAATTGCACACCTGTAAACTGGAACAGTGTCTTTTCTGATTATTTGGCTGGAAATAATTTCTGAAGCAGAAGTACAAACAGTGAGACTATTTGGATCAAGTCTTTCAATTTTCATTTTAGGTGCTGGGTTACAGACAGATTTAACTCCACAATAAATTTTGCTGTTTTCTAAGAGTTCTTCCTTTTCAGATATTTTACATAAGGGGCTTGAATTTCTGTGCAGGGAGCTCAGTTCATCAACCATTGACGTGTTTGTTACAGCAGTACCACAGATACTGTGCCTGTATTCTGCACTGCCAGTTTCTACCAAAGGTACAAATACCTCTTGTAGAGTACAATTACCCTTGTGACAGTCCACACTGTTAACCAAATCAGCTGAATCATTGTACTCTGCACTGCAGGTAAGTGTTTTTGAAAACTCCACAACATTGTGATCTGAGGCTGTAATCTCACTGCATTTATCACTCACTTTTTTTGTGTCATCAAATACAGACTGGTTATTTTTGTGAGAATGTGTATCTGCACATGCCAACGTGCAATTGTTATCACTTGTACAAGGCATAATTTCATTTTCAAAAGTATTATTCGGGTCTTCTGTAACACAAGCTAAAGAGTCATTTATGCATTCTTTCTTCACCACTTTCTTCTGGGAACTTTCCACTGCTAAAACGCATCTACTACTGCATTCCATACTGCTATTTTCAGCAACTGTCAAATTGTTGATACTATCCTCATTTCTGGTTGGGCGAAGAGGTCTGCTACCTTCCTCTGTTTCTAGGTCTTCATATTCATCAAAAATATCTATCTTGATATCATAGTCACTATCGAATAATCGTCCACTTCCATTAACCTCTATATCAGTTTCAGTTTCAGAACCACTGAAATCATCACTCGAGACTGCAGAAGGTGAGTGATCACATTGGTCATTTATACCACTTATAGCAGTCCTTTGTTTGTCTTGAAGCATCACAGGTACATTTAAATTATTTCCACCATACAGTGGCTGTGCACTCTTTGCTGGATTCACACTTCTTTCACTAACGCTACCACTGTCATGTAAAATGCTCATATCCAATGGTACATCTGATAATTTAAAAGGAGAGTTTTCGCTGTAGAAAGGAACTAAATTGACTGGACCGTCATCAGTCAAGGATGTCGCTGGTAATGAAATGTCTGATAGACATTCGTCGGATTGTTTCACCGTTTCCGTCGTCGTGGCGTCATTTTCACCACATATTCCGTCGTGAGTTACAGAATCTACACTACCTTCAATCACTTTTCCGTCACTGCTCGTAAATGTCCAACCATTTAAGGCAATCATGGCGAAGGAAAGTTCCTCTGAGGTATGAGCAGACACATGGTGCCTGTGAAGAGTTATGAGATTTTCATGAGATTGCCGACAAATATGACAAATATAATTTGCTGTCGTTCCTTTCAATAGAGGCATCTATGAAGGAAATATAATTTACGGAGGTATTAGATTTGAGTGATAGTTTCAAAACAGCAACTACATTAAATATATGAAATAGTACCTTACTATCTGCACAGTCCCTGTGAGGGGCCGCCTTCATGAAAAGTCTGTAGTTTCATTCAATTATTCGCAATGATAAATCAAGTTACCACATTTATAAGGCTAATTAATTACGCCGACTCCTAAGTTTTCGAATGAAACGACGTATTTACTTAGTACAGTAATAGTACCGTAGTGACAGAGGTTTTACGCGGTACAAGCCAAAAAATAACTGGAAGTAGCACATACAAAATTGACCAAGAATTTATCTTTACCACGCACTGAAATTTTAGACTTTACGAAAACAAATTACGCGCTCAATTTTTTCATTGTTTCTCACCAGTTGCTGTCTCTGAAGATATTTTACTACTGAGATTGCATAGATACAACAACAATGCATTCTATACATTCCAGAGTAGAAAATAATTTAAAAAAACTTGAACAAAAGTTTTGTATAGTACATAAAAAATCTGACGCGTGGAATTAAGCATCTTTATTTTTTTTTTTAGAAAACATAGTTTATCACACTTCGCATATGTCATGAGCAGATCTGTTAGTAACACAATCTCAGGTATCAAAACGTTTTAACATTCTCTTATTTTTGCAAAAATAAATTACGTTGGCTTTATTCACAGGTCGGTAAACATTTAGATCAATTCAAAGTTATTACAAAGTGTTACGTTATTGGGTAAGAGAAATGATTTACAACCGCATTTTGCTTTACGAAATTCAATGGTTTTATTTACTTTAGGAAAATGTGGTATATTTTCATGTTATTGTACTAGTTTGGGTTTTGAACATCTGAAAGATCTCGATGTTTCTAGAAACTACGCTACTGTTCTCAGGCATCGATTATCGTACGTTTCGACACGAGATGCACCGTACCGCGTCGCTTATTGGTGGATTCGAGCTTGTCGTGGGAGAATGTTCTGGTGGTTTGTGGGTGGCAGATCTGAGTGTATATATTCAGCCTCGCCAAGGTATCTCTTAGTATGTCATTTTCGTTTCGTGACAAACCGAGACTCAGTGAACGACTCCGAGGTAAATCTGGTGATGATTTAATCAACGAATTAAAAAATCATATTGACCAAGAGCGGAAGATGTTCTTTGATACTGCTCCAAATTGGGGATCTGTTCACCCGTCGGGATCTTTCTCTTCTAGGGTAAGTGTGCTTATATCAACAATTGTATCAACAAATGTTGTTTATAAGATACCGTGTGTTCATTCACAATTTGTTTACCTACTTCACTTTAAAGGAGGTTGGCGTAAAGTAAGTGTGACCCCATTTGCAAAGTTAAGGCAACCGTATATCCAAGTAAGCGTTATATAGGTTTTAATATTAAAGTGCATTATATGGGTTATATGGATTTAACGACTAGCGTAATTCCATTTTCTTGTTTTGGAAGTAGCCGGCAGTGTTGCTCTTCAGTATACTCTGAAACGTTCTGCGGAAATAAAGTATTTGATACCACATAGTAACACTTCGGTGCTACTCAACCCGGAAAAAAATGTCACTTGCAAAACGTTTTTTTCCGCTCCGCTAGAAGTTGTACTGGAATTCTCGCAGTTACAGTGATACGTCAACAGTAAGGAATGAGGGAGTTCGTTGGGCTGCTGTGGATGTAAGCCGCATGTCTTTTGCAACTGTCTTGTTGTGACATGGACTTTTCCAGCATTTGAGAGTGCTGTTAGATATCGGTTTGCAGAAACAAATTATAAATATATCATGGATTTTTTTTTGTATCCTGGTGTGCATACTTCGCCATAAAAAAACCTTGTTAGTAGTAGGCGTACGTTTAGTCAAGCGAAATCGTGTGACATTCGGTGAAATTATTTGTTTCCATTTTCACGAACGGTGTGTTGCTGTTACGCACAGGTGATTTACGGGAGACCTGATAATAGTTTTCTGCCTGTTTTGGTTGAAGAAACGCTCAAGAAAGAAGAAATTATTAGTGTACGAATTTGTCATAGGAAAGAAATTGTTTTTATAGATACGTTGACAGTAGTCAACGTAGGATAATCATTCACGGGGCATTATCAGAATCAGCGATACAATATTAGGGTTCTCTTGTAAGTATGGCGTGACACTTTGGGAAGGAAATGTTGAGTTTCAGGCCGACCTCGCTGCTTCAGATGTATGTCTGGTATGTGTACATTTTTGTGGTGGTTTACATTACTAGTAGTTATGTTTTGGTCAGTTGGTTCAGAGATTGTTGGGGGTTGGGGAATATTCCAGGCTTCAACACGTGTGGGGAGGGCAAGTTATTCACGTATCACACCCACAGACTTTGCTTGTGACGTAGTTGGCGCATCGTTCAACTGAAATAGCCCCAAATGGCCGTGGCTGCTGAGTCAGCAGCCCTTGTATTTAAGTCCGGTTTGCCTTGCGGTCGTCGCAGTAGCGTTACGGATACTGGAGTGGTGTATTAAACGTGTGCTCTGTTGGTATAACGATGGAATCGCAGAGTTCTCGCGGACCTGTTACTTACATGCAGGTGAGGTAAAAATACCAGGTTTCTTGTACGTTTCACTTTTCTGGCTATCACCGGTCGTTTATTTTTGAACAGCAAGATTTAATGAGAGATCTTTTTCCCCTTGTACTATCGGTGTGTGTGTGTGTGTGTGTGTGTGTGTGTGTGTGTGTGTGTGTGTGTGTGTGTGTGTGTGTGTGTGTGTGTGTGTGGGGGGGGGGGGGGTAGGTTAAGGAGGAAATTGAAATGCTGTGGTCATCTAAGGGGCAAGTGACCTAGGATTACCAAACATACAACAGTTGTAGTTCAGTTAGGTGAAATCGTGGTTCTAATTATAGGCCTAATTAATTGTGCTGGATAGGTATCACCATATGTTGAAGTAAACATTGTTACAGGTTATGTTAATAAGATTGTTGTTAAAATTTGTGTACATAGAAAATGGGGTAAGATTCAAATAGCTTGAAAATTGTTTTGAGCTAATGTGGTCCAGTATGTTGAGACCAATTCACATGGTGTTATAGGCTGTAACACTTTCCTGAACTGAAGATCCAAAGTAACAGTAATGTACTGTCTACAACATTGTCAAAGAATGGCAAAATGACATGGAAAGTTGAGTGCAGTTTGAGCAGCTGAAAAGGACCACTCATTGCTTTGTTTTTTTCTTAGCATTGTGCTTCATGAAAGGAAACAATGTTGATAACTTATTTATCAAGGGCTCAAGTTTTTCAGCAAAGTACTGTCTACATTATGGTTTGTCAGTCGAAGTGTTAATGTATTTAAACCTTCTAGTAAAACTGGAAAGTCCACTTGCTAAAAAGAAGGAATTTACCCCCATTTAAAACAATGAAAGCAAGTTATTGGTATACACGACACACAAGTTTTTACTGTTTGCAACGTGTAAGGTGTTACGGCCTACTGAAATGGCATGGAATTTCTTTTTCTCCATATTGCATTGTAGGAATGCCCAGATTTCATCTTGAGATGGAGTTTATGGAGTCATTTGAGTTAAAAGTAGAATCTGCAATAGCCAGGGCAGTGATTATTTTGGAAAACCTGGAGTTCTCAGGGGAATTCTGTGGTTTTTAAGCTAGGAAAGAAATTTAATTTTATTGAGTATTATAAAATCACAAATTTTATAATACTTAATATTTCAGCATGTGTTAATTATATGAATATTAGTCCATAAAAATTACTGATGTTTTAAAAACCATTGTTAAACTACTGCTTATGGCTGTTACATACCTCAGCTGAGAGTGAAGAAAAGTCATTGTGGCATGTTGCCCCCTCCCTCCATTCCACTTGCCATTAATTTATCACGAGCTTCTTGACACCATCTTCCTCTTGACTCTTGGAACTCTGAGGAATTTTTGTATAAAATTTGAGTAGCCACCCTGGTCACTCTTTTCCTGTGAACAGTGTTAGAGTACATTTGGTCTTATTAGGATGCTTCTAGGCTGATTTTCTATTGCTCATGACGCATTTGAAACATTTTGCTATACGCCGTTTCAGTGTATTAGGCCCTTTGACCACTCTCCACTCCCACCCAAACAAATGTCAATATGAAATAAAAAATTGTGATGACTGATACATGTGTAGCCTAACCAGGTCTACATCATTAGCAATGTCTGCTTAAGATTTGACAATTGTTGTTCATGGATGCTTAAAACTACCAGGTAAATTCAGAAATGCTGTATCACATTATTGACAAATTTGACAGATTGGCTAGTAGAAGTAAGGCTAACAATCCAGAGGTATGGAATTTGATTCAAGTCTGTCAAAGAACTTATCACTTATTGTTTATTTGACCTAATTGCCAGTTGTTTCACCTGCAGCATTGAATTGTTAATGCAAAATTATGACAATTTGCATTCTTGTACAGATGCCACATTAAATTGTAAATTCTCCTATAAATGTGTGGATAAGTCTGAAAGAAGACTGGGAATTGTCACTTGCAATTGTACTCTCTGAAAGTACCTTCTGGTTAGTAAGTCTTACCATTACACATTGAAGTATTTAGATTCATATTAAGTGCATACACTCTACATACACTGATGTGGCAAGACATGTGATGGCGATACGCACATATAGAGGCGATGGTAATATCGCTTACATAAGGTATAAAAGGGAAGTGCATTGGCGGAGCTTTCATTTGTACTTGCGTGATTCACATGAAAGTGTCAGACTTGATTATGGCCACACGAATGGACTTCAGACTTTGAACGCGGAAGGTAGTTCGAGCTGGATGTACAGGACATTCCATTTCCGAAATCTTTATGGGATTCAATATTCTGAGATCTGGAGTAGTTAGTGTGTGCCAAGCATACCAAATTCCAGGTATTACTTCTTGCCACGGACAATGCAATGGTCAATGGCATTCACATGACAGAGAGCAGCAGTATTTCTCTAGAGTTACCAGTACTAACAGCACTGCATGGAATAACCACAAAAATAAATGTGGAACATATGATAAATGTAACCATCAGGACAGTTTGGTGAAATTTGCCATTAATGGGCTGTGGCACCAAATGATCGATGTGATTGCCTGTGCTACCAGCATATCACCTGCAGTGCCTCTCCTGGGCTTGTGGCCATATTATTTGGACCTTAGACAACTGAAAAATGGTGGCCTGGTCTGATGAGTCAAGATTTCAGTTGGTGAAAACTGATGGTAGGATTAGTGTGGCACAGACCCTGCGAAGACATGGATCCGGGTTGTCATGAGATGCTGTGCAAACTGGTGGTGGCTCCATAATTGTGTGCACTGTGTTTACGTGGAATGAACTGGTCCTCTGGTCCATTTTCACCAATCATTGACCATTTGCAACCATTCATAGACTTAAATGTTCCCAAAAAAAGATGGAATTTTTATGGATGAGGATGCGCTATGTCAGTGTGCCACGATTTTTCGCTATTGGTTTGGAGAACATTCTGGGCAATTAAAGGGAATACTTGTCAGGTTGGTCCTCTATATAACTCTTTTTCATAGTGAACTTAGTGAAGCAATCATTGGTAGTAATACAGATTGATGGGAAGTGTCGTCATTCAGTGTATTTCTGATAAGTTTTGGTATAGCTGATAAAAACTATAGTTTCTCTTATTGATAAAGTGCCCAAATAGCCTGTAACGCAATGTTACCCAGTGAAGTTGTGCTTCTCAGGGACACAATGAAGTACGGTTGCAGATCTGTTATGGGAACATAAGTCCTGAGTGTAGTGCAGTTACCAGTTAAACTCTGTAGCACAATAAATGTTATTACAAACTTTTATAAGTTTTTAGTGTGTGCAAAAAAAGTTCAAAGGTGTTGGAAAAAGTAATTGAACACACTTGTTAGTGAATGAATGGGTTTATAAAGGGGGAAATGCATTTTTGTGTGCAGTGTTGTCTGCAGTATCTGAAAATTATGTGCATTCTAAGCACTTATGCAGTTTTGTGGCACAGCTTCTATTTTCATCAAAAGTTATAAGTAGCATCTGGAATGAAGAAATGATCACATTATCTTGAAAAATTATACTAAAGAATTTTATTAGACTAAGTGGCATAAAAGAAAGTATTCAGAAACCTTATTGTGTATTATTTATTATGTTAGTTAAATTACATGAACAGGCCATTTTTAATTGTGCAGTAGTAATTTGTGTTGAATACTGCCCCAATTGGGTGTTGTAGGGGAATATTGCCATTTTATGAAATGTGTACTGCAACAGTACTGTCTCACATCCTGAACATACTACTGTCTCAGAATGTTGTAAGCTGCTTATTAACCTTCATTGCATTCAAAAATATTAAAGTAGGTTAATTGGTGCTGTGAGGGTGTATTAAAGGTATTGATGAATGTTCTGTTATGGTCAGTGAAGTTGTCATAGGTTGTTTTTAAAATAATGGATGTTTAGGGGACGGGCTGACCTGTAGGGTAGGTGTGGTTGGAAGATAGTTTTGCTGTGTGTTGGCAAAGCCTATAGATGTCAAATGTTACATCCCTCTCCCATCCCCTCTGCCCCTGCCCCATTCCATAATTATATTTTATATCCAGTGAAAATCCCATATTCCCATTGTGGTTAGACATTTTTGAGTTTATGGTACGTTTGAACTTTCCTACTCAAAACCAACATGTTTGGGGATACCAATACTTAGTTAAAATACAGGCGAGTGTGTGACCAGGGATGCCAGTCTGCTAGTCGGTAGCATTGAAATACTTGGTGTATATACACAGTCAAATACCTGCCCAGACACCTTCATTTTAGTTTTCTGTGGCTTCCTGAAGTTGCTTCAGATTTTCCTGGGCCAAATCATTAAAGCTATAGCAGACTTGTCTAACTATGGTTTGCTGAAAGATTTCACTGGTAATCGGACACAGAGGTTTAATAAAAAAATGAACAGTACAAACTTTCTGTTAGTATTTCATCCATTTATGTTGTTAGAATTGTTTCCCATATAAAAAAAAAAAAAGATTTAGTAGTATCTGCAACAGGTAATGTAGGGACCAATTTACTGTTTAGCTAAGGCATCAAGGACTTGTTAATGCGTCATGGTTGCTCATGAAATTAAAGAACCCTGTCATTGTGCTCCTCAGCCTCAATCTGCGTACATGATTGTATGTATGTCAGCTTGTGAATGCAAGTTGTTACTTCTGGAAACATATACTTTGTCTTCCAAATTTGTGGCAAATATAACACATTAGACAGTAACCAAAGCTCAAAATAACGTGTCTGTTGCCTCACATCCGTCCAACTAACCAGACAGTGACTGACTGGATAACAGTTAGAAATGCTAGAATTCTAAATAATGACTGAGATAAATGTTGAGGTTTTTAAAGGCTTTGTTTTAGTGATTCATGGTGGAACTAGTTGAAATGTTGACAAAAGACAGATATTGGCTTAGGCCTAATCTAAATTTTTGGTCTACATGACTTTTATTAAATTACTGTGAGTGCACTCTCCTTTCTGCTTACTTTACATATACAACATGTTAAAGTGGCATTGAAATATCGTGTGACAAGATGTAAGAAATAATGTCGGATAATTTTGTGGAACATTAAATGTTTTTGTTACCCTCTTAGGAATATGTTTTACTTGTTTACAGACCCTGTGTGTACAGAATTATCAATAGATTTAATGGAATGAAAAGAAACTGAAATATTGCTGCATTAGATGTTTCATATTTTTGGTGCTGTATCTATTGTTCTGGTTCATGACCTGTTTAATGCCATTTGGGTCAGTCACTTGCATGTAATGTGTGAATTAAACCAGTTTTTTGTAGACTGGCGAGTGAGTAGCAAACACACACACACACACACACACACACACACACACACACACACACACACACACACACACACACACACACACACACATCGTAACACTGTGGAAAGTCTTGGAATTGCATCTGGGGCATTGGTACTAAGTAGTAGTGCACTCGGAAATTTAATTTTTGTAATTTGTTTATATTTATGGTGTGTGTGTGTCTGCCAAAGCAATGTGATGCAACTCTCAAAGAATTTTTGAGAAAATAGACATTTCCAAGTGTATTTAATCCTCAAAATCAAGGTCCAAGTTGTCCTGTGGTAGAAAGTTAACATGCCATATGGGGGATGTGGGTTTGATTCCTGGATATAACTTATAAATGGATGTTCTGAGAGTATTTCTGTGATGTGTAAAATAACACGTCAATGATATATGGGCAGTGCTTAAGACTTAAGGTTGCTAGTTAGCCCTATTTCAGTTTTTTTCCATTAAATTTGAATACCAACATAATTTAAAATAGAATTCATGAAATATATGCCAATTATCACTTACCTAATTGTCTTATTTATGAAAATGCACACTATTGTATTTCCAATTGTGTATTGCACATGAAAATCCAGTTTTCATTGCCAAAATACTGAACTTCTGTAAAAGAATGTTATTAAGGGTTGTTTGAATTCAAAACCATTACAAATTAATTTTTTCCCTCTTTATGTATTTTGCACTTCATAATAATGCTTGTTGAACATGCCTCTTTCTTTAAAAAAGGTAACATTTGAGAATGAAACCCAGTGAGTGAGCATTGTTTCGGAAAACATAAGTCTATTTTCTTGAGAATTTATCAGAGTTTCATGTAACTGCTTTGGTGGATTGATATTTGTTCTGAACTTCATGCACCATAAATACAAAAAAAAAAAAAATACAAAAATCCAGTTGCCATGTGATCTTGTAAGTTTGGTTCAAGAATTTTACACCAAGACATGACCTGTACTTACTGGCCAAATCCTGCAGATGAAATTATCAGGATTTCAGTCATGTATTGGTTCCTCACGATATAATTCACCACACAAGTATGTGTTAGACATCTTGGTAGGGAGTTGGATGGGTCTGTGTGAAATAATGCAGGTGGATACAGAACTCCCAGTAGCAGATGATTGTGTTGTCAATGTTTGAGAGTAAATGGAGATGGTGTGCTTGGCTTAGCAAGAGGCTATATTCTACTTACCTCAGTGTGAACATTTTAACTTTTCTGCTTGGGCTTTTCTTAATCTTTGAAGAAAGAAACAAATGCCACGTGGAAGTTTTAAACCAAGGTACACTCTAAACAGCCTACAGCCCTCAGACAGACTTTCAATACCTGATAACTATTGCACATTGTTTGATTGTATATCTATTTTACATGTCATATCACATTCTGTGTAAAATGGTGAAAGGCATTCACTTAGACAATGTCTTAGGAAGTGGAGATGTTCTATTCAGAGGAACTAAGAGTGTGACCAGAAAGGTAGTGGGACAAAAGAAAATAGAATGCATATTTTACCAGTAGTATCTTCAATAAATTTTACTGTATAGAGCAAAATATGAACAAATATACCCAGTCCCACAATAAATGTGTAGCACCCGTAAGGAGAGGAGAAAATGAAAGAAAACTTCACAGATTGTGAGGGTATGTGATTATATTATTTTGATGATTACAAAATTGTGTCAAAGAACTGGGGTAGTGTGTGGCCACTTATCACTGCGATGTTGCATCCTCCACCCCTCTCTCTTGTGGTCTTCCTTGCCTGACTGCATTGATTTTGTTGACAAGGGTGTCATGAGCCATTTTAGCCTCTACTAAGGCAAGCTGGCCTCCAATAATTTTAACTAGTCCTTGATAGCCAGAATTCTGGCACTGGGACAGAGTTAGTGCCCGAGCTGATCTCACACGTTCCATTTGGGACAGGTCTGGGCCAAAGGATTGTCTTTTCATGCAGGTGTTTGTAGGTACATGTGCCATGTGGGATGAGTATTGTCCTCAATAGTTCCCCAAAATTTGATGCCAGAAGTAACATATCTGTGCCTCTCCTAAACATTGGAGGAATGGGGCATTTCCCCCGGTTGCTGACATACTTGTAGGTAATGTTCATCCAGGATATCGCAGAACTGTGTTTAATTACTGAGCACAGTATTACTCTATCAGCAATCCATGCTTTTCAGTTATGCACCAGTCCAAAAGCAGCAGTTTGTGGTGTTCATGGCAGCCTACGCATGGTATGTTGATCCCCTAATCAGGCTGCCACTAATCTCTGACCAGCAGTGTGGGATGGTGGAATAGAGCAAGTAGCCCATTACTTGTTCTTGGATGGCACATGCAGGTGTGAAGGGTTTATGATGTGCTTGATGCAAATTGTGTTCCTCCCTTGTGGTCAGGTGGGTCAACTGGAACCTTAATAATGCCTGCATTCATGTTCCCAAGCAGTATATCACACTAGAGTCACATCCAAATGCCCCAATAACTGGAAAGAATTAAATAAATGCTCCAATCTCTGGGAGGAAATATAAGCCAAAATAAACTTCGTGCAGATCACTGTTTAGTTTTACTATAGTTAAGGTTGTGATTTGAAATGCTGGGAAGTAGACTATCAGTAATGGATACAACACATGTAACAGATACTGTTTATTGTTATGGATTCTTGTCGTGTCACAATCAATGACACCTGAGAGGCTGCAGGTACACAGAACAGGGCCCAGAGCCTTAAATTTAGTAGTTTTGGGGACAACTATGAAAAATCATTGTTTTTAAATATCTGATGATAACGTATTTGTAATGTCTGTTGAGTGTTGTTGAACACTGCTAGTAACTTGCAATGATTTATTCTTAATGTAATCTAGTCAAGGTATCTGTAACCCACATGTTTAAGTACTACAAATATTTATGAGTTTGCTTCTTTCAGACCGGCTTTCCATTTGACGACGACATGATGCCCAGGAGTGGACGACAGGATATTCGTGCCCATCTAGATGATCTGGCACAGCGACATCCAGAATTTGCAGACCAACTTCGATGTCCTCCTTGGGCTGGAGAAATGAGTGGATCACCATCACATACTGGCACCTGGGGACAGAATAGACGTGGGTCAAGTGAAGCTGAACCACACACACAGGCAAGAAGCAGCAGTAGTGGCAGCAATGTGGAAAGTGAAATGGGCACATCATCTCCAAAGCCAGAGGATAACAGAGGCAGGAACCCTTTCCCTCAGCAAGGAGAAGCTGGTAGAGATGACGGTGGGAATCGTGGCCATCGTTCCATGTCTGCACCTCCTGACGCTAGAAATCAGCAACCACCCCAGCCTCAAAATCAACCTCAGCAAACACCTCAGCCTCAAAGATATGTTTCCAGAGTTAACATAACACCAGGAAAACCACCTGTTGCACCTCAGAAACCGCAGTCACCACAGCAATCGTCTAGCAATGTGAGGCATATACCTATTTTTGTTGAAGGGAGAGATGAACCTATTCTTCCTAAGAATCTGGCTTCTGAAGAACCACCTCCAGAACAAGTGTTTCCACAGAGGATTCCTCCACAGCCTCAACAGACATTTTCAAAACCACAGACGTACACATCGCATCACCAGTTCCAGCCACAACAGCGTTTTTATTCTCCACCACAGTCAGCACGGACAGAATATACTCGTCCACAGCAGAATGTACCACACTCAAAACCTGAAACAATATTTTC
Source organism: Schistocerca nitens (assembly GCF_023898315.1). Classification (NCBI taxonomy): domain Eukaryota; kingdom Metazoa; phylum Arthropoda; class Insecta; order Orthoptera; family Acrididae; genus Schistocerca; species Schistocerca nitens. Next base: position 410,811,259 of record NC_064615.1, read on the forward strand.
TCAACAGAATTCAGCGCCAAGTATGCAGCAGCCAGCAGCGCAGCAACCAAAGGAGATGCCCAAGCCATCACAACAACCTAAGCCTCAGCAGCCAAAGCCTCAACAGCCTAATGATCCAATTCATCGTGTTCAAGCTGTCCAGAAGGATGTGGAAAATCTTCAGAGAATGGTGGAAAATTTTGCTGGAACCTCCAGGAAAGATAAGCAGTATATATACCTTGATGAAATGTTAACAAGGAATTTATTAAAGCTAGATGATATTGATACGGAGGGTAAGGAAAATGTGAGGCAAGCACGCAAGGAAGCAATACGCAGTATACAGAAATGTATCAGTATTCTGGAATCGAAGGTGCCAGCACCAGAGGAACAGAAAGAAAATGCAGTTCCAGAAGACACACAAGGGATGCAGTCAGTAGATAATAGTGACACAACTGAACTGAGAGAAGAAAATCCAGCAGAAGAGATGGAGGCTGACATAGTTGCGCCTGAGCCTCCAGTGCTGGAAAATGCAGGTGAGAAAATGGAGCCAGATGTTAAAGAGACTGAGGAACATATTGAGAAAATGGATGTTGAGCACTCAGCACCAACACAACAGTCTGAGACAGAATCAAGTCCGATAGAAACAAAAGGTGAGTCTCAGCCTTCAGCAGAAGTAACTGAAACTAATAAAAATGAAAATGATGAACATAAGGGAGAATCAGCTGATACACAGCTGACAATGGACATGGTAGTGACACCTGAGGCTCCATTGACTGAATCAACTAATCAGGTTGCAAGTGAGAAGCCTTCAGAGAAGGTAGATAAAAGTGATATGGAAGTAGAACCACCTGCATCAAATCAGACTGATCTGGTACAGATGGACGCAGAGGCTCTTCCACAGAAAGATGTGGCAGTAAAAACAGATGTGGAAATTCAGAAGGAAGGTGACGTTAAAGAACCACACTTACCACAGACAGCGAAGGAGACAGAAATGCAAGAAAATGTTAGTGCTACACCAGAGAATTCAAAAGAAGCTGAACCAAAGACTGTAGATGAGACATCTGTGATGCAAATTGAACCAATACCAGCTGGGTCGGAAATAACAAACCCTCCGAAAGCTGAAGAATTGAGTGAAACACAGCAAGAATCAGCAAAAGAAAATGCCAGTTCTGAACTAACCTCTGATAAGGATCCAAAACCAGAAGTTGATACAAAGAAAAAGAAGACTGGTAAAAAAGTGAAATCCCCATCCAAAAAACCTCCTAAACAAGGTTCTAGTAGCAAGTCAGATACAATTTCTAGTTCAGAAGAAGCACAAAAAAGTTAATTTTTTGAGAACTTTTTTAAAAAAATAACTTATTTAAGAGTATTTTAATAAAGACTGCAGAGACATGTAAAATGTTGGAAAGTATTATTCTCATTAATGTGTATAGATTTATTTATGTTGATTTCTGGTGCTGTTGTCTCATGGATGTGAGTGATACCAGTTTTTATTTCTACTTCAGTTGTTCCTTGGTACTGAATGTGTCCTCAATCACTTTATACTTTTAAGTGATGTATATAATGTGGATAATCTTGCCAAAGATATGTCAGATGTTTTTGTTGTAACTGGATCAGTTTCTTTGAGCTGTGATAATTTCTAAACTTTTAAACTATGTATGAAATGAATATTTGTTCTTATAAATTTTCTCTGTAAATTAAACATTGAATAAGCCTATAGCACTTTTATAATTATATGTACAAATATTTAAATGTAAATAAATAGTAAAAATTCTTGTATCCACATGTAATGAAATTAGTTTTCCCTGAGTCATCCTCCTTTGGCCAAGTTTAGGAGTACTACTCACCATAATACATTATAAATGAACCCAGTAGTTCAGACATATTGACTTGTGCACCCCGGTCCAAACTCTACCTGTCCTCCACTGTTAGTAGGAAAAAATCTTCAAATGATTGCTTTAACATAATTTTTTCAGTGTCACTGCTTGAGGGGAAAATTTTCATATTTATAAATTGAAATACATTGTGGATATTCTCCACATTTAGTGATTTACAGTTCTATTGACTTTATCAGCAAATGTATATGTAGTCATCAGTATTTACAGAACCGAAATGCAGAAGAGGTGGAATAACTATTATTATTAATATTTTTATTTGTTTAAAATGTAAGACAACAACTACATAAATGTAGTACTGCTATGTTTTTGCTAAAACAAGTTCTAAAAATAATAGTGGTAGAGGTATCAGTAAAAGATATTATAATAATGGACTTAAACATTCATCCTGCCCAACCTCAAGCAGCACTACTTCAGTATGTGAAAATGTAATGACAAAAATATAATAGAGGGAAACATTCCACGCAGGAAAAATATATCTATATATATATTTCAATGACATAAAAATATTGATAGCAAATTGGCAGCTTGTAAGCAGCTTGTAACCATGTTAAACTGTCAGATGACCATTACAATAAAGTGAGCACACAATAAGCAAGGTACTGTTACTTTGATGCACTACTAGCACACAGTGCAGGAGCACATTGCCACCTTGCGTATGGTGTGTTCCACCTCCCTCACCTTTGGTTCTCCAGCACTGTGATATGAAAGTTGTTATTGTGTATCAGTATACTGCAAGCTGGGGTGTAGTCGTGTTTCTTTATAAAAGCAATGTTGCTTATAAAAGTTTCAGAAAGATGGGTACTTCACCTATAGTTGCAGCCTTATTATGAATCGCTTGCTGAATGCAAATTGTAATTTTGGAAAAAATTCCTCAATAATAATTAATAATAAAAGTTTACAGTGATTTATTTCATCTTCTCAGCAATGGCATAATTGGGGAAACTGTAATCTCAATCACGGATGCTCCAGTTTTGGCAAAGTAATATATAGAGAAAAACACAAATGAGTTTAGAGTAATTGGAAATTAGATTTCTGTTTATAAATTTAAGATTTTTACATTGAATATGTCAAAGAAAAGAGGCTGGGTAGTGGTTTTATATATAGATTTCATTAAATGGGGACAAACTGAAGGAAGAAAATCCTGAGGAGGAGGAGGAGGAGCGGGGGGGGGGGGGGGGTGGAGAGGTGGCAGGGAGAGAGACTTTTGGATATGCTGTGAATGGAAATCCCTCCCAGGAGAGGTGCACCCACCAGAAGGTGGAGATGAGGTTATTGCTGGTGTAGGTTTCAGTGACTGAAAGCACACATTTGAACACATCAGGTAAGTATGAATCTTCTGTCTGTAATAGTGTTCCATTGGTATGGTGATGGCAGATGAGGCTGTGCCATCACATGTCAGTGTTACGTCTGAAGGTATGTGCTCTAATGACTTGAGCTGACTATTTTTTGTCTTATGAGGTGTCTGCAACTATAGTGGCCAATAGCCTTAGACAAGTAAATTGTCGTGTCACACAGTAGCTTAATAGCATCTTTCTTTCATTTAGCAAATCTCGCTGTCAGATCTTAGAACCATAGATCTTCCTAACATGCTGCAGTCAAGACTATATATTCTGCCTCATATTTGAATAAGGCTACTGTTGGCTGTTTCTTACTTTGCCAGGGTGTCGTTGCTTCGTGGGATTTAAACAAATCTCTAGCTGCCAACATCCTGACTTGGGAGTATCAGGTCCAATCTGCACCACAATAACCAATTATTTGGCATATTTCTTCTTTTGAAAACAGTAATGTAGTACTGTTAATACCTTAAAATTTTTTACTGCCTGCAAGTGTGGGGAAGTGGCTGGCAATGCTTATCAAGCAGGCTAGGTATGACCTTTACACTTGTAAGAGCATACATTAAACTGCCTGTTGTTTCACACTAGGCAGTAGTTCATAGCTTCTTGCTCTTGGTCTGTTTTTGGAGTCTTGTCAGGTGTGAACACTTGGTTATTGTTCATTGGTGTAGATATCAGGCTACCCTCCTCAGCACTGACTATGATAATTTGCTTTGTGTAGTGTGCATGATCTCTCCACAAACTACTTTCTTTGTAGTTCCTAGTAATTTAGGTACCTAAGTTATTGCCATCACAAAGATGTCTCAGCTTGAATTTTTCACTTAGTATGTGTTTGAAGACTGTTGCTCTCATGGACAGTTCCTGAAAATAGCATATCATCATTTACAGCAGACGTTTAAAAAAATTAGTACAAGATACTAAAGAGTAAAGAACACTGTCCATAGTTTTGTAAAAGAAAAAAAAAAAAAAAAAAAAACTTGAAGTGAGGCATAGATACTAAATTCCCACAAATGTATTGTGAATTGTTTGAAGAAGTTAAGAGCAGCTGACTATGCCAAGTGTGAGGAGACGTAGTCATTGTATCTTTTGGCACAGCAATTCTGCTGACATGCTTACAAACATCCCTGCCCAGTTCGCACAGAAATTATGTATTTTTGTATTGGTGGAAAATAGGAACTGTGGAAAAAATTGCACATAGTAGGGAACCATTTTTCATTAGCATGCCTGCTCCAATTTAAATAGGACACTGTGGTGTCTTACTGGTGGTTATATAATCAGTAACTCACCTGAAAATCATTAATCTGAATTTGTGCCAGTCAAGTTGATTTGTGTCTGTCAATGTCGTCATAGGATGGAGGCTGTGTACAATGTTTAGCCCAATGTGACATTTAATGGTGCTGTAGTGGGTCATGCCTCTGGCCTTGAAGTCATTAGGGTGGTGAATTTGTCTGCACCAGAAGAGCAGATTTAAAATTGCGGATTATAAATTGTGTGGCTCAGTCACCTCTGGCAGTGACTTGTTTCAAACTGGACTTCTGGTTTATGACAGCATTACCTACTTTTAGGCAGTAAGTACTATTGAATAATTTGTTTCAACTATTAAATTTTGGTGCTGCAATTGGCTTGATAACACAAATGTCTTTTTACAAATTCTGTGTGCAACTTGTAGGACAGAAAAGTACCCCCAACAGCATTAGTTTATAATACGAATGGCAAGAGTCCTCACACTCCCATTAGGACACTACATATTACTTGAGCATAGATGACTCTCCAGCCAGGATAACGTGCTGCTGTCTGCCTGTCAGAAAATTCTCCGTCCAGTCTCTTGAGTACTATAGGTATCCCATAGGAATGTATTTTCTTTAGATTCATGTGAGGCGGTGATGGCAGGGCGGGAAAAAGTAGCGCACAAGGATTAGAAGGGTGAATACGCTTTGCGACACACACACACACACACACACACACACACACACACACACACACACACACTTTTAATTTTATTAGTGTTTATCACATGTGATGCAATGAAAGTTTCTTCTCGTGTTTCCTTCGGAAGATATCCAACACTTTCTCTGTGTTTGTTGACGCAGTTTCTTGATGGATATGCATCGGTGCCAGGCCATTTTAACGATCTTCTGTCACCCGATGCGGAAGTATTTCTTGACATGGCTTAAAGTTAGAATGATCTCTTAACAGTGCTGCTTGTGATGGGAAAGGTGCCCAACAACTGAAAGAAAATTAATATGTGCCATTTCCGTTTTATGGATCTCTACTAGAGACTTTTTTTCATATGTTCAACCATATGTTACCAGATTTGTGGTTCTCCCTTCAAATATGCAAAACAAAGCAGTCGCCTTTGTATTGTTCAGGACTTTGCAAAACGTGCTCAATATCTTTATCATAAAAGTTTTCCGACAACAATTTTTGTGGATATCCGATTCTTTGTAGCTGAGTTTTAGGGAATGTTTCACTTAACAAATGATCGAGGTAAGGTATGAACAAAGACAGATGGCAATACTCTTCTACAGACTGTCTGAAAATTGTCTGTTGGTCTGTTTAATGCATGGCTGCACATTGCTACGTAAGCAGTATACCACCTGCAAGCATTTCCGAAAGTTCTCCATCGATGAGTCTATTTAGCTACATATTCAATTACCTTTTATCCGCGGCTTCGTTCGCGTATCAGTGCTATTGTTTGATAAGTACCGGGGAAGCACAGCACGCTTTGTGCGCCACCCCCTTCGCTGCCCCATCGCTCGATGTCAGATGTTATAAATTTAACGGGTTTATGTATATTGCATCACAGCTCCCGATACGTATGCATTGTTTTCAATGCAGTTTTTTTATTTATTTGAAGGGTAGTTTAATAAGAAATGTTGTGAAAAATGTTTGATGAAAGTTTATTCAGCCGTTTAAATGTAATCTGTTACATTAAGTAGAGTTTGCCGGCAACAACACGCTGCCTAATCAATATGTGGTACATAATTTGATGTCGTCCTAATAGGTAGATCTCAAATCTCTACAAACATTTCTCAACAACATATGTTTATCTTTTACGGTTCACCCTTGATCACCATTTTTGTGGCCTCTTTCCGATTCGCTGCTCCAGGTGCAGTCGAAAGAAATTATACATATGACTATTTGGGGCGAACCGTAAAAATGAGCATATATCGTCGCGGATTTTTGTAGAGATCTTTTTGAGTGGGTTTTGTACTTACCAATTTGACATCACTCTAATCGCCTACGCAACCTGTTGAATATATATATACAAATTCTTTGCTGCTTTGATTCACTATTATCGACTGTTCACTTCTGCCTGCTGATATAATTTGTGGAGGAACATAAAAAAAGAGTACCTGAAATGAGTTCAAACTATACCCATACCAAACTACATCAAATTCGATTCTGTGATGCAGGACTGAAAAGGTGAGTTACACATTTATAATATTCGTACCTTAAGGATTACGCACTGTGACTTTCGACAAGAGGTGAAGTGCTATATTATAACAGAAATACGCTGGTTCCTGATAAAAACCCCAAACAGGATGCAAGGTAATATTTGCCAACAAGAGGACTTTGGAGAAATGCCAAGGCGCATAGAACAACAAATGTACGGACTGTAAGAAGCCTGATGATGGAAAATCGAAACGTATAGCTTCAAATAAAACTGTTTATGGTGAGGGGTGGCAGTATTACTTACTAACTAGGAAAAGAAAGCAGATATATTAAATATTTCTGAAAATATCCGATTGTGCGAGCCTGAATGTAGCACTAGAAGTTTACAAATTTTTCACAAAGTAAAAGATTTAACTTTACCTGCATAGCGAGTAAGAAACGATAAACGGCGTCATGCTTTATCGCACTTTTATCGCAAATCCTATGCGAAAAAAGGAAACAAAAAGCAATGAAATGAAGGCATAACATAAGTCGCACGCTCCTTTAATTCCAGGCTTAATGCATTTTTAAACTCTGTTACATGCTACCTGTAAGTAAAAATTATTGTTATGCCGAAATTCTTCCGTCTCCCACCCTCCTGTCTCTCTGTGTGGGAGGAGGGGTGATAAACATGCAAGTGGGATGTTTTTCCACTACCGTTTCAAAGCCAATGTTCAAAACCTGCTCGTTATTTTAAAATGGAACGAATACAGAGCTGTGGTAGACGACACGACGCAACTCAGATCGCTTGGCAACACGGACGCCGCGTCACTGGCAATTGGTTGGTAACTCGTTGAAAGAGATTTATTGGTGAGACGCTCTGCAGTCGCACCGTCGCAGATCCTCGTTTAATAATGCAGGTTGTGATTCGCAAGCGACCAGTTGCCTACTGGTTGCTAACCAGTTGCTCCGTGTGCGGTGGGCCTGTAGTCTGTCGGTAATCTAGAAGCGCTCTTGGTGGGGGAAGAAACCCTGCTACTGCCCTACAGGGGCACAAAAAAGGTTGCCCGTTACCTGTATAGCGGTGTAGTACAACTTGCGGTGATTTACGTCGTTCTCTCTTGTTATTTTAGTTACCAGCATCAGATAGCTTAGTATATTTAGTGATTTGCTTATGTTACTCAGAATCGATGGATAGCGTGTTCTACATGTGTGAATTACGAAGAAGAGGCATTTGCGGTTACCGACTGTTTGGTCGTCTACAATGTACAGTGCCCATCAAAAGTCTGCAATTTATACAAAGGCAGCCTAGCTGCAATAGGACACATCAGAAAGGAACATGGAAATAAACCATTTAGTTCACTGCAATCGACCAGAAAGAGGCCTAAGAATTTTGGGAGGAAACCCATCACTTTAGAGAACTTTAGAAGTGGGTAATTCGACAGACGATGGAGCACTTTACATTAATTAAAAAAAATAGTGTTGAAATTAGGCAAATAACTTTTTGCTGTAAAACAAAAAATCAATTTTTCTTGGCAGAAAGCTGTTTTGCATCACATTGGGTGAAATGGGATTTATCTGGAAGAGATCTGTAAATAAAAGATAGACTCTGGTAGAGGACTGAAGTAACTGACTGACAACGCAAACTCTTAATACAACTAAAGAAATTAAGGGAGCAAGGCGGAAAGTCCCGTAATACGAAACTTGGGTGGACAAAAACCTTACTTACAGAAAATGTTGTCAAGGCTCTGGAGTTTAGGCATCATGGACATTGATAGTGGAAGCAACAAGATTGTGGTGGTGAATATTGGATCTGAAGCTGGCTTTTTACAGAGCACACATTTCATTTACAATGTTGGTTGTACAACAGAACACTAGCACAGACAAATGAATGACAAAAATATTTCAAATTGAGTTTCGGGGAAAGTAATTCCGAAACTGCCATCCAAAATAATTATGGATAATGCTTCATACCAAAACATGTAACATAACGAGTCTCCAACTAGGTTCTCGAACAAAAGGGAAATGCAAAAATGGAAGCTAAAAATAATGTGGATGCTGACTTGTCAATGAGAAATGACATCATTTGACTTAATTATACAACGTAAACTGAAAGACAAACTATTTGAAATTCATAAAATATTTGAAGCCCATGGACACACTGTGTTGCGACTTACACTATACAACAGCGCGTTAGTCAGCTGAACTGACGTGAGGAAAGCTTAAAAATTTCGTCAGAGGATGAAATATTCTTGGAGATATAACATATATTGTTTATGTTTTCAAACCTATTTTCCAAGATAAAGGCAGACAAATGTGGTCCACAGGAATATATTTTTCACAATTTATACCAAATCAGCAATAATTTAAGAACTTTATAATCAGATTCATTTATTTTTCACTGACAGAATGTGGAGATTTTGAACCGACTGATATCGATTGAGCACGCATGAATCTTAGAGTGACTAGTTTTCTGTGGTGTGATCTTTCATTTTCGCTATATAAGACTGGTTTAGTCTGTTCCTCATATCTGATTTATGCTGACATGTCTGTATGGCTGTCCACACTAACAGTAATTGAGTATCAGAAGTTCGTCCTCTCCCCTGCAAGAGTTATTCTGGCTATCTGATCACACCGATTTCCTACAGTGGTGACCTGCAACGTGTATACTAATTTTTCAGTTACATCCAAAATGTGCAATTGAGTGCTCCACCAGAACAACGTATCATTCCATCGAACAACACCGACAGGGTGACATTCTTAATGGATCTCAGAACATGGTGAACAATATGGGATAGACGACGTATCTAGTGATAACTTAATGTACTTCCTGTATGTGTTGCCGACAGTGTGGCACAATCTGTTAATCTCATCGACTTTACCAAGAAGATTAACTGAGTACAAGACAGTATTCCTGTGACCAACTCTGGTTTCTGAGTCCATAGCATCAAGGCAGTACCCCACAACCAGCTCTTTATGCTTCCGCACTGCAAACAACACAAATGAATCCATTTTTCTTACCATGTGAAACTCAGCTGGTTGGGCTATAGGACCAGAATTTCGGTTTTTCTCCCACATCGAGATTGAAGAAGGGGGTTTTAAACGCAATCAATGTCGAATCACATAATATAGCCCAATATGAACACGTTTTCCACGATGCCTTGGCACTACAACACCTGCCAACAGGGTTACCTCCGTTTGAACAGGAACATACATGGACATAGTGTGCTACTGTAGAGACTCTTACGTCTGGCCATGACATCGTAAACATGTCAAAATTTTCCAACTTTTTAAGGAGTGTTTGTGGCCATGCATTCCAAATGCGTGACATGATTCATTAGCCCAGTCAAGAGCAGCAGAGGCTGTCTGACTACGTTTGTACACATAACCTGATCAACAGATATAGTGGGTGATTTATTCTGAGAGGCTGTATGGCAGAACGTCCTCCCAGCTCTGGAGGCATCTGCATGAAGTAACTGATCCTTTGCTTATGCCAGATGACACACTCTGGGTTATATGACCAAGAAAATTGCCTGCACATACACATTTCCATGATTTCTCATAAAGGCGATTTGTGAGAGTACAGGCTGGTTATGACTGATCGGATTTTTGCACTCACACAAAGGTACCATTACTACGACAGTGACAGCAATGGCATACAGCAACAATGGCCATTAAGCTCCCTGATGTGGCATCGAGTGGCCAAAGAGAGCTGAGTGAGTACAAGGAGACAACAGTGACACTGCAGGTCAATGATGCACCACTCATGGGAATCCGAGCCATCAGCTGTCTGTGGCAGGACAGCTTGCATTCGATGAGGACCAGAATACTAACCATAGCCAAGAGAGGGCACATTGATGCTGATTTCATGCAGGTTTTGGGAGTCGCAGTTGCAAATGTTCTGCGCCTTGGTTACATCAAAACACCATGTGCAACACATTTCAAGAGCCACAACATCCCAAACGAGGTACCCAGACTAGTTTTGCTCATATCTCCCAGAACAATTGCAGGTTATATGTTGTCAAGAAAAGAAAAAACAATCGCATCAGTATCTCCTCATCAACATGGTTTTGGAGTGAGCACAATCCTGAAGACATCTACTTCGTCACAAATCTCTGCTACAGCTATGAGCTGTCAATGAAACATCCACGAAACTGTACGACACAACAGCATAACACTCTTCACTTGGAACTTCCCCATTGCAGAGGTCAGTGAGTCATTGCTGGGTGAGGATTTTTTTGTTGTGTTTGCACCTTTTTCCAGAATGAGAGGTGTCAGAGGCAAATCAGTGCTTAAAACCAGTACTGCATTGAGACTTTCTATCTTCCACAAGGCCAGCGATTAGCACCAGACAAGTTACACACTGCACCGCCAAAGTTCACTTTTCATAAGCAGAAACGAACCCCCCATACCCCCAACCCCTGCCACCCTGATGAGTTGCAACACCACTCTCCTTCCATGGATATCATCAATGGTGCAAAATGGCTCTTACAATAGGATGATGTTGATTACGCCTCTTGCTTTTGCTGTGACCGGGGTGTTAAGGGCTGGCTTATCTGAGTGAGAACCTATGGCTGTAGGGAACCACCACAGAGTCGACCATGCAGAAACGATTGTGTACACATCAACCGTAGAATGATTCGTATTATTTGGTGTGATGTTTCGTCTTTGCTGTGTAAGATTTGAAGTGTCCCATGTCAGGCTGAAAGCATATGTGTCGAAATGAACATAAAACATCGACCCTACTTCTTCAGAGTGTAATTAACCAAACAAGAAATATTTCATAATTATGTCTCTGTCTATGAAGTGAGTGAGATGCTTAAGTCACTTGGGCGTCAGCCACGAACTGAATCACAATTATTAGAGTCAAAGTATTGGTTCAGGAGGAACTGATTATTTTTACTTACACAGACACTACGTCATGCCAAAACACCAAAGTCCCAGAGGTCTGTGGTGCGGAGGCCAAGTCTTGGCTTAGCTCGAGGATGACTGCTGGTGGTTCCACAAAGCATCAGAGGTAAAGATCCGAGGCAGATAGACTGGCATTGGACAACAGGTCGCAAGATAATTTCTGGAGAGCTACTGATTCAGGAACTGCAGCAGCTGTCAGGGTAAAGCTCCATTGAGTACTGAGTAGCTCTAGCTGCACGCCAGCCTAAATACTATTGGGCAACAGGATACAGTGATACCTATTTTCCACCAAGTGATTTTTCTGAAGACAGTGGCCTCTTGGAGTGATGCTGCTCCTGCCGCCACTGCCTGTCCACAAGGCATGCCCTTGGAATGCAGTGGTGCTGTTTGCCATTGTAGCCCCTGTGATTCTTGGAGTGGGCCACATGTGTTGCAGTGCTGTTAGGCTGGATGTCTATGAGGCCCAACATACCACTCCTCCCCTCCTTTGAAGAGAGATAGTGACACAGCTTGGCATGCCAGAAGGTGGTGGTGGTGTGGTGCTGCTGCTGCCTGTATACTGGTTGAAGAACAGAGAGGCTGCTGTCGACATCCATGTTATCTTGGGTCCTGCGGACTGTGGAACCTGTGATTGAGGCAGCCAGTGGTCGGGGTCAGTGCTCATGGTTGCCTTGGGGACCATCTCTGGAACAAAGAATTGTGGGAATTCTTCCATCTGGGCAGACAACACTCTCTGGGGGCGCTTCTGGTTGATATGCTTTCTGCAACAGGAGCCATCAGGCAGCTGGATTTCGATCACCACTCTATGCAAAAGATGTGTGACATGAACCAGTACCTATTGTTGGCGACCCCTAGAAAATACTAGTGCCCAGATTGAATCCTGAAGAGCACAGCAGCGATGACATGGGGCTGTGTGAGGGGCAGGACATTGGTGGTAAGGATGATAGGCAATCGTGACTGATGCAGTTGACCATGGAATTTTGCAGCTAGATGGTTGTGTACTGTGGAGAGAAGAAGTAGAAGGCAAGAAATAAACTGAGCACTCTTTTGACATCAGATGTCGGTGCAACATTACTGGTTGAGTTTTAAATGTGTGGATGAACCTCTCTACCAGTCTGTTGGATGTGGGATGGAACAGCACCAAATGTACCACACAAAAACTACGAAATTCTGTTTAAGTGAACTTAGGGCTGCTATTTGCCATAGTAGTTACTGCGAGTCCTTCAACTGAGACATTATGAAATAAGGCCTGGATGGTTTTTGTTGATGATGTTGAGTGCATCTATGAAACATATGGAAAACCACTGTTAGCATCTATCATGATCAACCACGGGTAGCTCAGAAAGGGCCCTGTAAAATCTAGATGAATGCAGGACCATGACGATGTCAGATCAGGCGAAGGAAAACACCAACGAGCTGGTGCTGCCTGCTTGCTTTAAAATGTCATGCACACCATAAATATACGTTCTATACCTTTACTGGTGCCTCTGAAGAAAACATTGTGGCAGGCCAGCCGTTTAGTAAGGACAATTTCCTAGCTGCCTTCGTGAAGGAATGTCAAGTGCTTGTGGGCCCTGACCACTCTGTTGTGGCCAGTATCTCCTTCGAGCAAGAGGATGCCATTCATAGTGGACAACTCGTATCAGCAATATCAGTAGGCCTGAACATCCAGTTGTTGAAGAGTGTAGCGATGTGCTAGCCAACCATTTTTCACTAATTGCATGACTTCTTGGAGGACTGGCTCCTCTGGCAAATGGCTGGCAATGACTGTGGCATCAATGGGAAAGCTGGCCACTGATGCCTTGGCTTCAGCATCAGAGAGAAAGCAGACTTTAGAAGTCACATCAGACTCGGGATCTTGCCCCACTGAGAATCTTTATAAGATGTCTGTGCTAGCACTGTGGGCTGATAATGACTATCATAGCAGTACCCCAAGAGGAACAGCGCCCATCTCTGCAGTCACCGTGCTGTCCCGGTTACACTATTAGCATTGGTGTTGAACAATGGTAACAGAGACTTATGATCTCTTGACAAGATAAATCGCTGTCTGTACACGTAACTGTGAAAATTCTTCAATGATAAAATGATAGCTAAGACTTCCGTATCGAGTTAACTGTAATTTCACTGTACCTGCAGTAACATCTTGGAAACAAATGCAATTGGGCACTCATTTATATAAATTTTGTGAGGAAGAATGGTCTCCAAGCCATAGTCAGATACATCTGTCACTACCAGCATGGGCTGGGAAGGACTGTATGCCATGAGGTCTCAAAAAGCTTGTCGCAAGTGGAGGATCATTGCCATTTAATATTCTTGTGAAGTGATGGTTCAGCAATAGCTGCTGCACGAGGAATGAATTTTCTGTAATAGTTCAGTTGACTTAACATGAACCTAAGTTGTTTGGCATCTTTGGGGGGTGGTTTTGTATGGCATTGATATTATGCAGAGTGGGGCATATCCCTGATGTGTTGAAAACGTGTCCCAAGATATTCCACTTGCGACATGAAGAAATTGCATTTTTCCTTGTTGAATTTCAATGCAGTCCATTGGAACACACTGAAAAATGAGTTCAAACTCATTGCTACATCCTGTTCAGTTTTGGCAGTGACAATGATATCATCTAAATAATTTGCCATTCCCAGAAGATCCTGTGTCAGTGTTATAAATAGTGGTGGAGTATGGCCAACATGCTGGCAGTGCCAAATGGGAGGCGATTATACTGAAAAAGACAAAATGCCATGTTGATGACTAGGATGCCTTTGGGGGCTTCAGCCATGGGAAGCGCAAGTAAGTGTCCCAAAGGTAAAGTTTTACAAAAACTTTGTGTCAAGCAAAACGTGCCATGATATCCTCTACTTTAGGAATAGGGTACGCATATGATGGTCTGGTAACTGATAGGTTGCTTAAAATTCCCATAATTCAACGATCCACTCAGTTTTTCAACGATCACAATAGGCATGACCCACTGACTGTGTCTAAAGGGGTTCAGAATTCCTTCTTCCTGTAGATGTTGCAGCTCCAGATGAAGTTCCTAACACTGAGCAAAAGGAACATTCCGCCTTAAAAAGCATGGGTGATGCCAAAGCCCAGTAAAGAGTTGGGTGCTTCAAAGTTGGTGATGACGGATGATGGATGTGAGAAAACTGAAGCATATATTGAACAAAGATTCCACAGCAGGAATTTGGATTGGTTGTGACTTGTTGAATCCTGAACATCTAAACCAAGGATGTTGAACAAATCTAAATCCAGCCTCAGTCACATCAACAATGAGGATGCAGGCTGATAGAGGCGCTACTTAGTTCTGGGTTCAAACCCTGGACTGGCCCTTTACCTATATGGTGTTGTTATGCTTAGAAAAAGGTGGTAGCTTAGGGGAGTGCAAGTGACGATACGTCTACTGATCAACAGTAGTGGTTGAAGATCCAGTATTAATTTGAATAACGACTGGGACGGCACTGATGGCCACTTCCATAGTTAATAATGTAGTGGTGATAGGGAGGATGGCCTGGACAAGGTGAAAATCACGACCATAGATGCATGCAATGTCTTCCGAATCAGAATCTCTGGGATCTAGTCATGCTCAATCGACATTTTTCTTCATTAAAGATCGGCACACTCCAGCTTGTGTCCATTCTTCTCACAGGCTGTGCGTTTTGCCCTACAAATGTAACACTGGTGGCACTCAAGTATTTCAAAACACTTACGGCACGAAGATAATTGCTGCATGCACCATCCACTGCTTGGCCAATGAATCAGAGTGGTTAGGGGATGGAGCTGAGTCTGAGTCTGGCGAGATGGCTGGGCACTGAACATGTGTGATTTAATCCTCAACGAGCATAGCACAACACCGAAATGGCGGGAACCACGGAAGCAGAGCATGGAGAAAACAAGTCTACACCAGCGCCATAGATACAGAAATCGCCCTTTGTTTTTAGATCGTATAAAAATGATAATTTTACTGTGTATTTTAATTTTGACAAGTAAAGATTTTAACCTTGACATCTATAGATTTTAATTGAGTATTTTTAGAGATAAAAGTTAATTACAGAAACTTACTGAATATAGTATGTGTATATGTAATGTACAAATGTACCAGACGGCACCTGTCGGTAGTAGTGTTATAATTAATATAAATGACGTGCATTCTGCCAACCAATTTTACGTGACGCAGCATGTGAAATTTGCTGTATTTGCACGGGTTACTCCTGTAACCGAAATATCAGGTATGTTCTGGTACATTTGTTGTCGATTAGAAATGATGAAAAAGGCTTGCATTCGTGAAATAGTAAATTAGTATCATTATCGTTACAGATCTGAAGATGGTTCTAAAGGAACCGAAACCGGTCATATGAATAAACATTTTGCAATCAAGACGGATTAAAAGTTACATTGTAAAATCACTGATTGCGGCTATCCTATCAGACATTATGTCTATTTTTGCAAAATGTCAAGTATGTCGCACAACATTGCCGTACTCATCAGGATTGCCACCAGTACTTTATAATAAGGTATGGTACGTTATTTCGAGCACTTGTCCTCTATACTTTATAGAAACAATAAAGTACATGAAAATACTCCATTTGTCCTAGATTTTTTTCTAGGATTTATTTCATGTAAATCATTAAACGACCATGAACATTGATCGTCATTTTGTGAATAACAGATCGGCTGAATAACTGAACAGCGAACTGAGTATTCGTTTTCGAAAGTAGCCTAACCTCATATTTCAATACTATCAATGCCAATGTTTCTTGTCAAAGTTTCAATTGAGAAAGAGTGAGGACTGTTAATTCATATTCTTTGCAATTAGTATGTGCCACATATGAGTCTGCGAGTGTGCGAAATGAGTAAACATCTCTCCATGGATTATTTATATCACGAAACGTCAGCCCACGCCTTCCAAAGTACTGCTCGTTACATATCGACACTAGTCGCAACATTTCGTATTGTTACGAGATGACTGATGCCAACCACAGCAATCTGACAGTTATGACAGTATTGTCGTGTCGCAAAGCCTTGTGTCATGTGTTTCGATTTGCTTTATGTGAAACGGATTGAGTGTAGTAAAGTTATATTATTCAGTTTTATAGCTTTGTGTAATAATGAAACATAAATAAAGGCAACTTTAGTACACTGAATACTCCATGATTACCTACAAAACGTAATCTTAATCGTGAAATGGATGAAACAGAATACTGATGCTACCATACAGAGGAGAAAAGATTGCAGAATTATAAAAGTCAGTGGGAAATCGAACATAGTGACTGGCCAAGTAATGAGCCATGGAAGGAATATAATGGACAATGTAAATTACATGGAGTTGCATTTACAAGTGTTTCAGTTGTAATAGGCAGCATACCGTATTTTGTGCATTTATGTGTTGTGTATGTGTGTGTGTATGTTTTATTATGATTATCATAGTTGGCTGGACTGGTGGGTGAGATGAACCGGTTTCCTATTATTAGTTTCTGTTGTATCCACGGACCCAACCAACCAACCAACTCGCGCACGCGCGCCCTGAACGTGACATCGGTGGCCACAGTTCCTGTCGCGGCCGTCGGCGTCTCAGGGCGTTACCGCCGACGGAAGAGGTCGCGCCATGGCTGAGCTCGGGTCCGCAACGCCCTCTGCCTTTTGCATATAAGGAGGAGCGCTGGCCCCGAGACCCGCAGCACGCGAGTTGTGGCAGCCGTAGCGCGCGGGTCACTGTAGCACGCGGCGCTCTGCTACTGCGGGAGAGTTAGTGAGAAGAACGTACTGCGCGCGGGTGGCAAATTGTCGTGCTGCTGTTCTAACAGCAAGGAAAGCAAATTGTCAAACCCTAGCGCGCGGTATGGTAAAAATGAGCAGCGTGGGAAGAGATGCCGCGAGAGGCGGCAACTCGGCGACAGAAGAAGTAGTTTCCCCCGCTCCCGCCCTGTACATCAAGTGCAGGGAGGTCGAGTGGGTGGAAATCTATGATGAGATGGGGCAGAGCTGCGACAAGGCGGTTGTCGTTGAGTCCGTCGACTCCGACGCCACCATCAAGCTCCAGGCCGCGAACTGGGACGACTACAGGGCCCTGAAGACCCTTGTGGCCGCCCACACAGTGGACGCCCCGGAAAGAGGTGCGATGGGTCAGAAGACTCGTCGCAAAGAAGTCACCAAGGCGCTCCTGAGGGGACTGCGGAGCGAGCAGTGAAAGAAGGGCTGCGCCGCCAAGGTTTTGTTGAGGCAACCGTCAGGTTGCACAACAAAACCAATAAGAAGAAACCGCCGCTGTTTATTGTCGCCACACCAGCGGCAGACAACGGCGGGGACATCCTCGGAATCCGAAAGCTCTTGGGCTTTCACGTGCAGCCGGAGACTCTCCCCCCCCCCCCCCCCCCCCCACCTGGACACGAAGCCACAGTGCTTCAAGTGCCAGGAGGAAGGGCATGTGGCAAAGCACTGCCGCAACGCCGCCAGGTGCGTCAAGTGCGGACGTCACCATGACACCCGCACCTGTACCAGCACCAAAGACGTCCAACCGACGTGCGCCCGCTGCGGCGGTGAGCACGTTGCTAACTGGCGCGGATGCCAGGCCTTCAACGGCCGAAATCCCGCCACAGCACAGGAAACGGCGCCCCAGGCAAAGAGGCGACGCCGCAGAAGGAGGAGACGGCAACGTCCTGCAGCCGCTGCGAGCAACGGAGGGACAGAGGCAACAACGAGAGGAGGAGGCAACGCCGCGGGAACAACGGCGGCACCCGGAGGAGAGGAGACTATGGCCACCGCTCACGTGCGGCCGCCTTCCCCCGCCGCCAGTGGCAAAGGCGGTGGAGGGGGGCGGCGGCGCGACGCAGCGTGTGGGAAGACGGCGGCGACAGCTGGTCCCGACATCGACTCGGCCCTCCAGGAGGCGGAAACAAGATTCCGCATGGTTCTCCATGCGGAGATGGAGGCCGCCTGCCTCACTCTCCGTGAATCCCTCCGCCGCAACACAAACAAGGGGACGCAGGCGGTGCAGACGTATGAGCAGCACAAGGACGACGGGCCGGCAACAGAAGCAACACACCCCAGTCGTGACCAAGCCACACAAACGGCCTGGCCGAAGAGGATGACCATCAGTCGAGCCACACAAGCCTCGTCAGAAGTCAAAGGAGCACCGGCAGCACAAAAGGACGCAAGCGTCCAGACCAAGGAGTTCGTAAATCCCTGGGCCTATCTTGTAGACAACGAAATCCTGGACGTCACCAACCCGAACTTGGCCGACCGCGACGAACACCAAATGAGCTTCCTGCAAAGCGGCGAGCTCATAAGAAGAAAGGCGGAAGCCCGAGAGGAGCAGTACAGAAGAGAGCAAGAGGAGGAGCGTGACAGAAGACGCGAAGTCACCCTTGCCCGCCGTGAACGCCAGCGCCAACGCTGGCAACACGGCAAATAAAGAGAAGGCAAGCCATAACAAGCAGTTCTGGCCGGGTTTTGCAGGTTTTCCTTGGCCGCTAAGGTAAATACCGGAACTGTCCCCAACAAACTCCTGCAAATAAATTCCCAATTGGGAGAACCCCCCCTCCCCCCTTTTTTGCACCCCAGTGAGACAAATAAAGAGTGCCAAAACAGAAAAACTTTACCCTATGGCTGAAAAGAGCTAAATGCACGCTCTACAACAGCCCGCCCTTCTCCATCTGAGAAGGGAATGAAAAGTGCAAAACAACCCCGAGACGGACAAAAGCCGAGAAGTCAACCAACCAGTCGGTCAGAGGACTCGGCAGCCGACCACACTGGTGGGCGTCACTACGCTGGCCAGACCTGCTGCTCCTGTAAAGTTATGCAGCAACCTATCCACTTAGTCCCTGTGCAGGACAGCTTTGAAACTCGTAAGCTTACACCATAAATATATCTCACCTTAATGTAGGAAAAATAGCGTTAGGCCATTAGAACCTACAACCAAATCAAGCGGAACACACTCCCTTGTTCCACACATTTGCACACACGGCCGAGAAGGACAGTCTATTGTCGATTGTCTATTGCTAGCCTTTCGTGGAGTTTATAGCGGAGCCATTGCAGTGTGATATTTGCTATTGTATTCGACTAGGCTCAGTACACGGATTACTCTTGGATATTACTTGGACTTGTATTGCTGGTGCACGTTCCGTCAGAAATAAAGATAAGTTATCTCTTCATTCTAGCTGGCGCGATTCTTGTCATTAATTTTTCGGCCAACAGACATAGCTACATCCTGGTCACTACCCACGCTTTATATAATTTGTGGTGGCTGCCCCAAAAGTACCGCCGAGGACCTTGGGGTTGGGAGCTGTCACAAAAGTTTCAGATTAAACAACACTTGGGAACAAAACATCATAAATCTAAACGAGACTGGTTGAGAAATTTCTGGAATCAGTTTCCACATCTAAAAGCTCGTCTTGCGGTGATCAAGAAAATGTTACTACAGCTGATCCAGCCTTAACATATCACAATGTAAAACATAACTTCTCCTGCAACAGTATGTTGGGGCTATTTGCTATTCAAAATATAATATATGATCTAAATACAGACAGTTTATTTTACTTCTTAAAGCTGATACTTCTAAGGAGAAAAACACAAAACGGTTTCCATTAATGGTACAATATTTCACAGTCAAAAGTGACATTCAAAATAAGTTAAAGATTTTAATGAAAATAGTAGTGAGTCTGCTAACGATATGTTTCAAGCAATTCAAAAGTCAACTAGAAAACACAAATTATCTTTTCATAATGCATCTGGGCTTAGTGCTCAAAACAAAAATGCTAATTTTGGAGTTAACCTTTCTTTATTTATAAAGATACCAGATTCGATTAAGATAAATTGCAAAGTGTGCTACGACTACGCCAAGTCATGGAAAACATATAAGCGCTTCAACCAGTGAAAAACACATTAAACTCTACCAGTCTGTGAAACCTATTTTTTTTATATTTTTTGTACACTGCTGAATTTTTTTGTTTCGATATTTTTTGTACACTGCTGAAATGTTTTGTAAATATTTTTCACAGTTTTGTTCGTTATTTTCTCTTAAAATGTTATTATCTAAACTTTAAAGTATATGAACTGTCCCAAGTTGCGGGATATATGTTTTTGAAAAACACATTATTAGGCAAACTGCAAATTGGTTGAACTGTTAAGTATACGAGGGCTATTCCGAAAGTAAGGTCCGATCGGTCACGAAATGGAAACGACTATGAAAATCCGATAAAGCTTTGCACAGATGTGTTGGGTAGTGTCTCTAGTATAACCCCAGTTAGCATCACGTCGCTCTTCTCATTTCTGAGCTCGCAGTGAGTGCGTAAAGATGTCTAGAAAATAGTGTCTGCCGCCAAGTACGGGGGCCTGGTGAGAAATTTCCCCTGAAGCTATGCAGCTAACATTACATAACTGTCGTGCTGTTTCGTCTTCAAGACAATTCGCAGCCGCATTCTGCAGGGGCAATGAAGATGCTCCTGCATCGTTTTCAAATGGAAATGTGAGATTACCCACAATACAGCCCGTAATTGTCTCCCTCTGAGTTTCAGCTCAGGTCACATGAACCGCTGGTTATGAAGACAACATTTCGGCACAAGACAACGAGCCGTAGGCCAGCGTAGAGAATTGGCGGAGAGCACTGGCGGCTGCCTTCTATAGCGAGGGTATGGGAAAGTTGGTACAACGCTACGATACACGTCTCAGTCGGGTCGGCGACTATGGAGATAAGTAGCTGCAAGGTGTATCTAACTGTTGCAAATAAAACATTTTTGATTTTTACCGTGGTTTCCATTTCGCGACCTATCGGACCTTACTTTCGGAATAGTCCTCGTAAAATCTGTTCCAAAGGGGAAAAAAAAAACAAGGAACAAATAAACCTACTATCTTAGACTATAGTCACCCGTTTTTTCTTTCTGTATCAAACATGCCAAATAATTGTTTACAAGACCTATACAGAGATTGCTACACCATACAATGGGCAGACACATCTGCACTGCATGTATCTTTCTACAACAATGGATGCATTCACACTTCATTAACAGTGTTTCTGCGTTCAGTTTTACCACATATACTATGAAATCAAAAGTATCCGGACATCCCCAAAGACATACGTTTTTCATATTAGGTGCATGTGCTGCCATCTACTGTCAGGTACTCCATATCAGCGACCTCAGTAGTCATTAGACATCGTGAGAGAGCAGACTGGGGCGCTCCGCGGAACTCACGGACTTTGAACGTGGGCAGGGAACTGGGTCTCACTTGTGTCATACGTCTACACGCGAGATTTCCACACTTCTAAACATCCCTAGGTCCACTGTTTCCGATGTGATAATGAAGTGCAAATGTGAATGGAAACGTATAGCACAAAAGCGGATAGGCCGATCTCGTCCGTTGACTGACAGAGACCGCTGACAGTTGAAGAGGGTCGTAATGTGTAATAGGCAGACATCTATCCAGACCATCACATACGAACTCCAAACTGCATCAGGATCTCCTGCAAGTACTATGACAGTTAGATGGGAAGTGAGAAAACTTGGATTTCATGGTCGAGTGGCTGCTCATAAGCCACACATCACGCCGGTAAATACCAAACGACGCCTCGCTCTGTGTATGGAGCGTAAACATTGGAAAAACATTGTGTGGAGTGACGAATCACGGTACACAATGTGGCGATTGTGTAGTGCCAATAGTAAAATTCGGTGGTGGTGGTGTTATGGCGTGGTCGTGTTTTTCATGGAGGGGGCTTGCACCCCTTTATGTTTTGCGTGGCACTATCACAGCACAGGCCTACATTGGTGTTTTAAGCACTTTCTTGCTTCCCAATGTTGAAGGGCAATTCGGGGATGGCGATTGCATCTTTCAACACGATCTAGCACCTGTTCATAACGCGCGGCCTATGGCGGAGTGATTACACGATAGTAACATCCCTGTAATGGACTGGCCTGCACAGCGTCCTGACCTGAATCCTATAGAACACCTTTGGGGATGTTTTGGAACGCAGACTTCGTGCGAGGCCTCACCGACCGACATCGATACCTCTCCTCAGTGCAGCACTCCGTGAAGAATGGGCTGCCATTCCCCAAGAAACCTTCCAGAACCTGATTGAACGCATGTCTGCGGGAGTGGAAGCTGTCATCAAGGCTAAGGGTGGGCCAACACCAAACTGAATTCCAGCATTACGGATGGAGGGTGCCACGAACTTGTACGTCATTTTCAGCCAGGTGTCCAGATACTTTTGATCACATAGTGTAAAATGGGCAGACACGTTTGCAGTGGACACATCTTTTCTATAAGAAGATATACGTTTACACTTCATTAAAAGAATTGTTGGGTTGAAATACAGTGACCAAGAATTTCCCAAACTTTTCAGCGGACAGTCAATTGAACTCTGCATGATGAGGTGGCTGGCAAATATTGTGGCTGCTCTGAATACACAGCTGGCATTGTCGACACACAGCACTCTGTGGCCGGCACAGCGAGGCTTGTGGTCATCTTCAGCATAATAGAACCACAGTGCAATGGGTGCGAGGTGTCTGGAGACCTTGCTAGCAGACCACAGAAGGTGCTCTCCTCATATTTGTTTAAATGAAGAGAAACTGTTCCCATCCTGTCCTACCATAATTGTTTAGATGGCACACAGTTGTACACTTAAGGCAACTCAGCTCTTGTGACTCTAAACTTAGGGTGACAATTGTTTAAACAGCACAAATGGGCTGGCGACTTTGTTGGGAGAGATTGTAGTGTATATCAACTTAGGACAATTGGGTTTTGAATTTACAGCCCTTTTGCACTTTTACACTCAACAAAGTGGGCTCTCAGCACAAGTGATCTGGCAGCCATGCAGGCTGGACTAAGGTTTGCCAGCCTGGCTTATGACCTACCAACCACACGAGTTGGCATAGTGTCAACCATCTTGGATTCTGACCTCATAGAGCTGGGGAAAACCCAGTAGGGCAAATGACATATATCTGCCATCTTGGATTTTATACGTAGAGCACTTAGGTTAGGTAAGTCACTTTGGATTTTTTAATTTCCCAACAATCTTTGAATTTCCCACGGTGTGGGAATGCATGATGATGTCGTTTGAAATCTGACAAAAATGCAGAGTTGTCTGAAATCCGCTCAGCTACCCTACTACAGTGTTCTTCTTTGATACACTACAGTAGAAATGTATTTTCGAACGTTTGTGAATGTGACGCAAAATTCTAACTATATCGTCAACTGTAGACTATGTCTCTGCTTCTTGGAAATTTGGTGGGAGGGCTATCGAGAGTCATCAATTAGAGACACCAAAAGTAACTCAAGTACTGTCCTCTTCTGTGAATCCTTTCTTCTCTACAAGAAGCAGAGGATTATTCACTACTCATTAAATTTGTGAGTGGAGTGTCAGTTGTAGATCTAGCCACTCCGTATGGGGGAGACAGACACTGGGGAGAGATCAGGGTGTCCCCCTCAACAATAAGTTTTAGGTGCTGATTTCCACTAAAACTGAGTCAGTTGGAAAGCCTTTTGTGCTGTTACTTGTTGGCAGTTCAAACACATGGCGAACAGTGTCGTGCTTTAGAGGAATGCCAGCCAGGAATAGGAAAGATCACGTTGTGTTCACTGTTTATACCTAGAGCTCCCATTCAATATGTTGAAGAGGCTATTACAGCGGCCATTGTGGGTACAAGACGCAACCAGTAGCAGATTGGGCCGCACTGTGGAACAAATGGTGCTTGTCGTTTGGTGTCTGAGGTCATACTTCAGTCATTCCAGCGAGTGGGAGACGGGGTTGAAAGGGCCAGGCTATTAGTAGGGTGATGGCGGCATCTGCGGAATTTTGAAATCAAACTGATAAGCAAATTAATGGAATTTATCAATTAATTACCCCCTCCCCCAGATCACATAATGTGTTTTCCCCAACTGGCACATGGGTCCCTGCCCCCTCCCCACCCCTCCCACTCCCCCATGGATTAGCGGGAATTTCGAATTTTGGCAGGAAATTAAATAAAATGGCGGGAATTTAAAAAACGGCAGGAATTTCTTTGTCCCAGGGCTGTGCTGAGGTCGCACCACGACCCCATCCCACAGAAATTGTCGGGAAGCTCAAACTTGGGTGGGACTTTCTTTTTTTCTCCATTCACATGACCAGAATTCGTGGGAGAGGTTCAGTCTATGCCGAGCTGTAGCTGTGGAAGCATCACGATGTGTTCGATCAACGAGATGAATGTGAAGGATGGTGTGACTTTCTATAGCTGTAATATATGTATGCATTCGAGGGAGGACTGCAGCCACAGTTCACTACACAGGGGATGGTAGACTGTGATAATGGAACAATTAGGAGAAAGAAACAGTAGAATTCAGTTTAGAAGATTGTGCCAATGCATAAGGATGCAGACAATGAATGTTGCAACTGATACATGCTCATACACATGCACATGCACAAACTGCTAAGATATTCCACATGAAGCATTCATTCTTCCATAAAGGAAGAGGGGAGCAGTTGATGCTAATTCGCTTCAGTGGAAGCATATTTGTACGAGGGCCGTTCAGAAAGTAACCTCCGGTTGATTTAAAAAAATACACCAAGTTAAATAAAAATATTTTAATATATACATCTTACAACTACATCTTTGCACTATTTTTCTACATAGTCTCCATAGCGATTGAGGCACTTATCGTATCTCTTCACAAGCTTTGAAATTCCTTCTGCATAAAAATCACCCGCTTGTGCCTGCAGCCAGCCTGTGACCGCATCTTTGAGCTCTTCGTCGTCATCAAACCGCTGTGACCCGAGCCATTTCTTCAAATGCATGAAGAGGTGATAATCACTTGGCGCCAGGTCTGGGCTGTAAGGTGGATGGTTGATAACGTCCCACTTGAAGGACTCAAGAAGGGCCGTTGTTCTGCGAGCAGAGTGAGGACGGGCGTTATCGTGCAAAAAAACGATACCGGAAGTCAGCATACCACGGCGTTTGTTCTGTATAGCCCGTCGTAACTTTTTTATTGTTTCACAGTACACGTCTTGATTAATGGTCGTACCACGTTCCATGAATTCAACCAACAACAACTCTTTGGCATCCCAAAACACCGTTGCCATCAGTTTTCTGGCAGAAAAATCTTGCGAGGCTTTTCTTGGTTTGGTAGGCGAATTTGAATGTGCCCACATCTTTGATTGTTCTTTTGTCTCAGGGTTCACGTACTTAATCCATGTTTCGTCACCGGTCACGATTCTGTTTAACAATGGTTCTCCGTCGTCCTCATAACGTGACAGAAAGTCTAATGCAGAGCCCATTCTTTGAGTTTTGTGGTGGTCGGTAAGAATTTTGGGCACCCATCGTGCACAGAACTTACGGTAACCCAATCTTGCTGTCACTATCTCGTACAAGAGAGTCTTAGAAATCTGTGGAAAACCAGTAGACAACTCCGACATTGAGAAACGTCGATTTTCACGAACTTTTGCATCAACTGTCTGAACGAGTTCGTCAGTCACCAATGATGGTCTACCACTCCTCTCTTCATCATGAACGTTTTCTCGTCCACTTTTAAATAAACGTACCTATTCACGGACAACTCCTTCACTCATAACACTTGGTCCGTACACGGCACAAAGCTCACGATGAATAGCTGCTGCAGAATATCCTTTGGCTGTAAAAAACCTTATGACAGCACGCACTTCACATTTGGCGGGGTTTTCTATTGCAGCACACATTTCAAACTGCCACAAAAACTAAACTAGCGCAGGTACGACGTTCACTCGACCACGGCTTGATGCCGACTGACCTGTTGAGTGCGTGAACGCACAGATGGCGTCGCTACTCCCCCCCACAACCCGCACTGTGACCAATCGGAGGTTACTTTCTGAACCGCCCTCGTATATGTGACATATACCACCGAAGAACTTCAATTTCTCATCCCCATCCACTTCCCCCTCCAACAATCCACCTTCTCATCCAATCATCACTTGCTCGCCATCCTCGCTGCCGAGCGGAATGTGTTCTATCAAAGAGCTGCTGGTATCTGACTGGAAGCAGTTTAACTGCCATGTTACCTGTGAAGTTTACCGCTGAGGACTGCGCCCATAGCCTCCTACATACAGAATGGCAAGGAGTTATATTGGATGCGAAGAAGAAGAGGAGCACCGTCCAGCATGTAAAGGCTATGCTGCAGAATGGTAACAACATGCATTCTGCAAGTCATGCAAACCAATACTGCTTGCCATTTTTGAAATTCTCAGTCGGTTTTCCAGCTCACAAGAGATCTCTGTCTCTGATACAGAGGACCAAGCAACTGGTCTAGGTCACAACTATGGCACCAGAGGCGCTTGAAATTCGCATTATCCAATAGGAATGCAACATCCAATCACATCAAGGATATAAGATCGGCCCAGCAGCTCTGCAGCCTTAGCTGCAGGCAATCATTCAGCATGAAGTGCCAGCCGAGATCGTCCAGTGCTGCCCAGCTGCAGCAGCAACAGCATAGTGCTGCTATTATCGCTTGTAAAGGTTTTCTTCTTTGCTAAACAGTGGATGCGATTTCCTCCAGCCTGTCGGAGTCTTCAGCAGTGACATGTCCCAGCCCGTTGAGACCCGCAGCAACAGCACCCTGGAATCCTATTGTGCACATGGTCAGCTTGTTAGAGCAGGACAATGAGTTGTTATTGTCGGTTGAAGACACCCAGTCAGCCCCTGACTGTCAGAAGTGCAGTGGGGGTCCTAATCGGCATCACACAGGTTTACTGGATCCCATCATATGCGCCATTCGCAGAATATTCCAGTGATACTACATGAACAATGTGAGGATATAGTGGATGAGAAGATATTACACTACTGGACATTAAAATTGCTACACCAAGAAGAAATGCAGATAATAAACGGGTATTCATTGGACAAATATATTATACTAGAACTGACATATGATTACATTTTCACACAATTTGGGTGCATAGATCCTGAGAAATCAGTACG
This sequence comes from Schistocerca nitens, assembly GCF_023898315.1. Lineage (NCBI taxonomy): Eukaryota > Metazoa > Arthropoda > Insecta > Orthoptera > Acrididae > Schistocerca > Schistocerca nitens. The sequence goes on from NC_064615.1 coordinate 410,838,661, forward strand.
CAGAACAACCACCTCTGGCCGTAATAACGGCCTTGATACGCTTGGGCAATGAGTCAAACAGAGCTTGGATGGCGTGGACAGGTACAGCTGTCCATGCAGCTTCAACACGATAGCACAGTTAATCAAGAATAGTGACTGGCGTATTGGACGAGCCAGTTGCTCAGCCGCCATTGACCAGACGTTTTCAGTTGGTGAGAAATCTGGAGAATGTGCTAGCCAGGGCAGTCGAACATTTTCTGTATCCAGAAAGGCCAGTACAGACCTGTAACATGCGGTCGTGCATTATCCTGCTGAAATGTAGGGTTTCGCAGGGATCGAATGAAGGGTAGAGCCACGGGTCGTTACACATCTGAAATGTAACGTCCACTGTTCAAAGTGCCGTCAATGCGAACAAGAGGAGACCGAGACGTGTAATCAATGGCACCCCATACCATCACGCCGGGTGATACGCTAGCATGGCGATGACGAATACATGCTTCCAATGTGCGTTCACCGCGATGTCGCCAAACACGGATGCGACCATCATGATGCTGTAAACAGAACCTGGATTCATCCGAAAAAATGACGTTTTGCCATTCGTACACCCAGGTTCGTCGATGAGTACACCATCGCAGGCGCTCCTGTCTGTGATGCAGCGTCAAGGGTAACCACAGCCATGGTCTCCGAGCTGATAGTCCGTGCTGCTGCGAACGTCGTCGAACTGTTCGTGCAGATGGTTGTTGTCTTGCGAACGTCCCCATCTGTTGACTCAGGGATCGAGACGTGGGTGCACAATCCGTTACAGCCATGCGGATAAGATGCCTGTTATCACGACTGCTAGTGATACGAGGTCGTTGGGATCCAGCACGGCGTTCCGTATTACCTTTCTGAACCCACCGATTCCATATTCTGCTAACAGTCATTGGATGTCGACCCACGCGAGCAGCAATGTCGCTATACCATAAACCGCAAATATCGATGGGCTACAATCCGACCTTTATCAAAGTCGGAAACGTGATGGTACGCATTTCTCCTCCTTACACGAGGCATCACAACAACGTTTCACCATGCAACGCCGGTCAACTGCTGTTTGTGTATGAGAAATCGGTTGGAAACTTTTCTCATGTCAGTACGTTGTAGGTGTCGCCAACGGCGCCAACCTTGTGTGAATGCTCTGAAAAGCTAATCATTTGCATATCACAGCATCTTCTTCGTGTGGGTTAAATTTCGTGTCTGTAGCACGTCATCTTCGTGGTGTAGCAATTTTAATGGCCAGTAGTGTAATTATACCCTGTGCATCACTATTCACTTCAGGGTTCATTTTAACCGCTAGTGGTTCGAAGCGTTTACATATTAGTATAGAAACATTCACTGAACAGACTGGCGTGTTGTCATCGCGATCGAGACTGCAGCTGAAAGTGTTAAAGCGTTGTTTATGGAGGTGGAATGGGTTGAACTGTGTCATGCAAAAGCCTACGTCAAGCAGCAGTTGACCGTCGAGTGTCATCCAAACCACCCTCCTCTGGACATTTACTGTGCTGCTCTGACTCTATCCACTACAACTGTATACTATGACTCTGCACTCCGTGTGACATTGGATGACACATCTATTTATCTACAGCATTCCATCATTACGGACTTGTGTTTGAAAGACTGAAGGGATGGCTGCGTTGTGTGAAGACTGTGTATAGGGACATTGAAGAGTATTTCTGTATGAACAGAGTGCATGTAGACGACTACGAACAATGGGTGAATATGGAGCCAATAGAAACTAATGTACTGCCAGTAAGTTACATGCTGGATTCTGCGCTTACAAGAAGGCTTTATTTTCTATATTTTGAACAGGTGTTAAGATAAAGAAAGAACCTGTTTATGTAGTGCACCCAGTGTATGATTACTGAATAAAAATGTATGTAACCAATGGTGTTTTTTATTTCTCAGCTCTCGTTACACTGCAAGTATTAAAGCTATTACTACCAGTATTTTCACTGCAATCATACAACAGCAGCAGAAAATTATGTCGTTTAATTAAGTTCTCTGTAAAAGCCCATTGCTCGCCAGTACCTGATACAGTCGGTATCATGGCAGGGCATAGTGTTCATTATCTTCCATAAAAACTCGTTGCACGCCAGTACGTGACGTGGTATGTATCATGGCAGGGTGGGTGAAGCATGAAGGCTTAGTTGTAAGTGACTGGAGCGGTGACGGCGTGCAAGAAGACCAGAAGAAGAATGGCGTACTCCTTCCCGACAACATACGCGCAATGATTGTAGGTCCATCCATCTGCGGCAAGACAAATGTTCTGTCACTGCTAGCACATCCGGATGGAGTCCACTCTGAGCATGTATATGTATTCTCAAAAACACTATTTCAGCCCAAATACCAACTATTACGTGAGATACTGCAGGGTGTAGATGGTGTCACACACACGACGTTCAGTCAGAGCAGTGATATCCCTCCACCAGAAAAAGTAAAGCGTTATCTGAGTCAGACATATTCCAGAATCCAAACACTTGGTTAGAGATAATGGAAACCTAATTGCAGCATTCAAACAGGACAATCTGAATTTAAAACACATTTACCAGGCTCTTGTAGGAACCAATGTGTCGTTCAACAATTTTGTAAAGATATGTGCAGATTGCTAGAAACACTCAGAGTATAGGTTTCTCGTTATTGATAAAAAAACTGAATGATGGTAAGTATAAACGGAACTTCCAGGGGTTCCTATATACACTCCTGGAAATTGAAATAAGAACACCGTGAATTCATTGTCCCAGGAAGGGGAAACTTTATTGACACATTCCTGGGGTCAGATACATCACATGATCACACTGACAGAACCACAGGCACATAGACACAGGCAACAGAGCATGCACAATGTCGGTACTAGTACAGTGTATATCCACCTTTCGCAGCAATGCAGGCTGCTATTCTCCCATGGAGACGATCGTAGAGATGCTGGATGTAGTCCTGTGGAACGGCTTGCCGTGCCATTTCCACCTGGCGCCTCAGTTGGACCAGCGTTCGTGCTGGACGTGCAGACCGCGTGAGACGACGCTTCATCCAGTCCCAAACATGCTCAATGGGGGAGAGATCCGGAGATCTTGCTGGCCAGGGTAGTTGACTTACACCTTCTAGAGCACGTTGGGTGGCACGGGATACATGCGGACGTGCATTGTCCTGTTGGAACAGCAAGTTCCCTAGCCGGTCTAGGAATGGTAGAACGATGGGTTCGATAACGGTTTGGATGTACCGTGCACTATTCAGTGTCCCCTCGACGATCACCAGTGGTGTACGGCCAGTGTAGGAGATCGCTCCCCACACCATGATGCCGGGTGTTGGCCCTGTGTGCCTCGGTCGTATGCAGTCCTGATTGTGGCGCTCACCTGCACGGCGCCAAACACGCATACGACCATCATTGGCACCAAGGCAGAAGCGACTCTCATCGCTGAAGACGACACGTCTCCATTCGTCCCTCCATTCACGCCTGTCGCGACACCACTGGAGGCGGGCTGCACGATGTTGGGGCGTGAGCGGAAGACGGCCTAACGGTGTGCGGGACCGTAGCCCAGCTTCATGGAGACGGTTGCGAATGGTCCTCGCCGATACCCCAGGAGCAACAGTGTCCCTAATTTGCTGGGAAGTGGCGGTGCGGTCCCCTACGGCACTGCGTAGGATCCTACGGTCTTGGCGTGCATCCGTGCGTCGCTGCGGTCCGGTCCCAGGTCGACGGGCACGTGCACCTTCCGCCGACCACTGGCGACAACATCGATGTACTGTGGAGACCTCACGCCCCACGTGTTGAGCAATTCGGCGGTACGTCCACCCGGCCTCCCGCATGCCCACTATACGCCCTCGCTCAAAGTCCGTCAACTGCACATACGGTTCACGTCCACGCTGTCGCGGCATGCTACCAGTGTTAAAGACTGCGATGGAGCTCCGTATGCCACGGCAAACTGGCTGACACTGACGGCGGCGGTGCACAAATGCTGCGCAGCTAGCGCCATTCGACGGCCAACACCGCGGTTCCTGGTGTGTCCGCTGTGCCGTGCGTGTGATCATTGCTTGTACAGCCCTCTCGCAGTGTCCGGAGCAAGTATGGTGGGTCTGACACACCGGTGTCAATGTGTTCTTTTTTCCATTTCCAGGAGTGTATATAGCCATGCAAAGAGGCGAATACACCAGTATACGCATCGCCATGGATGAATTCGCAAGCATGCCGGGAGCTCAGTTTGATAGGATGGGTGTGCATAGACGAAACATTCGCTTGTACATGGACGCGAAAATTTAAACTCTCGAACGTAAAGTCGGAGGCATGCACAAGGAACTAGAGACGTATTGTCATACGCTTCTGAGACTGAACAATACACTGAATGATAGTGTTAATGAAATCGAGAAGAAAGTAAACGACTTAACTGAAGGGGAAATAGCTGTTATCGAGAACGTACATTGTATGAACAGGTAATGCAACTGAGTAGGCGACTTAACTGAAGGAAACATTGCTGTTATCGAGAAGGGAGAACAGGACACGAAGAAGAAGAGTGGATGTATAGAACCTCACGCTACACAAACGTCCGATCAGTATACAACGAGATGTCGACTATGCATAAGGTCATAGAGGGATGGAAGGTCTTTCAAGAGAAATTACAGCTCCTGAGGTAAGGGCATTTGAAACAGGAGTAAACACTAAGCTGGTCACGCAGCCTATAACTTTAAATGGAAAAAATACAGATAGGAGGTAGGGAATTTCAGAGAACACCTGGTCTACTGAACCGTATTTTCCTAAGACCGACAAAAACTGTAAATTATTCGCCGAAAGATCTGGAAATGTATCGTGGCATATTTCAGTTGGCTGATCTGCATAAGAATGCAAAAAGCTGAAGCAATGTGATATACAAATCAATTATAAAAGGTATATTGGATGTTGAGACAATGGCAGTGGTGATGGTATTGACATTCAGCATAAAAGAGTGAGCAATCGACTTCTGCAGTATATATATATTAAGACAACTCCAATGCGCTAATATATCGGCTACTGCTGCACATGGCACCAGCTGCCGCTGGTAATGCGCTCATGTGAATGAAGTTGTTTCAATAATTTCTGCGCTTAGAGAGAGAGGTATGGACTGTAGTAGAACATCACAAACCAGCATGCAAAACGTACCCTTGTAGACATCTTATGATTAAAGTTTTGGACGACCTGTGGCAGGCAGATCTGTCGACATGATGAAATAACGGATTCAAATGTATTTTAATGGTCATTGATACTTATTCTAAATTTGCCTGGGCATTACCCGTGAAAACGAAAACAAGAACGGATATCGTGCATGTGTTTGAGCGACTGCTGCAGTTGGGAACGAATCGAGGGGTGGCGAGTTTTACAATAGACATTTCAAGACTGTGATCCTACGGTGTAGAATACATCAATACTCGATGTTCACCCACCTGCAGGCGAGTAACGTGGAATGTCTGAACAGAACAGTGAAAGCCCAAATGTGGATACGATTCAATCTTCGTGGCTCACACAAATTGACCAATATCCTCCCTCAAAGAATGGCACAGTGTAATCGAACGAAACGTCGCACAATAAATATGAGAACAATCGATATTCCTGATAATAAACTTCTAAATACAGTGTCAGCGTGCTAACCATTCAACGAAACATCATAAATATGGGCTTTCGGACCCTTAATGACTGCACAATACAAAGCTTTATGCCTCGCTTGGGCCCATCAGCACCGACATTGGACTGTTAATGACTGGGAACATGTTGCCTGGTCGGACGAGTCTCGTTTCAAATTGTATCGAGGGGATGGACGTGTACAGGTATGGAGACAACCTCATGAATGCATGGACCCTGCATGTCAGTAGGGAACTCTTCAAGCAGTAATGGTGTGAGGCGTGTGCACTTGGAGTGATATGGGATACCTGATACGTCTAGATACGACTATAACAGATGAGATGTACGTAAGCATCCTGTATGATCACCTGGATCCATTGATGCCCACTGTGAATTCCGACGAACTTGGGCAATTCCAGCAGGACAATGCGATACCCCACGCGTCCAGAATTGTTACAGAGTGGCTCCAGGAACACTCTTCTGAGTTTAAACTCTTCCGCTGGCCACCAAACTCCCCAAAGCTGAACATTATGGAGCATATCTGGGATGCCTTGCAACGTGCTGTTCAGAAGAGATCTCCACCCCCTCGCACTCTACAGGTTTATGAACAGCCCTGCAGGATTCCTGGTGTCAGTTCCCTGCAGCACTACTTCAGACATTAGTCTAGTCAATGCCACGTCCTATTGAGGGACTTCTGCGTGTTCACGGGGGCCCTACACAATATTAGGCAGGTGTACCACTTTCTTTGGCTCTTCGGTGTAGATTGGAGAAGGTGAAAATCTGTAGAACTTGTGGGAGATAAAACAAGGCCTAATTTTCGTCCAGACGCTCATGGATGAGACAGGAATTTAAACTGAGGGTACTGAAGCGAAAGCAACAATACTAAACTCAGTTTTCAATTGTTCCCTTACTGAGGAAGGAAAAGTTCTTTAGTTTGATTCGCGCACCACTACAAGGATGAGTAATGTACATACTAGTGTCAGTGGTGTTGAGAACAATTAAGATCGCTGAAATTAAACAACTATCAACGGCCCGAAGGAACCCCTGTCAGGTTATGTAGAGAATTTGCAGCTGAGTTAGCTACTATTTTAACAATGATGCAGAACCCTTGAACCACAAACTGTGCCCTGTGGTTGGAAGAAACTACAAGTCACACCATTCTATAAGGAGGGTAGCAGAAGTGGCCCACAAATCTGCTGTTTAATGTCGTTGACGTCCATCTGTTGTAGAATTCTAGAAAATGTTCTGGGCTCCAACATAATGAGGTATCTCGAACAGAATGACATTCCTCATACTAGTCAGCATGCGTTCCGAAATTATCGACGTTGGGAAACCAAGCTTGAGCGTTTCTCATATGACACATGGGTTAAAGAATTTAGATACAGCCGGCCTTGGTGGCCGAGCGGTTCTAGGCGCTTCAGTCCGGAACCGCGCGACCGCTACGGTCGCAGGTTCGAATCCTTCCTCGGGCATGGATGTGTGTGTTGTCCTTAGGTTAGTTAGGCTTAAGTAGTTCGAAGTTCTAGGGTACTGATAACCTCAGATGTTAAGTTCCATAGTGCTCAGAGTCATTTGAACCATTCGAATTTAGATACTTCCAGTATTTCGCGATTTCCAGATAGCATTTACATCGGTATCACAACACCTTCTATTGACAAAGGTATGATTATATGGGATGTCAAACAAAATTTGTGTGACTTGAGGACTCCTTGGTAAAGAGGATGCAACATGTTGGATGGGAAGTTGTAGTACACTCCTGGAAATGGAAAAAAGAACACATTGACACCGGTGTGTCAGACCCACTATACTTGCTCCGGACACTGCGAGAGGGCTGTACAAGCAATGATCACACGCACGGCACAGCGGACACACCAGGAACCGCGGTGTTGGCCGTCGAATGGCGCTAGCTGCGCAGCATTTGTGCACCGCCGCCGTCAGTGTCAGCCAGTTTGCCGTGGCATACGGAGCTCCATCGCAGTCTTTAACACTGGTAGCATGCCGCGACAGCGTGGACGTGAACCGTATGTGCAGTTGACGGACTTTGAGCGAGGGCGTATAGTGGGCATGCGGGAGGCCGGGTGGACGTACCGCCGAATTGCTCAACACGTGGGGCGTGAGGTCTCCACAGTACATCGATGTTGTCGCCAGTGGTCGGCGGAAGGTGCACGTGCCCGTCGACCTGGGACCGGACCGCAGCGACGCACGGATGCACGCCAAGACCGTAGGATCCTACGCAGTGCCGTAGGGGACCGCACCGCCACTTCCCAGCAAATTAGGGACACTGTTGCTCCTGGGGTATCGGCGAGGACCATTCGCAACCGTCTCCATGAAGCTGGGCTACGGTCCCGCACACCGTTAGGCCGTCTTCCGCTCACGCCCCAACATCGTGCAGCCCGCCTCCAGTGGTGTCGCGACAGGCGTGAATGGAGGGACGAATGGAGACGTGTCGTCTTCAGCGATGAGAGTCGCTTCTGCCTTGGTGCCAATGATGGTCGTATGCGTGTTTGGCGCCGTGCAGGTGAGCGCCACAATCAGGACTGCATACGACCGAGGCACACAGGGCCAACACCCGGCATCATGGTGTGGGGAGCGATCTCCTACACTGGCCGTACACCACTGGTGATCGTCGAGGGGACACTGAATAGTGCACGGTACATCCAAACCGTTATCGAACCCATCGTTCTACCATTCCTAGACCGGCAAGGGAACTTGCTGTTCCAACAGGACAATGCACGTCCGCATGTATCCCGTGCCACCCAACGTGCTCTAGAAGGTGTAAGTCAACTACCCTGGCCAGCAAGATCTCCGGATCTGTCCCCCATTGAGCATGTTTGGGACTGGATGAAGCGTCGTCTCACGCGGTCTGCACGTCCAGCACGAACGCTGGTCCAACTGAGGCGCCAGGTGGAAATGGCATGGCAAGCCGTTCCACAGGACTACATCCAGCATCTCTACGATCGTCTCCATGGGAGAATAGCAGCCTTCATTGCTGCGAAAGGTGGATATACACTGTACTAGTGCCGACATTGTGCATGCTCTGTTGCCTGTATCTATGTGCCTGTGGTTCTGTCAGTGTGATCATGTGATGTATCTGATCCCAGGAATGCGTCAATAAAGTTTCCCCTTCCTGGGACAATGAATTCACGGTGTTCTTATTTCAATTTCCAGGAGTGTATATATTACGAAATGTTAGTAATTCGAGTTGCTCTAGCTTGCGTCAGAGATAGTGTAAACATGTATAGGAGCTTGAGGCGCGAAATATGAATCTCTGTCACTTTCGGACATGAGTCGCTGATCAGTAAAAAAATTATTGAAATAATTACGGCCATTTTAAACTCCCACTTCGATTCTGTTCTTGTTAGCTCAGTTCTCAGTGATGAAAAAAGGCACATGTACATTGAAACTAATAAATCGTTATTATTCATGCCTCGTAATATTTATGAAATGGAGTAAAAGAGTATGAGTATTAAATAATTGAAAGGACTCTTACACAGTTTATACTGTGTTATGTATTGTGTCTTATCTGGAACGGCAGTTGCTTGGAACGATATATCCTCAGATTAATCACGGTAGAAAGATGAGCCTGAAATCTTACTATTCAATTCAGAGATCATCTTCTTTGAAAGAATTTACAAAGGAATTATACTCCTTGTTTGCCTTGCCACCAGGTATGGCAGGTCATGATATCCCTTTTATTTCCCCTGTTAAATACGTATGCATATTATAGAGTCATTGACAGAAGTACGAGGGGCGTTCAGAAAGTAAGCTCCGATCGGTCGCGAAATGGAAACGACTATGAAAATCCGACAAAGCTTTGCACAGATGTGTTGGGTAGTGTCTCTAGTATAACCCCAGTTAGCATCACGTCGCTCTTCTCATTTCTGAGCTCGCAGTGAGTGCGTAAAGATGTCTAGAAAATAGTGTCTGCCGCCAAGTACGAGGGCCTGGTGAGAAATTTCGCCTGAAGCTATGCAGCTAACATTACATAACTGTCGTGCTGTTTCTTCTTCAAGACAATTCTCAGCCGCATTCTGCAGGGGCAATGAAGATGCTCCTGCATCGTTTTCAAATGGAAATGTGAGATTACCCACAATACAGTCCGCAATTGTCTCCCCCTGAGTTTCATCTCTGGTCACATGAACCGCTGTCTTTGAAGACAACATTTTGACACAGACAACGAGGTGTAGGCCAGCGTGGAGAATTGGCGGAAAGCACTGGCGGCTGCCTTCTATGATGAGGCTATTGAAAAGTTGGTACAACGCTATGACAAAAGTCTAAGTCAGAACGGCGACTACGTAGAGAAGTAGCTGAAAGGTGTAGCTAATTGTTACAAGTAAAACATTTCTGATGTTCACTGTGGTTTCAATTTGGCAATCAATCGGAGCTTACTTTCTGAACAGGCCTCGTATAAGTAACTCAGATGTAACCAGCTTAGTGTGTTTGGGCCCTTGTTGTTCACGTGATACAATAATGATCAGGCACACAGTATTAATAGTGCCCACAGACTTTTTGCAACTGGTGCAGTTATCTATAATTAAGTTCTGTCTGGCAAATATCCAGTCAGATCTTGATAACATTTTAGAGTTTTAGTGTACAGAAATTGTGCACTTCACAAAATGCAGAAAAGTGGCATCCTATGACAGCAACTTCGATGAGTCACAGCTGAAATCAATCAACTCATATAAATACATGCTAGTGAGAATTTCTGAGGATGTGAAATGGAATGATCACATAGTATCAGCCGTAGTTAAGACAGATGACAGACTTCGACTGACTGATGATGTATTCGAAAATGCAGTCAGTTTGCAAAGGTGACAACTTACAAATCATATCTGTCTTCCAACTTAGAATATTGCTCAGGTGTGTGGGATCCGTACCAAACAGGATTAACCAATGTATGCAAAGAAGGGCGGCGCAAATGGTCACATGTTTTTTTCTTTTTTTTACTCGCAGCAGAGCGTCACGGAAATGCAGAGAAACCTGACCTGACAGAAGCTTGAAGAGATGGCGACAGTTTTCCCTCTAAAGCCTACTTCCAAAGTTTAAAGAACCAGTATTAACCCCCAGTAGCGAACACCTCTGAAATTGTCACGAACTGTACACCAGGATCAAAGTGGCCATCAATTATTTGCTGGAGACATTGCCTGAAGATAGAACATTTTGTAATGAAATTGGACTCTCATATACCAAACTTTTTATGTTGTATTATCGTCTCTGTAGAGCTGTACAAACACAACTGCTCGCAATTATTAAGTGGGTTCTTTGTTAACATAAACAAAGAGCTACTTAACTTAGGCTTCCATGTGCTGTGGTACTAGCTCTCTGTTCTAGTCCACTTTAGCCTCACTGCTGGTGAAGTACAAAGTCCGCTATGTACACTATTCTGTTCATTATGTGCTGCCCGATTCTGAGTTAGGGGGTGTGACAGCGGCTCCTACTCAGTAACTCGTTGGAACTTACTCGGTGCGACAGACTCGAACTAACTGGCCCTCCGGTCCACGGCGGCTATCTAAGTACTGGCAGCCGAGAGGGCGTTGGCGACGCGTTTCCTGCGAGTCTAGTTTTGGCCTCACGCAACCTCTGTGCCGCATGGTGTGCTGGCGCCAGCTTGTGGCAGCACAAAACTCATTTTATTTCACCTCTGTCATGTACTTTTCCAATCAATATTCATATCAATACATCAAAAATTCGAGACTAAGTGAATACTGCCACAGAAGATTTTCAGTGACGAAACTAGAAAGTGATACAGATTTAAGGAGTTAATTTGGAGTTTAATTGGGTGAAGATGTTAGTCATTTAATAACATGCACTTATTACACAATTATTTTTAGGTGTTCTCAGCTACTCGTAAATCGATTTATTCATTATTTCCACACACTTGGAATGTGGACTACAATGTTATAGGAACTGATAGGCTTCTTATATTAGGGACTGCTGTGTTCCACAGTGAACATCCTTACTGTGCATGACTGTATTTTCTTCATCGCTGTCTGAAATTCGGCAGACTGATCAGTTTCTCCTCTGTCCGTAACTGCTGCAGGGTGGAAGTCACTTATGTCATTTTTACGACTGAGTTCTTCTGACAATGATTCTTGTATAACATCTTCCTCTAGTAAAATATCATTCCTACATGCCATTTTCACGTATACATACTTCACACTCGGCGACAGAATATGTACACGGTAACCATTGTTACCATGAATGACTGCATTTTCTTGATCACTGTCACAGCGACCGTTCAAGAAATATTTGTGTCAAACTAATTAAACAACAATGCCTCATAACTTTGAACATCCATTCTCCCCTTGGTCTCACTCAGTGCTGAATTAACATTGGTGGAAGTGGGCTGTGTGTGTGGCGTGGTGCATGCACAGTAACTAACAAAGAAACTCCAGCATCAGAGTAAATGTAAATGTCGTGTGACTAGGGCCTCCAATCGGGTAGACCGTTCGCCGGGTGCAAGTCTCTCAATTTGACGCCACTTCGATGACTTGCGCATCGATGGGGTGAAATGATGATGGTGAAGATAACACAACACCCAGTCCCTGAGTGGAGAAAATCTCCAACCCAGACGGGAGCATCAGAGTGATCCTGGTGTTTACTTCTAGTGTTAAGTGAAGAGTATAAAGAAATACTTCAGCTCCTCACGTGTTGCGCCTGTAGGGACTGTGAAGAAGAAATTAGACTAATTACAGTGTTCCAGCAGGAGTTAAGCAGCCATCCTTCACATGCTAGATACACGATTAGAATGGGAAGAAACCCAAACTCGTGGTATTATGCTAAGTGCCCTCTGCGATGTACTTCACAGTGGTTTTCAGAATATGCACGTAGATGTGGCTACACTTCCGCGTAAACGCAGTAGTCAACTCTAGGTCTTCCTCTATAAATTTTACTCACTTCGCTTCTCTCCGTTACGAAATACCATGATGTCTGAGGACATCCTTTCAATGTCTACCTTTTTTCAGTCCGTTTGTGGTGTAAATGTCTTTTCTTCCCTCCTCGACTGAGTACCTCTTCGTTCGTAATCTTATCTACAGGGGTTGGACAACAATATGGAAACACCGCAAGAAATGCATGTTTGTACATAAATTCAAATGGTTCAAATGGTTCTAAGCACTATGGGACTTAACATCTGAGGTCATCAGTCCCCTAGAACTTAGAACTACTTAAACCTAACTAACCTAAGGACATCACACACATCCATGCCCGAGGCAGGATTCGAACCTGCGACCGTAGCGGTCGCGCGGTTCCAGACTGAAGCGCCTAGAACCGCTCGGCCACCAATACATAAATTCAGACGCTAGCCAAGCCTGCAGGCTGCACAGTTGTATTTGGCCACGAACGCCACCTGTGCAGCGTTCTCAATACGCTGCAAGTGCCAGTCGCGGTGAGAACAGTGTTTTGCATAGTTGTGAGCGCATTATGTCGGAGCTGAGTGACTTTCAACGTGGGCAAACTGTCGCTGCTCGTTCAGTGGGTGCTTCTGTAACCAAGGCAGCCGGAGTGTTTGCAGTTTCAAGAGGCACCAATAGAAAATTTATAGCGCATTCAGGGAAAATAAAAAAAAAAAAAAAACATCATCCGCCGAATCACAAGGCGGATGAAAGTGTGTCTTGAGTGATCATGACGGACGGCCATTGAAGAGCACTGAGACGAAAAATAAGAGACGACAGCTGCAAAAGTCACAGCAGAACTGAATGTCGTACCCGCGAACCCTGTCAGCACCAAAACAACAGGAAGGGTGCTCCATAAGCAGGGAATTGCTGGGCGATCTTGAATTCCAAAACCACCCACAAGTGATTCAAATGCCCGTAGCATGAAAACTTGGTGCCGAAAGCGTAAGACATGGACTAAGAAGCACTGCTAGAAAGTCATTTCATCGGTTGAGTCTTGTTGCACACTGTTCCCAACTACTGGCCGAGTTTATCTTCCAAGAGTGAAACATGGCGGGGGTTCGGTGATGGTTTAGGTAGCCACATCGTGGTACTGCGTGAGACCCATGGTTACTCTGCAATATCGCGTTACTGCCAATGATTATGTGACCATTTTAGCTGATCAGGTCCATCCTCTGGTGCAATGTTTGTTCCCCAATGGTGAAGCTTTGTTCCAAAATGACAGGATCCCTGTTAACATCGACCAGGACTGGTTTTCTGAGCAAGAGGATGAATTGTTGCATCTCCTCTGACCACCACAGTCGCCAGATGTCGATATTGTGGAGCTTTTGTGGTCTACTTTGGAGAGAAGGGTGAGTGATAGCTCCATCTCCATCATCATTACACGAACTTTCCACTATTTTGCAGGAAGAGTGGTATAAGATAGTTATGAAAAACACAGGGAACCTGTATTTGTCCATACCGAGACGAACAGAAGCTGTTTTGAATGTGAACGGTTTTCATACACCGTATGAGGCATGGCAATGTGTTTTGTTTTAGGCGTTTATGTATTTTTTTCCTGTGCCATATGAGAGAAGATAGATTTTTTTGATAAACTTTATTATTTTGTAACTGATTACTGTAAATTGTCTATGTAATAGAAACTTATAATACATAATCTCTCTGAAGCCATGAATGATATTCGAAGACTATGCTACATTCAATTTTTAATTAGCTTCTAGGCCTATATGAGTCATCACTGTGCTATGTTGACCAAATCAGCCATATTAACGCTGTGTAATAAAAACTTCACTTTTAAAGGAAAAATATACAAATCTTTATCAAAAACAAAGTTATTCAACTAATTTTTTTTACCAACCTGATACAAGAAAAGGATTTGTAATGAAAAGAAGACGCAGCACAGCGAGGCGAAAAAGTAGGTCCGAATCCAGGGTACCCACGAACAACACAAGGTTCGTTTTTGGCGGACCACAATTAATTTACAGAAACTGGAACACCACACAATGAAGAGATAAAAGGTCGATCGTAACTATTAAAAAAAATAATTAAAAAAAGACAAATCGGCATTACAGTTACATCGGAAACGACAAGCCATACATGTGTCAGCGTCATATTTGTATAAAAATCTTTGTAGAACATTTTCCATTGTCATTTCAGTTTCTGTAAGAAAAGCCTAAAACACTTAATTGATGATAATAGTGCAACATTAACACTATAGTCCGCCCCCCCTCCCCCGCCCCCCCTCCCCCTGAAGCTTCAGCATTCTTTGGTAGCACCACATTTCAAACACATCTGTTCTCTCACGTTCCCCACCGTTTATCGTTCACGTTTAAATTATACTACAGACAGATATTTCCAGAACACTTTCTAAATCTTGAAACTTTTTTTCGATAGCAACATACAGTATTTCTTTTTTATTAGAAACTTTTCTTTTGCCAGTCTCCATTTATTTTCCTCAATACTTCTGTCATCGCCAGTTGCTATGCTGCCTAAAAAGGAAAACTTGTCTTCTACGTTTAGTGTGTCATATAGTGATCTAATTCTTTCTGTACCATCTTGTTTAATTTTATTGACGGTCTTTTTATAGTCTCTTTTCAGGACACCATCCATTCTGTTGAACTGATCTTAGAAGTGCTTTGTAGTATCTGACAGAATTACAGTATCATTTGAAAACCACAAATATCTCGTTTCTTCTTCCTAAACTTGAATTCATTGCCCAAGTTTCCCCTATTTTCTACTCCTGCTCACTCAGTGTATAGAATGAGTAACGTAAGGAAGACAGTAGCATCCTGACTCATTCCCTTCTCAAGTGTTGTCTCCATTTCATGTCCTTCCTCTCTTTTTAATACTTGTACCTGTCAACAGGTACCGTTTTTAGAAGTAGAACTATTATATTTGTCGTGAAGTCTGTCTCATGCATCTTCTGTAGCAGGTGTAATAGTTTTGTTGTTGTTAGTTCTGCCAAAGATGTATTGACTTCAGTGCTCTGTCAACTTCTTCTGGCAGTACTGCATCTCCCATCTCATTATTCTCTTCGCTTTCCATAATATTATCTTTATGTTTCTTTCCGTTATGAGGCTCTTCTATAATTATACTCCTTCCACCTTTCAGCTTTCCCTTCTTTGCTTATTGTTGACTTGATACCTGAGCATACAGATGCTTCTATTTTCTCCAGATGTTTCTTAATTTTCTGTGTGCGCTACTCTGTCTTTCCCAGTGTCATGTATGTTGCTCCAACTTTGCATTTCTACTTTAGCCGTTCCTGCTTTACCACTTTATACATTCTGTCAATCTCATTTTTGGCATATGTATTCCAATTTTTCTGATTCATTTACTGAATTTTTATTTTTCCCTTTCTTCAATTACATTTAATAAGATTAGATTTACTTTCATTTCAATTGATCCCTAGTGAGGAGGTCCTCCAGGATGTGGAACATGTCAGAAAAACAACAATACATGACAAATATTTACAACTAAAACAAATACGCTAATGTACCATTCCACAGGACCCAAGTGGAATGATCGTCATTTTTTAATGAACACTATATGAAAGAGTCATTTTACAAATACTAATGCACTGAATTTAAAATTAAAAAGTTTATTTATTTATTTATAAGGTAATAAACATAATACAACTACTATAATACTTATTTACAATGAACACATTACTGCATTGAAATGGTGCAGAAGTTAGATTGTACTTACACACACACACACACACACACACACATATTTACAATGAACACATTACTGCACTGAAATTGTGCAGAAGTTATATATATATATATATATATATATATATATATATATATATATATATATATATATATATACAAATCAGTTGGTTTTACTGAGAAATTCATCAGTGGAGTAGAAGGAGTTGGCCACCAATAAATCCTTTAGGATTCTCTTAAAGTGAATTTCATTGGTTGTTAGGCTTTTTATGGCTGCTGGCAAGTTATTGAAAATGTGTGTTCCTGAATAATGCACACATTTTTGTACAAGACTATGTGACTTTAAATCCTTGTGAGGATTATTCTTATTTCTAGTTTTGATTCCATGAATTGAGCTATTGGTTTGAAAAAGTGATATATTTTTAATGACAAATTTCATTAAGGAATAAATATATTGGGAAGCAGTAGTTAGTATCCCTAGTTCCCTAAACAGGCTTCTGCAGGATATTCTTGAGTTCACACCACATATAACTCTTACTGCACGTTTTTGTGCCCAGAAAACTTAAGCTTGGCTTTATGAATTACCCTAAAAAATAATCCCGTATGACATTATGGAATGAAAGTAAGCATAGTATGCCAGCTTTTTCATTTTTATATCCCCTATGTCTGACGAAATTCGCATTGCAAACAGAGATTTGTTAAGACGCTTCAGCAGTTCTGTGGTGTGCTCCTCCCAGTCGAATTTATTATCTAGCTGTAATCCCAAGAATTTAACACTGTCCACTTCTTCTATCTTCTTGTCATCCTATGTTAGACATATACTCGTGGGACACCCCTTACAAGTTCTGAACTGCATGTAGTGTGTTTTTTCAAAGTTTAGTGACAAGGAATTGGCTAGGAACCAGTGATCAATGTCCACAAATATTTTATTAGCACATGATTTACTGTTTATTGCAATGTTTGTATCATCGGAAAACAAAATGAACTTGGCATCTGGCAATGTTACTGATGAAAGGTCATTGATATACACAAGAAAAAGCAAGGGCCCTAAAATGGAACCTTGTGGGACCCCACATGTGATTAGTTCCCAGTTGGATGATGCCTGATAGCTTGATACATGTCTCTTTCCTAATAAAACCCTTTGTTTCCGGCCAGAGATATAAGATTTGAACCACTTTGCAGCATTTCCTATTACACTATAATATTCTAATTTACTTAAAAGGATACTGTGATTTACACAATCAAATGGCTTCGACAGATCACAAAATATACCAGTTGCCTGCAATTTTTTGTCTGATGAATTAAGCACATTTTCACTGTAAGTGCAGATAGCCTTCTCTCAATATCAGAACCTTTTAGAAATCCAAACTGTGACTTTGACAGTATGTTATTTGAGATAAGATGGTTATAAAGCGGACTGTACATTACTTTTTCTAAAATTTTTGAGAATGCTGGCAACAGTGAAATTGGATGGAAATTTGATGCTATTTCTTTATCTCCCTTCTTAAACAGTGGCTTAACTTCAGCATATTTCAACCATTCAGGAAATATTCCACTGATAAACGACTGGTTACACAGGTAGCTTAATATGTTACTTAGCTCAAAATCACATTCTTTAATTAACTAGATGTTTTTGATTTTAAAGATTTTATGATGGAAATTATTTCTGATGGGGTCAAATTCATATTATGGAAGTTACTTGAAATGTCTGGTCTGAGGTATTCCATAGCAGTATCTACCGAACCTGACAACCCAATCTTTTCAGTAACAGTTATAAAATGTTTGTTAAAAAGTTTTGCAACACTATACACATCTGTCACCAATGTATCATTTACTCTTAATGCTATTTGTCCCTCTTCATGTCTGGTTCTACCAGTCTCCTCTTTCACTATATCCCATATTGTCTTTATTTTGTTATCTGATATGACTATCTTTTCCTTGTAATATATTTGCTTTGATGTCCATATTACAGTCTTTAATATTTTGCAGTATTTCTTGTAATGTGCAATAGCATCAACATCGGAACTGTTTTGGATTGCAGATACAGTTTTCTTTTTGTTTTACAAGATACCCCTATTCCTTAAGTAATCCATGGCTTCTTTGTAGACTTTGCTCTAACCTTGGTAAGTTTTGAGGGAAAACAGTGATTGAATAAAGTAAGCACTTTATTAGCAAAAGTGTTATACTTTTCATTCATGTCATGAGCACTGTAAACATCACTTCAGTGAATGTCTCTGAGGAGTGTCCTAAAATAATCAATTTTTGGCTTATTGATTACCCTCTTGAGCTCAGATTTAACAGATTTTATATCCTGTTCAGTATTAACATTAAACGGAAGGAACTGCATGTCATGGTCTGAGAGGCCATTGAATATTGGTTTTGTAATATAATTTTGTTCATTGGACTTTTCTATAAAGATATTATCAATGGCTGTTTGTGAACAATTGGCTACCCTAGAAGGGGAACTTTACAGTGGGAATTAGGTTGAACGATAGTGTTACTAAGTCAAATAAGTTCTTATTGGGAGAGTCTTTAAGGAAATCTACATTGAAATCACCAGCGACCACTATTTCTTTGTTTTTGGTTGTTAAATGGGCCAGTACAGCTTCAAGGTGGTTTACAAACAGATTAAAGTTACCTGCAGGTGCTCGATATATGAAGAATTTATTATGAAGAATTATTATGAAGAATTTTTTGTGAAATTCTACATCTGTTGCACATGCTTCCATATGCTGTTCTAGGCAAAATTTGTGAATGTCTATGTTCTTAAATTTATGACAGTTCCTGATGAATGTGGCAACTCCTCCTTTCTCCATTTCTGATCTACAAAAGTGAGATGCTAACCTAAACCCTGTAACACTTAAAAGTTCTATACCAGTGGTCACATGATGTTCAGAGAGGCAGATTATGTCAGCTGGGTTTGAAGACTAATTCATCTATGCAGATAGTTAATTCATTAATTTTATTTCTCAGTCCTCGAATATTTTGATGCAATAAAGATAGCTGACATTTCACATTAACTGAGTTAAAATTGGGTAGAGTTAAAATATCTGCTGACTGTTGAAAATTCTTAACCAGTAGCTGTTTATGCTGATGTAATAAGCTGGAATGATGTTTTTTGATTTCTTTCTCAATTTGAAGGTTTGTCTCAGTTCTAACCTCTCTTAAAATTTGCTTTCTTTCTGTCCTCCCTACCCTAAAAAAGAGCCTTTCCTGAACCCTAAACCACTGGTATTTTACCACTCATGACAGTGCCTCCCCTCGTTAACTTTCCTGCTATTTCCCCAGTCAATTTACCCTTCCCCTTCCTGTTGAGGTGAAGGCCATGCCTAGTATAATCCCACTTACTGAGAGAATCAACAGGAACCACATCAATGTGTGACCCTGCGCCCGACATAAGCAGCCATTCCAGCTCCAAATTAACTCTCTTGACAGAAGAGTTCAAATGAGGTCGGTCATGGTGCCCGAGAACAGATACAAACTCAACACTAGTATGCTTCGATGCTGATGCAATCTTTGCCAGGTCATACTCTATACTGTACCCAGGATCTCTGTCAATACTGTTACCTGCCCCACCCACTATAACAACGGTGTTTTCCTTAGTGAAATCTTTGCAAAGTGATCCTAAATCCTCTGTTACCTGCTCCAGACCAGCACTAGGTTTAAAAAAATTGGTGACCTGGTATTCTGATCCTAGTTCATCCTGCAAAAGTTGGCCAACACCTCTTCCATGGGAACTACCTAACAACAACACTTTCTTTCTCTTTACTGATTTCCCTACATTCTTACTTTTCAGTTTGCTGCTGAAAGTTTGTTGTGCCCTGTCTACACTTGCAACTACTTGAGGCTCACCAGCTTATAACTGAAGCAACAGGTCAAATCTATTTTCCACATTTACCATGAAGCTGTCAGACATAGTTCTAGGCCTGTTCCTCCTGTTGTCTGTTGCCACTTCCCACCTCTCTTTACCCTTCTCTCTCCTTAACCTGTCACCGAGCGAGGTGGCGCAGTGGTTAGCACACTGGACTCGCATTCGGGAGGACGACGGTTCAATCCCGTCTCCGGCCATCCTGATTTAGGTTTTCCGTGATTTCCCTAAATCGTTTCAGGCAAATGCCGGGATGGTTCCTTTGAAAGGGCACGGCCGATTTCCTTCCCAATCCTTCCCTAACCCGAGCTTGCGATCCGTCTCTAATGACCTCGTTGTCGACGGGACGTTAAACACTAACCACCACCACCACCACCTTAACCTGTCACGATCTCCCCTAGCCTTGTCTAACTCAGCCTGAAGGGCGGCAATTTTCCCTCCTGTTCTAGTATCTTCCTGTCTCTACTACAAATCCTACAAAACCACTGATGAGTCTCTTTTGCTTCCCCTATTCCCACGCCACTACAGTCACCCACATGGAAAAAACTACAGCACCCATCACACCAAAGCCCCGACCTAACAATTATACGGCAGGTCAAGCACTTTTCACTCACGATAAACTTAATAGTTTATTAAGAATAAGTCAGTTAAATTACAGATAAACACGAAAATATGGTACCACAAATTTGGCCTATACGCAACTGCGTGTAAACAAAAACAACAGCGCAAAGTTTCTGAAACAACAACTTAAACTTTACGCTACTTTCCGGAAATGCTAGTTAAATAATGAAGAGGTACGCTAAGTTAAATTGCTGGAGAGAGCAAGGAACAACCAAACGAAATTCTATAGATTTGCTGCAGCAAATCGTAAACAGAAAATACTACTGTACGATGTTTTCGCGTTTTCTGCTATGTTACGTAAAGAAAAATGAAACCTTCAATGGTACACTTCAAAGGCACACTAATACACCTATTTACCACGTAATCAGTACTAAACTATATGTTTTATAATCTAAAACGACTTATCTTTACGAGAACACCAAAACTCGCGCTAGTCGCCTGGCTGCAGGGCTGTCAACCTCTGTCACCTAAGAAAGTGTGGTGGGGTTTGTCATCTCCCCTAGTTGTTCTTCTATTGCCTTTTATTTCAATCCCTCAGAGCTATCCATTCATATTCTGGTTTATTTCTTCCGCCTATTTTAGTCTGTCGTAGTCATATGCTTTCTCTGGACTCTCAAAAACCTCCTCTTGTTTCAACCTCTGCTAATCCAATCTTCTTAATTTCCTACCTTTGTGCTATTTCTTCAGCTTTAATCTGCATTTCATAGCTAATAAATTACCGTCAGAAACACATCAGCTGCTAAATATATTTTGCAGTTTGAATTTGGTTTCTGAAACCTTTTCGTATCTCTAGTTTCTTCCACGTACACAATTTCCTCCGTTATTCTGGAGCCAAATGCTAGACATTATTGTATTATGCCATGTGGAAATATCCACCAGGCGGCTTCCCTTTACATTTCTTTCACTAGTCTAAGTTGTACTATCATTCTTTTTCTTCTTTTTCCTGTTGTCGAATTTCATTCACCCTACAAATTTAAATTTTCATCTTAACGATCTGTATGGCTCTCTCCTCATCATCTGGGAATCTAATAGGCATGTGAGCATATACTACTGTGATGGGTGATGGCTTTGTGCCTATCTTGGCCGTTCACTTTGCTGTTCATGCTAGCTCACCCATACCCTATTTTCTTGTTCATTATCAGACTTACTCCCGCACTGACCCTGTTTGATTTTGCGTTTCTAACACTGTCAAAAAAATGATTCAAATGGCTCTGAGCACTATGGGACTTAACTTCTAAGGTCATCAGTCCTCTAGAACTTAGAACTACTTAAACCTAACTAACCTAAGGACATCACACACATCCATGCCCAAGGCAGGATTCGAACCTGCGACCGTAGCGGTCGCGCGGTTCCAGACTGTAGCGCCTAGAACCGCTCGGCCACCCCGGCCAGCTCTAACACTGTCCTCACCTGAGTAAAAGTCCCATTCACTCTACATATGAACCACATTTTAAAATTTTGTGAAGTGGCAGACCTACTGCCTTGGGGAGAGGCAGTCAATGGGCGGGTCGACCTCCTGTTTTTGTCAACCATCCATATAACAGGTGAGATGTTATTAAGACAATTCCTAAATGATTCTACGATACTAACCACACATTTGTGTCGACATAGACAGACATTCTGAAGAAATTAGCTGATGTGGGTTCTTAGGATAACGTTGCAGCAATGTCACTTGTGAAGATAGACATCTTTCGAACCAAGAGATGCGTGTGATGATATTCTGCAGCAGAGGTACACAACAAATACCGCGAGTGACCACCACCACAAAGGCACAGTCACTATCATGGCATCTCTCAGAACATGCGGCAGCTTCCCAAACACGGGCCTCTTCCTGCTTTCGCACCACTTCTACAGCGCGTCGCGTACATACTCCGATCGTGTGGACAACCAATAGGGAATGCTGTCACAATCCTTACGCCGACAGGCACCAAAACAAATCGCGCCGCGAACACTGAGTTTTGCACCAGCAATTAGACTGTACCGTTCAGTGCCTGTGCATGCTCAGTGCTTCCGACTTAGCAGTCACCACTTAAGAAATAACTGGACTATCGCGTGTTTTCTCAGTTACATTCATTTATAGTCACAAAATCATATACTGCCAAGAGCCAGCAAAGTTATTTACATATCACTGTATCAGGTTTAGCACATCAAATACCACACATCAAATTATACCACAGTTAAGTATCATTTTATAATATACTTTTAATTAATGTTATTTGATATTTCTTATTGTGTTCCCACATCTTTGATATAGAGCGACCTGTCAAATGAGTATTTATTTGCAAGCGTGCAAGTCATCCACCATCAAGGAACCATAGCGGATAAATAGTTTTCTGCTACCTTGGATGTTTGGGCTGCATTAAGAGTAGCATTCAACTACTACATTCTAAACAGCTCATATTCAGTAAGGGAGCCTCTGAGCACACTGTTCAGTTCCCTAAGTCCAACAACACCACCATCATCTCTTGCTGAGTTACACACTGAGGTGACAAAAATCATGGGACAGCGATATGCACATACACATTATGTGATCAAAGTATCCGGACACCACGAAAACATATGTTTTTCATATTAGGTGCATTGTGCAACCACCTACTGCCAGATACTCCATATCAGTGATCTCAGTAGTCATTAGACATCATGAGAGAGCAGAATGGGGTGCTCCACGGAACTCATGGACTCCAAACGTGGTCAGGTCATTGGGTGTCACTTGTATCATATGTCTGTACGTGAAATTTCCACACTGCTAAACATCCCTCCGTTCACTGTTTCCGATGTGATAGTGAAGTGGAAACGTGAAGGGACACGTGCAGCACAAAAGAGTACAGGCAGACCTCGTTTTTTGACTGACAGACTGCCGACAGTTGAAGAGGGTCGTAATGTGTAACAGGCAGACATCTATCCGGAGCATTACACAGGAATTCCAAAGTGCATCAGGATGCAGTGCAAGTACTATGACAGTTAGGCGGGAGGTAAGAAAACTTGGATTTCATTGTCGAGCGGCTGCTCATAAGCCACACATCACGCCGGTAAATACCAAACGACGCCTCGCTTGGTGTAAGGAGCGTAAACACTGGGCGATTGAACTGTGAAAAAATGTTGTGTGGAGTGGCGAATCACGATACACAATATGGCGAATGCCCGGTGACCGTCATCTGCCAGCGTGTGTAGTGCCAGTAGTAAAATTCGAAGGCGGTGATGCTATGGTGTGGTCGTCCATGGAGGGGGCTCTCACTCCTTGTTGCTTTGCGTGACACTATCACAGCACAGACCTACATTGATGTTTTAAGCACCTTCTTGCTTCGCACAGTTGAAGAGCAGTTCGGGGATGGCGACTGCATCTTTCAACACTATCGAGCACCTGTTCATAACGCACGGCCTGTGGCGGAGTGGACTGGCCTGCACAGAGTCCTGACCTGAATCCTATAGAACGCCTTTGGGATGTTTTGGAACGCCGACTTCGTTCCAGGCCTCAGCAACGGACATCGATACCTCTCCCCAGTGCAGCACTCCGTGAAGAATGGGATGCCATTTCCCAAGAAACCTTCCAGCACCTGAATGAAAGCCGGCCCGTGTGGCCGAGCGGTTCTAGGCGCTACAGTCTGGAACCGCCCGACCGCTACGGTCGTAGGTTCAAATCCCGCCTCGGGCATGGATGTGTGTGATGTCCTTAGGTTAGTTAGGTTTAAGTAGTTCAAAGTTCTAGGGGACTGATGACCTCAGATGTTAAGTCCCATAGAGCTCAGAGCCATTTGAACCATTTGAACCTGATTGAACGTATGCCTACGAAAGTGGACGCTGTCATCAAGGCTAAGGGCTGGCCAACACCATATTGAATTCCAGCATTACGGATGGAGAGCGACACGAACTTGTAAGTCATTTTCAGCCAGGTGTCCGGATTCTTCCAATCACATAGTGTACATATGGCAGTTTCGTCACGGGGCACTCCTCCTATTGTGTCGAGGAGTTCCTTGAAAAATAAAGCTGATTCCTCTGTTATATTTTTCACTGCGTTTACATGAACTTACGGCTTGTCTTTTTTTGGGTTCATAAACATTGTATTTTATCTGTTATTACTTTTATATTGTAATTTCAGGTACTGACACGTTCTATGACCTTGGAGGTTTCTCCTCAATTTGGTCTACGGAACTAGACGTGTCAAATAAAACAAAAGTAAATAAATAAGAAAGTAGTATGGCGTACACAAGGATAAAAGAGCAGTGCTTTGTACCCAGGTGATTCATATGGAGGAAGGAAGGAAGATGGGATTTAATGTCGCGTCTGCACCAAGGCTGTTAGAGACGGAGCACAAGCTAGGGCTGTGCCAAGGATAGGGAAGGAAATCAGCCGTGACCTTTCAAAGGTACCATCCGCATTTGCCTGGAATGATTTTGGGAAATCATGAGGTTCATGTGAATAGGTATCCAACGTGATTATGGCCGCAGGACGGGAATTAAAACACATTGAACGCGGAATGGAAGTTGGAGCTAGAGAAGTGCAACATTACACTTCGGAAATAGTTAGGGAATTCGATATTCCGAGATCCACAGTGTCAACGGTGTGCCGAAAATACCAAATTTCAGGCATCATTTCTTACCACAGACAGCACTATGGTCGATAGACTTCACTTAACGACCGAGAGCAGCTGCGATTGCGTAGGTTCAAAATGGCTCTGAGCGCTATGGGACTTAACATCTGAGGTCATCAGTTACCTAGAACTTAGAACTACTTAAACCTAACTAACCTAAGGACATCACACATATCCATGCACGAGGCAGGATTCGAACCTGCGACCGTAGCGGTCGCGCGGTTCCAGACTGAAGAGATTGCATAGAGTAGTCTGTGATAACAGACAAGCGACACTGCGTGAAATAACTGCAGAAATCAATGTGGGACGTATGACGAACGTATCCGTTACGACAGTGCGGCGAATGGGAGTTAATGAGCTTTGACAGCAGATGACCGACGCGAGTGCCTTCGGTAACAGAACGACATCGCCTGCAGCGCCTCTGCTGGGCTCGAGACCATATCAGCTGAACCCTAGACGACTGGAAAACCGTATACTGGTGTCATGAATCCCGATTTCAGTTGGTAAGAGCCAATGGTAGGGGTCAAGTGTGGCGCAGGCCCTACGAAGCCGTGAACCTAGATTGACTACAAGGCACTGTGTGAGTGGTGGTGGCTCCAAAATGGTTAGGGCTGTGTTTACATGGGATGGACTGGGTCCTCTGGTCAAACTGAACCGTTCATTGACTGTAAATGGTTATATTCGGCTACTTGGAGAAGGTTTGCAGCCAATCGTGGAATTCGTGTTCCCAAACAACGATGGAATTTTTATTGATGACAATGCGCCGTGTCGCCGGGCTACAATAGTTCGCGATTGCTATGAAGAATACTCTGGAGAATTCGAGTGCCCGGCGTGAATCCCATCGGACATTGTGGGACATAATCGAGAGGCCAATTCGTGCACAAAATCCTGTACTGGAAACACTTTCGCAATTATGGCCCGCTATACAGGCAGCATGGCTCAATATTTCTGCAGGGGACTACCAACGACTTGTCGAGTCCACGCCACATCGAGTTGCTGGACTTGTTGTGGTCTTTAGTCCAGAGAATTGTTTGATGCAGCTCTCCATGCTATTCTGTCCTGTGCAAGCTTCTTCATCTCCCAGTACCTACTGCAACCTACATCCTTCTGAATCTGTTTAGTGTATTCATCTCTTGGTCTCGCTCTACGATTTTTACCTTCCACACTGCCCTCCAATACTAAATTGGTGATCCCTTGATGCCTCAGAATATGCCCTACCAACCGATCCCTTCTTCTAGTCAAGTTGTGCCACAAATTTCTCTTCTCTCCAATTCTATTCAGTACCTCCTCATTAGTTATGTGGTCTACCCATCTAATCTTCAGCATTCTTCTGTAGCACCACATTTAGAAAGCTTCTATTCTCTTCTTGTTCAAACTATTTATCGTCCATGTTTCACTTCCATACATGGCTACACTCCATACAAATACTTTCAGAAACGACTTCCAAACACTTAAATCAATACTCGATGTTAACAAATTTCTCTTCTTCAGAAACGCTTTCCTAGCAATTGCCAGTCTACATTTTATATCCTCTCTACTTCGACCATCATCAGTTATTTTGCTTCCCAAATAGCAAAACTCCTTTACAACTTTAAGTGTCTCATTTCCTAATCTAATTCCCTCAGCATCACCCGATTTAATTCGACTACATTCCATTATCCTCGTTTTGCTTTTGTTGATGTTCATCTTACATCCTCCTTTGAAGACACTGTCCATTCCGTTCAGCTGCTCTTGCAAATCCTTTGCTGTCTCTGACAGAATTACATTGTCATCGGCGAACTTCAAAGTTTTTATTTCTTCTCTATGGATTTTAATTCCTACTCCGAATTTTTCTTTTATTTCCTTTACTGCTTGATCAATATACAGATTAAATAACATCGGGGATAGGCTACAACCCTGTCTCACTCCCTTCCCAACCACGGCCTCCCTTTCATGCCCCTCGACTCTTATAACTGTCAACTGGTTTCTGTACAAATTGTAAATAGCCTTTCGTTCCCTGTATTTTACCCCTGCCACCTTCAGAATTTGAAAGAGAGTATTCCAGTCAACACTGTCAAAAGCTTTCTCTAAGTATACAAATGCTAGAAACGTAGTGTGGTGTGCGTACTGTAAGACCTTCGGTACACGCACCATCAGATTATTTGACTTTGTCGCTCTAACGAAGTAGGCGAGTGTCAGCGATATGTCTCGTGGTCTTATCTTGGCGTGTTTATCTTCTGCCGTTAGGTCAGACGATAGAAATGCCACTTGCACGCTTAGAGTAGCAGATTGACGGTGACCAACTTTAAACAGAACTTGATTAATTTTGACACACATTTATTAAAATAATAAAAAGCATAGGCATTACGTAACTTGATTCTGGATGCTGTTTACAATTCACAATCTGAAGTTCCTTTGGCATTGGTACGTTAATCTTATTCTCACATATCTCTGATACTTGACAAAGTGTCTATACATTTCTCTTCATGGCTATGTATAGGAATATGGTAATCTTATTAGGCGCAGACTGAAACTTGACTGTAGACTGGTACAGACAAATGCAGACTGGCACAGACAGGTGCAGACTGGTACAGACTAATGCAGACAAATGCAGACAAATGGAGACTGACTGATCGGAGGTCTGTACACTCGTTATAATATCTCGCGCGTTCAGGTATCACTGCGCGAGTGTGGTCCGCGAGGAGAAAAGGTTCTACTTTAGCAGCAATCTCATTGGCTGCGTTACATATTAATACGCGGATCGGCGGAAGCAGAATTTGGTCCGTCTCTAAGACAGCGCCATCTCGTAGTGCGGAGACGGACGAGCGCTGCGCCTGCGCTGTTGTGCTTAGCGGGGCGCGTTCTAGTGGGAAAGTTGTGTTCGTGCTGACTATGCGGAACTATGTACACAACACGTAGGTTTGCCTTTCCTTAATCTATTTTCTAAGATAAGTCGTAGGGTCAGTATTGCGTCACGTGTTGCTGGACTATGCGGGGCAAAAGGTGGTTCGACACGACATTAGGAGGTACCCCACGAGTTTTGTCGCCGCAGTGTGTTCTTCTGCGGCAGGGCCCGGTGCCTCGTCCAGGGCGAAGTCAGCCCGCAGCCGTGAGGGCGGCCCGTGGCCGGCGCGGAGCGGCCGCGCGGCGCGCGAGTGCAGCGTATCGCTAGCGGCGGCTGCCTGGGAGCGAGCGGGCCCAGTGAGAGGCGCGCCGCCAGAAATACCGCCGCTTGGGAAACCCGGCGCACGCTGGCGCGCCGCCACGCCGCCAACAGCTGGCCGCCGCCTCCACATTCCCCGGCAAAAACTCTGCGCGCTACCGTCTGTCACCTATGCGCGACGATTCCGACGGCCAATCGTCGAGGTAGTACACTACTGGCCATTAAAATTGCTACATCACGAAGATGACGTGCTACAGACGCGAAATTTAACCGACAGGGAGAAGATGCTCTGATATGCAAATGATTCGCTTTCCAGAGCATTCACACAAGGTTGGCGCCGGGGCCGACACCTACAACGTGCTGACATGAGGAAAGTTTCCAACCGATTTCTCATACACAAATAGCAGTTGACCGGTGTTACCTGGTGATACGTTGTTGTGATGCCTCGTCTAAGGAGTAAAAATGCGTACCATCACGTTTCCGACTTTGATAAAGGTCGGATTGTAGCCTATCGCGATTGCGGTGTATCGTATCGCGACATTGCTGCTCGCGTCGGTCGGGGTCAAATGACTGTTTGCAGAATATGGAATCGTTGGGTTCAGGAGGGTAATACGGCACGCCGTGCTGGATCCCAACGGCCTCGTATCACTAGCAGTCGAGATGACAGGTATCTTATCCGCATGGCTGTAACGGATTGTGCAGCCACGTCTCGATCCCTGAGTCAACAGATGGGGACGTTTGCAAGACAACAACCATCTGCACGAACAGTTCCACAACGTTTGCAGCATCATGTACTATCATCTCGGAGACCGTGGCTGCGGCTACCCTTGACGCTCCATCACAGACAGGAGCGCTTGCGATGGTGTACTCAACGACGAACCTGGGCGTAAGAATGGCAAAACGTCATTTTTTCGGATGAATCCAGGTTCTGTTTACAGCATCATGATGGTCGCATCCGTGTTTGGTGACATTGCGGTGAACGCACATTGGAAGTGTGTATTCATCATCGCCATACTGGCGAATCACCCGGCGTGATGGTATCGGGTGGCATTGGTTACACGTCTCGGTCACCTCTTGTTCGCATTGACGGCACTTTGAACAGTGGACGTTACATTTCAGGTGTGTTACTACCCGTGGCTCTACCCTTCATTCGATCCCTGCGAAACCCTACATTTCAGCAGGATAATGCACGACCGCATGTTGTAGGTCCTGTACGCGCCTTTCTGGATACAGAAAATGTTCGACTGCCCTGGCCAGCACATTCTCCAGATCTCTCACCAATTGAAAACGTCTGGCCAATGGTGGCCGAACAACTGGCTCGTCACAATACGCCAGTCACTACTTTGATTAACTGTGGTATCATGTTGAAGTTGCATAGGCAGCTGTACCTGTACACGCCATCCAACCTCTGTTTGACTCAATGCCCAGGCGCATCAAGGCCGTTATTACGGCCAGAGGTGGTTGTTCTGGGTACTGATTTCTCAGTAATTATGCACCCAAATTGCGTGAAAATGTAATCACATGTAAGTTCTAGTACAATATATTTCTCTAATGAATACCCGTTTATTATCTGAATTTCTTCTTGATGTAGCAATTTTAATGGCCAGTAGTGTAAAAAGCTTGAAGAACGGCGACATGCTAACGTGGAAGTTAACGACGGTCCAGTGTTTCAGTGGAAACCAAACACGGTCTCTGATCGCGGATTCCTTTTATTCATTGTCAGTAACTGGTTTCGGTCACACTGACAGTCATCAGATTGATCTAAGAAAAGAATTTACATGTTTACGAGTACGAAGATCATGATAAGTTACAACAGCATAATTAGTAGCATTGATTCTTGTTATCTACATCTACATTTATACTCCGCAAGCCACCCAACGGTGTGTGACGGAGGGCACTTTACCTGCCAGTGTCATTACCTCCATTTCCTGTTCCAGTCGCGTATGGTTCGCGGGAAGAACGACTGTCTGAAAGCCTCCGTGCGCGCTCTAATCTCTCTAATTTTACATTCGTGATCTCCTCGAGAGGTATAAGTAGGGGGAAGCAATATATTCGATACCTCATCCAGAAACGCACCCTCTCGAAACCTGGACAGCAAGCTACACCGCGATGCAGAGCGCCTCTGACACTTGAGTTTGCTAAACATCTCCGTAACGCTATCACGCTTACCAAATAACCCTGTGACGAAACGCGCCGCTCTTCTTTGGATCTTCTCTATCTCTTCTGTCAACCCGACCTGGTACGGATCCCACACTCATGAGCAGTACTCAAGTATAGGTCGAACGAGTGTTTTGTAAGCCACCTCCTTTGTTGATGGACTACATTTTCTAAGGACTCTCCCAATGAATCTCAACCTGGCACCCGCCTTACCAACGATTAATTTTATATGATCATTACACTTCAAGTCGTTCCGTACGCATACTCCCAGATATTTTACAGAATGACTGCTACCAGTGTTTGTTCCGCTATCATATAATCATACAATAAAGGATCCTTCTTTCTATGTATTCGCAATACGTTACATTTGTCTATGTTAAGGGTCAGTTGCCACTCCCTGCACCAAGTGTCTATCCGCTGCAGATCTTCCTGCATTTCGCTGCAATTTTCTAATGCTGCAACTTCTCTGTATACTACAGCATCATCCGCGAAAAGCCGCATGGAACTTCCGACACTATCTACTACGTCATTTATATATATTGTGAAAAGCAATGGTCCCATAACAATCCCCTGTGGCACGCCAGAGGTTACTTTAACGTCTGTAGACGTCTCTCCATTGAGAACAACATTCTGTGTTCTGTTTGCTACCAACTCTTTAATCCAGCCACACAGCTGGTCAGATATTCCGTAGGCTCTTACTTTGTTTATCAGGCGAGAAGCATCTACATCTACATGGCTACTCTGCAACTCACATAAGTGCCTGGCAGAAGATTCATCGAATCACCTTCACGATAATTCCCTATTATTGCAATTTCGAACAGCGCGCAGAAAAAACGAACACCTATATCTTTCCGTGCGAATTCTGATTTCCCTTACTATATTATAATTATCGTTTGTTCCTACGTAGGTCGGCGTCAACAAAATGTTCTCGCATTCGCAGGAGAAAGTTGGTGATGGAAAAATCGTGAGAATACTTTGCAGCAACGAAAAACGCCATTGTTTAGTGGTGTCCAGTTTTAGTTCTGCCCACCACTAATCCTGTATCATGTCAGTGACACACACTCCCATATTTCGCGATAATACAAAACGTGCTGCTCTTCTTTAATCTTTTCCGATGTACTCCGCTAATCCTATCCGACAAGCATCCCACACCGCGCAGAAGTACTCCAGAAGAGGACGGACGAGAGTAGTGTGGGCAGTCTCTTTAGTAGATCTGTTACATTTTCTCAGTGTTCTGCCAATAAAAGCCAGTCTTTGGTTTGTCTTTCCCTCAACATATTTTACGTGTTCTTTTACAATTTAAATCATTCGTAATTGTAATTCCTAGGTATTTAGTTGAATTTACGGCCTTTATATTTGATTGATTTATCGTGTAACGGAAGTTTAACTGATTCCTTTTAGCACTCATGGGGATGACCTCACATTTTTCATTATTTAGGGTCAACTGACAATTTACGCAACATTTAGATATCTTTTCTAAATCGTTTTTAAATTTGTTTTGATCTTCTGATGACTTTCAAAAAATGTTCAAATGTGTGTGAAATCTTATGGGACTTAACTGCTAAGGTCATCAGTCCCTAAGCATACACACTACTTAACCTAAATTATCCCAAGGACAAACACACACACGCCCATGCCCGAGGGAGGACTCGAACCTCCGCCGAGACCAGCCGCACAGTCCATGACTGCAGCGCCTAAAACCGCTCGTCTAATCCCGCGCGGCCTGTTGACTTTACTAGACGATAAACGACAGTATCATCTGCAAACAGCCTAAGACGGCTGCTCAAATTGTCTCCTAAATCGTTTATATAGATAAGGAACAGCAGAGTGCCTATAACACTGCCTTGGGGAACACCATAAATAACTTCTGTTTTACTCAATGACTTTCCGTCACTTTCTACGAACTGTGACTTCTCTGACAGGAAATCACAAATCCAATCACATAACTGAGACGATATTCCATAAGCACGCAATTTCACTACAAGCCGCTTGTGTGTTACTGTGTCAAAAGCATTTTGGAAATCAATACGGAACCAATTTGAAATCCCTTGTAAATAGCGCTCAACATTTTGTGTGTGTAAAGAGCTAGTTGTAAAGAGGTAGTTGTGTTTCACAAGAACGATATTGACTGTGTGTCAATAGAATCTGTTACTCACCTCTGTTGTTCTTAAAGCCCTCCAGCTGCATAATATTCTTGGTTTGTGTGTTTCATCTTTGCAATGGGACACTTGGAAAGCGTTGTCTGCGTCGGTTACGCACGCCT
Source organism: Schistocerca nitens (assembly GCF_023898315.1). Classification (NCBI taxonomy): domain Eukaryota; kingdom Metazoa; phylum Arthropoda; class Insecta; order Orthoptera; family Acrididae; genus Schistocerca; species Schistocerca nitens. The sequence goes on from NC_064615.1 coordinate 410,871,466, forward strand.
ACCGTTTATTTAACTGCGAAACATCAATGTTCAAGCACATTGTTTGTTACAAAATCTTGCTGCATATCGACGTTAATGATGTTGGCCTGTAATGTAGTGGATTACTCCTAGCACTTTTCTTGAATCTTGGTGTGACCTGTGCAACTTTCCATCTTCGGGTACGGCTCTTTCGTCGAGCAAGGGGTTGTATATGATATTTACTTCGTCTTCCTTGGTGAAGGAATTTCGAAAGGCTGTGTTTAGTTACTCTGATTTAGCAGCACTGTCGTCGATAGTATTTCCATTGCAACTGCGCAGAGAATACTGCGTCTTGCCGCTAGCATACTTTACATATGACCAGAATCTCTTTGGATTTTCTGCCAGGTTTCGAGACAAAATCTCGTTGTTGAAACTGTTATAAGCATCTCGCATTGATGTCCGCGCTAAATTTCGAGCTTCTGTAAAAGATCGCCAATCTTGGAGATTTTACATTTAGCACGATTTTTTCGTTGTTTCTGCAATAGTGTTCCGACCCATTTTGTGTACCGCGGGGGGTCAGCTCCGTCGTCAAACAATTAAAGGTCTGCCTCCTCAAACAAAGTAAAAGAAGCAAATAAAATTGATAGCCATGGCGGGCATCGTCACATAATGTAAGAACATGATAAAGCTGTGATGAATAATCATGGCCCGTGATGTAGGGCCGTCATTAGCACAGTACTCTCACATTTCCATTACAAACAGCTGCGAATGTTTGACCTTTAGGTGCTGCTGACGGTAAGCAGAGTTTACAATGTCCAGAGAAGGGGTGTTTAAAATATTGCCTAAACGAAATTATTTTTGAAAGCAGCACGATCAGTCCGATGACGTTCACCACAATCGATCCGGTTACTTAAGTGAAGAAAAGAAATTTGCCGTTATTAATGAACCTGTTGACAGCTGCGGTACTTATATTTGATGAATAGTTTCAAACCTAACAGGTCCATTTTGAAGGCAGTAAGGTTTGAAACTAGTCGCCAAATATAAGTACTGCAACTGTTGACAGGTTCGTTAATAAACGCATTGTGAAATTTAATAATGTGACTGGTTCCCTATCAACCAAATGTTGAAACTGAAAAAAAAGAAATTTTAGATCAAAGACTGTTTTCACAGTTAGGGTGGATACAGACGACCACTACACGAAAACGAGTATTCGCGAGGACGTCCGATAAGGATCAGCAATCGAACCCGTACTTAGGAGAAATATCAATAATGACATACGCGTTTTACTAGCTACCTCATTTTCGCTGAGAATGTGATATTTAGAGTACTATCCTACCTGAGCAACAGTCAAGTCCTTAGTAAATCACAGCTTGGATTTCAGAAGACTTGCTCAACTGGGAATGTCAGTTCACTCACCAAATTTTAAAAACATTAAGTTGTAGAATAACACCAGATATTGTCATCTGTGACTTATCTGAGGCATTTTGTGTGCATCACAAAATTCATCTACATAATCCAAGTTTTTTCATTATAGTATGACCAACCAGCCAGGAATGTCATATCTAACCGAAACATTGCGGAAGGCTGTGGTTAATAATTCAACAATATAAGCAGAAGAGATTCTTCTGAGTGGGAAGAAATCACTTACGTGGTTCCATAAGTTACTCGTACAGCATTAGGTCCACCATAGTTTCCCATATACAGGGTGGTACATTGATCGTGACCGGGCCAAATATCTCACGAAATAAGCGTCAAACGAAAAAACTACAAAGAACGAAACTCTGTTGTATAGATACAGTACAACCTAAGGAGAAATGTAAAATGAATACCCAAATTTGCAAAATTGAAAATTGAAGTTTTCTGTTTATTGTTCCGTCGACCACGAAATCTCCATAAAGACTGCAACAAAAATATACCCACAAACTTCGATGGATTGCGGTTGGTTTTTTGAGAAACAAACTGACGTTAGCGACCGATGCGTGCAGAGCATGAAAGCCGTTAGACCACGTCTTAGGCTGCAAGCACTCTACAGTGCTGTTGATGCAGACGTTGACGCGTTTGATGACATCTAACGTCCTAAGTGTCGGCAAGTCTATTGTGAGGAGTTCCGCTTGCACTCCTTTACCGTACAAAGGCACTTGAAGTGAGTCGGCAACAGACAACAGGGCTTGTGGCAAATTATTTGATCAATGTGTATTGAGAAACGTATTTCACCACACGGTTAGCATTTTAGACAATTGGAGTAGCAGAAACGCCAGAAATGACGCAGGAAGTAAACTCTTCCACGGTTTAAGGAATTCATCTTCCTGTGGGGAGGGAGAAAATGGTTCATTGTGTACGAGAACGTTTAAACCAGCACACCCGTTCACCGCCATTATATTAAGTCATTCTGACATCTTAACTGAATAAGCCTAAAGCACTTAAGAACAGCCCAGGTATAAAGAAATGAGTCTCTTATCCGACCATCTGTAAGCAGAGGTCGGCACTGCACACAAGAGTTAACCTGCAGATATACAGGGTGGTCCATTGATAGTGACCGGGCCAAATATCTCATGAAATAAGCATCAAACGAAAAAACTACAAAGAACGAAACTCGTCTAGCTTGAAGGGGGAAACCAGATGGCGCTATGATTGGCCCGCTAGATGCCGCTGCCATAGGTCAAACGGATATCCCCATTTTTATTACATATTAGTGTAGTACGTAAAGAAATATGAATGTTTTAGTTGGACCACATTTTTCGCTTTGTGATAGATGGCGCTGTAATAGTCACAAACATATGGCTCAGAATTTTAGACGAACAATTGGTAACAGGTCGTTTTTTTAAATTAAAATACAGAACGTAGGTACGTTTCAACATTTTATTTCGGTTGTTCCAATCTGATACATGTACCTTTGTGAACTTATCATTACTGAGAACGCATGCTGTTACAGCATGTAATAAAAATGGGGGTTCCTATTTAAAAAAGCGCAGTTGATATTTTGACCTATGGCAGCGCCATCTAGCGGGCCAACCATAGCGCCATCTGGTTTCCCCCTTCAAGCTAGACGAGTTTCGTTCTTTGTAGTTTTTTCGTTTGATGCTTATTTCGTGAGATATTTGGCCCGGTCACTGTCAGTGGACCACCCTGTATATAAACGACCTTTCATCTAATATACAGAAAGAAGCATTACTTCTTTTTGCAGATGACACTAGTACTATAATCAATCCAAGCGAACGAACAGCAAGACATGACAATACCCGTAAGATTCTACAGTGATTATGCTAAAGAACTTGCCCCCTTTCTATCAGCAATTTATCGTAGATCTCTGGAAGAACGTGAAGTACCTAGCGACTGGAAGAAAGCGCAGGTCGTTCCCATTTTCAAGAAGGGTCATAAATCAGATGCGAATAATTATAGGCCTATTTCGCTTACGTCAATCTGTTGTAGAATAATTGAACATGTTTTATGTTCTCGTATTATGACGTTCTTAGATAATACAAATCTCCTTCATCATAACCAACATGGATTCCGCAAACAGAGATCATGTGAAACTCAGCTCGCCCTATTTGTCCAAGAAATTCACAGTGCCGTAGACACTGGCGAGCAGATTGATGCCGTATTCCTGGACTTCAGGAAGGCATTTGATACGGTTCCGCACTTACGTTTAGTGAAAAAAATACGAGCTTACGGAATATCGGACCAGGTTTGTGATTGGATTCAGGATTTCCTAGAAGAAAGAACACAACATGTCATTCTTAACGGTTCAAAATCTGCAGATGTAGAGGTAATTTCGGGAGTACCGCAAGGAAGCGTGATAGGACCTTTATTGTTTACAATATACATAAATGACTTAGTTGACAACATCGGTAGCTCCGTGAGGCTATTTGCAGATGACACGGTTGTCTACAAGAAAGTAGCAACATCAGAAGACTCGTACGTACTCCAGGAAGACCTGCAGAGGATTAATGAATGGTGCGACAGCTGGCAGCTTTCCCTAAACGTAGATAAATGTAATATAATGCGCATACATAGGGGCAGAAATCCATTCCCAGTACGATTATGCCATAGGTGGTAAATCATTGGAAGCGGTAACGACCGTAAAATACTTAGGAGTTACTATCCGGAGCGATCTGAAGTGGAATGATCACATAAAACAAATAGTGGGAAAAGCAGGCGCCAGGTTGAGATTCATAGAATTCTAAGAAAATGTGACTCATCGACGAAAGAAGTAGCTTACAAAACGCTTGTTCGTCCGATTCTTGAGTATTGCTCATCAGTATGGGACCCTTACCAGGTTGGATTAATAGAAGAGATAGACATGATCCAGCGAAAAGCAGCGCGATTCGTCATGGGGACATTTAGTCAGCGCGAGAGCGTTACGGAGATGCTGAACAAGCTCCAGTGGCGGACACTTCAAGAAAGGCGTTACGCAATACGGAGAGGTTTATTATCGAAATTACGAGAGAGCACATTCCGGGAAGAGATGGGCAACATATTACTACCGCCCACATATATCTCGCGTAATGATCACAACGAAAAGATCCGAGAAATTAGAGCAAATACGGAGACTTACAAGCAGTCGTTCTTCCCACGCACAATTCGTGAATGGAACAGGGAAGGGGGGATCAGATAGTGGTACAATAAGTACCCTCCGCCACACACCGTAAGGTGGCTCGCGGAGTATAGATGTAGATGTAGATGTTAAGGCTTTCATGGCCACTTGTTGACAATTTCCCTGTTGATTTCTGTCTCAGATTTTTCGTCCGAAGTTTGTTTGATGATTTTTCTAACGATTCCATAGCACGAGTGGCTGGCATTGTCAAAAGCTTCATCACCCATTGCTGGTGATAGACTGAAGTGGAGCTCGCGGACGCAGATTGTATGTCTCTGGCGCGCCAACGTCCAAGGGCTTTTCCGTGATCATTTCCGTTGCGTTTCTTCTCTTGCTACCTGCAACGGTCGTTCGCTGCAGCACGGGAATCCAGGATCCGTTTACCTTGACGCTTTCTTTTTTCTTTTTGCAGCTGCTAATTCTCTAACTTCTCTGAACAAGCGGGTATGGTAACTCTTCTCTACAGCCAGAACTTCCGTCTCGGCAGGCGCTTTGCCACGGTTCGCGCGGCTCCCTCCGTCGAGGTTCGAGACAGCCCTCGGGCATGGGTGTGTGTGTTGTCCTTAGCGTAAGTTAGTTTCAGTTAGATTAAGTAGTGCGTAAGCCTGGGGACGAATATTTTGTACACAGCCACGGGCTCAAAATGTCAGTTTTTGACAAAATAGCATTAATCTTACCTCGCCAGGCACTAAGAAACGTTCACGCTTTTAAAAGATGCGAAAGAAACCTAACGAAGAGCAACCTCAACATCAAATATGACAAGAACTGTCTGTCAGCACATATCACATAAAAGTGAAAATTAATTCTAAAACCAATGTCGCCAAAATAGTTAAAGCAAAGAGTGAAATCATGTGGCTCAAGACAGAGATCAAAATGCAGTATAAAAAAAGGAAGAACTTCTGAACAAGCAGCTGTACAGTCTGCACTTGCAACCTGGAAATAGCCTCTCCAGCCTTCGATTCTCCTACATCATTGAGGACATCACTGAAAAAGAACAGCAGAAAATATTGTGTAGGCATAAGAAAAAACTTGATTCTTTGAAAATGAAGAAAGGTAACCTCCTCCCCAAAAATTCACATGATAGCCAACATCAGTTTCATGAAAGAACTCAAGAACATCAATTTTACAAATCATGAACTTGCTCTCACAAACAAACGTCTAAAGCATAACATAGAGCCCAGACTTAGCGTTAATAACTTGAAGAGCCTTATTGCATCTTCTAAGCTGGCATGTGATACGGCAAAATTAAATTCCAGGGAAACCAATGCTTTAGCCTTCAGAGCCAATCAAATAATAACAAGACACCTCAAAAACAACAATTCACACAGAAACAGTGACCTAAACGTTCTGAATTGTATCATACCCAAACTTTCTAAGAGTAAAGCTTTAATAGTGAAAGCTGATAAAAGTAACTGTGCAGTGATAATGTATGAAAATGACTATGTTGAAAAAACCATGCAATTCTTCAATAGTAACAACATACCTGAATTAGATTTTGATCCTGCTACTAAACTTCAGGCCAAAATTAAGTAAACACTCCTCCTAACTAATTGGGAAGTGTGTGACTGCTTTTCCATGAACCCCACTGCACTCCAGCTAAGACCCATAAGGAAAACTGTCCTATCAGACCAGTCGTGTAATCTAGAAACAGACCTTCATATTGGTTAAATAACAAACTACTTGCTCTGCTTAATACCTACTGTACCTTTGAAAACAAATTCGCCATTAAGAACGCATACGAACTCACTGACAACATTCAAGATGTTTACATTCCACCGACAGCCAGATTTGCGTCACTTGACATAGTAAACCTTTATACTAACATCCCTATAGAGGACACCATAAAAATAATCAGAAACAATCTACTCAAACATAAGAAACTAAGCATGGCAAAGATCTGTGAGTTCATTGAGCTGGTACTGTCACACAATTACTTCAGTCTTAATAAGAAAATATACAAACAGGAAGATGGGTTGGCAATGGGTTGCATCCTAGCTGGGATGTTAGCAGATACTTACATAAATCACGTTGAGCAGACATTTTTTGAAGCTAACAGTCACATCAACACCAAAATTATCAACTACAAAAGATATGTTGATGACACAGTTATACTTTTTGATGGCACCAATGAGGAAATGGACACATTAGCAACGAATCTGAGTAGCACGCACAAAAACATTAAATTCACCGTTGAACACTAGACCAACAACAGCATCAATTTTGTAGACTTAAAAATCACCAACAAAAACCGTAAACATCATTTTGAGATTTATAGAAAACCAACATCCACTGACATATGTATCAACAGTCCATCTTGTCATCCAAACCAGCACAAGATGGCATATTTTAGATCCATACTGAATCACCTACACAAAATTTTACATGAACCAGTTAAAAAAGAAAAAGAAATCAGTGTCATTAAACCATTGCCTCAAACAAAGGATACAGCCCTCTCATGATAGACAAACTATCAGAAAAAATCCCAAAACCATCAGCCAACAAAGCTTCCCATTAGACAACCATACAACTTACACAAGACGCAATACAGAACAGCAGGAACTATATTGCACTACCTTTTGTAGGGAGCATATCCTATAAAGTAAGCAATCTATTTAAAAACACCAACATTAAAATAAGATTCCAAATAATCAACAAACTCCAGCAGTTAGCAGTTCACAAATTAAAGAATAACAACCCCCTCATACAAAAAATTTGGGATATACAAAACTCAGTTGTCAAAGTTTCCCCTCTTGCTATATAGCAAAAACCAGAAAAAGCATTGAGACTCGGTTCAAAGAGCATATAGATGCCATACATTTGAACAACATTTCAAAATCCGTATTTACTATGAACACAACTACTAACAGTCATGGAATAAAGAACATTGAAGACCATGTACAAGTATTGCACTATGCTGAGAAAGGTTGCTTTATGAATTTGCTTGAGGAGATAGAAATATAAGTACATAAAAGCAAATCACCACAAAATCTGTTCAATGAACAGACCGAGTTAGCCAATGCAGCCTTTCTTCAAAATTTCTTCCACCTGGTTTCCAATTCAAAATAAAAATAAAAGAAACTACAATGAAATGTCAAGTGTTGTAATATTTATATATGCACAATCATCCCAAACCATTCATTGTGCTTTCAATGTATGCTCTTATATGTCCACAGTTGTAATATTTATTTGTGTACATCTGGCCCTTATCGTTTACTTTGGTTCCAATGTACACCATAATATGTGTAGAATGAGATTTTCACTCTGCAACGGAGTGTGCGCTGATATGAAACTTCCTGGTAGATTAAAACTGTGCCGGACCGAGTCTCGAACTCGGGGCCTTTGCCTTTCGCGGGCAAGTGCTCTACCAACTGAGCTACCCAAGCACGACTCACTCCCTGTCCTCTCAGCTTTACTTCTGCCAGTACCTCGTCTCCTACCTTCCAAACTTTACAGAAGCTCTCCAATTCGCAATCTGCACTGGAACATAATGGCGCGGATTCTTGATCGTAAGTAACCGAAACATCTTCCCTTTAATAATTTGTTTACATCACTTAAAATCATAGTGAGGCACATCTTGTTTTGGTTGTAGGGCACCACCATCGCAAGGAAATTTCGTCAGCTGGGGAAACAAAAGGCGAAAGCTAATATAAAACGTGAACTAGCCGTCTGGAGGTAAACCTGTCGGTTCGAAACCGGTAACTGTGCTGATTAAATAAATAAACAGCGTTATAAAAAGTGGATGGTTGCTGTAATCTTCCATGTAAGGTTCAACCTATATTTTCATCTTCGTTCATCGCCATCATGAAGAGCTCGTAGCAACTGGCTATTGTATGACTTGGAAGACAGACAATGGATGAGTGACTAACTCCCGACTGGCACGATCAATAGACTTTTGAGGACTATGTGGGAAACTTAGCCGAGTGCGTTCTACATCTTGAATGAACGCACAAGGATGACATGTGGATTTCCATTTACATGAACAACCGATATCTTGCAATTGATGGTGCCTTTTTCGAATGATTTGAGCTGCAGGAAGTGCAGTACTGTTTTCTAAACGAGAATCACGCCTCGAAATTCCAAATGAATTGCATCTGTTGAAACGGAGTGCACGTAATGCCCATTGTTGCTGTGTCACCATCATCTCGACTCTACGCTCACTGGGTATAGAACGAACGAGTGCGCCAGTGAACGAGCTAACTGCACCAGGCCGCTCCCTACCGGCGCCAAGACAAATTTTTAGTTTCGATGGGTAGGCTAAAATTTATTTCAAGTGTCTGTTACTATTCATGTAGAAGATGCAGTAGTGTGGAATCGGTTGTATCCATTTGAAACACCTTGTACTTTCTTGGGGGTCGCTGGAAACTCGACTCCTTTTTTACAAATAACTATATATGTGGAAATACCTTTATCTCACGCACAATGCTTTAAAGGAGAGAATTTGTCAATGACATGTTCACTGAAGTCTGCAGTGCTCTGTATGAGGCTATGACGCTTTTCTCACTAGGGAGCACTGTTATTGACATTAGCTGTTCATGGGTCATGTGCCATGATTTAGGGACATTTGAAGTCCTGCCCCTCCCCCCCCCCCCCAGCAGCTGGCGCCAAGGCTGGCTGTGTGTTGTGTGTTCCCACTGAGACCGAGTACGCGCTTGAACTGCAGAGCACAGAGCCCTCGTAAGGCGACAAGGGGCCATAAGAGACAGCAGAAGGGAGTCTGGCATGTGATCACAACTGCCAGCTATTGGCAGCATCTGCAAGACAAGACACGAGTGCAACACCCATCCATGTCTTGTTTACATCATGGAGTGGCTGGTCTCTGGTGCTGACTGGGGAGCGGTGGCACTGCCTGGTCCCTCAGGGCGGATGCCTGGGGAGACAAGTCGCGAAATCGATCAGACAATACAAGCGAGCGGCTCCGTGTGCATGGAGTATGGACCGATTAATGGTGTTTGACGGTCTGGCGGCAGGTCAAACAGCAGAGGAACCATGGTGTCAGGTTACAGTGCATGGGAAGACTAGTGGCAGGCGAGCCCTGACAATAGCCCACCCTGTACGTATGGAGGATGTTATCGTGGGGGCTGGAAGCTGTGGAGATTTACGGGGGAAGCTATGAAGACAGGCTTGATCAGTAGGAACAGAGCCACAAGATTGTGTGGCCAGCATTGGGGCAGCCTGATGGAGTCCGGGCCTGAGTTAGCAGCCAGGTGGAGTTGGACAAGCGTGTTGGCTCAAGGGCTAGCCGTACTGATGATACGCAGGTGTGTGCTTTTGAGCGGTGGTGCACAAGAAGAGTGTCATGCCGGTGGCACTAGGTGAAAACATTGGTTGTGAACTCGCTTGCATTCTAGTTCCGATACACTTTCAAACAGTGCTAGCAGTTGGTGGGTCAGTGTTGTCCCGCTTATTATTGTCCTAACAGTGGGACTGCTGCAAGGCCTAACTGTGTTTGACGGAACACATTTCAGTTGTTGAAGACTATGTCTGTTAGACTGTGGGCGGGGTGCTTTATGTTATTGTTATGTTGTGTTTAAATGGGCCATCTTGTTACATGTAACTGGCTGCCCTAGCGTTTCATTTTGCTGGACCTGTCCTTCTTGTCCATATTCCAGTTTAGTGTAAGCGTTTTCCTATATTGTTTAACTTGTCTATTTCGTGCTCCCTTTAGTTGACTGGCGGAAGTAATGAGACTCCTGAATTTATGCCCAGTGGCCTTATTTCATCATTGTTCCTTCCAGCTTGCATAGTTAATTAGTTGTAGGTTTGTTGACTTACCTTGTGGTTTCCTGTTCTTGTAAAGTTACATTTATTGTAAGGGCCAAGAGTTTTTCCGAGTTGGCGTTTTGTGTTAGATGTTAAGCTCGTCTGTATTTGTTAATCTGAGAGCAAGTAATAATTCCTTATGTTTCGTCACGCTCAGGCACTCTGTTTTTTTAACTGTGTTATTAATAAATGTTCCTGAACTTGATAAGTATTTACTGCCTCACAACCTCTAGCCATGTAGCATTCTTGCCAAATTAGAGAAACATTCCTCTGTCTCAGACGTTAATGTATGTCCAAGAACAATTATTTTAAATAGGTTTCTTATTTTCATGATAAAACCATAGCATCAGAGACGACACTTGTTCTTGTATTTATTACGCTGTTCGTTAACGCTTTTTTTCGTAGTTCCTTTGCCTGAGTGGATGTCCAAGGGATTTTGAATACTCTTACTGTCGAAAGGAGCATTTGCAGGTCCTTTGCAGTGTTCTGATGTACTTGTTGGTTTAGACACAGGTTTTACAAATGAGTAAAGGACCTGGAAGAGCAGTTGAACTGGATGGACAGTGTCTTGAAAGGAGGATATAAGATGAACATCGACAAAAGCAAAACGAAGATAATGGAATGTAGTCGAATTAAATCGGGTGATGCTGAGGAAATTAGATTAGGAAATGAGACGCTTAAAGTAGTAAATGAGTTTTGGTATTTGGGGAGCAAAGTAACTGATGATGGTCGAAGTAGAGAGGATATAATACACTCCTGGAAATTGAAATAAGAACACCGTGAATTCATTGTCCCAGGAAGGGGAAACTTTATTGACACATTCCTGGGGTCAGATACATCACATGATCACACTGACAGAACCACAGGCACATAGACACAGGCAACAGAGCATGCACAATGTCGGCACTAGTACAGTGTATATCCACCTTTCGCAGCAATGCAGGCTGCTATTCTCCCATGGAGACGATCGTAGAGATGCTGGATGTAGTCCTGTGGAACGGCTTGCCATGCCATTTCCACCTGGCGCCTCAGTTGGACCAGCGTTCGTGCTGGACGTGCAGACCGCGTGAGACGACGCTTCATCCAGTCCCAAACATGCTCAATGGGGGACAGATCCGGAGATCTTGCTGGCCAGGGTAGTTGACTTACACCTTCTAGAGCACGTTGGGTGGCACGGGATACATGCGGACGTGCATTGTCCTGTTGGAACAGCAAGTTCCCTTGCCGGTCTAGGAATGGTAGAACGATGGGTTCGATGACGGTTTGGATGTACCGTGCACTATTCAGTGTCCCCTCGACGATCACCAGTGGTGTACGGCCAGTGTAGGAGATCGCTCCCCACACCATGATGCCGGGTGTTGGCCCTGTGTGCCTCGGTCGTATGCAGTCCTGATTGTGGCGCCCACCTGCACGGCGCCAAACACGCATACGACCATCATTGGCACCAAGGCAGAAGCGACTCTCATCGCTGAAGACGACACGTCTCCATTCGTCCCTCCATTCACGCCTGTCGCGACACCACTGGAGGCGGGCTGCACGATGTTGGGGCGTGAGCGGAAGACGGCCTAACGGTGTGCGGGACCGTAGCCCAGCTTCATGGAGACGGTTGCGAATGGTCCTCGCCGATACCCCAGGAGCAACAGTGTCCCTAATTTGCTGGGAAGTGGCGGTGCGGTCCCCTACGGCACTGCGTAGGATCCTACGGTCTTGGCGTGCATCCGTGCGTCGCTGCGGTCCGGTCCCAGGTCGACGGGCACGTGCACCTTCCGCCGACCACTGGCGACAACATCGATGTACTGTGGAGACCTCACGCCCCACGTGTTGAGCAATTCGGCGGTACGTCCACCCGGCATCCCGCATGCCCACTATACGCCCTCGCTCAAAGTCCGTCAACTGCACATACGGTTCACGTCCACGCTGTCGCGGCATGCTACCAGTGTTAAAGACTGCGATGGAGCTCCGTATGCCACGGCAAACTGGCTGACACTGACGGCGGCGGTGCACAAATGCTGCGCAGCTAGCGCCATTCGACGGCCAACACCGCGGTTCCTGGTGTGTCCGCTGTGCCGTGCGTGTGATCATTGCTTGTACAGCCCTCTCGCAGTGTCCGGAGCAAGTATGGTGGGTCTGACACACCGGTGTCAATGTGTTCTTTTTTCCATTTCCAGGAGTGTATGTAGACTGGCAATGGCAAGAAAAGCGTTTCTGAAGAAGAGAAATTTGTTAACATCGAGAACAGATTTAAGTGTCAGGAAGTCGTTTCTGAAAGTATTTGTATGGAGTGTAGCCATGTATGGAACTGAAACGTGGACGATAAATAGGTTAGACAGGAAGAGAACAGAAGCTTTCGAAATGCGGTCTACAGAAGAATGCTGCAGATTAGATGGGAATATCACATAACTAATGAGGAGGTATTGAATAGAATTGGGGGGAAGAGAAATTTGTGGCACAACTTGACTAGAAGAAGGGATCGGTTGGTAGGACATGTGCTGAGGCGTCAAGGGATCACCAATTTAGTACTGGAGAGCAGCGTGGAGGGTAAATATCGTAGAGGGAGACCAAGAGATGAATACACTAATGAGATTCAGAAGGATGTAGGTTGGAGTAGGTACTGGGAGATGAGAAAGCTTGCACAGGATAGAGCAGCATGGAGAGCTGCAGCAAACCAGTCTCTGGACTGAAGACCACGACAACAACAACGGGAAGTCTCCCTTTGACTGGTTCCTTTTCAGGAGAAGTTACAGATGTTTTGGGATGAAGTGCCATAGTCATCTCTTTGGCAGAGTAACCGTTTCTGCTGACAGTAGTTTTTAAATGCCCGAGTTGTTTTTAGAAGTACTGTGGTTATATATTTAAATACTTCGGTCTGGTAATGTTTTGACCACTGTTCTTTTCTGCTGGGGGTGGTGACGGGAATTTTTGTGAAGGTTTCTATCCATGCGAGTGACCTTTCTGTAGAACTTGTGCCCGAAAATGAGGCGTGATTTTCGTCGCAAGTACAGCTCTCCACCTCCTATAGAACAAAAAATTTGATTATATCACCACCAGTTTTTGGACGCCGTTCTATCTCTCTTTTAACTATCACTTTATCTCTGTTTTAACTATGCCAATTTACTTAGATAACATTGGAGAAATAAACAGTGTTGAAACGCACGAAACTTAATAAACCTAAATATAACATCGTGAATGCTTATCATTCATGGCAAAAAGAATAACTACGAACTCCGTTTCATCAGCCGCAGAATTCCGTTGGTTACTTATTTTTCATTTAGCAGCGAACCAGGTAACTGAGTTTGCTGTCTCTGTAGACAGACAAGATAGCCGTTCGCTATCGTGAACAGGTGTGATTTCAGCTCGATAGTGGTCAATTGGGATAATAACTCTCTTATCCAGAAAGTATACGGGCACTGCAGGATTTGGAACTGACAGTGATTTCCGTTACTTGCAGAGATAAGCTAGTAGTGGTGGCGTATTTGTCGCGCTTAGCATTCATAGCACCAGTTTCAGATAACTTTCACTGAAACGGTACTGATCTGATAGATATCGAAAGTCACGTGAGCTGACTTGCACACTCTGAGATTGTTGTGTTCCCTATTGTTCTTACGTCCTGTGTTATTATTGCTACCACCTCCACAAATCACACAGATTTTTCATCTTGTTCACAGTAATTATCTATTACATAACCAAAACTTAAATTAACCTATAAGTCGCCACACTAAAGCTGGATTTCCCCACGCAACAGATTACCCAAATATTATTATTATTATTACTGCAAGAATGATAAAATACTCCTCTTCCCAAAACTGCTGTGAGTTCGGAGGGAACCACCCAGCTTAACGCCCTCAACCGAAGGACGAGTAGCCATCACGCCTGCCACATATCTTCACTCCGGTAGACACAGTGGATTGGTTTAGAATTTAATCCACTGCCTTGGCGTTCTGTCTGCTGAGCAGGAACTTCTTACAGCCTCGAATTTTCTCCTTACTGCCCAACATCTGGAGGAGAATGTTCCTTCACCATCAGTAGTCTAGCCCGTGACATCAGCTACCAGCATCCTCAAGAGGGTGGCTATTATCCAGATTATTAACAAGCACGTTGCGTGAGGAACTTAACGAGTATAAGCTTTGTTGCTGCACAGAAAGATCTAGTACACAAAAATGATGTGTACAGTTGCACCCCTCACAGCTACTCCGCTATCGAGATCGTGAGAGGTGGCGCAGTGGCAAAACACTGGACTTCCGTTCGGGAGGACGGCCGCTGAAACACCCACCAGACCATCCAGACTTGGATTTTCTGGGATTTCCTTAAAGTGCTTAAGGTGAACGCTGGATGGTTCATTTTAAACGGCACATCTTGTGTTCTGTTTCCAATGGCGCTAAGCCCCGATCTTCCTTCTTTCCTATTGATTACGCTAGCATCTGTCTATATTCTGAATCTGTCATTATGCTGGAGCAATAATGCACATGGTATTTAAGAAGCAATGCGAAACATTTCGGGCGACAGTTGTACGAAACGTTTCGCATTCAAAAGTGTTAAATGAATGTATGGTCTATTTTCAATGAGTAATGTATGATTCTTACTTAATAACGCTAAGGATTGTACATCTTCTACGCTAATAATAAATCTGTAAAACTTCCTGTCTGTTGGCACACGCTTCTCCAAAACTACAAGACGAATTTTCAGGGGGTTTCGCAGGTAACTTCAGCGTAGCATGGGGCTCCGTACAGCCTCTAGTTCATCACAATCCGATTGAGAAAAAAAAAAAAAAAAGATACGGTGATTTACAGTTTTATTAAATTCGTCTGTTTATCTGAACGCGCTTTGTTTTACTTACTCACGATTACTCATCATAAAAAAGCTATTGATATGCGAGCGCAGCCACGAGTAACAGTTAGCATGCATATAAATGTTGTGCAATGTTTGCAAAATTGTGTTTCCTTTTGTGATTGTATTGTTAATAAAGATGGAATCTTTCGTTACAATTTCTTTGTGCCTGAGGCTGGCAGTCGTTTAAATGTTTGTTATGACAGGATTATCCACATCTACATACAAACCCTGAAAATCACTGTGAAGTGCACGGTAGAGGGTATTTAGTAACTGTACTACACGATTGGGTTTCTTTCCTCTCCAATCACGTTTGGAGCATGGGAAGAATGACTGCATCAATATCTCTGGGCGTTCCAATTAGTCTAATCTTGCTTCGCTGTCTCTACGGGAGCAATATGTGGCGGAATGAAGTAAATATCTCGATTTTTCACTTAATACTGGTTCTTCAAACTCTGTAAGTAGACTTTGACGCGATAATTGACTTCTATCTTCAAACCGCTGCGAATTCAGGATTTTCAGCATTTCCGTGACATGTTTCCGCGAGTCAAACAAATCTGTGTCCATTCTTCGAATACGTTCGATATCGCCTGTTAGTACGCCATTGATCGTACGTGACTGTTCAGTTTTCTACCCCTACAAATTGTTACAGACTATTACACTACTGGACCTTAAAATTGCAACACCAAAAAGAAATGCAGGTGATAAACGGGTATTAATTGAACAATATATTATACTAGAACTGACATGTGATTACATTTTCACGCAGTTTGGGTGTATAGATCCTGACAAATCAGTACCCAGAACAATCATCTCTGGCCGTAATAACGGCCTTGATACGCCTGGGCATTGAGTCAAACAGAGCTTGGATGGCGTGTACATGTACAGCTGCCCATGCAGCTTCAACACGATACCACAGTTCATCAAGAGTAGTGACTGGCGTATTGTGACGAGCCAGTTGCTCGGCCAACACTGACTAGACGTTTTCAATTGATGAGAGATCTGGAGAATGTGCTGGCCAGGGCAGCAGTCGAACATTTTCTGTATCCAGAAAGGCCCGTGCAGGACCTGCAACATGCGGTCATACATTATACTGCTGAAATGTAGGGTTTCGCAGGGATCGAATGAAGGGTAGGGCCACGGGTCGTAACACATCTGAAATGTAACGTCCACTGTTCAAAGTGCCGTCAATGCGAACAAGAGGAGACCGAGACGTGTAACCAATGGCACCCCATACCATCACGCAGCGTGATGCGCCGGGTGATCAATACACGCTTCCAATGTGCGTTCACCGCGATGTCGACAAACACGGATGCGACCATGATGATGCGGTAAACAGAACCTGGATTCATCCGAAAAAATGACGTTTTGCCATTCGTACACCCAGGTTCGTCGTTGAGTACACGATCACAGGCGCTCCTGTCTGTGATGCAGCGTCAGGGGTAACCGCAGCCATGGTCTCCGAGCTGATAGTCCATGCTGCTGCAAACGTCGTCGAACTGTTCGTACAGATGGTTGTTGTCTTGCAAACGTCCCCATCTGTTGACTCAGGGATCGAGACGTGGCTGCACGATCCGTTATAGCCATGCGGGTAAGATGCCTCTCATCTCGACTGCTAGTGATACGAGGCCGTTGGGATCCAGCACGGCGTTCCGTATTACCCTGCAGAACCCACCGATTCCATATTCTGCTAACAGTCACTGGATGTCGACCAACGCGAGCAGCAATGTCGTGATTCGATAAACCGCAATCGCGATAGGCTACAATCCGACCTTTATCAAAGTCGGAAACGTGATGGTACGCATTTCCTCTCCTTAGACGAGGCATCACAACAACGTTTCACCAGGCAACGCCGGTCAACTGCTGTTTGTGTATGAGAAAGCGTTTGGAAACTTTCCTATGTCAGCAGGTTGTAGGTGTCGCCACCGGCTCCAACCTTGTGTGAATGCTCTGAAAAGCTAATCAGTTGCATATCACAGCGTCTTCTTCCTGTCGGTTAAATTTCGCGTCTGTAGCACGTCATCTTCGTGATGTAGCAATTTTAATGACCAGTAGTCGATTTATATGAATAAACTGATTCCCACTGTGACTCTTTGATGTAGTAGCCATAGGACACTATTAAAGTGCACTGTTTTGTATCTGGTGAACGTTTAAAACGAGTTGTCGATCTTAGCCCTACTTTGAAATATCATCATGATCTGGTAGTACATTTCTAGCATTTTCATCAATGTATTTGGCTTCGAGGTGTCTTCAATTATAGTCGTACCTTTCGGCATGTTAGCGAACTGAAAAGGAGCCGCGCGGGACCAGCACACGGCTAAAGTAATGGAGTGGTGGCAGAACCGCTGTGCGCTATGTAAACATGCGCTTGTGTGGTTAGAGGACACGTGAAGCAGTTATAGCTGTCGCCGATCTACGGAACCAGACCCGGCGACGGAGAAACGAGGGCAGGGACCAGGTGCCGGGCGGCTGCCAACGAAAACACGCATCGTGTCCGCCTGCAGCCAACAGTCGTCTTATGGCATCCTCTCCTCAATCCGTGTTATTTTGCCCTGCTCCACACTACCATTTTCTCACCCACGTAAACACTACATCTTCTGTATTCACCCAACTCTGGTGTGCAAACGCTCTTGTCAGATGAAAAACTATTGCTTTGAAAGCAATAATACAAAGTACAGTAAGTTTCCCGAGAGATGTCATGTAACCTACGTAGGGTTGTTCGCTAAGTGAAATCATGTGGTCACTGCTCTCTGATCTGTTTGTGAGCGACATACTACTTTATTTACATTAGGGAGCTAAACTAGCTGTTATTGTGGTAATTATAAACATTATTCGTAATGCAATTGAATAATTTAGAGCAGAAAAGACTGTAAAGTTTTCCTTCTATTTTTACTGCGTGGTGTAGTGGGTGTCAAACTACAGATTCAGAAGTCTGGAGTTCAAACCTCAGTCACGCCTATAACTGGCTAAGTAGGTCAGTTAGGTAATGAGATTCCACCTATGAAAAAATATTGCATAGTGAAGCACTTCAGTGTTAAAACAAATCTTCAGGGTGAAAACAGCTCTACCTTTCTTTTTATATTTTGAGAAGACACAGTTAATCCTGGTTTATACTACAACAAATGCGTAGTCATCAATCAGTGTAGTCTACCAACAACAAACAGTAAACAAGGTAGAGAGATCTAATTTTTTGGGAAAACCTGTAGTGGAAATTCTAACTACAAAAACAACGTTATAAAAGTACTGGAAGGGACCGATGACCTTTGCAGTTTGGTCCCTTTACTCTTTAAACCAACCAACCAACCAAAGTACTGGAGAAACTACTGAAACATTTGTTTTCAATTCTTTTTACCATAAGAGTAACTGCAAACTTTCGGAATACATTACTCACTACATTAATGCAATTTGTTTGGATTTGGTCACTGATATCCGCATAACCCTTCCCTAAGGTCAAAAGCATTATTTGTACAGAAGAAAGTAGTTAGAATTCAGTGTGACATACAGACAGACTTCCGTCTTGCAGGAATCCAAATAGATGAGAACACTAAAAAGACCCTCACGGTATAAGCATTCTGTGATGACATTGTTGTAATACATGTCAGTTTGCGAGTAATAACAATATCTTAAAATGTAGAACTAGGTCCCTACCATTCTCTGTTGACTCCAACCGTTGTTCGGAAAAAAATTAATGCACCTCTATAAATGCTTCTGATAATCTTCTCATATAAATAAGATGTTGGACAACTCAGTTTAAATGAACTCAAAGTCGTGTCACCTTGGAATCTCCTCTCATAGTATTGTCTTGTTACTCTTATTTGGTGGTATCAGATGGAAGCTTGTGTCTAACTGCTGTCTGTTCCAGTGTTCTGTTCCTGAGAGCTTGAATAAATCTAAAGTTCTGATCCAAGTGAAACGTCCATCAAACAAGGCCCTAATATTCAAAATCTTCAAATATGAGCAACAGACAACTAACTAAAAGTCTATTTATGCCCCTAAATGTACATCTGACTACATTTTAAATATAGTTCAAAGAGTCCACATCAATTTCAAAGAGTAATTATGTTGCTATAATTTTCACGCAGTGTTCTTCGAGTTATTAAATATCTGCGTAGTTCTTATAATACCACAACTCTGTGGATGATCATACATTTTCTACGTGTCTTACGAAGTTTGTTTTATTAGTTGTGCTGAATATTACTCTTGTAAATATGTTATCAACTTACAAATGCTATTTGTTATTTAAGAAAGAGAATATGCATGGGATGTTAACATTCTGTAAGGAGAAACGCTGGCCTAGTCACGGAAAAGCTATTGTCAAAGAGTATAATAAATTGTAAATGCATTATCGCTTGGCGTGCGAACGCGCCCAAGATAGTAACAGTTCGGAGTCGTGTGTATTCGCCGGTGCGGCTATGCAAGAGTCTGGAGCAGTGAAAACTGAAATGATTGTTTTGGCGGATGTTTAATGTGGGCAAGCTATGTGTATGGCATTTATTGGGAACAGAACAAATTCAGCAAGAGTAATTCACATAGCACAAGAGTACTGTGGGCCCTATTGGTTATGGTATGATAAGATCAACCTGAGCCCTATTTTAGCGCTAAACAAAGCCGCATGACAAACCAATGGCATCATAAAGTGAAGTAAGATCTAGACTTTTTATAAGCAGAAGTGTAATAGGATGACCAGCATAGTTGGAATTTTATTGCTTAAATAACATTGTTTTCGTGCATATTGTCACGTAAATAATTTTCCTAAGTCGTTATCCAAGTAATATTCATCCTATCCCTTTGTACGAACCGAGATAATTAGAAAATGTAGTGAACATTAATTTATTAGACTATTATAACAATTTTTCCAACTTTTGGACAATTACGCAATAATGAAATCTTTGGCTGTAGTACGAATGCCAGAAATAGAATGATTCAAAAGCCAGTATTAATTTATTCACTAAAAATAGAGTAACTTTCGTAATAAAAAATTGGTAGTAAAACTTTACATAACTTGGACACTGAATTTCACTGTCAAAGCACAGTTTTTAATTTATAGCTTGTGGCTTAATTTATAACTTTTATTACAAAGAAATAGCAGAGTAACTGCTAGATAAATGGCAGTCCTTACCAATGAGTAAATTTAAACAATCTTTCTGCTTGATACAATTACGACAGTCAGTATTACGGCGAGTAACGTAACAAAAAGTTTGTCTGCAGCCAGTAAATAATCTTACTTTAATTGATCTTCGAAAATTAGTATATGTTGTATGTGTTTGCTATTTGACTATTGTCTGACTACTGTGGCATGTGTGGAGTTAAGTACTTGAAAGTGTGCGTTAGGTACTGTTCCTACCTCATGACGCCAATACGTATTCTTACGTAAGATTGCTTAAGAGTATTAAGTTCCGTTTCAATTTAATTATTCTTGTTCCGGTGAGGAACTGGCGACCGTTGGTTATTTTCATTAATGACGTACTATGAAAACATTTTTTCCAAATTTTCGCCTAACTACTGTTACTTAAAAATTAGTTTACGTAATAAAAATGTATTAATTTAACCGAACTTTGTTTCTGATCGTCATTGCTAAAGTACTGATTAGTGGCGATTCGGTTATAACTTCATCTGCTTCTCTTGGTTTAGATGCCTTTTCCGCACAGATTAGGGACTTTAGATACATGGTCATATAGAAAAGCCTAATTAGTCGGACAGTAGGAGGATTATACTTTGTATATTGGTAAATGAATAATCACATTTCAAAATCACTCAAAAATACTCTTGAAATAAAAGTCCTGTTTTGGAACAAACTTGAACATTTATTCCGAAAGTCAACAATATAAAGACTGCACCTTCAATTCCCTGGTTAACATTAAATAATTTATTCAGTATTTAACAAGGTCTTTCAAATAAACTGGCTTGGGACAGCAAATAACCTTACGTCAGTCGAGGCATATATAAACCAATGACTGTGGTTTATCAGAATTCTAATCAGATTTGCAGTAGACAAATAGTTATGGTCTACGAACGCTTTTCGACGTTAGACCCATTGTCATGCTGCTTTGGCCAGATATCTTTCACCAGTTAGTCGCAATACTGCGTGACAGCCGGTTGTTATATTGAAACATTTTTCAAAAAGAGTAATACTGCCCCTTAATTCTGTCCCTCGGCAAACAATTTTCCGTATCGTCCTAGTTTTATTACTTAGTTATGTGAAATTAAAAGAAGCACATGGACGGCTGATACAGGCGAACCATTATAAATATCCTCTGTAAGACGAACAATTCGGTCTAGACTGCTGAGTCAACAAAATGCACTATAAGCTGGGTCAATTATAAATTGATATCACAAGCGTTAAAATCCTCTAGCTGGCAACGTATGTAGTATTTAAGGTTTTATGGACATAGGGGCTAGATTCTGGGGGACACTACTGTACTGTATATAAAGAGTCTTAAAGCTATTGACTATATTCTGTCAAACTCCTTTCGCGTTATGTCCATAGGTGGCTTCCAGTTCATTCCAACTAGTGCAAACCTATTTGTTTTTTTATAATACTTTTCATCTTCATCTACATTTCCACACATACTCTGCGAGCCACCGTACCACTACTAGTCCTTCCCTTTTCTGTTCCACTCGCAAAGAGAGCGAGGAAAAAAGACTATGCCTCTATATGAGCCCTAATTTGTTTCTAATCTTCGTGATCCTTACGCGCAATGTATGTTGATGACAGTAGAATCGTTCGGCAGTCAGCTTCAAATGCCGGTTCTCACAGTTTTCTCAACAGTGTTTCTCGAAAAGAACATCGCCCTCCCTCGAGGGATTCCCATTTGAATTTCCTAAGCATCTCCGTAACAATTACCTGTTGTTTAAACATACCGATAACAAATCTAGCAGCTCACCTCTGAATTGCTTCGATGTCTTCCTTCAATCCAATCTGGCACAAATCCCAAACACTCGAGCAGTACTCAGAAATAGGTCGTACCAGCGTCCTTTATGCGATTTCCTTTACAGGTGAACCACTCGTTCCTAAAATTCTCCCAATAAGTCGAAGTCGACGATTCGCCTTCCCTACCACAGTTCTCACAGGCTCGTTCCATCTCACACCGCTTTCCAACATTACGCCTAGATATTTAAACGACTTGACCGTGTAAGCAGGACATTAGTAATACTGTATCAAAACACTACAAGTTTGTTCTTCCTACTCATCAGCATTAACTTAAATTTTTCCGCATTTAGGACTAGCAGCCATTCCTCACGCCAACTGGAAATTTTGTCTATGTCGTCTTCTATCTTCCTACAGTTATGAATAACTGATCGTAATCATAATTCCGAATCTATACTACTTATAACAAATCTCCTATATTTTACTCTGTGAGGCACCAGCTTAAGCCAACCAACCTTTGGCCGTTTTAATAATCCGTTCCAGCTGGACTGTCAGAGGCATGTTGCTCCCCATTAACTCAGATACGAAAATAAATCTGTGCTGCAATGGAGCTTTATTAAGTGGCCCCTTGTAAATGAGTCCTGGATGTGGCTCCACCAATGATTATCTAATAATGTTTTTCTCAACTGCACTCCAACATCCCACCTAGCAGATATCTTTTTTATGTCCCATTGAGCTGCCTTTCCATACATGAAATTTTGAGACTGGAGTTCAGAACTCCCAATTAGTTGATTTTTTAGTTAAGTAATGAGTTGCCTCCCTGGACTGCAAGTGAGAGAAATATGCAGCCCACGTGGAGTGGTGTCTGGATGTCGTCAAATCTCCCCCACAGGCACGAAAAGAAAATTTTTTAACGATGACTGACACACAGCTTCCTATGTGAAGTCAATGAGGTAGCTATCCCTCAGCCAGCCCAGCTTCCCTCAGTTTTTATTTTTATTTGTTTATTTTATTTATTTATTATTATTTTTTTGGACGTCCGGTCGGTGAAAACAAAGCACCAGGATGTCCTTTCAGCAGAGACTGACTCATTAAAATAACTTATTTCGCATTGTCGCGGATGTATGTCATTGATCCTCAGTCTGAGCTTTTTACAAGAAGTTCCTGACCACACACTGAGGGAGCTGCAGTTCTGAAGAATTTTACGTGTGTCCGTCTGGCTGGCGCCGCAGCAGACAATACAAGAGAACAGGCGCAGCTTACCTACTGCCGAGCGGTCGGGCGAGTGCTCCCTGCTTGCATCGGCCCTTGCTTTAGAAGTCACCTTTATCCCCTAAGGACCCGTCAGATGCCTGCGATCGGTTTTACCTCCTGCCTGACATGGCTCACACAAGACTCCACGAAGTCGTGCAATCATTAGATAGAGGACATGCAACTAAATATACGGAGTCAAAAAGGGAACTGAGATGTGCGTTAGCAGCTCAACTTTTGCAGCCACTGACATTCATCATGATATAAACGCAAAAATCAATAAAACGGTGTAATTGTCATAAGGATTTTTTGTAAATTGGTGTAATAACAGTAAAGTAAGAAGCGTATCAGTTCAAGACTGACCGATTTTTCAACTTTAATTAAAATAAATATAAAAATCATCCTTCATCCTGCTCTACTAGAGTGACTGCAATATGTAACAGATCCACCCTCGTGACTGTGATATTTATTTAGCGGCTACATCCAAGTGACTGCTACATTTGTTTAGCAGCTCCAAGGTTGCAGTATCTGTTTAGCAGCTCCACAAAAGTGACTGTGAGGAGTTTGTCAATGTTTACACTTGTACACTGACCTTTACTTTTCACACAACATATCTTAATGGTTCCCAATACGCTTTATCCTTTGTACAATAAATGAGATAAGGTTTTTTGATTTCCTTGTAGACTATTGATGCTACTAGTATCTTTTCCCTCGTTACAGCGTAATACTACTTTACCTTGAGATTTAACTCCTGCAATACCAAGGGGGTGGGGTACTTCACGCCTAACTTATGGAATTGTCATCTAGTCAGTTACTTTATATTTTAAAATTCCGAAAAAATATTGTTTTTAATGAATCTTCCACCAGATTCAATATATGTTTTAAATTTAAGTCTCAAAGCAGATGTCAATGTCCTCAATTAATTTTGTATTCATTATATCCTTACTTACATATCAGTATCACTTTGAAAAATATGTTGAGAGTAAAAGTCAACAAGGGTGAACGAAATATGCATTTTTAAATTTTTTTGGTGATCATGAAGTCCGTAGTACACGTTTTTCAAAGTGTTTTGATATTTCTGAGAGTGTGCTAAAAGATACATTGAGGTTCTGGACCCTAATAACACATCAGTACCTCTTTAAGAAGTGTTTTGTTAATATTAAACAACTATAATCAAAGATTTTAATTTTTTTTTTGTTCTGGGTGGGCATGAAGTACCCTTGCCCTCTCCTTGGTAATGCACTTTATGCAAAATGCGTTGGTATTGCTAGAGGTAAACTAACATAATGTAAATATACATCTAATTTTTTTCCTTTACATATTTATGATCTATCTTCTGCGCCATTTATATGTTACCCCCTGGCTTTACTATTTTTTATTCAATGCTATATCTTGTGCACTCATCATCTAATTCAAATTCCCCTTAAACACTCATAAACATGACTCTTAAGACAATAGGATACGTATTAAAAGCAATCAGAGTGCTGACTCATTCCATGCTCCTGCTGAGTTTCTTTTATATGACATTCATTTTTACGCAGCTCGACTAAAATGCCTGCTCATACCCCACTTATAGCTTAATTTTCCCGCTCGGCAACATTTTTCCACATCGCCCTAACCTTATTACTTAGAGGAAGGGGCACATATATTTTTTTCTTCTGGGGAGGGAGTCAGTTCTGTTTAAGAACAATATGTTTATTCAGATCAGTATCGCAAAATATCAGCACCTGAACCGTCTGTCGTTTCAACGTTTAGAATTGGAACGCTATTGGAAATTCTGTTACTATGGGGGTGAGTTGTGGTGCCAAGTTGAGAGGTGTACAACAACATCCAGGGAACATTATTATTAATCACATAGAATCCTAACTGGCGAATCAAAACTAAAAGATTCCCCTCCCAGTTAACCATACAGTACACAGCTTATAGTGACCTCAAAACACGACCATTAAAAGAAAATTCAGAACAGAATTACTTATACAGAAGTATGCCAAACTGAATTCCCACATGGTAACTGTCACGATTAAAACAAGTGCCTTTTTAAAACAATTCAGATCCAGTTAGATTCTTGCAAACAACAAAAAATCAGTGTCAAACAGTAATCATCAGAGTTTTTAAGAAACACAGTTTATTCACAATAGGGCCACCCAAAATACTTAATACTCAAAAGATTAGGAATGGGAATGGTTACCAATTATCACTGACGGGCCTAGAAAAAAGTGGAGTGGAACTGTCCAGCTACAATCACGTCGTCATTAACATTTTACTTTCAACACCTTGACATCATGTACCATCTTATTAAAGCTATGACAGTTATAAAACAATCAACTAACGACGTAATACGGGCGTCACATCAATCTAGACGTGAGTATTATAGAGCTACTTTAATATAAATGATACTAGCTTCCTTACCTGTTCACACCAAAAGTGTAATTTCAGGTACTTGAAAATACCGTAAGGCCGAAACAGTCTGTCGTAAATAAAGATTACTTATTATAAGCAGCTATTTGGTGCATCTGCTCTAATAATCATGTCATTATCAGACATATATTATGCTGCTGGCCCTAAACAAGAAAAATCAGGAAAAAGCAACTATTGCTACTCAACTGGCAACGTAAGTTAATACGAAACTGTCATGATTTCAGTAATGAACAGAAAACATTTGTACAAATAAGGAACACAATCACCTTTAAACTTGTCAATAGCGAAGTTTTTAGGGATTCCATAACCGAGTGCCCCTGACACTAAACCAGTTTCTAGCGAACCAAAAAAAAAAAAAACCAGCAGAAAAATACCACTGTCGGAGCACAAAAGATGTGAATATATTCCTCCTTCAAAGACGCTGACAGAAAAGTGCGGAACTAGCTGCCTCAATCCTCATTCCACCTTCCTCACCAACAGTTTTGGCATGCCGACGGATGAACACAGAACGTTCTAAATTATTTCATCCAGTCTTTGTAATCAAGCCTTCATACTCAGCATCTCCCTCTCACTACTGCTGTCTATGTATGCCTCTCTTCCACTGTCTCCTTTCTCTCCCATTGATTTACAGTATATCCCACGGGCACTGTCACCTCTCACTTACAATGTTTCATTTTGTCTTTCTTTTCCTCTACCACTGTCTCCACCATATCTCGCCAGCTAAAAAATTCTGGGAATCAAACTTATTTTTCACCCTAAAGTATCTGTTGAAAATTTCGTTCCAAAACGTGCCCTCCCCTATACCTATGTGTTAAAGTTGTCCGGTCTGGAGTGTCTAGACCACCAAACCGATGTATGGTGTCCATTTATCTGTATTTTTCATTTCCAGTGTCTCCTCTCTCGCTTCCACTGCTTCTATCTCCATCCATCTCTCTTTCTCTTTTGCTGCCACTGTCTTCAACCGACCATCGGCATCTTCTCTCTTTTTAGCTCCAACTACACTACTGGTCATTAAATTGCTACACCAAGAAGAAATGCAGATGATAAACGGGTATTCATTGGGCAAATATATTATACTAGAACTGTCAAGTGATTACAATTTCACGTAATTTGGGTGCATAGGTCCTGAGAAATCAGTACCCAGAACAACCACCTCTGGCCGCAATAACGGCCTTGATACGCCTGGGCATTGAGTCAAACAGAGCTTGGATTGCGTGTACAGGTACAGCTGCCGATGCAGCTTCAACGCCATACCACAGTTCATCAAGAGTAGCGACTGGCGTATTGTGACGAGCCAGTTGCTCGGCCACCATTGACCAGACCAGTTGGTGAGAGATCTGGAGAATGTGCTGGCCAGGGCAGCAGTCAATCATTTTCTGTATGCAGAAAGGCCCGTACAGGTCCTGCAACATGCGGTCGTGCATTATCCTGCTGAAATGTAGGGTTTCGCAGGGATCGAATGAAGGGTAGAGCCACGGGTCGTAACGTCCACTGTTCAAAGTGTCGTCAATGCGAACAAGAGGTGACCGAGACGTGTAACCAATGCCACCCAATACCATCACGCCAGGTGATACGCCAGTATGGCGATGACGAATACACGCTTCCAATGTGCGTTCACCGCGATGTCGCCAAACACGGATGCGACCATGATGATGCTGTAAACAGAACCTGGATTCATCCGAAAAAATGACGTTTTGCCATTCGTGCACCCAGGTTCTTCGTTGAGTACACCATCGCTGGCACTCCTGTCTGTGATGCAGCGTCAATGGTAACCGCAGCCATGGTCTCCGAGCTGATAGTCCATGATGCTGCAAACGTTGTCGAACCGTTCGTGCAGATGGTTGTTGTCTTGCAAACGTCCCCATCTTTTGACTCAGGGATAGAACCGTGGCTGCACGATCCGTTACAGCCATGCGGATAAGATGCCTGTCATCTCGACTGCTAGTGATACGAGGCCGTTGGGATCCAGCACGGCGTTCCGTATTACCCTGCAGAACCCACCGATTCCATATTCTGCTAACAGTTATTGGATCTCGACCAACGCGCAATGTCGCGATACGATAAACCGCAATCGCGATAGGCTACAATCCGACCTTTATCAAAGTCGCAAACGTGATGGCACGTATTTCTCCTCCTTACACGAGGCATCACAACAACGTTTCACCAGGCAACGCCGGTCAACTGCTGTTTGTGCATGAGAAATCGATTGGAAACTTTCCTCACGTCATCACGTTGTAGGTGTCGGCACCGGCGCCAACCTTGTGTGAATGCTCTGAAAAGCTAAACATTTGCGTATCACAGCATCTTCTTCCTCTCGGTTAAATTTCACGTCTGTAGCACGCCATCTTCGTGGTGTAGCAATTTTAGTGGCCAGTAGTGTATTATCTTCATCCATTTCTCTCTCTCTCTCTCTGCCACCATCACTGTCTACTGTTTCTTTCTCTCCCACTGCACTGTCTCCTCTGTCTTCCACCTTCACTGTCTCTCTACTACTCTCTTTCAGCATAAAAAGCGCGAATATGTTGGAATTTTTGGTGAGGAAGGCAGAATGAGGTTTGAAGCAGCTAGTTCCCCACTTTTGAGTCTTTTAAAGAGGTATATATTCGCTTTTTGTGGTCTGACAGCAGCATTTTCCGCTGGTTCCCTTCTTTTTCCTGCTTCCCTGTTTATGTTAAATGAATTCTATAGGTTAGTAAGGTTTTGACATTTTCTTTGTTCTTAGACACTTTATACACTTAAACACACATAAATAACAAGTTTGCATGATATAAGGTTAACACAAAATCGTTTCACTTTTTTCTGGATACTTTGTTCATCTATCGCAATTCATTGAAAACACCTCGCGTATGATTAGTATCTCAAAAGAGTAAAAATGAAATTAGTAAAATTTTACTAATTTTGCTTTATTTCCAGTTTAATTTTTGGCAGTAATTTTAAGTTCTTTTCAGGCATGTTGAGACACTTACTAGCTCATTTTTTGTCACTGAAGCACCCTTTTGGGCATATTTGTACAGCGTGAAGTTCCCATACCGAGACAGAGCGTCATAAATTTTTTTGGGGAAAAAATGCTGAATAAAAACATAATGTGATGACCTCAGAAACCTTGCGATGACCCTAGAACTTTTGCCCTGTGTTAACTACATCCGTTACACTACATTTACTCATATCCGATATTACGAACATATTTTACGTGCCTAAGTACAGTAACTTCGAACCTCTGGATCTCGGTAGATGCCATTGATATCGAAAAAAGTTCCGAAGTTATTAAGAAGATGTAAAAATTTTGACGATGTGCCATGAGTGTCATTCTCACAACTTTTGCGTGTTTACCCAAAAATCATGATTTTTCGAAGTTTTCTCAGGAAACTCACATGAACAATTGGTGCTTTTATAAGCCGCCTAAGGTCAATCCTAGACCACACCTAAACCAAAAGAAGCAACCGGTTTCCTCAATTTTCCAATTGTGGAACTGTGTAATGTTAAATGGTCAGTGGTTCAAGTGATATCCAAAACACTCGACCCCTTACCTCTGTGATCAATAGAACTAGAGACATGACCCCCTGAAAGATTGTGCTGCTTTTTGGGACATATACATTTGAGTTCCATTTGATACAAATCAAACTGAACCGACACAGACCCAAGATCATATCCTGACGTCAAATCTTGTCGGTAAGTGCAACTTGTCGGTTGTTCGAGGCTGAGTCTATAAATTGCATGTGACGTATCAGTCTACTTCAAACACTTTTTTTCTCAACATAGTTGATCTGGAAAGAAAGCACTTTACGAAACATGCCACGCTTCTGATACAGGGGAAATAATTAGTCAGCCTGAGGATTAGTGTTCCTGAAAAGTGATTTAGGACTTAATATAAGAAGCGTTGTGCGAAGTAGTGACATCAATACCAAATATAAACAGATGAATAAATAAATAAATTCTAGCTTAAAAATTATAACTAAAGCAAAGGCTCCACGAAATAATAAGCATCTTCTCTATAATGGCATCCAGCATCTTTCTCTTGACTGTTTTATCTATCACCTCCAGTGGTGTAGTAGATCCCAGTCTCAAAATCTCAATCGTTCACGGTCATTCCAGTCTCCTTCATTAAGACCTCTCGCCTCCATTGCTTCGTTTGCGTCGTCTTTCCAGCATCACGCAGGTCTACCGCACTTTCTTCTTTGATGTGGAGTCCATTGCCATACCCGTTTTGGCTTTCTTGTGTCTGACATACGCTGTAAATAATCATTCCAAAGTAGGCGCTTCCTTTCTATGTAGTCTAGGATTGTGCTTTTGACATTCATAACCTCTCTGATCCTATCATTTCTAATATGGTCAAGTCTGGAGTATCCACAACTCCGTCTCCAGAAATCCATCTCGA
Source organism: Schistocerca nitens (assembly GCF_023898315.1). Taxonomy (NCBI): domain Eukaryota; kingdom Metazoa; phylum Arthropoda; class Insecta; order Orthoptera; family Acrididae; genus Schistocerca; species Schistocerca nitens. Next base: position 410,901,514 of record NC_064615.1, read on the forward strand.
CATCCAGCAGGCGATCTTTCTGCCTCTGAGTTAGTTCCCACAATTCTGCTCCATATGTTGTGATACTTTCAATAATTGTGTGGTAGATGGTATGTTTTGTTCTGCGCGTTATGTTTTTGTTCCAGAGAATACCATTTAGTTGATTTATGGCTCGCTTGCCCTGGCCTATTTTATTGTTTACATCATCCATACTTCTACCATTGGACGACAGTGTTACTCCCAAGTACTTCAAATTATGACACCCTTTAACAGTATCAGAACCGAGCTGTAAGTCGTTAACAGTATTTTCTCCCACTTTCAAATATTCTGTTTTAGATGTGTTTATGACAAGACCCCATTTTTCATATTCTTCTTTTAATTTACGGAGCATGTAATTTGCATCTTCTTCATCTCCAGCTACTAACACTTGGTCGTCAGCAAAAAATAGAGTGAACAAGATCTCGTCGTCGATAGGAACACCCATTCCTCCGCATTTCCTTTTCCATGATTTTAGTGCCTCCTCTAGGTAGATCTTAAAGAGTGTAGGGGCAAGTGTGCATCCCTGGCGTAGTCCCTCTGTCACCTCAAACTCTTGAGATAGTTGATTTATCACTTTAACCATTGCCGCACAACCTTGGTAGAGGAGTCTGACAGCTTTCACATAGCTCGGTGACACACCATTATCAATTAGACTTGTCCATAGCTTGTTCTGTGGAACTGTGTCATAAGCTTTCTGGAGGTCTACAAAGACAAGGTGGGTTGTAAGGCCCCTTGCTGTCCTTTTCTCAACCAGGTTTTTGAGGGTAAATACTCCATCAGTACAGGAGCGACCAGATCTGAATCCAATTCGTTCTTCAGATTCAGTTATTTCTTCTTCTATCCTCTTTTTTAGGATACGGCCATAGTCTCTCGCCATGGATGGCATGACACTAATACCACGATAGTTTGCACAATTCCTCCTGTTGCCCTTCTTAAATATTGATGTAATTGTTGCCTTTTTTCCACTCCTTTGGGACTTCGTCATGTATAAGGCATTTGTCCAAAATCACTGCCAATATCTCAAAGAGTTTTGACGGTGCTGCTTTAACCAGTTCTATATAAATTAATCCTGAACCTGGCGACTCTCTGTTTTTCATGATATTAATTGCATTTTGTACTTCCTTTGGGGTTATCGGTGGTATATTATCATTACTGATTTCAATGCCTGGTGGGTTCTCAGTGAATGCAGCTCTCTTCTCAGTTAGTAGTCCTTGGTAGTGTTGTACCAATTCCTGCATGCTAATGAGGTTTATATTTGCTTTATCTTTATTCTGTGTTCTCATTGTTTTTAATACCTTCCGTGTATTCCCCATGCTTTCTTCTATCTCTTCACCGGTTTTCTGCCAGGCTCCGTTTTTTGACTTAATTATTGTTTTCTGTGCATCTTTTCTCCGCTCTCTGTATTCCAGCCAATCCTTGTCTGATCTTGAGCTCACCCATTTATTATAAGCTTTCTTCTTACCAGTATTGGAACAAGGCCAGTCCCATTCCATTGCCGGTACCATTCCAAAGTACCGTTATCCATGATGGCGGCCATGGCGTCAGAGACCCCCCCCCCCCCCCCCCGCCTTCATATACGCGCTAGGCATGAAATGTTTTCATAACACCGCCACCATTCCAAAGCACTGTTATTCGACAACAACAAGGTCGCACCCAGTGTATCCACCACGTGGTGCGTGTCTAGTCCCTATTGCCGTGGCGCGGTGCGAGAGAGAGAGAGAGAGATAGCGTCATCTCTCTATGTCACAACCCCGCGCTTACATACACGCGCTAGGCAGGACCTATACAAATCAGTGCACGGTCCACCTCACTCTCACACTGCTCGTATACTTCGTTCGTCCAGTACTTGTCACGTCTTCGTAATTAAACGTGCAAAAATGAAGCGTTCAAGTGTAACTGCACTCACTAAGGATACGATATTTTATACATGATTACTTATTGCCTAAGCCACTTCTTCTTACGTCATCACGTACAATACATTACAATTATTTTACAGAAATACATTTCTTAAACAAAATTTTCAAAACAAAATTATAAAAACAATCATGATGGTCTGTTCCTGTGGATAAAATAAACGTTTATTAATTTAGTCATCCCATCACCACATGGTCTCTAACTACTAATTTCTCTGTTTCTACTTTCTACAGTTGACGTCAACATGCTACTACTACATGCCGTGACCTTTTATAGTAAACTCCTTTCCCTGGCGTCGCTCAGTTGCTGCTATTATCTGCGAACAATTAAAAACATTTGCTGCACATTATTGTAGGTTACTGTAACTCCGAATTTCTCCGATACCCCTTTGATGTTGTGCTTGTTTGACTGGTTATGGCATTGGTCTTCCGCGCCTAGTCTGCTTCTGTCTGTAACGGTAGGCTCAATTCAACGTCATGCTTATCTGTTGAACAAAACAAGAGTTAGTTTTGCACGTTACAGCAAGTAAAAATCAGTGATAGTGGTCAAGGTTCATGGCTGAACTTGAGAGCATCTATCTTTTGTGGTGACCTTCATTATCATCCTTTAAACTGACTGGCGTGTTGTTTTAGCGTCTCTGCTTAACTCAAATAGTTAAGCCCAGACTCGGCTAGCGTCGCTAATACGTCTCTACAACACTCCTACGACCCAAATTATCAATAAGCTCTGTCGATCACGCTATTGCGTGCGACCAGCCACCTGATTTACGTCTTTCTATGACGGCTCAAAACTCGCCTTTTCACACAACATCCTCATCGCACCCATTACGAATTATCCATGTTTGGTGCGTCCCTATCGCCTAATTTCGATTGACTGGCCACCGGATAGTCGTTTTGATCACCGTACTCACACTATCAACACAATTGAGATAACAGGTGCGTCTCGAACACTACTGCGTCGGACAGACCACCTCATAATTATCACCCGAAACACCCACAATCGCCATACGCCGATAACGCAACGGGTGGGTCCTGAACACTACCGCGTCGGACATCATACCCTGCACTCGTCTCAAGAAACGCAACACATTCGGTGGGACGCAATATCCACCTACCACATCACAACACGCTCAACACACCCCAAATCCATCCACCACAGATCCAGATTTTATCCTGAAAGCTCTCCTGTCCAATGGCCTTGCCATAAAATTTTGTATAGGAAGTTATCTACATAAGATAATCCCTTCTATAATTAATCTAATACTTCTAAATATTGTTTGTGTCATAGCTGAAGCAAATTTTCTATACTAAGCGACCCAGTGGTCCCCATACAACAAAATTTAATATCAAACACATAATATACACACAATCCAAAAAAATGGCTCTGAGCACTATGGGACTCAACATCTTAGGTCATAAGTCCCCTAGAACTTAGAACTACTTAAACCTAACTAACCTAAGGACATCACACACACACCCATGCCCGAGGCAGGATTCGAACCTGCGACCGTAGCAGTCCTGCGGTTCCGGACTGCAGCGCCAGAACCGCTAGACCACCGCGGCCGGCATACACAAAATCCATACCAAAATAAGACAAGCACATGAAAATAGGAAAATAAATACACACAACATAAAACAAATAATCACAAAACACAAATAAAACACTGCCTATACTAATACAAATAAACATCGCCAACAAATCACAAAAATCTAATCTAATTATACACTACTTTGTTCCCGGCCGCGTTCTTCCGCTGCCGAGTATGCCACCCTAGTCGTTCTTGTCTGTTTTGCGCAGTTTGCGTACGGCCAGGGTTCGCCAGATGTATTTCGATAATTTGTGCAGGTTCTGGATTGCGGTCTTCACTCGCTCTCCAATTCTGCACTGGTTGATCCCTTCCATTTTGATTGGCTGGTTTCCAGTTATTATTACCCTGGTTCCACCTACGTTCCTGTGGCGGAAAATGTTTGTCCTCTATTATCGCGCCACTGTGGGTTCTTTCCCCTATTGTTACCGTTACCGGCATAGTTATTCCTCATCTGGTTTCTGTTTCTCTCTATATTCGCGTCTTGGCCTTCCTCATGCGGTCCCCTTTGCTTCTTCTTCTCACGCACCTGCTGGTCGTTATAGGCAAACTCCAGTTGCCTAAGAATGCCCTTAAATGCTTCTACTTCATTTCCGCATCTGCCAGCTAGCGGCTGCTGATATGTAAGTGGCAATTTCATATAGCATACGCGTATAATCTCCCCAAGGCTGCACGGTTCGTCCAGATACTGATTCTTTTTCAGCATGTTCTATAAAAATTTCACAACACTTCGGAAACCTGAGCTCTCGAAGTCGCGTGTCATGAGGATTTCTTGTTTAATTCTGTTTTGGTTCTCCTTTGACCAATATCTGCTCATAAATGTGTCGCGGAACTCTTGGTATGTTCTGCAACCTTTAGCAACACTACGCATACTTTCCTCTGATGCATCTTCCAAGTGCGCACACACAAAGTCAAGTTTGTACATTAACGGCCACTGTGGTGGTAGCGTTAGATCAAACTGTCCAATGAACGTTTTTGGATGTAACGTATTATTATCATCCTTATAGAGCTGGAACTTGTGTACCGACAGAAAGTGTTTATAATCAAACTGCCTAGTTTCATCTTTATGCTGTGGCGTTTCGATGTTTTCATAAACTACCTCCGTGTGCGCCTCCTGGATATCCTGTGGCTCTTGCAAGTGCGAGGTGGATCGCCTAAGCGGGTAGCAATTGCTTGCGCCAGTTGTTCTGCTACTGAACTCCGCCTCCGGCAAATCACTTACTACACGCGGTACCTCCGTACGTGTGCCTCGCGGTTCATAGCTGCCATGACGTTCTAACGGTCTGGTTTCCAGCATGCGTGCTTCATTATCACGTCGGTTCACAGCTCCTGTGACAGATACTGTGTCCCGTTGCCGTACTTCCGAAGTTACCTCTTCTGTGGATACCGTCTGAATATCGGCTCCAGTTTGTCCTGTATTTGTAGAAGTTCTGTCGACTGACAGTGCCTCTACCCTGCTCTCGATTTGTCGTTTAAATTCGGCAAATTCAGCCATCAGTGGTGCCTCTGCGGCTTCCTCCTTCCTGCTCGACACGGTTTCTTCAATCTTTTTCACTCGTGTCTGCAGCATATTTATAACAGTTTTGCCGACCTTGGCCGTGCTCTCTGTGACCTCCTTCGTTTCTCTCGCTATTCTCTTGGCTCTCCACGCAATTAATTTCCCCTCATTGGCGGTTCTTTTCGCTTCGGCTATCTCTCGCTCTAACTTCTCGCGCAACGCCTTTACTTCATCCTCCACACCGCATGTTTCACGCTTTATGATGGCAAGCTGCGCCCGGGTTTCCTTTCTACACTCCTGTACGCTGCTGTGTGTTTCTTCGTTGATTCTTTCCAGACTAGCTTGCCTCTCCTTTCTACACGTTTAAATTCTTTCCTGCATCACTTTCGTACTAGCGTCTATCTTCTGCATCATACGCTCCAAGAATCCAGCGATACCTGAACCGTCTCTCCGGAAGAGGTAGTTTCCCTTCGGCTGAAGCTGTAGCCATTGTTCGTGAAACACTAAATTGTTTTGAGCGTGTTAGACTATCTTCGCACATCGATGCCAGTTGTGCATTAATGTAAACGGACGAAATTTTCAGCAACGTATCTAAAATAATATTTATCACTCGGCCGTTTGAACACCGTCTCTGAACGCTGCTAGAGTCAAAATATTCATGGAACCTCAGGGGGGCAGACGGTGTCCCTGTGACATTTTGGTCACATAAAAAGTTTGTTTTTAGTGTTACATTCCTCAGTCGTTAGAAACGGAGCCCTTGTAGGTTCTCTTTGTTGTCCGTCTTTCTGCCTGCCTGCCTGTCTGTCTGTCCGGCACTTCATCTCAGGAACGGGTAGACGTATCAAGCTGACATTTATGCCGCATACCATGGTCTATGGTCCCTTGGCGGCGTAGAGAAACTTAAGCTTCTAAGTCAATGCAGTCAAAAGATTCTGCCATTTGTGTGACATACTTTGATACTTGCAAAATCATTCATCATATGTATTCTTCAGGCAACTGTCAGCAGCAGGTTTATGTTTCAGAAAATTCGTGACACTTGGCAGCATTAGAAAAATTTAATTTACTACCGGTTTCGGCCACCGATCATACCATGGCAACGGAATCAACGTTATAAAACAGAAACGACAACAAAACCTCAATGTGCAAAACGTTATAAAGACACTACATACGAAAACGTAACTTACGAAAATTGGCTACTGCAAGTAGTGTGTCAGTCTTGATGAACCACAGAATCCTGTTGACTGCCAGTTTCGTGAGTAATAATATAGAAGAAAAATTCTTTTCGCACGTCAGCAACCTTCCTCATGCACGCACAACAGGAAACGGGCGATATGTAGTCAGGACATAGGATGGGGAGTGCGCGAGTTTTATGATCTCGTACAGGTAAGTGATTTGGACCAAAATAAAACTATTGTTAATAACGATAACTAATAAAATACCTCTATTAGTGTATTTCTCAAGCTTACCGCTAAGGGTGTCACCTTTATTTGTGTATTAGTCCAAGAAAACGCGAAAAATCATGAAGTAGTCACAGTCGTATTTTTGTTCAGGTTTTGGCGCAATAAATTTGAAGAATATCATTTAATGGTTCTTTTCTTTCCAGTAAGTTAAGTACAGTGTATCCCTTCATTGTTTTAATTCTTATTTACGAAAATCAACGTAAATTTTAATTTGCTGGATCTAGAAACTTCGCATGTAGTAGCTTTGTTTACATACAATTGCGAGTAGACCTAATTTTCATAAACGTCTTTCTTTGCTTTTCTTTGATTCAGTTGGCTTATTCTCCCTAAATTATTATTTTTACCAAGAGTGAAAAGTGCCTGGCTTTCTGTAGAACTGTTAGCTCCAGGGTTTGGTGCGATGGATGCAACAGCTTTTTCCTCTGGGGTGACTGTAATGTCCTGGGAATTGGGGAAGTGACCCCAGACTCATCAGTCGTTCCGTATGATATGAAGTAGAGATAGGAAGATAGAAGAACAGGAGAGGAAATTTGCTACCCTTGTAAGGTGGCTATAATTTCGCACCTTACAAAAACTCATCCACATACTTTGCCGTGATCTACAAACACAATTAGGTACCATTGAGAGGTTGTACATCGTATATATGAATATATAAAGGAGACTGACATTATCACGTACGTCTTGTAAATAATTGTTAGCGCTTATTGCATGAAAGGTGACGGAGTGTCTTTATTATAAAAACGGTGTGATGAGGTTAGAACGCCAGTGGAGATGAAGCGGCAGGCAGAACTCAAGCTCTAGGTGTAAGGCCCGCAGAGGTGTTGGTCCTGCTTAAATACAGGAAGTAGCTAGATGGACGACGTGGCACCTGAGCTCTGAAGCACAATAGGGTGACGGCCGGCCGCTATTGTAGTAGGGGCTGGAATGAGAACCAGATAATACTTCCGAACGCTGAAAATCTTGGACACAAGTGAGAGGAACGAAGAACCGGCATCTCGGAAACCACGCAGGCTGGGTTATTTCCAAGGATTTTTACTCAGAAGCGTACCATTGTACGAGTATAGGTTTTTCCTTGCAAACTTTCTACTCTGGACAACAAAAGACTAAAATATGGTTGGTCGGCGTTCGGAAGAATCTGTAGAGATGAAGAATATTCCGTATTTCGGGAATATGATTCGTTTTCGGAATTACGATGGTGGGGAGCCAAACCTTGCTGGGAAGCCAGCATTGGAGAGACGTGGTCTTCCGTTGTGAGCGCCCATGTGTGACGGTCGCTCGATATCAGCTTTGTTGATACAGACGGACTTGCTGTTCTTGCTCTCAGGAGAGTTTTTAGTTAGAACAGTTGGGCACTGTACTGTTGCGAACCTATACGATTCTGGACTTCACCTCCGGGTTGGAAGTCGACGTTGAGTTCGCGTTGCCGGCAGAAGTGGCCGTGCGGTTAAAGGCGCTGCAGTCTGGAACCGCAAGACCGCTACGGTCGCAGGTTCGAATCCTGCCTCGGGCATGGATGTTTGTGATGTCCTTAGGTTAGTTAGGTTTAACTAGTTCTAAGTTCTAGGGGACTAATGACCTCAGCAGTTGAGTCCCATAGTGCTCAGAGCCATTTGAACCATTTTTGAGTTCGCGTTTCTCGTCTGTAGAACACAGGGAGGAGAAGACCGTATTAGAGTATATTAGTCACAGGACCGCCTTCTGCCGTCCTAGTGTTTGAAAGAGTTTTTATTTTTGTGGCTGGAGTTGTTCCATCGACGCAGACGTGTACGAGAACTAGCACGCCGACACACCAGACGCAGTACATTCGGTGATATCGCAAAATTGCTTCAGCTTATTAGGGATATAAAGCTAAACAGCTGTGATCACGTTAGTTTATTTCCACTGAGGTTCAACACCACCGTAGATCATCTTTGAAAGTAGTGTCTTCTAGTGTTTGGTACGTAGGTGATGTCAGTCATTTCGCGTTATTAATATTAGATCGCGCAGTCATAATAAGGGGCAGAGTTGGGTAATTGATTAGTAATTTTATTTAGGAGATGTAAACTTTGTAATATAAGCTTTTTTAATCTACAATAAATATATAAGCAGTAACAACGTCGATCGTTTAGTCGGATTAGTTGCCTTCATCATTCATTTATGTTTAGATTGTAATTTATAGAATTAAGAGATCCTAAGATCTGCTTCAGGGGGTAGTCAGACAGGGCCAAATCTTCATTTTAGCGTTTATTATTCTCCGTTGTGCACATTCATTTTACACTCGCCTGGAGTAGCATCTTGGACCCTTCAGACTGAGCTAGATGTGGACAGATCAAGGAGAGAGGACGATGGAGAGAGGTGGGAAGTGGAAACAGGTAACAGATGGAACAGGCTTAGAACTTCATCAGAAAGCTTTGTGGTGAATGCAAAAAATATGTCTGACCTGTTGTTTCAGTTAGAAACTGATGAGCCTCAGGCAGAGGTAGCTGTAGATAGGGCACAACAAACTTCCTGTAGAAAGTGAATAGTTATGTGGGGAAGTCAATAAAGTGAGAGAAAATTTTGTTGCTAGGTAGTTCTCGTGTCAGAGGTGTAGGTCAACTTCTGCAAGGTGAATTAGGATCAGTGTAGCAGGTCACTGATTTTTTAAACCTAGTGCTGGTCTGAGTCAGGTGACAGGATTTAGGTTCACTCTGTAAAGATTTTGCCAAGGAAGGCACCGTGGTTACTGAGGACAGGCCGGGCAACAATATTAAGAGATCCTTGGTGCAGTATAGAGTGCGACCTGGTAAAGATTGCCTCAGCATCGAGACATTCCAGTGTCGATTTTGTGTTTGTTCTGGGATGAAATGATCGAACTCATTGAATTCTTCTGTTAGGGCAGTTAATTTAGAATTGGAAGCCGGTCGGAGTGGCCGTGTGGTTCTAGGCGCTTCAGTCTGGGACCGCGTGACCGCTACGGTCGCAGGTTCGAATCTTGACTCGGGCGTGGATGTGTGTGATGTCTTTAGGTTAGTTAGGTTTAAGTAGTTCTGAGTTCTAGGGGACTGATGACCATAGATGTTAAGTCCCATAGTGCTCAGAGACATTTGAACCATTAGAATTGGAAACAGCAGCTTGGGTCGGGTGCAGGGTCAAATATTGGTGTGGTTCCTGTTGATTATACTAGGCATGGCCTACGCCTCAAAAGGAAAAGAAAGGGTAAACTAGCTGTGCTAATAGCAGTAAATTTAAGGAGGGGGTCCACTGCCGCGAGTGGTAAAATACCAATGGCTACAGGTGTTGGACTTTTTAGGGTAGGTAGGACAGAAAGAAGTCAAGTACTAAGAGAGGTCAGCATTGAAACGAACCGTCAGTTTGAGAAAGAAACTATACCGCATAATTCTGGCTCATTGGATCAGCAAACACAGCAGTTGGTTAAGAATTTTCACCAATCAGCAGAAAATTTATTTCCATCCAGTTTGATCTATCAGTGCGAGATGCCAACTACGTTTAGTGCATCAAAATAGTCACGGATAAGAAGTAAAATTAATGAACTAGTTATCTGCATTAATCCAACCTAGTTGACATAATCTGCCTCTCTGAACATCATGTGACCACTGGTATAGACGTGTTAAGCGTTGCAGGGTTTAGGTTAGCTTCTCACTTTTGTAGGGCAGACATGGAGGATGGAGGAGCTGACACATTCATCAGGAATTGGCATACGTTTAATAACATACAAATTCATAAATTTTGCCTAGAGCACCAACAGAAGTAGTATTTCGTAATAAATCATTCACAATAGCAAATGTACACCAAGTACGAACTGGTAATTTTAATCTGTTCATAAATCACCTGTAGCACTACTGGCCTATTTAACAATAAAAAAGAATTGATTAGTGGTCGTTGGTGATTTAAATGTAGATTTTCTTGATAACTATTTCAGTAAGAACGTACTGCGGTCAGTGGCATTGTGTTCAGCTTTATTCATACTGTAACTTTCCAACCAGAATAGCTAAGGGATCGAAGAGAGGTCATTGATAATATCTTTATAGAAATGTCTACTGAACAAAATTATATTATAAAACCAATAATAAGTAGCCTGTCAGACCATGACACGCATTTCCTTTTGCTAAATGTTAATACTGATCAAGATATAAAATATTCTAAATATGAGTTCAAGAGAGTAGTCAGTAAGCCGAAAAGTTTAGAAAACGCCCCAAAAACATGAATTGGAGTGGTGTGTGTACAATGCTCATAGCTTGAATTAGAAATACAACACTTATTAATAATGTCCTTAACTTATTTGAAAACCGTTTTCGCCAAAAGTAACCCACATTAGACCCAAGTCTATAAAAAAAACCATGGATTGCTCAAGGAATAAAGGTATCCTGTAAGACAAGAAGGAAACTGTATCTGTCTGTCAGAAATAGCTCTGATGTAAATGCCATACATTATTACAAAACGTACTGTAAAATACTGAAGATAGTAATATTATGCATTATCAAAGAAAGTTAGTCACATCAGCTAACAAGATAAAGACAATAAGGGATATAGTAAAGGAAGAGAATGGTAGAACCAGTGATGAAGAGAAGCACATAGCATTAAGAGTAAATGATATAAAGATAACAGATGCCTGCAGTGTTGCTGAACTTTTCAGTAAGCATTTCATAACGGTTATTGAAAATATGGGGTTGTCAGGACCAGTAGATAGTGCTCTGGAATAGCTCACAGTCAGTACAAATAACTACAATAATATGAATAAGACCCTTACAGCCGCCGGCGTGGCCGAGCGGTTCTAGGCACTTCAGTCCGGAATCGCGCGATCGCTACGGTCGCAGGTCCGAATCCTGCTTCGGGCATGGATGTGTGTGATGTCTTTAGGTTTAAGTAGTTCTAAGCTCTAGGGGACTGATGACCTCAGATGTTGTCCCATAGCGCTCAGAGCCATTTGAAACATTTGACCCTTACAACACCAGTAGACTTAATGTCCAGCATAAAATACTTAACATCAAAAAATTCTGGTGGCTAAGGCAATATATCAACAAACTTGATTAAACAGTGTGCCTTTGAGTTTAGTGACACTTGAAATTTTTTGTGTAACCAGTCCTTTATCAGTGGAAGATTTCCTGAATGGTTGAAATAGGCCGAAGTTAAGTCCTTTTATGAGAAAGGAGATAAAGAAATACCTTGAAACTTTTGTCCAATTTTACTTTTGCCCATGTTCTCAAATTTTAGAAAAGACCACAAATAAAATATTATCTAAGCCACAATTTCGATTGCTAAACGGTTCCAATATTCAGAAGGCTAGCTACACAGACAGTGAAAATATACTTCATTCTTTAGTCAGTAAATTGCAGGCTACTGGCATATTTTGTGATCTGTCGAAGTCATTTGATTGTGTAAATCACAAAAACCCTTTTAAGTAAATCACAGTATTATGCTGTTACAGGAAATGCAGCAATATGGTTCAAATCCTATATCTCTGACAGAGAACAAAGGGTGTCAATAGGGAAGAGATGTGTATTAAGCTATGAGGTGTCGTTCAGCCGTGAACCAATAACATGTGGTGTCCTCCAAGGTTTCATCTTAAGGCCCTTACTTTTTCTTGCGTATATCAATCACCTTTCATCAGTAACATTAACGTGTGCCAAGTTTGTTTTGTTTGAAAATCATAATGTAATAAATAGTAAATCAAGTATAGCACGTATAGCCTCAGAAAGGTGACTAATGAAACGTTCATGGACATTAATAAATGGTTCCTAACCAATTGTCACTAAACCTTGAAAAAAAATATTACATGCAGTTCAGAACTTGTAAATGGTTCCTGCGACTATATGCCTAAAATACGATGACAAGCAGGTAGAAGAATTTGACAGTGAGCTGGGAGGAGCTTTAGCGCTTAAACAAATCTTATCTTTATTTGCTGAGTGAATATTGTCAGACAGAGGTGATATAAAAATAAAGGTATTAGCGTATTATTCTTACTTTCATTCCACAATATCATACGGGATTATTTTCTGGAGTTACTCATCAAGCCAAGACAGTTTTCCAAGCCCAAAAACGTGCAATACGAATTATTTGTAGTGTGAACCCAAGAACGTCCTGCAGAGGACTGCCTGAGGAACTGGGAATACTACCTTCTGCTTCCCAATATCTTTATTCCTTGATTAAATTTGTCATTAAAAATATAACATTTTTCAAACCAATGACGTTGGAAGAACTTTCTAAGAAGCTTTTCAGATTAGTTCTGATGAATGATTTTTATGTCAATCTCCTTTAGAAAAATAATATTAGTTGCAGTCACTAGCACATAACCAATTCTTTTCGCCAAGGCTTTCCACTGTAATGAAATATGCCTGATACAAATAAGGATATCTAAAGAATTACCAACGGCAATTAGAAATCCCGATGAACTTTGTTTTATATTGTGTTCTCCATCATGTAAATTATGTTAGGAAATTTCGTTCATTTTATGTGCATAATGTAAGAAAACATTATGTTTTAAGCATTTATTTACAGATTATAAGTATTGTAACGATTGTGTTTCATGATAATAAGCTATGTATTATTTTCAATTAACAGGATTAATTTAAAAAAAGAATTTAAAATAACAATTTAAAACATAAAACATAAATAAGTATAACAAACAACTAGATTAATGACCGGTTAGATATTTTGATTAGATATGTTGGAAGTACTCTGACTGTACATTGTGTACAGCTTATTTTCAAAAAATGATATTTCAGAAATCAGCTTAATTACACGTGAATTTAGGCAGTTTGAAAGTGTCTTTAATTTATGTTGTAACAAAAGTTTTTATTTTTCAAAATTAATTAATGGTGGTGTGGTATTTTGGAAAAGCTCAGATTATTACAAAATTCGATAATAAAGTCTTCAAGAACGTTAATTACATATCAACTTTGGGTAATCATTTTACATAAAATTTTCTTTTCTCTAATTTATGTTGTACAGTATATGTATCTATACAACTACAATAGTGTAGTATCTTTCAATTGTTTCCCAATAATTGCCACTGCATTTTCATTACTGTTTTCACGCGTTCATGGCTATCGGAATAGGTGGTCGCGTCTTCACAGACAGACGGTATTTAGGGGCACCAGTGCTATTCTTTCAGAAGTTACGTGTTCTCGGCATGCTCCGTGCGAATGAATCTGTATTACGCTCGACATTTGTGTGCAAACACGACCGGTGCTTTTTCAGATGAACGTGCACTTAAGCAATCGATGTACGCTTCGGAAACTGGAGCACGTAAAGTGCCTTCTCCTGTGACGTCTGTGTTTCTTAGAAACATCAAACAGCACGCTTTTCCTTTGCTTGTTGCCCGACACAACGTTGAATTTCTCCAGCTGACATTAAGAATGTGTTTTGAAACTTTAGTATGTTGACTGAAATAAATTTTTAATCGTCCTGGATATATGGACCGCTTTATGTGTAGCACTTCGTGAGCACAATTTGTAAATGCGCGATGTGATTAGTCCACAGATCTATAAGAAGTGTCTGAAATTGATATTTACAGGCTACCAGTGGTGCTACCACTGGTTGGCATGTGTCGGCAATAGTTTATCTTTGGCATGATAATAACAGACGCTGTTGACCTAATTTCGGGGGCCGCCAACTGGACGCTGCGTCAAAAACATCAAAGGTGTCATTAGATGGCAATAACGTAAAGGCATCAGATGCTCACTCTTATCAGACAGTCAGTATCGATTTTTGAAACGTGGGCAGCCAAATTATGCTTCAGATAGCTTCTCAGTTGATCCCGTGCGGCTAAATGGCTTCCACCAAATAAAAATCACTAGTTTTGTTGGGATGGAATGAAGTTTTCTGCTGCTTTAACCTGCAACACTGCCTATACAAGGGCTGTCCAGAAAGAAACATACGTTTTGGACTAAAAAGTTAACAATTCGGATAAAACAAACCGTATAGTTTACATTTTAAAGGTACACTCGTAAGGTATTTTTCTACATAACCGCCCTTCAAACTATTTACCATACCGTGGCACAAGTTTCTCAGAACCGTCTCTGTAGATATCTGCCGCCTGCGATTGCAACCACTGGTTTATACCAGCATGCAGTTCGGCGTTAGTATAACAGCGTTGTATAGCGACACATGTCTTCATCTCTGGGAACAGATGGTAGCCGCTCGGCGCCGAATCCGGGCTGTAAGGCAGATGATCAAATGCCTCTCATCCAAAACCCCACAGGAGCTCTCGGGTATGATGGGCTGTGTGTGGATGTGCGTTGTCGCGGAAGAAACAAAAGTTTTCGCTAAGTCTTCCGCGGCGCTTTATTTGTATTGCCCACCTTAACTTTTTCAGTGTTTGACAGTACCTCTCTGAGCTAATTGTTGTCACGTTCAAGGAAATCCCAAGAAAGTCCAGAAACACAGTTGCCATGATTTTTCTGCTGACAGCATTTGCTAACACTTCCTTGTTTTACTGCCTTTTTGTTTCACATTTGACGTGCTTCATCCTAGTCTCGCCCCAGTTACGATACGATCGATAACTTTGCTACCCTTTTTCTAATAATCTTCAAGGAAGCTCAGTGCTGTCGCCAGTCTCTGTTTTTTGTGGTCTTTCGTTACGATTTTGGAAACCCACCTAGCACAAGATTAGTGGTAACTAAGCTTCTCTGCCACAATTTCATGCACCAAAGTCCGTGAAATTTGGGGAAAATATTGCGAAAGTTCCGTAATCGTGAAAATTTTCACCAATTTTGTTGTTGATTTTCATCACTAGTTCGTCAGTTACAAGGCTAAACATACCACTGTGGTCCCCTTCGTGAACATTGCTACAGCCGTTTTTAAAATCGATGCACCATTGTCTCACTCGGCTTACACTCATTACTCGCATTCCGCAAGCATCACAAAGGCTGATATAAATTTCAACTAGTCTGCAGCTTTTTCCTAACAAAAACCTAATAACCGAACGCACCTCACAAGTGTCGGGATTTTCTATTGCAGCGGACATTTTAACACGTCATTGACAGCAAGGTACCAGACACAGACCACACGCTGGATGCTTACTGAGTGTAAGCGCGTTATGGCATAAAGATGGCGCCTGTTACCCTGCCCACAACCGCGATGTACCAAAACATCTGCTACTTTCTGGATAGTCCTCGTACATAACAGAGCACTAACCTGTAGTGTTCGTTTTCGTTACCTCCTCGCCGCCACCGGCCGGGCCTCGTTGTAAGCATCGGTTCCCGTCAGGTCAACGAAGTTGAGCAACGTCGGTCATGGCCAGTAATTGGATGGGTAACCAGCTGGGTACACCACGTGCTGCTGTCTGGTTTCCCTTTGCGTTTACAGCAAAGGGAAATACGGGTGGTGGTACGTGGCTCCCTATTCGTACCACACGTACCCACCATATCTTAGATACCATATAAGAGGAAGCGGGATGAAATCATGGTTGGTAGTCACAATTTATAATTAAGACAGTTTATTGACATTACACCTTTTAAGGAATTTGACAATTACAAATTGTGGACAAGTCACTAAATAAAGCTTAGCAAATACAGTTAGAAACCCAACGTACTCAGTACTCAAACAGTCCCTTAAGAGAAAGTTACAAAAAACTTAAGTGCCCGGCATTTATATAAATCTTAAGCATAGCAATTATCAATTACTTAACATAGCCACTTCATCAAACTCCTTAAAACCAGTTATTACATTAAGATGGCCACACTTAACATTCTTCACTGAAATACCCTTAAAAACTTACTACTTCAATCCCTTAAAGAAGCACTTGTTAAAAGGTCAATTAAAAACTTAACGTTGCCCGCACTAATACCCCTCGCTTTATTTTCGCTTATTAAGAAAACAGAATTACTGACGAACTTCATAAATTCAAACTCCTATATAGGATTTCCCTCAAAATACATATAATGAAAACAGTTACCAGTAAAGGGTGACTTAATGACACTTCAACATTAGCACCAAGCTAAGATCCAAGTACATAATAAGATAGAACCACTTACATAAAAAACTACAGCAGAAATACTGATCTTTAAAAATGAAAGTTCACGTGCTCAGACGTGTTAATAAGACAACTAGAAAGAGCTGCGCAAGAAACTCAGCAGATGCTATGCAATTTAAAGTTTAGCCAGTTCAAATGGTTCAAATGGCTTTGAGCACTATGGGACTTAACTTTTAAGGTTATCAGTCCCCTAGAACTTAGAACTACTTAAACCTAACTAACCTAAGGACATCACACACATCCATGCCAGAGGCAGGATTCGAACCTGCATCCGCAGCGGTCGCGCGGTTCCAGACTGTAGCGCTTAGAACCGCTCGGCCACCCCGGCCGGCTTTAGCCAGTTGCCAGTCGCTAATATTTAAGGAAACAGGTTCGTTTAAGAACAGGTTACACAATATATATATATATATATATATATATATATATATATATATATATATATATATATATATATATATATAGGGTGTTTCAAAAATGACCGGTATATTTGAAACGGCAATAAAAACTAAACGAGCAGCGATAGAAATACACCGTTTGTTGCAATATGCTTGGGACAACAGTACATTTTCAGGCAGACAAACTTTCGAAATTACAGTAGTTACAATTTTCAACAACAGATGGCGTTGCAAGTGATGTGAAAGATATAGAAGACAACGGAGTCTGTGGGTGCGCCATTCTGTACGTCGTCTTTCTGCTGTAAGCGTGTGCTGTTCACAACGTGCAAGTGTGCTGTAGACAACATGGTTTATTCCTTAGAACAGAGGATTTTTCTGGTGTTGGAATTCCACCGCCTAGAACACAGTGTTGTTGCAACAAGACGAAGTTTTCAACGGAGGTTTAATGTAACCAAAGGACCGAAAAGCGATACAATGAAGGATCTGTTTGAAAAATTTCAACGGACTGGGAACGTGACGGATGAACGTGCTGGAAAGGTAGGGCGACCGCGTACGGCAACCACAGAGGGCAACGCGCAGCTAGTGCAGCAGGTGATCCAACAGCGGCCTCGGGTTTCCGTTCGCCGTGTTGCAGCTGCGGTCCAAATGACGCCAACGTCCACGTATCGTCTCATGCGCCAGAGTTTACATCTCTATCCATACAAAATTCAAACGCGGCAACCCCTCAGCGCCGCTACCATTGCTGCACGAGAGACATTCGCTAACGATATAGTGCACAGGATTGATGACGGCGATATGCATGTGGGCAGCATTTGGTTTACTGACGAAGCTTATTTTTACCTGGACGGCTTCGTCAATAAACAGAACTGGCGCATATGGGGAACCGAAAAGCCCCATGTTGCAGTCCCATCGTCCCTGCATCCTCAAAAAGTACTGGCCTGGGCCGCCATTTCTTCCAAAGGAATCATTGGCCCATTTTTCAGATCAGAAACGATTACTGCATCACGCTATCTGGACATTCTTCGTGAATTTGTGGCGGTACAAACTGCCTTAGACGACACTGCGAACACCTCGTGGTTTATGCAGGATGGTGCCCGGCCACATCGCACGGCCGACGTCTTTAATTTCCTGAATGAATATTTCGATGATCGTGTGATTGCTTTGGGCTATCCGAAACATACAGGAGACGGCGTGGATTGGCCTCCCTATTCGCCAGACATGAACCCCTGTGACTTCTTTCTGTGGGGACACTTGAAAGACCAGGTGTACCGCTAGAATCCAGAAACAATTGAACAGCTGAAGCAGTACATCTCATCTGCATGTGAAGCCATTCCGCCAGACACGTTGTCAAAGGTTTCGGGTAATTTCATTCAGAGACTACACCATATTATTGCTACGCATGGTGTATATGTGGAAAATATCGTACTATAGAGTTTCCCACACCGCAGCGCCATCTGTTGTTGAAAATTGTAACTGCTGTAATTTCGAAAGTTTGTCTGCCTGAAAATGTACTGTTGTCCCAAACATATTGCAACAAACGGTGTATTTCTATCGCTGCTCGTTTAGTTTTTATTGCCGTTTCAAATATACCGGTCATTTTTGAAACACCATATATATATATATATATATATATATATATATATATATATATATATATATATATATCAGCTTAACCCGCCTTGGCGGAAGGAAGATACTAAACTTTGGAAGGCGGTGTGTGAACAACTCCCGGTAGTGGCCAGGTTCTTAAACACTGCCAGGCCTAGACCTCGGATGACATTTCACTCCCCGCCAAGGCGCTGACACAATCAAACGTTTTTGCCCGAATCACGAAGACATTCCAGTAATTCTGAAACATAGAAACACTCGGCAGAACCTTTGACTCGATATATGGGTAAGCATGTAAAGGAAGACGTTACACTACTGACAAATTCGCAACTTTGACCTTAAGCATTTTACACGTGGACAACTGTATTAATAGAGTGCAGGCTTTGAGAACGCCAACATAAAATCATTTGATTACAAGAAACAGAGAGCACTAGTAAAACTTCTGAGAAAACTTTCAAATAACGGCCACCATTTAACTAGACCAACTGAATTCTTCCACACCATCTTAAAGTTCGACTATGAAAGTCTCACCATTATAATAAAATTTAATCCCTCTGGGTGCGTCGGTCAACAAAACACAATTACGACCACTTACTTCATATCACGTACACAATACGAAGGAGCGGGTTCCACAGCTTGTCCGCTTCACTTCAAATTTTGTTCCCGGAGAAGTTACAGAACTTGTATCTACGGTCATCACGCTCGTTCGGCAGCCGTTGACACTCGTCTCTCAGCGAATGTCGCGAGATCTCGAGGGCTACCCGTCGAAGGCTAACAACCCAATCGCTTCTCCCGCCAACCTGGAAGATAAGACACGCGAAAAGCAAAGGTAGCTTAGCTCAACCACAATCGATCTCAACGATACATGAACAAAATAACACTGGCGCCAGCTTGCCACTGCTCAGGTGGCGGCATAATGTCCCTGATCACTAGACTTTGCGCCAACCTCCATGAATTAAATTCCAAAGCTCTCCGCACTCTCTTATGAAGTGGGGGAATGTAACACTAGTGATGGTGGTCCGTCCGTTTGAGGGGAACGTTTAGCTCGCCAGCTTACTTGCTGCTGTTGGGGAGGAGCACGCTGTGCCTGCACCGGGCTTCACCGTCTCTCTCCTCTCATCATCATCCAACACAAACATGACAGCACAATACATTTAAACACACAACTCTCACACTTTGCGAAGGAAAGGTTGTGAACCTGCCGTTTGGGGTCTCCCGGCTAACAATGTCTCATTTGACTTTTGCCTTTGTGTTGACGTATCTCCTTTGGGGATGAATTTTTTGTGACGGCAAAATTTCAGAACTGATGACTGATGACATTCATCGCTAAATCTGTGCTGTGCACGGACCAAATGTCACGAGTAAGTGGTAACGTTTGTTTACGAACGGAATAACAAATGTTCGTCATAGAGACAGATGTAACCATCCGTTTGTAATCAGCAACGAACTGGTGCAAAAACTGACACGAAAAAACAAAGCGCTTCAAAAATCAAGCTGTCACACAACTTTTTGCAGATTTCTCGGAGTGTTTAGAATGAGTCTGTGACTGAACGACAGAGATCGCACAAGTTATGTTCTTGCTGAGATGTTTGCAGTCTTCACCGGTAGGGAATTTGTCAATCCGTTAAGAGATGCGCTAAATGCTTAAATCTGAATACTTACTATGGAGAAATGCAACGTAAAAGATGAATTTATTCCATTTCATTCTGGCCGGCTGGTACAGCAACCGTTTGGAGTTATTTCAGATCTAAAAACAGTCTGGGTTGGAAAGTTATTTATTTCAATAACGCGTTTCGCCCTTTTGGGGCTTCATGTGGTTGTCTACAAAACAGGAAAAAAATTCATTTAGAACACGTAGAGGAAAGGGCAAGGTCCTGTTGCTTACAACTACGTGAATAAATGAACTGAGATGTAGTGTGTTTATAAATTATTATACAAAAATAACTTTTAATTGTGAAAAACGTAAGTAACTCACAGGAATATCTGATACAATACTGAATTTGCGAAAGTTCACTTTGGCTCCCTTTTGTAGCACGACGTATGTCCCATCTGTAATCAGATTCCTGTCACATCCTGTTGAAATAGTTTTGATGTATGGTGGAACTGCTTGTGTTATCCGTTATGGAAAATCATCGACGTTTCCCGGAAGCGGAGGAACAAACACTCTTAAACGTAACCCCATACGCGAAGACAGAAGTCCACTGGGGGTAAATCAGTTAATCACAGATAATCATGGTGGCCAGGCTATTGTTCCACCACGTCCAACTGCAGTTGGCACGTTCTCGCGGAGATCCGCGACAACTTCACGATGACAATGTGGCGGCCTGCCATCTTGCCGGAAAATAAATTCTGTGACGATATCATGTTGTAGTTGAGGCATTAGATAATGTTAAAGGATGCCCGAACTATGAATGTTAGACTGCCGAACTTGTTCAATTGAAAGATTGTTGGCCAACCATGACCCGGTGTCCTATATGATACACAGCCAGTTTCGGTGAAACGATTGTTACAGTTATAACAGTTTGTTTTTGAGGGGTGGTTTGCGATATTTAGTCCTGAATTGTCTCTGAATTGTAGTAGCCGATTTGATTCAAATGGTTCTGAGCACTATGGGACTTAACATCTGAGGTCATCAATCCCCTAGAACTTAGAACTACTTAAACATAACTAACTAAGGACATCACACACATCCATGCCCGAGGCTGGATTCGACTGAAGCGCCTAGAACCGCTCGGCCACTCCGGCCGGCCAGAGGATTTGGATTCATGAAACCGAAAACAACACTGCGCACGCTCTGCACCATTACACGACTCCATGATGACTGTTGGAATCACTCATTTGCGCATCCCACGTAGCGGGAACGTCGGGAACTAACAGTGTTAGGCAGGGAAAAAGTTGATGATATACTGCATTCAGTGCTGTATCAAAGATTTCTGTAAGTTATTTACCCTTTTCACAATTAAAGGTTACTTTTGTGTAATTAATTTACAAGACCCCTGTACATACAGGATGAGGCAAATAAAAGTGGGCCAGACAAGTGGATACGATTGGACCTAAATGTATGCATATAACCACACCCCGTGACCTACAGTTACTTCCAACAGGATAGAGCAACAACCTGTATCACCTGCTGAAACTTGGTATACATTTACGCAATCTTCATGCCTGACGGAGCTGTTAGCAGAGGTCAGTCTGGTCGCGGCCCGAGCTGGCTACCCGGGCCACCTCATCTATCAATGTGTGGTTCCTTCGTGTGCGGAGCCCTCAGGTCTTAGGTGTATCGCAATAACCCTCATAGTCTTCAAGGACTGCAGCTGAGCGTTTCGGATGAGATTGCAGAAATTCCAGCAGCCCAGCTTCGATACGCCTTCAACAACTTGTTGACGAGGGCCCGAAAGTGCCAAGAGATGAGTAGTGGTCACTTTCAACATCTGCTATAGTCAGGCTAGTACTGTGTTTCCCTTCATCTGCTGTGTTTCTTTGTGCCCTGGAACACTGTTCTACAGGCAACTTTTATTTGCCCCACCCTGTACTAGAACTTGCGTGAAAGTAACTGGATATAAAACCCATCCGTCATAGTCATTCAGAATTAGAGTTGGACCTAATGTAAGAAAGCAAATAAGACAATAAGCCATCCCAAATATGAATGAAAAGAAAACACTTCACAAGAAACACCGTATGATACCGTAATCAGTCATATCCATGATACCTTTAAACGGACCTATTGTGCTGCACAGAACTGATACAGCGTTTGTACTTCTGTAAGCGTGGTCATATGTCGTGTTGCTACGGAAAAGTTTGCTGGTGTGATCAAGGTAACATAAGATATTTTTTGTAAAGTGTTTCCGTCTCCTTTCTATACGGGACGGCTTATTGTTGTATTTCCTTTCTTTTAATTAGCTCCACCTTCATTCTATATGAGTCTGTGATGGTTCAAATGGCTCTGAGCACTATGGGACTTAACTGCTGAGGTCATCAGTCCCCGATAACTTAGAACTACTTAAACCTAACTAACCTAAGGACATCACACACATCCATGCCCGAGGCAGGATTCGAACCTGCGACCGTAGCGGTCGCGCGGTTCCGTACTGTAGCGCCTAGAACCGCTCGGCCACTCCGGCCGGCACTCTATGATGGGTGAGCTCTATATCCAATTACTTTTTCGTATGTTTTACTGTATATTTCAGTTTATTTATTCGGTTAGTTGTACAAGATAGGACTACGCCCTTCCCTCTATTTTGTTCTTAATGGGTTGTTTTCCTGTTTGTAGAGAATCCGATGATGCCTCAAAAGGGTGAAACGCGTTATTAAAATAAATTAAATGCAACTAAGACTGTTTTTAAATCTGAAACAATGTAAAATGATTGTAAGATTTTTCTAATCACATTTCTTTAACCATTCCAATAGGTTATTTTCTGGCTGTCCATCGTACCTTTACATCTGTCAATTATCATTTGCCGCCATTTTAATCAAATTATTCTAAAGCTCCACCTGCAGCTGTATTCATACTCTGTTGCCATTAATGCTACCAAGTTTGGTATTCGTACGGTAATTAGTTTCTGTGTTATAAAGTGTAAAATAGGGGAAGTTTAATTATAATCACCCGGTACAAAGTACTGGGGTTTCTTTTCGTTTCAGCAGCGTAAGAAAAGCACGGAAAG
The DNA here is from genome assembly GCF_023898315.1 of Schistocerca nitens. Classification (NCBI taxonomy): domain Eukaryota; kingdom Metazoa; phylum Arthropoda; class Insecta; order Orthoptera; family Acrididae; genus Schistocerca; species Schistocerca nitens. The sequence goes on from NC_064615.1 coordinate 410,924,608, forward strand.
AATCCACCTGTGCACACTGTAGTTTTTTCGTTTTGTTGTTGTGCTCCTGAGCTATACGCAAAGGGTTGTTACGTGTTCTTAGTTTCCTCACTTGGCACTGCTTTTTGAAAATTTGTGATTAGGCTTTCGCGAGATAGCTGACGTCTAGCTTCAAGCATCTGCCATTTCAGATTATTCAACATTTGCGTGACGCTCTTCCGCGAGTCATACAAACCTATGATCATTTGTACTGCCCACCTTTGTGTATCTTCAACGTCCCGTGTCAGTCCGACTTGGTATGGATCTCGTAGTTTCCTACCGTACTCTAGGATAGGTCGCTGGGGTGTTTCGTACGCAAACTCCTTTGTAGACTGACAGTACTTGCCCAGTATTCAATCAATGAATCGAAGTCTGCCAGCTGCATTTAGTAAAATTGAGCCTGTATCATTGCATTTCATACGCACAAAAATTGGCACATCCAGGTAGTTGTATGAATTGTCTGACTCCAAATGTAGCTCACTGGTATTTTAGTCATAGGATAGTACCTTTTCCCGTTTTTGCATTTATGAAAATTTAGGTTAACTGCCCGAAGTTCGCAGCAATGAAATGTTATCAGGATCTAACTGGATAACTTTGGATCTTTTTTAGAACCTTACTTCATTATACACGGTCCAGTCACATTAATGTGACCACTGCCTATGTTCGACGTCAACGTACAGTGATCACTCACAAACGGATGGTGACAGCACTATCAGTGGAGAGTATATAAAGTGCGTCGGGAGGACGCAGAAAACAGTGCAGTCTTTGTCGTAATGTGGAACTGAGCGATTTATCTGACGTCCAGAAGGGCATGATATGGCTTTCGGGCCAAAGGTGGAACCATTTCCGAAACTGCTAAATCTGTAAACTGTTCATGTGCTGTCACGGTTAAAGATTACCATGCATGACAAAATGGCGCTATCCAAAACCAGCGCCGAGGCAACTGTGGTGCAAAATGGCTCTGAGCACTATGGGACTTAACATCTGAGGTCATCAGTCCCCTAGAACTTGGAACTACTTAAACCTAACCTAAGGACATCACACACATCCATGCCCGAGGCAGGATTCGAACCTGCGACCGTAGCGGTCGCGCGGTTCCAGACTGAAGGACATAGAACCACTCGGCCACACCGACCGCCAACTGTGGTGCACCTGGGCCATAGAGGACAGGGATGAACGACGGTTGTGGAAACGTGATCGGGCGAAAAGACGTACAACTGTTGAGCAATTGACCGCCCAGACGAACCAAGGCGCTACCAAAACGTCTCCTCAACGGCCGTTCAGGGAACGTTTCTGCGTATGGCTCTTCGCAGCAGGTGCCTGGCTCATGTATCCATGCTGCCTGCTAAAAACATGGAAATGATCGTAGGGCATTGTTGGCCGGGAGGCCCCCTTCGGGGGAGTTCGGCCGCCGTATTGCAAGTCCTTTTTAGGCGACGCCATGCCGGCGACTTGCGAGTCAATGATGATGTCTTCAGCGACGAGTAGTGGAGTTTGCTCGCCAGTAACGCAACTGGACTTCCACTGAGTGGTGACAGGTGGCCTTATCAGATGAATCACGTAGTATGCTCCGTCAGACCGATGGCCATTGGATCGTCGCAAGTGTCCAGGTCTGAGGAGGGAGAGTTATGGAATGTTTTCTTGGCATTCCAAGCGTGCTCTCGTCATTACGGAAGGCACAGTGGATGAACACAAGTATGCATCTACATTTGGGGACCATGTCCACCTCTACACGCAGCTTGGTTTTCTTCTGCACGACGGCATCTTCCAGAAGGATAATGCAACGTGTCACACATCTCGCAGTGTAAATGCGTGGTTCGAAGAGCACCAGAATGAGTTTGCTGTGCACCCATGACCACCAAAATCCGCGGATTAAAACCCAGTCGAGAGTCTTTGGAACCAACTCGACAGGATGGCTCGCCCCATCGATCCTCAATCGAGAACCCTAGCGCAGCTGGTGATGACGCTGGAGTCGCCATGGCTTCACATCCCTGTCAATGCCTCCGAGAACTTCGTTGACTCCCGTACAGAACGTCTTGCACTCTTGCAACGGTCTGCGCTACAAAAGGTGGTTATTCAATTCTTTGTCAGGTGGTCACAAATTAATGTGACTGGACAGTGTAGATAACTACATCATCTGCGTAAAGTCTTACGTTGCTATTAAGATGGTTCGCCAGGTTATTAATAAACGGCATGAACAGCACGGGTCGCAACAAGCTTCGTGGGGCACGCATGAAATTACTTCAACATCTGACGGTGGTTCTCCATCCAAGATGCATGCTATAGTCAAATGATTTTCGAATGTCTAGAAACAGGCATCCAAATGATTTTCCTGATCAACTCCTTTAAAGATGTCATCTGTGCAAAGCGCGGGTTGTGATTTTGACCTGTGACTATGTCACAGTGTTAATTCAACGTTACAATGTACAACTTACAGTACACTCAGACAGCAAAATGTTAAGGCACTTCACACCAAGATGCGGTTGCTCACCGAGAAGGTATCGTCCACGGTGGCTGCGGACGTACCCATATTAAAATAGTTCTCGTTTATCGTTTCGTCTCAGTTGCACATTTTTAAATTAGATTACATATTTCGATAACTATGGGTCATCTTCAGATCTAAGGAGTTGCGTCTTATTTACTCAGAACTACATATCCGAGTTCTATGACACGTAATTCTGAGTAGACAAGATAGGTTCTTAGATATGAAGCTGATCCAGAGTGATCGAAACACATAATCTAATTTAAAAATGTGCAACTAAGATTGAACGATAAATGAGAAATACCGTAAATGTCTGTACAATTTCTGAATCTCTCAAGATGATTATGTCGAGTATAATAGTACTCTTATTACTTTCACTGATGTTAACGTTACGGCTAGTTTTTCGATGTTGTACACCTTGTCACGTACAACTTAATTCTAGTATCGGAAAGGACAGCATTTGTCGAAGCCTACGATCATACTTGCTTGTTTACAGAACTGTGTGCCGGACCAGAATTTTAACCTGGAACCTTTGCCTTTTACGATTAAGTGCTCTAGCGACTGAGATATCCAGGAATCACTCATAGTCTCCCCTAAGAGTTTCACTTCCACATCTTACCCTGTCATCCATATATTGCAGAAGTTTTCCTAAATACCTTGTGGGACTGGCACGCCTGAAAGGAAGAACGCTGAGGAGAAATGGCTCAGCTATAGTGTAGGGGACTATTTTCACAATGATTCTTCACTCTGAAGCATGGTGTCCCTGATAAAGGCAAAATCTCCACTCTGCCATTCAGTTTTAAGTTGCCAGTAAGATTCAAATTTAAAACTCTTTACAGCTGATCAAGGAACAGTTACCTAAAAATATTATGCGGAACATCTAGCACCTCCTGTTCCTTCCAAAGACGTAGACAACGTTCAGATAGTGCCACGGCAAGATGATTTGTAGTACCTGTCACTTGAGTTTTGGGGCTCATCGGTTGACTAACAACAGAAGCACTGCGACACAACTATACCTGTTATTTTTACTAATATTTTTTCATCACACAAAACCATATCAAATGCCACTATACAACTTGAAATGTGTCTAATATCCTCTCATAGTCAGATTAATTCCTAAACTGAATCCAATAATTGCATTGCTAACGAACACAACGAATTTTATTACATCGACCGACTCTGTGACAACTTCCCTCATTGACAACATACAGTTGGACATAACACTCTGTTACAGTAAGCGGCATTTTACAGTTTTTTTTTTCTAACTCACTTAGATTTACCTTCGACGCTGTTATCAGTACGCTGCGTGCCAACGTGTGAATTCTGCCTAAACATGTTTCCAACACAACACCTACAATTACACCTGTACTGTGGAGACCTCGTGTCCACAAAATAAGTGTTTGAACATTCGTAATGACAGATATCATAATTCACAGAGCTTGCTCACATGTGAGTGTGCTTATACCATTGGCATAAAAACCACAAGAGAAACTTCACTCATGTACGAGTTTGTGTTCTATAAATGCCGCAAAACAGCTAATTTGTGTTGGGGAGGTGCAGTTAACATTCTTTGCTACACGCGACTTGCCACAACTCGCCATGATAGTTAAATCATTAATTATATATTCTCCAAGTTGACAAATTCCACAGAAGTATGAGTCGCGACCAAGAAGTCACCAGCGATGACATTATTAGAACAACCGACTAGTTAACAGCATACGAGTGTACCGTGCCCGAAGTACCTTCATACAAGGAAGTGATGTGCTGCAGACGACATAAGCTTCGATCGTTAACTGCTTGCGTCTAAGCCTAGCAGTTTGTCACCAGCAGAAAAATACTTCAGACACATTTACAATGAGGAGCCAAAGAACCTGGTACACTTGCCTAATATCGTGTAGGGCCCCCGATAACACGCAGAAGTACCGCAACACGACGTGGTATGGACGCGACTAATGTCTAAAGCAGTGCTGGAGGGAACTCACACCATGAGTCCTGCAAGTCTGTCAATAAATCCGTAAGACTATGAGGAGGAGGAGATCTCCTGTGAACAGCACGTTGCAGGCATCCCAGATATGATCAATAATGTTCATGTCTGGGGAGTCTGGTGGCCAGCGGAAGTGTTTACGCTCAGAAGAGTCGTATCCAGACGTGTCAGGGGTCCCATATCACTCCAACTGCACACGCCTCAAACCATTACAGGGCGTCCACCAGCTTGAACAGTCTCCTGCTGACATGCTGGGTCCATGTATTCATGAGGTTGTCTTCATAGCCATAAACGTCCATCGGCGCGATACAATTTGAAATATGACTTGTCCGACAAGGCAAAATGTTTCTAATCATAAATAGTCCAATGTCAGGGTTGACGGGCCCAGGCGAGGCGTAAAGCTTTGCGTCGTGTAGTCATCAAGGATACACGACTGGGTCTTCGGCTCCGAAAGCCCATATCGATGATGTATCTTAAATGGTTCGCACGCTGACACTTGTTGATGACCAAGCATTGAAATCTGCAGCAATTTGCGGAAGGGTTGCACTTCTGTCACGTTGAAAGATTCTCTTCAGTCGTTGTTGGTTCCATTCTTGCAGGATCTTTTTCCAGTCTCAGCGATGTCGGAGATTTGATGTTTTATCGGATTCCTGATATTCACGTTACACTCGTGAAATGATCGTGTGGAAAAATCCCCACTTGATCGCTACCTTGGAGATGCTGTATCCGTGCACCGTCTGTAACACTACGTTGAAACTCACTTAAGTCTTGATAACCTGCCATTGTAGCAGCAGTAACCGATCTACCACCTGCGCCAGACACTTGTCTTATATAGGCGCTGCATACCGCAACGTCGCATTCTGCTTGTTTACATGTCTCTGTATTTGAATACGCATGCCTATACTAGTTTCTTTGGCGCTTCAGTGTATAAAGTCAATTGTCTGCATGGTTTTAATGATGCAACCTCAACAGCACAGTATCAGCGTTGTCAAAGCTTATTGTTTATTCTGGAATGAGCGACACTTGGCACATGTCCGTCCAGTCCAACTTTGCAGCCGCATATGTCTAACAATGACTTGTCGTCTTAATGCTCAAGACACCAGACACTACACTTTCCCAAATATTAACTCTGCTTGTACTTTTATCCTTCCATACGATTTACTGACAGGGAGAAAACTCTAAAAATTACTCTCAAAATGCTGTGAATTCTCTACTATCCCTCATAATAAAATGGACTATTTTTCTCCTGGGCTGGGTACACTGATGGACTAGTCCATACTCACCAAGGTGAAGGGGTGTCCCGCCTTGGAAACTACGCCTTAACTTTTACTTCAGGCGCCTTTTCAGTGTCCCTGCGTCTGCTCCTCCCCTTTCCAGACACCACAGGCTTAGAAAGCGATGCTGATTTGACGATGTCGGGGACCGTTGGCCGCCCCTGCGCCCGAATACGCTGTCGGGCCTCCTTGCACTCCAGCCACCAATGAGTATTCTGATAGCCTCGCTGAATTAAAACTCAAATATCTCCTCTCTATAGGCTCTGATCATTATACTGTTTTCAAAGTACTTTGTGTCATAAAACACTGCGTCAATTAACACGTTTGCCAGCTAATTACTTTTCTCAATATTATGCGTAATTATTTAATTCGTTTAATTATAAATTTGAGTGTGCGCCAGTGTTGCGACAGCAAACCGCCACATCTCAAACTGCTTAAGAATAAAGCAACTTTTCTACAAATATATACAAACAGCACACTACACATTAAAACAAGGGCATGCCAGGTGAATACAACAGCCTGCGAAAGCTCAAGGAAGAGAAGTCAAATAAGTGCTCACGTGCACCGCCATTTGCCACCCGTATATTCGTACAGTGCTGACACAGTAAAAGTTACTTTCTGCGCAATTGACACAAATTAATGTCTTCTTTGCTACTTAACGATTGTGGAGATTAAGCTACGTATCTTACATATGAATGTCCACGGAGTGGTGCTAAATGTACTACATTGTCGTAAAATGCTCCTCTTTAAATTCGATATCATGTCACTTATTATGTGCTGAAGACGAAAGTGTCACACAAAAAATTCTGCTTCTTCCTTTCCCTTCATGCTATTTCCACTCTTAAATGAGTATGTGATGGTCGTTCACTAATATTCACTTTCCATGGGTAAATGTTCTTCTTATTGCCGAGTCGGCCGCGGTGGCCGAGCGGATCTAGGCGCTTCAGTCTGGAAGGGCGCGACTGCTACAGTCGCAGGGTCGAATCCTGCCTCGGGCATGGATGTGTGTGATTTCCTTAGGTTAGTTAGGTTTAAGTAGTTCTAAGTTCTAGGGGACTGATGACCTCAGATGTTAAGTCCCATAGTGCTCAGAGCCATTTGAACCATCTTGTTGCCGAAACGCAACTTTAATGTAAGGCACGAACGAAAATATGCACCACATCTTTATGAATCCTGTATAGACTATTTTGGTGCTGTTTTTCTGAGGCAGGAGCGGTGAACCAGTCGGGCATTTTCCTATGTGGCTCCCATGTAAGTGCCAAAAGACGAGCACCAGGACGCCCAGCTCACCATGCAAACACTCGTTGATTCGCTGGATGGCTCCCAAGCAGTTGCTATGCAAGAAGTCACACGACAATTGCCACATTTTGTTCTCAGCAGCATCTAGAGGGTGGGAGGTAATTAGATCAAACATTTAGCTGCATGAGATGAATGAAGTCTCAGCTCATTTATATCGAAATATTAGGATCCAAGTACAATTCGTCTTTCACTAAAAATATTCGGGGAATAAACTAAACATGATTTTATACTGAGAATGCTGGTATACGATTGTAAAATGGCTCTGAGTGCTATGGGACTTAACAACTGAGGTCATCAGTCCCCTAGAACTTAGAACTACTTAAACCTAACTAACCTAAGGACATCACACATCCACGCCCGATGCAGGATTCGAACCTGCGACCGTAGCAGTCGCGCGGTTTCGGACTGAGGCGCCTAGAACCGCTCGCCCACAGCGGCCGGCTATACAATTATAATGGGCAATTAAATCCACGAAACACTTAAAAAAATCGGTACAGATAAATGACCGAGAACAATATAACAAATGATGTAATATGTGAAAGACAAACTCTCAACATTTTTTTATGGTGTTTATAAATGTTCTGTGTCCACTCTTCGTTATACGTCTAGTCGGTGGTCCAATCTTCCTATACGCGACGCAGCAGATCGGGAGTGACAATAGGAACAGCTGCTGCGAGGCAGCGTCGCAAGTCTTTGAGGTTGTGTGGTAGACATGGAACATAAATGCTATCTTTGATGTAACCCCACAAGAAAAAACCGAAAGGCTTGGAGTTCAACGACTGTGACGGCCTCCTGAGTAGTACCAGATCAATGGCCACAACGCGACCTATCCAGAAATTGAAATTTTTATGGCTTCACTCTTACACGCTTACAAAGGATTGCCCACTCTGTTGACTGAGGAATGTTCAGTTCTGTACTAGCTAGATAGGTGGGACGTCGCGTCACCATATGCCTCCCATGGTCCACGGTCTCTTCTGACACCCCTGGTCGGTCCGAATATTTCGCAGCGCACAAACAAATATTTTCCTCGAATTTGTTATATCACTTCACTGAACTGTTGGAAGCTGGTGGTGTCTTGTGAAACTTACTACGGAAAGCTCTTAGTACACTCACTACCGATTGACAGCGGTCAAATTCTAACACACAAAAAGCTTTTGCTGCGTGGTTCGAAGCCATTTTCATCAAGTAGACTCGGTGGTGGCCCTATCGGCAGTTTTCCAAACTAACTTGCAGCCACTACTTTTTTTAAGAAATTGTCTTTCACATACTGCATCATTTGTAACGTTATGTTGTGTCATTTACCCGTACAGATTTTTTCAAAATGTTTCGTGATCTTAATAATACCCTGTAGTATGTTGAACTGATAGCGGTATTGTGCATTCAATAAACTGTTTAAGCAAGATACGTCATGGATGATATGCACCACAATTCATTGATTCCTATTCACGGAAGAAACCGTTGTTAACAATATAAGATGTAGTCTAACGTAGCGTTAACTACGAAAGTTTTGTGGAAAAGCGTTGACGAAAAAGATGCAGATGAAGAGAACAGAACAGAAATATATATACAGATCAGGGGAACGCTTTATTATAGAAGGTTGTCGTATTTGAAAACGTGCAGCTACGACCTGAACAATCAACATGTAAGCCTGATGGAGAGGGCGCTTGTGTGTAGGCTTATGCTTTGGAGGAAATCACACACAACCCTCCAGGTGCTCAGGGCACCTGGAAAATGGAGAGCTTGGAACAGCCTGGGCAAACAAATCTGTATCTGTAACAACAACTCAGTTTGCAGTTCACGTGACGTTTGTAATCTCAGTGTGTCGTTCTTCCTTTTTCTGCTACATTTCTCCCTAGAGATGAGCAAAACACACTTCACATCTACATCTACATACATACTGAGCAAGCCACGGTATGGTGTATGGCGCAGGACTCGTAACCGGAGTGATGGAAAAACGCCTGCCTATATGCTTCCGTACTAGCCCTAATCTCTCCTGTCTCAGCGATCATCTCGCGAAATGTACGTAAGCGCCAGTAAAATCATTCTGCAATCAGCTGCAAATGACGGTTCTCTAAGTTTCCTCAATACTGTTTCGCGAAAAGAACGTCGTCTTCCCTCCAGGGATTCCCATTTGAGTTCACGAAGCATGTCCGTGATGCCTGCGTGTTGATCGTATCCACCGGTAACAAATCTAGCAGCAAGCTCCCGAATTGCCTCGAAGTCTTTCTTTAACCTAAGCAGCTGGGATCCCAAATGTTCGAGCGGTACTCAAGAATGAGTCGCGCAAGTGTTCCATACGCGGTCTCCGTTGTAAATGAGCCTCCCAATAAACTGAATTCGACCGTTCACCTTCCCTACTGCCATCCTTACGTGATCATTCCAGTTCATACTGCTTTGCAACGTCACGCATAGATATTTAATCGCTGTGACTTTGTCAAGCAGCATGCCGTTAATACTGTATTCGAGCACTACAGGATTGTTTTTTCCACTCATCTGCTTTCACTTTTTTCTACATTTAGAGCAAGCTGCCCATCACACCAAAAAGTAATTCTGTATAAATTATTCTGTATTCTTCTATAATCACTCAGCCGGCCGCTTATGGCCGAGCGGTTCTGGCGCTACAGTCTGGAACCGCGCGACCGCTACGGTCGCAGGTTCGAATCCTGCCTCGGGCATGGATGTGTGTGTTGTCCTTAGGTTAGTTAGGTTTAAGTAGTTCTAAGTTCTAGGGGACTTATGACCTCAGCAGTTGAGTCCCATAGTGCTCAGAGCCATTTGAACCATTTTTGAACAATCACTCAACGGCGACACCTTCCCATACGCCAGAGTGTCATCAACAAACAGTCACCGCAGATTGTTGCTCGCTCTACCCATCAGGTCATTTATGTACATAAAAAAAGTAGAGCGGTCCTACCACACTTCCATGGGGAACTACGGATGATACCCTTCTCTCTGGTGTCCATCGAGGACAAAGTTTGCGGTTGATTTCACCTACAAACCTTTGACTGAAAATTAATTTGGAAATCCTATTAATTGTCCAACAAAAAACTGCCTAAAACTGCTAACAACCTTCTGGAGTCATTCATACCTTTTAAAGTCTTCTTTCCAATGTCTACTAATGTCATTATTGTGACGTCACGGTTTTCCATGGCGTATTTCAGATCACTAGTTACCTAAATTTATGCAGTGTTTGTTCTGTGGCGTTTACGAATGCCTGACTGATATTTGTGTTATCAGTTGATACTAAGTAAGTATTCAGTAATTTGGCCGTGAACTACATATTCCAGTGCTTTGGATACAGAGGATAAGATACTGATTGGTCTAGAATCACAAAGTTATTGTGGGTTTTCGTGTTCAGAGGTTAGTTGGACTATGCTACTTTTCCACGGAGTGGGGTATGTTTCATTCACGACGGAAAAATATCTCTGTTAAGTATTTGAATTTAATGCCCTTCATCTCGTGTTCCATACGCCCCTCTCTACCCCTCTCTTGTACCAACAAGTTAGGTTCTCATTCTTCCTCAAATGTACAGAACACGTCCGGAAGTCGTATGCATGCCGTAAAGTTTATTACCAAAATCCCATCGTGTCTGTACGTCTCACATAACTTGCGTCGCTGTTGAGTAGCGACCAACATGTACCTTCTTCAATTTTTTTTTTTCGTACGTAGGAGGAGGTAAAGCGGTGAGGACGGGTCCTGAGTCGTGCTTACGTGTATGTTTCTAGAGCACTTTTCCGCGAAAGGCAAAGGTCCCGAGTTCGAGGCGCGGTTCGGCACATAGTTTTAATTTGCCAGGAAGTTTCTGCACCTTATTTTCACCTGTCATAACTCCACATGCTGTTCCAAGATACCTTTAACCAACTGCTACTTCACGGCAAAGTAATCCGTACAGGAATCTATCCTACTTCCTATCTTTTCTCCTCCACAGATCAGTGTTACGTGCCTCTCCAGTTCTCTCTGAGTTCGAAATTCCATAACACCCACAACATCAAACTCTCTTTGCAATCCTTTAAAAAAAAAAAAACAAAAAAAAAAAAAACGAACAAACCCCCGCGCTGCGTGTGTTACTTTCCTCACCCAGAATTACCGCGAATAGCGGCTCACCCATTCACCTGGAGTGCAGAGTCCCATATATATGTCAACAGAGTTTATATGTTTTTAACCTTTCATTTATGCTTTTTTCAATATTTGAAAAATACTTGTGGAAATTTTAAAAATTCGTTAGGCTGAAGAGCACCGGAGTGGCAGTAACAACCCACTCCTGACGGAAGACTGTAAGTATGGAAGTTATACTTGGAGCACCACTCTTTATTTACCAACGGTTTACGAACAAAAAAAAATGGTTCAAATGGCTCTGAGCACTATGGGACTTAACTTCTGAGGTCATCAGTCCCCTAGAACTTAGAACTACTTAAACCTAACTAACCTAAGGACACCACACACATACATGCCGGAAGCAGGATTCGAACCTGCGACCGTAGCGGTCGCGCGGCTCCAGACTGTAGTGCCTAGAACCGCTCGGCCACCCCGGCGGGCGGTTTACGAACAGCTTAATACGTTTCCCCCTCCTGAAACTCAACAAAGTGCAGTGATTCCCTTATTGCCAGGCCAATAATCCTATTGATTAGTTCAGAAACTTGATAAATACGTCTTTTTCACTTTGGCTTTATTTCCTTTTTTATTTCGTTGTTGTCTAATCTCGAATTATTAAAGCGCTTTTCAAGAAAGGAATCGGTTTTAAAGTGTTCACACGGTATCTCTGCGTTTCACACGGTATCGTTGCGTTCGTCCTGGGACTGCTACAGTGCAGCTTGGAACACTTCCTGTTTTCTACGTTGCTACAGACCATATCGTACGTTTCAGTGCGGAGTCAAATTCGGAGCGTGCTACTGACACTGAACACTAGTTTCCTTCCTTAATGGGACTGTCCGTCTGAGGAGGCTGCCAGCACGCATCGTTAACTGCGGGACACTCCACTCGCACTTGGACCCTGCCGCAGCGGGCTTACTCACCTGCTGTTACGAAAGCACCGACGCCCCTAAATTCCCCCGCCCGTAACTTGGATTCCTTCCCGCACTGTGCAACACTGCACTGGCCAACTGCTGCTACCTGACCATTGAGCTTCCTGCAAACTACGTCGTAACCTAGAACGCGGAATCTATAGCAACAGAAATATGGCGTACTCAATAAAAATTGGGTTACATGCACAAAATAACGGGAAATCAGAAATAAAACTACATTTATTTCCTTAAGTTAGGGAAAATTACACTGCCAGCTCTTTGTGAAACATAAAGCACTTGACAAGAAAGTTAAGTCTATTGCAGACACAGAAATGCTTTGAAAAACCTGCCACATGCATCCAACGGAGCTATAATCTCTTCTTAGACTACTGCATATTTCAAAATAAAAATCGACTCACGCGGGACGTGAACGTAATAGAACAGAAGGTGACGTCACCGTCAACTGGAGGAGTGCTGACACTAGAGAAAATCTCAGCTCAGGTCAGCGTCATTGCATTTGGCCTAGTACCGAATGGTGAAAGAGAGGTTCCGAGATAGCGTCCGTAATGCAAAAAGTCGCAATATAGAATCAGAATTAATGAAGTATCAGGGATGGTAGAATGTATTACTAGGGAATGCAAAATTCATAACCGATGTTCTTGAACAAGGTTTCATGGTACATTTTGTACACGACTGAGAACTGTAAGAACAGGTAAAGTGTTGTCCAAACATTCCGAAACATAAACATTTTTTGATCGACAAAATAATACGTACAAACAAGTCGTTCTGTAGACGGCAATGTGTAGCTTCTTTTCAATTTATTCGGTGTGTCTGATTGTCTTTGTAAGCGCCAAATAACGTAAAAACAACTCCATTTTTGTTCTTCAATAGATCTGACTTCAAAACTATTAAAAACATAGTATTAATGAGCAGCGTTCAGCTTATTTATGTTCTTGTTTATGTGCAGTGTACGCATCTTCTTTGTCTAGTTACTATAAAACGTAAATAATTTTGTAGTGTCGTGTATTTGGCATCTCTTGCGTAAGAACACCAATAGTATGTATGCAAATCCTTATCCAAACTCCGGAATGCGTCACAAAAATTTGACAGCTAATGCTTGGCTCCACCGAACTCAATAGAAAGGTAACTTCAGCGAGTACTACGGACGTAAGTCTCTATGAAAATGAAGTACAAGAGTGGCGGCCGGGCATGTACGTAACAACGACCACTCCGACACGAGGCGCAGTACTTGCGCACAACATAGGTTTCAAGCTTGACTCTGCGCTGCAAGAGTAAGCTACTAGCGAAACCTCGATTTCATTGTAGGCTTACCGCAAACTCATACATCTAAAACTTAAAATACGTACGCTTTATGTAATGCAATATTCTTTTGTATGTCACTGTTACATGTAACTTGGAAGGGTGTGGTATGTGCGTCAGATAAAATCCACCTACTGGAGAAAGTTTCATCTGTTTAATTCACTGTACCTGTACACCTCCTACTCCACCTAAAACACAATAAGAAAAGCATTAATGGAAGCAATCGGCAACGTTGGTATCAGCATAACCATTATCAACAATGTTGAAGATGGCTCACTACCTGTCTTAACAGAGATATTTTTCCGTCGTGAATGAAACATATCCCACTCCGTGAAAAAGTAGCATTGTCCAACTTACCTCTGAACACGAAAACCCACAATAACTTTGTGATTCTAGACCAATCAGTATCTTATCCTCTGTATCCAAAGCACTGGAATATGTAGTTCACGGTCAAATTACTGAATACTTACGTAATATCAACTGATAACACAAATATCAGTCAGGCATTCGTAAACGCCACAGAACAAACACTGCATAAATTTAGGTAACTAGTGATCTGAAATACGCCATGGAAAACCGTGACGTCACAATAATGACATTACTAGACATCAGCAAAGCGTTCAATACAATAAATATTGACATACAGCTCAGAAAATGCGAAAATAAAATTTTCAGATAATACCCGGAAGTAATTTGGAAGTTGCTTGTGTGAGAGAGAGTGAGCGCAATGTGTTGTTTGTAGGAATGAAATATCGTTCTGGATGCATGTTCTCTCACTAGTGGCACAGCGATTAGTATTGAGCCCACTATTGGTTTCCTTGTATGTCAATGATATCTCGCCGTCTCTGTCCTCCTGTAAATATTATTTCTGCGCCAACACCCTCCAGCTTTACCTAAATGCCAAACCTGAAGAAATCAATGCTGCGATCATCAAGATGAATCATGATCCATCTTCAGTGGTACGATGGGCGTAAAAGTTGGGACTTAAACTAAATGGGAAAAAATCCATACTGATTTTAATGTCCCATCAGAAATTAATAAGTTTTGAATTCCGCGAACAGTTACCTCTATAAAGTGGGAATATTTTTGGTTGGACTTCAACGTGATTGTCACTGATATCGACAGAAAAGAATTTACTTTTATCAGTCACATCCAATACCATATCAGAAAACAGTGTGGAATTTGAGTGTAACTTTGGATGAGCATCTCTACTGCGAGAAAGTACAGTCGTCACATGCAAGATGGTGTCCGCTTGCCCCTATACCCTCCAGAGATTTCGGAACGGTTTGCACGGGATGCATACGTAAGCTTGTGCAATCGCTTGTTCTGCCGAACCTCCACTATTGCGATGTAATCAACACCGTACTAGTACTAAAATCGCTAGGCAGCTGGAACTTGCCAGGAATACTCGTGTGCGTTACATTTGCAACATCCACCTACATGACATGTCATTGCTTAATACGTGCAGTTGGGTTAGTAGCTTCCAGACTAGTTACGTGATCGCCTTACGCTGTGTCTGAATCATCGATTACTCAGTGCCCCCTTGCAGGTAACTTGTGGACCCACATTGTACGGGAATGTAACCATAACACTTGGTTTCATTCTCGTGTAATCTTGGTCCGCAAATACAATTGCCTGTGTTGCTCTTAACTTCCTTCTCACATGATCTTTCGGTTCATTTTCTTCGAATTAAAATAGATTAACATTTATTTTGCAAATTTTTTTCTCCACACGTATTTGTGATGAGATTTTGTATGTTGGTGGACTGTAATGAATTTATATTCGCTATTGTTATATATTTTGCTTATAGCACGTCTGAAGATAAGATTCTATAATTTCGAAATCGATTAAGCGAATTAAATGCCATCAATAAACCGACTGAATGAATTATCCATTAACGGTATATTAATGAAACACAGCTGTAAGCCTACAAGATAAATCACACCAAGATTCAATATGTTCTGACCCAGCTATAACGGATCGTGTGTGGCACTTATAAATGTGAAGCAACCTTTTTCATAAAAAATACACAAGTGCTGAATAATAAGGAAACTGAATTGCAACCTAACTGTAATCACATCATTAATCTAAGCTACCCTAAAAGAAATCTGACGCAAAATGTAGGATTAGATGTCAATAGTCGAATCTTTCTGGAATCATGCTGACCCCATACCTTACAATGAAAACATCACAAAAAAATGGTTCAAATGGCTCTGAGCACTATGGGACTCAACTGCTGAGGTCATTAGTCCCCTAGAACTTAGAACTAGTTAAACCTAACTAACCCAAGGACAGCACAAACATCCATGCCCGAGGCAGGATTCGAACCTGCGACCGTAGCGGTCTTGCGGTTCCAGACTGCAGCGCCTTTAACCGCACGGCCACTTCGGCCGGCTGAAAACATCACATAAAAAGTCTTAGATACAACAAAATATAAAAACAGATCAACCAAATATCACAAACGTATCTCTACCAGAAGACAGTGGAGAAGTTCCAGATACAGTCGGTAACCTTCCCATAGACCGAGCAACAGACATTATTGCTATTCCTTTTACATATCCAGCTGCCTCCCGCAGCCGGCCGGTGGTGGCCGAGCGGTTCTAGGCGCTTCAGTCTGGAACCGCGCGACTGCTATTCGAATCCTGCCTCGAGTATGGATATGTGTGATGTCCTTAGGTTAGTTAGGTTTAAGTAGTTCTGAGTTCTAGGGGACTGATGACCTGACATGTTAAGTCCCACAGCGCTCAGAGCCATTTTTTGCCTTCCGTAACGCTGTCGTTAGCTTACCTATAGGTCTGTTTCGTAAGTACATAGTGAGTTTCCTTTGGGAGATCGTATCTGCCAGCCCACTCAATATTCAACATAAATTCACTTACACCTCTCAGGAGATTTTTATCGTCGTTTCTAATTAAGTCCAAATCACCGAAGTCGAAAACTGCGTTCTCTGGTTAACATTCTACAGCAGACAAGTATCTTACGTCCCTTTACCTATATATTCTTTATAAATTCTGAAGGGAGCGGGGATAAAATAAAGGGAGTGAAAAGTTACCTACACCATAGAAATCAAATTAGTTTGGAAGATCGAAACACGTGAAAGGTAAGCAATAGTTGAGAGTGAGACAGGATTGCAGCTCATCGTTGTTGTTACTGAACCTGTGTGTGGAGCAAGTAGTAAAGGAAATCAAGGAGAAATTTGGAAAGGGAATTAAATTTCAAGGAAAAGAAATAAAAACTTTGAGGTTCGCCGATGACATTATAATGCTGTTAGAGACGGCAGCGAACTTAAAAGAGCAGTTGAACAGAATGGGCAGTACCTTAAAAACAGGTTATAAGGTGACATCAACAGAAATAAATCAAAGGTAATGAAATGTAGTCTAATTAAATCAGGCAATGCTCATTAACTGTTACGAAGTCTTTTATAATGATATTTTGCCTTGTACGGAAGCGAAACGTGGGTGATAAACACTTATCATAAGAAGAGGACAGAAGCTTTTGCAATGTGGTAGTGCAGAAGAACGCTGAAGATTAGGTGGGTAGATCGAATAGCTAACGAAGAGGCTCTGAAGCGAACTGGAAATAAAAAAAAATAATCTATGGCACAACTTGAATAAATGAAGGTATTGATTGATAGAAGACTGTAATGTCACGAAATTTTTCACACTGATATTCATACCGCTACCGCTGGCGTAAACACAGGCAAGGCCAAATTTAGATACGCTGTGTAACATGTTCAAATGTGTGTGAAATCTTATGGGACTTAACTGCTAAGGTCATCAGTCCCTAAGCTTACACACTACTTAACCTAAATTATCATAAGGACAAACACACACACACATACACCCATGCCCGAGGGAGGACTCGAAGCCGACCGTGGTAGCCGAGCGGTTCTAGACGCTACGGTCTGGAACCGCTCGACCGCTACGGTCGCAGGTTCGAATCCTGCCACGCGAATGGATGAGTGTGATGTCCTTACGTTAGTTAGGTTTAAGTAGTTCTAAGTTCTAGGGGACTGATGACCTCAGAAGTTAAGTCCAATAGTGCTCAGAGCCAGTTGAACCATTTGAGGACTCGAACCTCCGCCGGGACCAGCCGCACAACCCATGACGGCAGTGCCTCAGACCGCTCGGCTAATCCCGCGCGGTGCTGTGTAACATGCCTATAGTAAAGTTTATACATAATGTGTCTTATTGCATAATTATGTTATTATATTTAATATTTTTCTTCACAAGACATTGATTCTGGTTGCTGTTTCTTTTTCATTTTTTCTTTTTCACAAGGAGCGACCGAGCGTCGCGGCAGACTGAATTTCGTCCGCTGTGTTTTTTAACACCTGGCGCGCAGCCAAAGATATGGCTCAGACGACGTACTTCGTTTCTTAATAATTATTATTGTTTATTGTTCTTTCTTGTTTGCTTGTAAGAAGATTGCAAGAAAATAATAGAGAAACGTTAATTAGTCCCGTTCAGGTATATGTAACATAAATGAAGAAGATATATTTATACATTAGCAAAAAACTGGAAAATATTTTCCGAGGGCTATGGTTCAAACGGCTCTGAGCACTATGGGACTTAACTTCTGAGGTCATCAGTCCCTAGAACTTAGAACTACTTAAACCTAACTAACCTAAGGACACCACACAAATCGATGCCCGAGGCAGGATTCGAACCTGCGACAGTAGTGGTCGCGCGGTTCCAGACTGTAGCGCCTAGAACCGCTCGGCCACAACAGCTGGCACGAGTGCTATGAAATAGAAACGGAAAATAATTTTTTTTCCGAATTAGCTGCCTGTTCTAAAAAAAAATAAAAAATGGTCATTGGACCTGGTATTTGAGAAAAAGTTAGAGAGAGAACCAATGTAATATATCCTGAGGCCCAAATAAATCGTCGATTTGGTAATGCAGACAAAATAATCTTTGATCACGGCGATTCGAGCTAGCTACCTAAGACTGAGCAACAACGCATTATTGTGTGTTGCAAGAGATCTCTCTTGGAGAAGAAGACGATCAAAGTCTCGCTGACGACGACCAAAGGACCCGCCTGTCATTGCTACCAAATCATCTACGGAAACTAAAGAACATCTAAATCTGAATGACTGTGCAGAGATTTGGCCCCGGTCTTCCTCATTGTCACCTCGTTCAGTATTGCTTACAGCCGCTGGTGAACGTAAATACTGGAAAACTGAAAAAAAAAAAAAAATGGTTCAAACGGCTCTTAGCACAACGGGACTTAACATCTGAGGTCATCAGTCCCCTAGAACTTACTACTTAAACCTAACTAACCTAAGGATCTCACACACATCCATGTCCGAGGCAGGATTCGAACCTGCGACCGTAGCAGTGGCGCGGTTCCGGAATGAAGCTCCTAGAACCGCTCGGCCACCGCGGACGGCCTGAAAATACCAAATAGTTGAAAAAAAACACTCCCAGTATCTAACGAGAATGTACTTCAGAAATACCAAGAATTGGTTTTCAGAGTGGTGACGATAATTGCGGAATGACCACGAAGATTTTCTAATCTCAGGAATCGCTCATAGGATAGAATATAAGCAAAAGCCTGGCTTATACTCCATATGTAAATTGATTGGGAAGGAACGTTACAGTACTGTAATAAAATATACTCTTATGCACTTGACTGTTGTTAACACATGTTAGCTCTGCAGTCAACAGCACCTCTACACGGACTGTTCTGCAGACGGTATTTTCCGCCATCCGTGTACGAGTCCCAGCAAAGGCGCTGCAGAAAGAAACTGTTGGCAGCCAACAGGACGGAGCATCAGACGTTGTGTTGACGCTGCATTCAGAGCTGTCGGCGAGCCCATTATCGGTGCACCGTATTCTCGGCGCACCGCAATTTGCGTTTGACCGCCGAGAGTCGCCTGGCACGTATCGAGCAATGCGATGAGTGTCGCAATTAGAGGCAGGAATGGCGGGCGACACGGTCTGTCTTCTGATGAGTCCCACTTCAGCCTCTAGGCGGGTGACGGTCTTTTCGCAGAAGGGTGACACAAACGAGAAGGTAGTGATGCGACCTCAATGAGCGACCGCTGTATCAATACGCAACAGCTAATCAAACAATGTTACAGATGACATAAAAAACCCTCAGATTCAATAAGAGAAACAAGTAGCAGCAGCGAACTTTTACAAGACAAATTAATCGCAGTAATTGGTTGGTTGATTTGTGGGAGGGGACCAAACACCGAGGTCATCGGTCCCATGGGATTAGGGAAGGATGGGGAAGGAAGTCGGCCGTGCCATTTCAAAGAAACCATTACGGCATTTGCCTGAAGTGATTTAGGGAAATCACGGAAAACCTAAATCAGGATGGCCAGACTTGAGTTTGAACCTCATCCTCCCGAATGCGAGTCCAGTGTGCTACCCACAGCGCAACCTCGCTCGGTCGCAATAATTAATTGCTCAATTTGCTCAATCTTGAAGAAGTTGGGTGCTGGATTCACAGTTGCAAAATCTTGAATAAGCAAGATTACTGTTCTTGAAACAACTATAGCGGATGCACTGCACTTCGTACTACATAAATATTTTATAATCTACTTAGATTTCATTTTGCGAGTTCATCGATGGGATGCTAAAGGCCCTATATAGAGGCCACTCGTAACACAAAAGGTAAAGAAGCTATTATAACCGTGTGATATCTTTGTTTCTTCTTACAATAGGTGTCCACGAAGCTGATTTATTTTGTGATGCTTGACGTACTCCTTTGGCAATGATTAATATACTATGATCTAAGTTCTATAAACGTATCGACAACGTATGTTATATAGAGCATGTTTTAACACGTTTTTGTGTCAACTTAATATTCCAAGCCTTGGTGCAGGTGTACATGGGAAATAAATATGAAATTTCGAAACCGTTCGTACTACATAAAAGAAGGAGTAAATGAAGTAGCTATTACAACGGAAGTAAGCTCCCCTAATTCAAGACAAGTGAAGGAGGAAATTTGAAACAAGAGCACACGCAAAAAAGCTGAATTAGGAATTAATAAAATCTGTACAGAAGCCATTAAAGCAAGACTTAATAAGATGAAAAAGACGTACTACCTCACCGAGGCCGTATATAATAAAAAGTCTGTGTTCATCAGTACTAAACAGTTATTCGTCCGGAAATACTTTATGTTGCAGAGTGTTTAACTCTGATCAGAAAGGCGGTGACGGTAGCACTGGAAATCACAGAAAAGAAAATACTAAGAAAAATTTTTAGTCAGTTAAAGAGCAAATAATAGTTAACTTTATACTCATATCGAAAAATTACAGAAATGATTCGGAAAAGAACTTTCTATGGCCTCATCGAAAGGACGAATCTCAACAGACTAACAAAAAGGGTGTTCACTTTTGTAAATTAAAAATGCTTACTTAAAATGGGGTGCAAAGAAGTTGGTAGGGATACGACGAGCTCTAAATTACTCCACAAGGTATTGAGGAACTACTGCCATTCAGAAATAAATAAACAGGAATCCAAAAGTTTCCATGAAAAACCCGAGACAAAGCCTGGAGCTAATTAGACGGAAGAAAGGCGAGAGAACATAGAGAAATGAAGAGAGAAACGTGGAAGAAAAGAAAAGACAAATTGTCGAAATAACGGTAGTCAGAAGCGGCTCATACGTAAAAGAAGAAGAAGAAGGAGAAGAAACATCTATACAGATAGCAGAAATGAGGGAGGATTCTGATAAAAAGTGTCATGTGTCCCGCAAATCTTGAACTTCAACTCAATAACCACACATTACAAGTTGACAACAAAAGACTGTCTTATCAACTTATAGACTATGATTCCATGGTCAGATCAAACCTGCTTTCCAAACCAAGTGTATTCGAAATAGACAAGATATCGCTAAATTGAATCAAACAGTCCTTCACAATTACTAAATGCACTGTCAGTTCCTAGGGAAAAAACCACAACATTTCGAAATTAAAGCAGTACTCTGGAAAGATGTCCGCTCTCATCATTTTGGAAAAAAAACCTCTCAATCGAGAGTGGGAAAAAGCGCTGCAAAAAAATTAAAAAACCGAATCAAACTGGGGTCCACCGAGGGCCGAACCGCACAATAACCCTGGGTTCGGTGTGAGGCGGCGGAGGGGTGAAGTGGACTGCGGTAGTCGTCGTGGGGTTGTGGATCACTGCGGCTGCGGCGTGGACGGAGCCTCTCAATCCCTGGTTAACATGTTAATATTTGGCATTTGACATTCCGCGGTATGCGTTATAAGCTTTTATGGAAATGGTAAATATTTTAAAAAGTATTTGTTTGGAGTGAAATGTGGACGACGAATAGTGTAGACAATAAGAGAAATTAAGTTTTTGGTATGTGGTGCTACAGGAGAAGGCTGACGATTAGATGGTTATATCGAAGAGATACTGTGTCGAATTGGTGGTGGTGGTGGGGGGGGGGGGGGTGGAGGGAGGGATATGTTAGTTGTACAATTTGACAAAAAGAATGATTCAGGAGGTAGGCTGCACCCTGAGTTATCAAGGAATGTAATGAATTTGGCGATAGAGGCACTGTTACTGCGGTAACTATTGAAGACAATCATCAAGGCTTGAATACATTAGTGTATTCCACACTACCCGATAACGTGCATATGTTACTGAAGAGGGCGTCCCACGCATGTGATCAATTCAGAGGATAGTGGTTCTCTGAGAAGTAAGACTGAATGATATGGTAACCATATTGAGCACTCCCTGTAGTGTTCGTACAGATGGCTATGACTCAACAAGCATTTGTTTCAGACATAGAAGTTTTTTCCAGTTTTGATCAGTATTAAATTTTACACTGTAAGAGTATTGAGGACTTTTTGAACACCTTTTTAACGTTACAAAGCTACTAAAATGGAATTCAGTACACATAGTGAAAAACTTAGTCTCACTGATATTTTGCCATACAAATACAAAAATTATTTGTGCAGAAAATTTATTATCTAAAAGGATTTTTATAAGCTCTTTGTGCCAAATGGTATTTTTTCAGGAAATGAAAAAGAAAACATCTCAAATGTTATGTGATGTTTGATTGCCATTAATAGCGATTTTATTGGATCACAGATACAAGTATAACAAGTACTGAAGGGAAAACTTTCAAAATAAAAAATACGGTGAAAGACATGTGCGATGCTTTGAAATTAAATTCTCTGTTACTTTCAGTTGCTTCACTGACAAATGTTTTTGTAAAACGTGTGGTATCCGTGTAAAGAAGGGTTAACAGAAGATCTTTCGGTACTTATTTCAGGTTACAGATTTAACTGAGGAAGATCCTCCAGATGTGTCTCATTTTGTATTGTAAACCTTTCTTGAAGACTGAATAAGCATTTCATTCGTCAGTTTCACTGAAGCCAACAAGGCGACGAGTTGTAACAGAAAGGACAATCTGAGACCAGCTCCAAGTTAAGGCTTTGGTTGTTTTAAGATTTTTTCTAATCAGTAAGAAAACAGACATCAATGTTACAAGAAAAAAGACGGGCTGCTAAGATCTACATCTGTATCCGTATTGGCTACATTTAACAAGTCACGGTACTGTGTGTGGCGGAGGGTACTTCTCGTACACTTTACTTCCCCTTTACTTGTTCTATTTCTGTGTTATGAGCTCTTAATTTCTCCACTTTTCTCGTTGTGCTAATATTGCGAAACTAATGTGAGAGGAAGTAATACGTTGCCCGACTCTTCCTAGCAAGCACGCTCTAGGAATTTCAACAGTATACCTCTCCGTGATGCGCGACACCTCTCTTGCAGCTTCTGTCATTGGAGTTTGGCGAATATCTCCGTAACACTCTCGCACCAATTGAACGAAGCCGTGATGAAATGCTTTGTTGTTCCTGTCTCTCCTGTATATCTTCTGTTAGTCGAACCGGGTTAACGGCACCATATTTATGAGTAATCAGATGGTTGGCTCTGAGCACTATGGGACTCAACTGCTGAGGTCATTAGTCCCCTAGAACTTAGAACTAGTTAAACCTAACTAACCTAAGGACATCACAAACATCCATGCCCGAGGCAGGATTCGAACCTGCGACCGTAGCGGTCTCGCGGTTCCAGACTGCAGCGCCTTTAACCGCACGGCCACTTCGGCCGGCTATGAGTAATCCTCAAGAATCAGTCGCACAAGTGTTTTGTAATACACTTCTTTCGTGGATCATTCACGTCTCCTTAACATTCTCTCAATGTTTTTTTTTTTTTCCTTATAAATGGTTCAAATGGCTCTGAGCACTATGGGACTTAACATCTGTGGTCATCAGTCCCCTAGAACTTAGAACTACTTAAACCTAACTAACCTAAGGACATCACACACATCCATGCCCGAGGCAGGATTCGAACCTGCGACCGTAGCAGTCGCGCGGTTCCAGACTGAGCGTCTAGAACCGCTAGACCACCGCGGCCGGCTCCTTATAAATAAATCCGCTCCAGTTGTACTTGACAAATCCTGTATTTTAGGATAAAATCGTGCACAAAAGCAAGGCGAACTAAGAGGGATCCTTCAGAAAATTAATTAACATTAAAAGGGCCCATAAAAACGTGAACATCAGAGATAGTCGTACCAGTCATTTAAAAAATCGAGCCAGTTTACCAAGTAGCATGCGAGATCCCCTGTGGGTGAGGCATGAAGCGGTTCTATGAGTCAAGCAGCACCACATTGGGCAAACAGGGAGTAACCGAAAAAAGATGAATGTAACGGCAAATAAGCAGATATTGCTAGCCTAGTATAACCTTGAACCGACTGTGAGCGACTAGACATTTGGCATGAGCTTAAAAAATTAAAAGGAAGGCATGTAAGCCGTAGAATGCCAATTTGTGTACCTGAAAAGTAGGTTACCATGTAAGTGGCCAGCCCGCCTCATATCGTGGAAGCCCAGCAGGATTGGTCAGCAGACTGCCGCGCGAACCGCAGTTAGACTGTTGTGTACACAGATACGCCAGAGAGACGTCGCCAGCGGAACTAACACTAGGGCAGGAGGGACCACAGAGGAAATCATAGTTAGCAACACGGCCGCACCCCCACGTTTCCTCTAAAACGCCACCTGCTACTAATAGCACTAATTCCAAAAATATGGTTCAAATGGCTCTGAGCACTATGGGACTTAACTGCTGTGGTCATCAGTCCCCTAGAACTTAGAACTACTTAAACCCAACCAAACTAAGGACATCAAAAACGTCCATGCCCGAGGCACGATTCGAACCTGCGACCGTAGCGGCCGCGCGGTTCCAGACTGTAGCGCCTAGAACCGCTCGGCCTCCCCGGCCGGCCACTAATTCCACCCTACTTATGATAAACTACTTTTGAGGTTGACAAATTGGCATTGTACAGCTTACATGCATTCATTTTAATTTCTTAAGCCCATGCCACTTGCCCAGTCGTTCAGAGTTTGCTCACAGGTTACATTAGGCTGGTAGTGGGTGCTTGTTTGTCTTTACATTCATGTTTTTTTCGGTTAGATACCGTTTACCAGGTGTGGTATTGTTGACTCAGAGAACCTTTTCATGCCTCACCCGCACTGGATCTCACATGCTACTTGATAAATATACTGGATTTTTTACATGATTAGTACGACCTTCTCGTACACTATCAAGGTATAACCTGAGGTTCGCATTTTTATTGGCCCTTCTAATGTTAATTAATTTTTGAAAAATCCCTTAGTTTTCCTTTTTTTTTGTAGCGCCTGAAGGTGGGATTTACATCCTGAAACCCAGAACGTGTGTACGATTTAATCCAAATAAAGAATTTGTCAAGTACAACAGGAGCGGATTTACTTATTACGAAAATCTTTTAGAAACAGTTGTGGAGATTCCGCAGAGAGAATATAATTCTCTCGATGAATTTCACAAGGGAAACTCCCCCATGGCACTCCCCTCAGATTTAGTGGTAAGATGGCCCAGTGGATAGCCCGTCAAAAATTAAACACAGATCAAGCATGAAAACAGGAAGAAGGTGTACTGAACTGTGAGAAGAAAAGCAAAATAGAAAGAGTGAAACGTCCAGGTTTAATAAGTGCAATATTGAGAGTGCATGAACAGGCGTAGCGTAGTGGTCACGGTGTTGGACTGGAAGCTGAGGAGCCATGTTAAAAACTCCCTCGTACCATCTTTTTTCACAACATTATGAACTGTCCGTCCGGTCACTGGCAGTTGTTATACTAGATGTTGGTTACAAAATACGAGTCGTGGTAACAATACGTCACCGTCGCAGGTAGACGTGATGAACAGTGAGAGCAGGCGAGATAACCACATAGACGTCTCACAGATACGAAAACAAGAAATAAACAGGTGTGATCTACACTACAACAAAGGAATTAGAGAGTCGAAACTTTCAAAACGGAACGCAACTTCAGAAACGTTAAAAACATATTTTTTGACAGAGCACGGAGAAACTGTGTGATTGCGAAACAGTTGCTTTCATTTTTTGCAGCTTATGTGACAAACTATTATGTTTCCATCATTTTCTTGGGAGTGATCACATTCACATTCATACGAACACCTAAATACGGCAAGGAGGCATATCTCACTCAATCAACAGGCGTAAAAATTAGGTGAGTCGGTAAGAGATTCTTGTCATCGGACACACATACTGTCGCTAACGCCGTGTGTAACACACCAGACGAGTTTTCCGTTGGAGCATTCGGTTGACTTGTCGCCTTGCCATCAAACGTTTGTGGTTCCCATTCGAAAGCCACTTCCTCTCGGCTGCTAATAGAGTAGTTGTACAGAATCATTATAGGTCCCTTCCTTACACCACACTGTTGCAAACGGAGGGGAATGGCAGCACGAGAGGGGTTTCAACACGGCTCTCCCGCTTGGCGGTCCAACATCACCACCACTCCACCATAGCGCCCCTGCTCTTTCAGACTATTCTATATTGCGCTTCTTGTTCTTGGACTGTTCACTGTTTCTGTTCTGCTTGTTTTTCGTACTTACTTCCTATTTTCATGCTTGATTTCTCGACCTGTGTTCAGTTTTTCACGAACTGTCCACTGGATCCTCTTACCACTAATCGTGAGGGGGGTGCGAGGGGGAGTTTTCTTGTCAGTTTGGTATGTGCTTTTCCTACTATTTGTTTTATGTGGTCGTTTCATTTTATAACGCTTCTGATGTTTACTAGGTATTTCACAGCAGTTACTGTTACCACTGATTTGTCGCCAAAAGCAAAATCATGAGGAAGTGGATTTCTTCTGTTTGCAATGCGTTACATTTTAGAGGTCTTGTCAACAAGTCTGAAAATGATGTCTTTCACAGATGTTTATTACTCAATTTCAATGTTTACATTATCTGTTTCAAAATACTCCTCTGTTGCTCGAATGCACATCTTACAGCGCCTCCGCCAGTTCTCGAACACATGGTGCAAGCCATTCTTCCTCAGGTCCTTGAGAATCGCGTCACTTTTCTTGACCACTGCTTCAGAATTCTCAAACAGAATGCCACGAAGCTTTGCCTTTAGTTATGGGAATATAAGAAAATCACAGGGCAAACAATCGGGGCTATAAGGCGGATTCAGTACACAGATAATGCTGAACTGAGCCAGAACCTGCACGATTTGATTTGCGACGTGATGCCGCGCATTGTCGTGATGAAATCGTCACCCAGTCCAACAAACTTCTAATCGTTTCCTTGCAGTGTACTTCCTCAGTTTTGCCAATGCTGACATGTAGTATGATGCTGTAACAGTAATGTGACGGGGGACCTTATGCTGATAAATCATTGCATGACAGTCAAACAATGTGATCACCATCACTTTCCCTGAAGATGGAACAATTTCGCCTCACTGTGCTGGCACGTTTTCTTTCAGAACCATAAAGATGCAGCCATGACTCATTACTGGTGATAATCAATTCCAGAAACGCATTCCCTCCATTAGCAAAGAGACACAGCACCTTACGACTTGTCTCCATTTGCACAGCCTTTTGTTCGGAGGTCACCCATGGAGCACAAACACAGGTCATACGGAGATGATCGTGCATAATCGTAAAGACACTGCCACGTGAAATTCTCAGTACTTCACTGAGGTTACGTAATGTCATCCGCCGTTCCTCACGAACAATCACAGCAGCTTTGTTGATGTTGACTTCAGCCACAGCAGAAACCAAAGCACCTTGCTTTACACATGCAAGTCAGCCTTCCTTGAACCGCCTGAATACTGCTGTACGAGATAGTACAGCACTGTAGTATTGTTGAAGTTTCTCGTTAGTTTCAGTGGCTGTATATTTTAAAAGAAAACAATGTTATTGCGCTGTATTGCCCCTCCGTTGTCCGGTACGCGAAGTGCACAAAGCGTCTACAAAGTAGAGCGTTTACTACCAGCCTGCCGATACAAAAGTGCTGCCGCCTATGGACACTATAGATAAAAACCCGCTCTTTTAAAATATTGATGTTACAGATAGGAAACTATAGTGAAAGATAGAGGAAAAAATCAGTTTCCGTCCTTGTTGATCAGCCCTCGTATTTACAGTCAGGGCCGGCTATCAGTCCCTGCAACAAAAGAGTGGTTGGTACAGAATGCGCGGCGACTGCGGCGTCTTTTTTTATTCTGGGCGATTTGTTTCGCGGTGGCAGGCTTCAGGGCCCGCCAGGGGAAAGCGAACCGCGCGTAACCGGAGCCAAGCCGCCTTGGTGTGCGGCTTCGCCTGCCAGCGGGCAGAGGGCACAGCACCTGCTCCTCCACTGGGTGGCGGCACCTCGCACTGACTCCACACTTCCAGCCTCTGACTCTGCTCCAGTACCTCCAGAGCTTGACTAGGCAGCATGTGCTTTCCTGCCTCTTCTCTTCAGGTGAACGGGAACCCCGTAGAGACGCTCGGATGCTCTCGGCTTGCACCTGATGATGTTGTTGTGGTCTTCAGTCCAGAGACTGGTTTGATGCAGCTCTCCATGCTACTCTATCCTGTGCAAGCCTCTTCATTTCCCAGTTCCTACTGCAACCTACATCCTTCTGAATCTGCTTAATGTATTCATCTCTTTGTCTCCCTCTACGATGTTTACCCTCCTCGCTGCCCTCCAATACTAAATTGGTGATCCTTTGATGCCTCAGAACATGCCCTACCAACCGATCCCTTCTTCTAGTCATATTATGCTACAAACTCGTCTCCCCAATTCTATTCAATACCTCCTCATTAGTTATGTGATCTACCCATCTAATCTTCAGCATTGTTCTGTAGCACCACATTTCGAAAGCTTCTATTCTCTTCTTGTCCAAACTGGTTATCGTCCATGTTTCACTTCCATACATGGCTACATTCCATACAAATACTTTCAGAAACGACTTCCTGACACTTAAATCTATACTCGATGTTAACAAATTTCTCTTCTTCAGAAACGCTTGCCAGTCTACATTTTATATCCTCTCTACTTCGACCATCATCAGTTATTTTGCTCCCCAAATAGCAAAACTCCTTTACTATTTTAAGTGTGTCATTTCCTAATCTAATTCCCTCAGCATCACCCGACTTAATTCGACTACATTCCATTATCCTCGTTTTGCTTTTGTTGATGTTCATCTTATATCCTCCTTTCAACACTGTTCATTCCGTTCAACTGCTCGTCCAAATCCTTTGCCGCCTCTGACAGAATTACAATGTCATCGGCGAACCTCAAAGTTTTTATTTCTCCTCCATGGATTTTAATAC
This sequence comes from Schistocerca nitens, assembly GCF_023898315.1. Lineage (NCBI taxonomy): Eukaryota > Metazoa > Arthropoda > Insecta > Orthoptera > Acrididae > Schistocerca > Schistocerca nitens. Next base: position 410,953,589 of record NC_064615.1, read on the forward strand.
CTACTCCGAATTTTTCTTTTGTTTCCTTTACTGCTTGCTCAATATACAGATTGAATAACATCGGGGAGAGTCTACAACCCTGCCTCACTCCCTTCCCAACCGCTGCCACGCCCATCAACTATTGTAACTGCCATCTGGTTTCTGTAGAAATTGTAAGTAGCCTTTCGCTCCCTGTATTTTACCCCTGCCACCTTCAGAATTTGAAAGAGACTATTCCAGTCAACATTGTCAAAAGCTTTCGCTAAGTCTACAAATGCTAGAAATGTAGGTTTGCCTTTCCCTAATCTGTTTTCTAAGATAAGTCGTAGGGTCAGTATTGCCTCACGTGTTCCAATATTTCTACGGAATCCAAACTGATCTTCCCCGAGGTCGGCTTCTACCAGTTTTTCCATTCGTCTGTAAAGAATTCGCGTTAGTATTTTGCAGCCGTGCCTTATTAAACTGATAGTTCGGTAATTTTCACATCTGTCAACACCTGCTTTCTTTGGGATTGAAATTATTATATTCTTCTTGAAGTCTGAGGGTATTTCGCCTGTCTCATACATCTTGCTCACCAGATAGTAGAGTTTTGTCAGGACTGGCTCTCCCAGGGCTGTTGATAAGAGATGAAAAACGTTCTTTTTTTTTCACACACAAATACTCTACTTAAAAGTTGGCCAGGTGCGAGCAACACTCGCGCTCTTAGAGCTCCGTACAGACTCTGTTATGTATACAGGCAATTCATCCATATGGGGGATCGAGAATCTCGACAATTTTTGCCTGTTATCGATAGTGATACTGGCGAGATATCGGTCCGTGGAATTCGAAGACTTCGAGAACATTTTGAGTAAAAGGCTCACGGGTTTCCAGCTGTGTCAAGTGATTGCGAGTGTGGTCAGTCTTATGCCGGGCAAAAAGTATGTACTGTGGAACAACGCAGGAAAGATCATGACAGGTTGTGTCACCTACGTTACCCCAAGAAATCTGCTATAGATGATCATGCGTTAGAAAATGGGCATCGTATAAAATTTGTCGAAAAATCCGTCGTGGCTCGCGGGAACGGCTTCTGGTATTGTGTAATGAAAGAAGTCACTAAAATAAAAATCACTAAAAACACCCTAAATAGAGACGGTTTTCTGCAGCTCGGCACGGCATAGGATCCAGCGATGGCGCGGTTGATGCGGGCGAATCGAACGCCTAGTCAACGTACGCCCATCATGGCGATGTCACTGGCACACAGCCGGCAGCTTGTGTGTAGAAGCGGCGTACCCACTGGCTTTCATCCTACTTGACAAAGGCCAAGGAGTTCTTGGCCGGAAGCTCGTGTAATTTTAATCACTTGACGTGGGTGGAAACACGAGAACTTTTTATTCAATATTACCGCCGCGAGACGCTGATTTCTTACACCGATAATGTTTTAAAGCTTGAAGTCTGATAACAAATGACAAAAGAAATATTTACTTTCGTCATTATTTTCTGTTTTCAGTCGTTCCTTAGTGGCTTCAGAATTTGTGGAGGTATGTTCCGTCTTTGCAACTAATTGAAGACAGTTCGTTTATTGCCATGCGCATTTCGCTTCTTTTAATTGTGAAGCATCCTCAGTGGTCTGTTATACATGTTTATACTATTTCCACTAAGACAAATATTAGATAAGAACTGGGAGCACAATCATGATACCTTTTGCCTGTTTATAGATTTCAACAAAGCATATGACAGCACAATAAGAGAGGAAATGTGGAGGATAATGGCAGAGTATGGGGTACCTGAAAAGCTGATAAAGCAAACTAAAATGTGTGTGATGCGATCAAAGTGAAAGTACAGGGGGAGTTCTCAGAAGCATTTGAAGTAAAAACAGGAGTGATACAGGGAGATATTATATCACCAACCTTGTTCGATTTGACCCTGAACAACACCCTGAGGAGAGTAACATGTGAAAGTGCAGGAGTCACCAAAGGAAAAAAGATAAATTCCTGGCTTTTCAGATGGTTCAAATGGCTCTGAGCACTATGGGACTTAACTTCTGAGGCCATCAGTCCCCTAGAACTTAGAACCATTTAAACCTAACTAACCTAAGGACATCACACACATCCATGCCCGAGGCAGGATTCGAACCTGTGGTCGTAGCGGTCGTGCGGCTCCAGACTGTAGCGCCTAGAACCGCTCGGTCACCCCGGCCGGCTCCTGGCTTTTGCGGGTGATATTTGGCTGATAGTAACGAACATGGAAGACGTGGAGAAAATGGGGACTGTGGTAATGGAAGAAGCTAAGAAGGTAGGTCTAAGTATAAATGAAAGAAAACAAAGTTCATGGTAGTAGGAAGAAGAGCTCATGTAGGATCAAACCATCTAAAACTCGGAAATCTGGCAATACAGAAGAAGACACATTCACGTACCTCGGTGTCAACATCAACCAACAAAACCTTATAGAACAAGAGATAGTAACAAGAATTCAAGCTAGGGGGAACGGGGGGGGGGGGGGGGTGGTGATGTCTAGGAGGTATGCACAACACCATAAGATCGAAGTTACTATCTAGGCAGGAAAAAATAAGAATATATCAGACCATCATACAATAGTGTGCTATGTAAGTGAGATATGGACCTTGACAAAGAAAACAGAGAGAAAACTCATCAATTTTGAAAATAAAGTACTGAGAAAAATATATGGACCAGTGAAAGAAAATGAACAGTGGAGAGTTTCAGTATGTTCCTATGTTACGTTTCGTCATGTTTTTCTCTTGTTTCTTAGGTTAGAATCAACTTTTGTAGAACAAATTTCGCGACGTGAAATTATCTTTCGGTGTTACTTGCGGTTTCCAGCGCTGTTAGCCCATGTGTGTAGTACTGGATATATAATTACAAATTAACAATTTTCAGATATTTTTTACCTTACTTTTACTATGAGACCTTGCTTCTTACCGAATTTCATGATTCTACGCCATGAGAAGTACTCTATAGGTTTTAATTAATAAGTCTGCGAGTATCAAAATACACGACATAGATGGCCATATCCTTTGATTGCATTGACTTAGAAGCTTAACGTTTTTGCAGAAGCAACGGACCATAGACCTTAGTATGTGACATAAATTTCAGTAGAACGAAAAAACCAGTCCAAGTTGCAAATTGGACTGGTTTTTCGTTCTTCTGAGTAACAGAAGTTTCTGACCCAAGCTACTCCAGCACGCTCGAAGTTCGTACTTCAATTTCAGCTTGATACGTTTACCTGTCCTTCAGAAAAGGCATCTTAACAGCCGGAAGGACAAACAGACAGTCGGATAACGAATGACCAAAACTTTTATCGTCTTATATAATTACAAATCAACAATTTACGAATTTTTTTCTCTCACTTGTCTGTGAAACCATCCTTCTTGCCAAAATTCATGATTCTCGGTCAACGACAAGTACCTTATAGGCTTTGATGAGTGCGAGGACCAAAATATGTTTCACGTATGGCCGTATCTTTTGGCTGCTTTGACTTAGAAAATCAAATTTCTTACTCCGCCAAGGGACAAAGATCTTAGTAGCTACATAAATGTCAACTTGATAAATTTACCAATCCCTGAGAAAACAGGTCCTATAAGGGTTCCGTTTTCACCGATTGAGGTACGGAACCCTACAAAGTAAAGCAAGCACGCTCAGGCGCACCCTGGATATGACGTAAGGAAAATGGGTTTGTACGTTTTACCGTGTTACTAACCCAAGCCCGTAGCCGACGCTGTGACACTTGGCTGGGAGGTAGCCAGTCTGACGCCTGGCGGTGGAATAAGTTTGCACCACCAGTGTTTGGCTGGCAAGAGGAGCAGAGGTGCTGGCATAAATTTCATGGTCATTGTGCCAGTGTCTTTCGCAATGTCTTATGAAGTAAGGGCATACGGCACTGTTGATGCTGATCTGCCCGATAGACAGCGGCTGTTTCTTGATGGTGCAGTGATTTACGGGAAGGTGTCTGCGGTGAGTGACAGTAGGAGAACACTAGACAGTTGTTGTGAAGAGCAGCTAGCTCTATAAGAAGAAAAATGTAAGTTAATGCAGATGAGTAGGAAAACAAAATCTGTAATGTTCGGATTCAGGATTAGTAGTGTGCTGGTTGACACAGCCACGTCATTTAAATATCTAGGCCTAACCTTTTAAAGCGATATGAAATGGAACGAGCGTGTAAGGATTGTAGAAGGGAAGGCGAATGGCCGACTTTAGCTTATTGGGGAATTTTAGGAAAGTGAGATTCACCCGTAAAGCAGAATGCATACGGGACACTAGTGCGACCAATTCTTGACTACTTCTCGACTGTTGGTGATCCGCGTCAGGTTGGATTGAAGGAAGACATCGTAGCAGTTCAGAAGTTGGTTGTTAGATTTCTTACTGGCAGGTTCTAACAACATGCAAGTATTGCGGAAATGCTTCAGGGACTCAATTGGGAATCTCTGGAGGTAAGGCGACATTCTTTAAGAGGAAAAATATTGAGAAAATATAGAGAACCAGCATCTACAGCTGACTGCATAACGATTCTACTGCCGCTGACGTACATTTCGCGTATGGGCCACGAAGATAAGAAAAATTTGGGCTCTATTTGCTAGTGGAACAGCGACGCATCGTACTGTGGCGTGCGGAGGAGTATGTATGCATATGTATATGTATATGTAGAAGTAGATGGGGACATTAATGCCAGGTTCCCCTTCAAGACGAATAAATCGTTCGCCTTTTACTAAATATTTTCGTGGAAGGAGACATAAATGTAGATGTGGTCATTAACACTGCTATATTTTGAGAGTAGCAAGCTACATGTTGGCACCAAATTTCACATTTCCCCTCTCTCATCATGATACTGAAAGGCTGCAGTCGATCCACCTTTCATGGAACTTTGTAATCTTATTAAGTTCTGCAGAGTGTTTTTTCTCTGCCTGTGTTTTCTTAGACTGTTATCACCCCAGGGGGAAAGATCACGTTAGGAAACGGTCTGATTGATATTTTCCCTCAATTTTATTACGCTTGATATTCAGCATCTCGTGTGCCTGTACTCGTCTTTCTCAAACATGGATGATTGCTTGGTTGCGTGAATGTAATTGCAAACACAAGCACACTGGTAAATAAAGTTAGACATCCTCAGCTTCACCTTGTAGGCGGCAACAGCCCTTGGGTTTAAGTCTCCGATGCTAGCTTGCGGCGCTAGTTCGGCGGGACGTTTATCTTCTCGTCCTTTCCTGAGACGAGGTATCGCGATTCGTTCCTTCAGACAAACGCGCATGGAAACGGTTGTCCAAATTTTAGACGTTGAATCGGTGGAAAATTCTAAGTGGAGGAACCAGGCGTCGTGTCTGCTGTCTTCTGAGTGGAGGAGACGCCTTGTACCACTACAATTTCGGTTTGTCAATTGGTCAGTTGGCCACCGTCAAATTTTCTTCTCTCTCTGTCCACGGGGTTGAAGTAGGTTGCATTTTGTTCAGAGATAGGAGTCGCCGTTCGGGGATCTGGTGAGTATGACATATCGCTGCAGAGTGTGACATATCGCTGCAGCGTGCTCTTGTAATGTGACTTTGGACTTCTTCTAGTTAGGTTGTGCCACAAATTTCTTTTGTCCCCAATTACGTTTAGTAACTCCTCATTAGTTACTTAATCTATCCATCTAATCTTCAACATTCTTCTGTAGCACCACGTTTAAAAACATCTATTCTCTTTTCCGCCAAACTGTTTATTACCAGTGTTTCACTTTCACATATAGCCACACTCTGTACAAATACTTTCAGAAAATAGTTCCTAAGTTTTAATTTATTTTTGATTTTAACATGTTTCTTTTCTTCAGAAACGCTGTTCTTGCCTCTGCCAGCCTACATTCTATATCCTCTCTACTTCAGCCATCATTTGCTGCCCAAATAGCAAAGCCCAACTACTACTTTGTGTCTCGTTTCCTAATCTAATTCCCCAATTATCACCTGATTTAATTCGACTACATTCCATTATTATTGTTTTGCTTTTGTTAGTGGTCATCTTATATTCTCCTTTCTCGACACTGTGCACTCCGTTCAACTGTTCTTCCACGTCGTTTGCCGTCTCTGACAAATTACAATGTCAGCGGCAAATCTCAAAGTTTTTATTTCTTCTCCCTCAACTTTAATTCCTACTCCAAATTTTCCTTTGATTTCCTTTACTGCTTGCTCAATGTAGAATATCACTCCCTTCTCAACTACTGCTACCCTTACATACCCCCGACTCTTATAACTACCGTCTGGTTTCCGTACAAGTTGTAAATAGGCTTTCTCCCTCTATTTTACTCCTGCTACCTTGAGAATTTCAAAGAGAGCATTCCAGTCAACATTGCCAAAAGCTTCCTCTGAGTCTATAAATGCTACAAACGTAAGTTAGCCCTTCCTTAACCTAGCTTCTAAGATAAGTCGTAGGGTCAGTATTGTCTAGCGTGTTCCTACATTTCTTCGGAATACAAACTGATTAAAGAATTCCTGTTAGTAATTTGCCGCCATGACTTATTAAACTGATGGTTTGGTAATTTTCACAACTGGAATTGAACTTATCGCATCCTTCTTGAAGTCTGAGAGTATTTCACCTGTCTCATACATCTTTCTCGCCAGACGGAAGTGTTTCGTCATGGCTGGATTTCCAGTGGCTACCAGCAGTTCTAACGGTATGTCGTCTACTCCCGGGGCCTTGTTTCGACTTACGTCTTTCAGTGCTCTGCCAAAGTCTTCTCGCAGTATCATATCTTCCATCTCATCTTCTTTTGCGTCTTCTTCCATTTCCGTAATACTGCCTTCATCTCCCTTGTATAGACCACCTATATACTCCTTCCACCTTTCAGCTTCTCCTTCTTTGCTTAGGACTGGTTTTCCATATGAGCACTTGATATTCATATAGCTGTTTTTCTTCCCTCCAAAGGCCTCTTTTCCTTTAGCCGATATCTGTCTTTCCTCTAGTGTTATATGCTTCTAAATCCTTACATTTGTCCTCTAGCCATTCCTGCTTAGCCATATTGCACTTCCTGTCAGTCTTATTTCTTAGACGTTTGTATTCCCTTTCGCCTCCTTCATTTGCTATATTTCTATACTTTCTTTTTCATCAGTTAAATTGAATATCTCCTATGTTATGCAGGGATTTCTTCTAGGACTTGTCTTTTTGCCGATGTGATATTTTGTTGCGTTACTATTCAGCTTTGAAGCTACCTATTTGTCTTCTACTGCATATCTTTCCCCTGTTCTAGTCAACTGTTGCCTAATGCCCTCTTTGAAACTCCGAACCACCTTTGTTTCTTTCAACCTCTCCAGATCCCATCTCATTAATTTCCTACCTTTTTCCAATTTCTTCAGTTTTAATCTACTTTTCATAACCAATAAATTGTTTTCAGAATCCCTGGAAATGTCTTGTAATTTAAAATCTGGTTCCGGACCCTCTGTCTTACCGTTACATAATGAATATGACACCTTCTGGTGTCTTCATGTCTCTTCCATGTATACATCCTTCATTCGTGAGTCTTAAGCCAAGCGTTACCTATGATTAAATTATGTTCTGTGCAAAATTCTACCAGGCGGCTTCCTCTTTCATTTCTTTCCTCTTTCATTCCTTTCGTATTCGCATACTATTTTTCCTTCATTTCTTTTTCTTACTATCGAATACCAGTCCCCCATCACAATTAAATTTTCGTCTGCCTTAACTAACTGAACAATGTCTTTTTCTGATCGTACATAACTTCAGTCTCTTCATCATTTGCTGAGCTAATTGTCACTGTAGTTGGTGTGGGCTTCGTGTCTATCTTCGCTACGATAGTGCGATCGTTATGCTGTTCACATTAGCTTACCCACATTACTATTTTCTTATTCGTTATCAAACGTACTCCTGCATTACCCTTATTTGACTTTGTGTCTACAGCCCTGTGTTCACCTAGCCAAACTCCTGTTCCTCCTGCCACAGAACTTCACCAAACTTCACTACATCTAACTTCAACCTTCCATTTTCCTTTTTAAATTTTCTAACTTGCCTGCCTGGTTAATGGATCTAACATTCCACTCTCCTATCCGTAAGACACCAGTTTTGTTTTTCCTAATATCGACGTCCTCCTGAGTAGTCCCTGTCCAGAGATCCGAATGGGGGACTATTTTACCTCCGTGACATCTTATCCAAGAGTATGTCTGTGAAGGTACTTGTTCTGATATAGCCGCGCTGCCTCTCGACCCTTTTCGTCGTTTAGAAACTGTTGGGTTGCTAACGGATCCAGTTCTCCAAGATGCCCAACAAATCCTGGTCACAAGTGACTCTAACCATTGAGTAGATCTCCATGCCCTTGGAAAAATTACAGCTGTAGTTTCCCCTTGCTTTTAGCAGTTCGCAGTACCAGCACAGCAAGGCCATTTTGGTTGACGTTACAAGGCCAGATCGAACAATCATTCAGTGTGTTGCCCCTGCAACTACTAAAAAGGCAGCTGCCACTCTCCAGGCCCCTCTTCTGGCCTCTAAGCAGAACCCCTGTGTTGTGGTTGCACCTGCCGTGCGTTTATTTGTATCGTGGAGGCAAGCAAGCCACCCCTCCGATGGCAGTGTTTTATTTATTTATTTATTTTTGAGTGGGGGGGGGGGGGCAGGCGGGGCCCCAGTTGCTATGGGCTGAAAATTCTTTGGCGAGCAATTAACTGCCAGGTACCCAGCATTTAGGACATAGCATATGGAGTTAGAATGAGCCCCCTCTATACACACACACACACACACACACACAGAGTCACCTGCTCAACAGAGGTACAACACGTGGAAAGCGACGAAAGGAGAAAGCCCTTTCCGATTAGACGCCTGAACTCACCCCTTGCACTTTACCAACCAACAAAAGCATGCATCTTTCTTGTTTTACCGTGTTTTGGGTTTCAGTGCGAAGACTTGTTTGATGCAACTCTCCGAGACAGTCTATCCTGTGCAAGTCTCCACATTACCGCTGCAATGTACACCCACTTGCATTTTTTCATTTGCATCAAGCCTTGATGAACTCTCTCAAACTGTTACTCACAAAACATCTCGCTCCTTACCAAACTGACTATTCCACAATGTCTCAGGATAGGTCTTTTCAGCTGAACGCTCTTTTTGTCAAACTATGCTATGAATTTATTTCTCCCCATTGCGATTCAGTACCTCTTCATTAGTCGTTCGATATACTCATCTAACCTTCAGCATTCTCCTATACACCACATTTCAAAAACTTAATTTCTCTTCAGCGCCGCACTTTTTATCATCCACGTTTCATTTCCGTATCAAGCTACGCTTCAAACAAATACCTTCAAAAAAAGTCCTCTAAGACAAAAAAAACCGACTTACCACGAAGGAATTATCTGAATGGGTGGGGAATCGGTAGATATGATGTGTACCTTTACAGAAAAAAAAATAATTACAATTTCAGAAAGATTCAAGAGAAAGACGTTCTCATATGGAGCAAGTTAATAACGCGTTTGTCCTCCTTTGGCCCTTATGCCCTTATGCAAGCAGTTATTCAGCGTGGAATTGATTGACAGAGTTGTTGGATGTCCTCATAAGGGATATGGGCGAAATTCTGTCCTATTGGACAAAAATCCTGAGATGGATGTAGGGCCCTGCCCATAATACTCCAAACATTCTCAATTGGGGAGAGATACGGCGATCTTGCCGGTCAGGGTAGGGATCGGCAACCAGTAAAAATTGTTACGGTTTGTGGGCGGGATTTATCAAATGGTTCAAATGGCTCTGAGCACTATGGGACTTAACTTCTATGGTCGTCAGTCCCCTAGAACTTAGAACTACTTAAACCTAACTAACTTAAGGACATCACACACATCCATGCCCGAGGCAGGATTCGAACCTGCGACCGTAGCGGTCCCGCGGTTCCAGACTGTAGCGCCTAGAACCGCTCGGCCACCCCGGCCGGCGGGGTTTATCTTTCTGAAATGTAAGCCCAGGATGGCTTGCCATGAACGGAAACAAAACGGAACGTGGAATATCGTGGACGTACCGCTGTGCTGTAAGGGTGCCGTGGAAGGACAACCAAAGGGGTCCTCCTATGAAATCAAATGGCACTTCAGACCACCACTCCTGGTTGTCGGGCCACATGACGGGCGGCAGTCGGGTTGTTATCCCACCTCTGTTCAAAGCGTCTAAAGAGCGGTTATCCAATTTCTTCTTGCAGAATGGGAGCATGTTTCACAAATTTATTGCAACATGAAAGAGGCGTACGGAGAGCAGTATTTCTCACAGTGGGTTAACGATATGAGGCTGGAAGTACGACCAACAAGACTTTCGAGCTCGTTCAGAAATTTCTGTGGATGGTCCTGGAACATCCTCCTTACCGACCCGGTATCTCCGCATGTAATTCGAATATCTTTTCCTCCTGAAACTATGAAAGGTCAGACAGTCACCTGTGAGAACGATTTGTTGGGCACCTTGGAGAACTGGATCTGTCAACAACCCAGCAGTTTCTAAACGACGAAAAGGGTCGAAAGGCAGCACGGCTATATCAGAACAAGTACCTTCACAGACACGAAACACATCACACAACGTTTCAAGCCTTTTTGGGCGTTCGTGTGATCATGAATCCTTTCAGAACGTGCAGGGAGGCGGACTGTGCGCACCCGGGACTTGAAGGACCGGGTTCTACAGGATACTGGGACCAATCAAAACTCCAGGCAAGTGGTCCGCCAACATGGTCTAAGTGAAAGAGTGCGGAAGTCCATAATGCGTCGTGTGAGCGGGTGCGTTGCATCCCGTGGAGATCACTTTGACATCTGTTCTGACGTGGATGCGATGCAGCTCTGTACCGTGTTCGAGAACTGTTTGTCGTCGTTGCAAGCACAGCGCCCATTTCTGGACACATGTTCATTTGACCTTTTTTAATCCATTTCCAGTGTTGAATCCGTCCCCGCAGTTTGTAGGTTTTATTTATGTTCACTCTGTATATGGTTCCAGTACACCGTCTACTGCAGAAAAAACTGGGGTATATGCCGTACGATCAAACAAAGAAATACTTACAAGTGGTTGCACTTGAAATTGATTCTGTAATACCACATCAGGGTGCACAAGCTGTTTTCTCGTGGAGGCGTCGAGATTCTAGACAGATGACATGTGTAACATTAAGCCTCTTAAGGAAAAAAAAAGTTAAGAGTGCAAATAACACAACAGCTAACAACAGACAGAAATTTTCACATGCATTCGAATATTCCTTTAACTGTAGGTACAATTCAAGAGAAGAATAATAAACGTAAAAAGTTAGTAATGAAAAATGAGATGTATCAAAACGTTGGACAATACGAAGGAAGGACAGGCGCCTGAAGTTGATGCGCTTCAGTAGATTGATTAAAGCAGGAAGAAAAGTGATAAAAGACTAATTTGAAAAATTATTTACGGGATCTTTGTGCAGAGAGAATGTCCCCAAAAAGCGGAACACTGCTGTAGTAATTCAAATTTACAAGAAAGGAGATAGACAATACACGAATACTCGAGCCCTTGATGAAGTGGCCATTTCAACTTCGAAGATGTATCCTGTAGGCGGAGACGAACGTCGGGAAATAGTTTCATATATAGACTGCGGCCTCTCAGCCCAGAAGTTCTAAGTGGAAAAAAAATACTGAAACTATGTAAAAATTTTTGAACTTCAATCTAATAATTATCTTAGTAATGGAGTTGTAACTATGAAAGTTTAATGTTGGCCTGTAACTTCTTAAACTCGTGTTTGTGTCAAATTGTTCTGTGACAAATATATAAAATTATTTTGCTATCGAAATGTGTAAACTGACAAAAAGGCCGGGAGAGCGGTGTGCTGACCACATGCCCCTCCATATCCGCATCCAGTGACGCCTGTGGGCTGACGATGACACGGCGCCGGCCGGTGTGGCCGTGCGGTTCTAGGCGCTTCAGTCTGGAACCGCGTGACCGCTACGGTCGCAGGTTCGAATCCTGCCTCGGGCATGGATGTGTGTGATGTCCTTAGGTTAGTTAGGTTTAATTAGTTCTAAGTTCTAGGCGACTGATGACCTCAAAAGTTAAGTCGCATAGTGCTCAGAGCCATTTGATGACACGGCGGCCCGTCGATACCTTTGGGCATTCATGGCCTGTTCGGGCAGAGTTGAGTTTATTTGACTGAAAAACAAATGACTCAGATTAAAATGATGGCCCTGAATATTTTTATTCTTTATCTTTAGTCTTGCAAACAATGACTGTACCAGAACTGTTAATTTAATTACACAGCAAATGAACATAAAATTTAACGCATCTGACTTCTGATGAAATTGCTTGAAAACTCACGATAGCATTTTACTAAGATCTTCTACTGGTATTAAGATTTTGACTTAGTACATTATTTTCAAAAATAACACTCTGACAATCACTGTGCCTGGTCTTGAATTTTGATGATAATTAGTTGTTGGCCTAACTGTGCGCACGGAATGCTCATCTACTCTGCAACCAGTCACTATTAAGATAACGATGAAACTGTCGAAAATAAAATTTAATTTACCGTAGTTCCGATGTGCAAAGCAAGACGGTATCTTACCACTTTTCATAAAAATGCTTCTTCAGCACACAACTCGCGGTGACAATGCGAGTATACAAACACATTCATAAAGTTAAAGAGAGGACAATGAGGAACTAAACTTAACGATTGATAAATGAGAACAAAGATTCGAAGTTAAACTATGCTACATTAAATCATAACAACAGTACACTCTTTCACAAAGTCCTCACAACTACAACGGTTAGCAAAATATTTCTCAATTTTCCTTTAATTATTTTCCTATGTACAATTACCTTCCTTAACACTTGTTTCAACTATAAGACAAAACCACATGTTGCATTATAATATTTCTACTGTAAACTTCACTCACACACAATGTTATAACAATAAGGAAATACACAGTCACAAATATAAATGAAAACTGGATTACCTTAAAAGTTTTTGTTGTTGTTTCATTAATGATTCCTCAATATCTTCAATATTCCTTAAAACACATTATTACACAATCCATTTTAAATAATGTTGCCACCACTACACGACAGGCCAGCTTCCATCCTTCTGACTGCTACTCTGACAAAGTAAAACTAACCCCTCTGACCAAGGTCTGTGGTCTCAGGAACAGACTTACAAAGAATATGGTTATGTCGATACTACTGAGGTTGACTACATTTATCAAACTCGCAGCTTTATTCATATTTACGGCCATAACTATCTGAAAAACGTCATGGCAAACAGGACAGTCCTCTTTCAACTGAAATGAAGAAATTTAAAAATTAAAATCTCATTACTTCTGTTTTTTATAGTTTGGAGTCAATTTCACGTTTCTAGTCAGGAACTGAAAGTCTAATAAAATATTAAAACTGAGATCAACCTTATAACATTAGTGAGAAGCTTGCAAGTCACACGACGCATTTCGTGAGCCGGCACTTATCTTCTAATATGCAATGTTCTTTATTGAATGTATATACTTTAACAACGAAAAAAAAGCAACAAAACCGTAGGACTAAGCATTGTTTCCTTTAGCATGTCATCTTCTTCCGTAAGCTGGGCACAATCACCAAGTATCGATAAATTAGTATTCCACTAATGTTTTACTGCCACTACCTAGCCTGCAGCTAAAATGGAAAATTCTAGCTTCTAGACACTCTGAACCGGTGTTAAGCAAACGAATATAAGATTTGCAGTAGACAAAACTATATAAAGAAATGGGTTGTGCGAGTACAGTGTAGATCAATCCAATTTGAAGATTACGTCTGTTTAACAGTATTTTCTTTCCTTGGTCGAGATGGTGTTGTTTTACCTCGGTAGTCTTCACAGTATTTACATTTCGGTAAGCCTGTGAGTTCAAATACGTCACTGGACAGTAATATTATCATCAGCTTCAGAAACAAAAGTGCCAGCGAGTTACTGTCTTCGAAAACTTATTAATTAAGTAACTGCCATTAATAAGGCTGGCACGTGTGTTGAGAAGAACTGAGCAGTATGTGATTGTTTGCACAATGTTCTACTCTTGTACATCCTCTGCTAGTATTTCATTATCGGAATCATCAGTGATCAATTACAATAACATGCTTCGTTTTATAGTCGCAGACGAAATTGATAGTGACACAGTATTTTACACGTAACAGGGCTAATATACTGAAGAGCCAAAGAAAGTGGTACACCTGCGTAATATCGTGTAGGGCCCCCGCGACCAAGCAGAAGCGACGCAACACGACGTGGCATGGACTCGACCAACGTCTGAAGTAGTGCTGGAGGGGATTGACACCATGAACCCAGAGTACGAGCAGGTGGAGATCTCTTTTGAACAGCACGTTGCAAGGCATTCCAGATATGCTCAATAATGTTCATGTCTGGGGAGTCTGGTGGCCAGTGGAAGTGTTTACACTCAAAAGAGTGTTCCTGGAGCCAGTCTGCACCAATTCGGGACGTGTAGTGTGTCGCATTGTCCTGCTGGAATTGCCCAAGTCCGTCGGAATGCACAACAGACATGAATGAAAGCAGGTGATCAGACAGGATGCTTACATACGTGTCACCTGTCTGAGTCGTACCTAGACGTATCAGGGGTCCCACATACTCCAACTGCACCTGCCCCACACCATTACAGAGCCTCCACCAGCTTGAACAGTCTCCTGCTGTCATGCTGGGTCCATGTATTAATGAGGTTGTCTCCATACCCGTACACGTCCATCCGCTCGATACAATTTGAAACGAGACTCTTCCGACCAGGCAACATGTTTCCAGTCATCAACAATCCATTGTCGGCGTTGACGGGCCCAGGCGAGTTGAATGGTTCGTTCGCTGACACTTGCTGATGGCCCAGCATCGAATCTGCAGCAATTTGCGGAAGAGTTCCACTTATGTCACGTTGAACGATTCTCTTCAGTCGTCGTCGGTCCCGTTGTTGCAGGATGTTTTTCCGACCGCAGCGATGTCGGAGGTTTGATGTTTTAGCGGATTCCTGATATTCACGGTACACTCGTGTAATAGTCGTACGGGAAAATCCCCACTTCATCGCTACCTGGCAGATGCCGTGTCCCGTCGTTCGTTCGCCGACTCTAACACCACGTTCAAGCTCACTTAAATCTTGATAACCTGCCATCATAGCAGCAGTAACCGATCTGACAATTGCGCCAGATCCTTGGTGTCTCATATAGGCGTTGCCGACCATTGAGCCGTATTCTGCCTGTTTAAATATCTCTGCATTAGAATACGCATGCCTACACCAGTTTCTTTGGCGCTTCAGTGTATAATTTCTTTTTGAAGTTTTATTGTGCATGTAAAATGGTGAACACTACTTTTTTCAATATAAGTGCACTATGCGAATCCTCTACCGTAAGCAAAGTCACACGAAAGTGCCAAATAGAACTATTGGTAATGTGCGAAGAACATTATTTTATACAAAATACTACATCTTTTAAAATAAAAGTTCTGTACTTCAGTTAAAAGTACCATTGTGTATGCTGTAAGTAGAATGTATACACTATCTGATAAAAGTATCCGGAGACAGCTATGTGATGCGGAATTGAACACTAGATGGCGCAAGAGGCGAAACCAACAGTGTAAAAAAAAAAAAAAAAAAAAAAGCCAGGGAGTATTGCTTTGTCAGCAGAGAACAGTAACAGTAGAATGATCAGTTATGAGAGCTGTGTAACTTCGATTTGGACTGGTCATTCGTCGTCACCTGAGTAAGAACTCTATCGGGACGTTTCAAACCTTCCAAAGTTGATGAAGTCGACTGTTGGTGATGTGTTTTGTGAAATGACAACACGAAGGAACAGCCACAGCTAAACAAAGACAGGCAGACCTGATGTACTGAAGGACAGGGACCGTCGAGCATTACGGGCGGTGGTTGTAAAAAATCGCATGAAATCACAGGAAGGAATCACTCGTAAGTTCCGAAGTGCTACTGGCAGTCCATCTAGCGCGATGGTTGCCAACCTGGAGGTAATTACCCCCAGAGGGGTAAAATATAATTTTCTGACGGGTAATAACAGATGGGTTCCATTGAGTTTTGGCCACGAAACTAAACCACTTTTAAAAACCATTATTATCATCACTCACGTTCCTCGAATACGTTACCCACTGCACACATACTTTGTATATTGTACCATGCATCTATGATAGTAAATCTAGGACATATACATCACATATGATTAAATATCTCACAAGAATGACTTCTGCGAGTTGTTGGCAGTTTTCGGAATAGACTAGAAACTGCTTCACTAGTCATTTTGCATCAACAAACGAGCTAATTGACATCACAATACAACAGTAATTATGTTGTGGCTACTATGCAGCTTAGGATCTACACTATGTTATTATCATTATTTCTTTCCTTTCTCAGACGTTATGTCTGGTTAAAAATGGAAAGTGACGCGGACCTTGATCAAGGGTGACTTCCTTTTAATTGTACGGTATATGTTACATTGCATTTAGGAACTTTCGGGTAATTGAACATGTATCAATAATTACAGATTTCTGTAGTTGTATATATACGTAGTTGTATATATACGTTTGGATGTAGCTGTATTGCGTTGATGTACTGGTGGATATTGTGTGGTATGACTCCTGTAGTTGAAAGTATAATTGGTATAATGTCAACTTTATCCTGATGCCACATGTCCTTGACTTCCTCAGCCAGTTGGACGTATTTTTCAATTTTTTCTCCTGTTATCTTCTGTATATTTATTGTACTGGGTATGGATATTTCGATTAGTTGTGTTAATTTCTTCTTTTTATTGGTGAGTATGATGTCTGGTTTGTTATGTGGTATTGTTTAATCTGTTATAATGGTTCTGTTCCAGTATAATTTGTATTCATCATTCTCCAGTACATTTTGTGGTGCACACTTGTATGTGGGAACGTGTTGTTTTATTATTTTATGTTGTATGGCAAGTTGTTGATGTATTATTTTTGCTACATTGTCATGTCTTCTGGTGTATTCTGTATTTTTTAGTATTGTACATCCGCTTGTGTTGTGATCTACTGTTTCTATTTGTTGTTTGCAAAGTCTGCATTTATCTGTTGTGGTATTGGGATCTTTAATAATATGCTTGCTGTAATATCTGGTGTTTATTGTTTGATCCTGTATTGCAATCATGAATCCTTCCGTCTCACGGTATATATTGCCTTTTCTTAGCAATGTGTTGGATGCGTCTTGATCGATGTGTGGCTGTGTTAGATGATACGGGTGCTTGCCATGTAGTGTTTTCTTTTTCCAATTTACTTTCTTCGTATATGTTGATGTTATGTGATCTAAAGGGTTGTAGAAGTGGATATGAAATTGCAGTGGTATAGCCGATGTATTTATATGAGTGATTGCTTTGTGTATTTTGCTAGTTTCTGCTCGTTCTATAAAGAATTTTCTTAAATTGTCTGCCTGTCCATAATGTAAGTTTTTTATGTCGGTAAATCCCCTTCCTCCTTCCTTTCTGCTTAATGTGAATCTTTCTGTTGCTGAATGTATGTGACGTATTCTATATTTGTGGCATTGTGATCGTGTAACTGTATTGAGTGCTTCTAGGTCTGTATTACTCTATTTCACTACTCCAAATGGGTAGGTCAATATTGGTATAGCATAAGTATTTATAGCTTTTGTTTTGTTTCTTGCTGTCAATTCTGTTTTCAGTATTTTTGTTAGTCTTTGTCTATATTTTTCTTTTAGTTCTTCTTTAATATTTGTATTATCTATCCTATTTTTTGTCTGTATCCTAGATATTTATAGGCATATGTTTTTTCCATCGCTTCTATGCAGTCGCTGTGGTTATCCAATATGTAATCTTCTTGTTTAGTGTGTTTTCCCTTGACGATGCTATTTTTCTTACATTTGTCTGTTCCAAAAGCAATATTTATATCAATGCTGAATACTTCTGTAATCTTTAGTAATCGGTTGAGCTGTTGATTTGTTGCTGCCAGTACGTTTAGATCATCCATGTATAGCAAATGTGTGATTTTGTGTTGGTATGTTCCAGTAATATTATATCCATAATTTGTATTATTTAGCATGTTGGATAGTGGGCTAAGAGCAAGGCAGAACCAGAAAGGACTTAATGAGTCTCCTTGGTATATTCCACGCTTAATCTGTATTGGCTGTGATGTGATATTATTTGAATTTGTTTGGATATTAAGTGTGGTTTTCCAATTTTTCATTACCATGTTTAGGAACTGTATCAATTTAGGATCTACTTTGTATATTTCCAATATTTGTAGTAACCATGAGTGGGGTACTCTATCAAAAGCTTTTTGGTAATCAATGTATGCGTAGTGTAGCGACCTTTGTTTAGTTTTAGCTTGATATGTCGCCTCTGCATCTATTATCAGTTGCTCTTTACATCCTCGTGCTCCTTTGCAGCAACCTTTTTGTTCTTCATTTATAATTCTGTTCTGTGTTGTATGTGTCATTAATTTCTGTTTAATGACTGAAGTTAATATTTTGTATATTGTTGGTAGGCATGTTATTGGGCGATATTTTGCTGGGTTTGCTGTGTCTGGTTGATCTTTAGGTTTCAGATAAGTTATTCTTTGTGTAAGTGTATCAGGGACTGTGTATGGGTCTGCAACGTAACTGTAAAATAATTTAGTTAGATGTAAATGTGTTGAGGTGAACTTCTATAGCCAGAAATCTGCTATTTTATCTTTTCCAGGGGCTTTCCAATCGTGTATAGAATTAATTGCTCGGGTGACTTCATGTTGCAAGATTATCACTTCAGGCATTTGTGGTATCATCTTGTATGTGTCTGTTTCTGCTTCTATCCACTGTGCATGTCTGTTATGTTGTACCGGGTTTGACCATATGTTGCTCCAGAAGTGTTCCATGTCTGTTATGTTTGGTGGATTGTCTATTTTAATGTGTGTGTTATCTATTGTCTGATAAAATTTCTTTTGGTTTGTGTTGAATGTTTGGTTTTGTTTCCTTCTATTTTCACTTTTTTTTTGTATCTTCTTAGTTGTTTGGCCAATGCTTGTAATTTCTGCTTCTTTTCATCTAATTGCTCTATCGCTTCTTGTTGTGAGTTTTTACCTAGCCTTTTTCGTTTTTTGTCTGATATTCCATTTCTTATAAATTGTGTTAGCTGTCCGATGTCTTTTCTCAGTTTTTCTATTCTGATCTGTTTTTGCTGGTTTTGTGGGTTTGTTCTGTGTGTTGGTTGGTTCTGATCTCTGCCTAGTGTGTATATTTAGTGTAGTTCAATGGTTCAAATGGCTCTTAGCACTATGGGACTTAACATCTGTGGTCATCAGTCCCCTAGAATTTAGAACTACTTAAACCTAACTAACCTAAGGACATCACACACATCCATCCCCGAGGCAGGATTCGAACCTGCGACCGTAGCAGTCGCGCGGTTCCGGACTGAGCGCCTAGAACCGCGAGACCACCGCGGCCGGCTTTAGTGTAGTGAGTGCTCCTATATAAACCAGTAGTTGTAACTCTTCCATAGTTGTATTTTCATTTATTTTGTTGTGTATGATTGTGTTGATAGTTGCTATTGTTGTTTCGACTTGTGGGTTATTTGGTGGTCTGTGCAAGAATGGTCTAATGTCTGTATTTGTGTCTTTCTATTCTATATATGTCAGCTGAAATTTTTCTTCTATATCTAACATGTGTGTCACTTCGTGTTCTATTTGTGCTTGTTCTGGAGGGTGTCTTAAGATTTTGTTTTCCTCTGATTGTTTAATTGATGCGTATTGTTCTTTGTTTGTTTGCTCTGGGATGTTTGAGTCCATTACTGTATTTTCTTCTTCTTCTGACTGCACATTATTTTGTTCCAGTATTTGTTGTACTTGTTGTTTGATGTTTTCTAATTCTGACTGGGGTATCCTGTTATCTTTGACAATTACACGGATCTGATCAGCTAGTCGTTGTTCTGTTAAAAATTTTAATTCTGGGTATCTGGTAGTAAATGTTGTGTATACTTGTGATCTGTATCCAGTTGTGTTGGTTTCTAAGTCTGTTGCTTGGTAGTAACAGAACATGAGGTGTCGGTTAACTTCATCTGACCATCTCATCCTCTGTCTTTATTTTCCTTCTAGAGTGGTTGCAGGAAGCATATCCTGCAAAACACCTCTATTTGGATTTAAATCATTTTCCGTGTGGCTAGCAGTGTCGTTACCATTGTGGACGGCATAGGGTCCAAGCGTCGTCCCCGACCATGACAGCACTTGTCCGAGGCTTTATTAGTTCTATCCTGAACCAACTAATCACACTAAAAGGGGGGGTTAGCCCTATTAGTGGTCTGTTATTTTACGACTGGCAGAACGTACCGGAGGCCTATTCTTTTCCCGGGCCTCCACGGGAATATAATAATAATAATAATAATAATAATAATTATAATAATTATTATTATTATTAATGCCAGTGATAAGACTCAAAGCATTGGCAGCAGTTACTCGTGGTTTCCCCATTTCTGCCAGTTCAGAAATAAGGAGTTCGGCAATCAGGTGCTTCACAAACAGCAGATCTAAGTATAGTGCACACATTTTAATTTGTTTGAGTTTAGATAGAGGTGCAGGATGTGGGTGAAACACGTGCCGCCAGGTTGAGGAATAGTGCAGACTAAGCCCATTTTGTTAAAAGTGTCTCCCCTCAATGTGGATATTTAGCTTTCTTTTCCGAGAAGGAGTTTTACATAACAAGTACAATGCATTGATAATTCTTTCAACTTTTTATAAAAGGAAATCTTAGAGATAAGTATTGTCTCCTCATTAACTTATTAGTTCATGATTTAATACAACAGCTACAAAAATTATCATTTATCTTCATTATCATTTCAGCAGTGAAAGTCTTCAAAGAAAATTCTTCTTCATTCTAAAGTTTTTTTAGGTGTTAATGCTGCTAATGGTGATGGAAGGAGAAGGGTGTGCATACGGGGGGGGGGGGGGTTGTATTTGATGGCACTCAAGGTACAACAACTGATCTAGCACAATTACTGTGGATAGGGGATTGAAAATAGTGGGGCACAATAGTCGAGCGGCTTTTCATAAGCCAAATAATTCCGTAGGCAATGCTATACGATACTTCAAGTGATGTAAAAAGCAGGAAGGAAAACGATTTCACACTAGCGTTGACTGGTGAATGTATCGTGTTCAAAGATTTGGCGGCTAGTACACTCTTGCAACGTTATGCCCTCCACACCATAATATCTGGTCCACCAAAACGGTCATCTGATAACAGACCCTATTATGAACTATGTCCCTCCTTTTGTAACGAATCGCAGTGAACTGATCAAAACTGTCATTTCTGTTCGCCTCATTGCGTATTTCTTTCAGTTACCTTTCGTGTATATTGCAGCAGTTCTTTCTGTGTATGATCCAAGTTTCAGCGAGCTATGATACTTGGCAGTGACACATTATGCGGAAGTTATTTTCACCTAGCGAGGTGGCGCAGTGGTTAGCACATGGGACTCGCATTTGGGAAGACGACGGTTCAAACTCGAGAGCGGCCATCCTGATTTAAGTTTTCCGTGATTTCCCTAAATCGTTTCAGGCAAATGCCGGGATGGTTCCTTTGAAAGGGCATAGCCGACTTCCTTCCCCATCCTTCCTAATCCGATGGGACCGATGACCTCGCCGTTTGGTCCCCATCCTCAAATCAATCCAGCCAAAGTTACTTTCGCCACAAGTTTTTCCCACCAGTGTATATTTGAGCGTAACATATAATATTGTAATATAATTTAAAACGAGTTAGTGTAAGTTAGCATTAAGTTGTTTAACCAAAGAAATATGCATAAAATATCTACTTAAAAATAACGTAAATAATTTTAAAACCATCTGGTGCACAAATAAATATGTTCAAACGGAATCAAGAAGGCACATGCAACTGACCAACTGTACTAAGCTATGTCGCTACGTCAGAAATCTTGTAATTTATAATTGGAGAGTGCGCTGTACTACACAATTAACACTACACAGCGTTACACTAAAGTACACTGATGTACTTGGTTATAAGAACGAAACTAGATTTCTTCATTTGTCTGGGTAGTTAGCCCCTGTCGCACTGAGGCACAGCTCAAGATTGACAGGGGCTGTGCTGTCGTGCGCAGAGATTGTTAGATAGCTGTCAGGGGCTCAGGAAATTCTTCCTGGTTGCCCCACCTGCTGTATACTGTTTACTGTATGCGCACAATATAAAGTTTAGGTTTTGCTAACCTTCCTGTTGTTGCAGTTTTAATGGCCAGCAGTATCGTTCTGTCGTGGATAGCCTGACTGCCACAAGCGAATAAAATTCGTTTCTAGGAGAAAACAGCAGAAGAGGTAAAATATGCATCAAATATCGTTCCAGCTATTATTATTTTTGAATATTCTTTTAATTCCATTCAAAAGTTATTTATAAGGAACAGCCAAATTAAAACGAGTCAAAGAGAAAAAAGTAAATAAACTGTTTATTATTTCAAAAGGAATCGCCCTAACTCTTAACACATTTCTCCCACTATGAGACAAGACGGTCAATGCCTTCATGGAAAATCGTTTGCGGCTGCCTTCGGATCCATGAATTGTACCCCGGCGCGCACGTCTTCATCAGAAGGAAATCGACAGCCACGAATGTCTTTCTTCAGGTATCCAAAAAATGAAAATCGCTTAGGAAGACACAGAGACTGTGTGGAGGATGTATGAGGGCTTCAAAACGGAAGTTCTGCAGCGCGGTCAAAACAACGGGCACGCCAGCACTGGGGAATGAGGGCTCGCTGCTTATTGACGTTGGAAAACAGCGCCACAATCGAGGCACAGCGGTACGTGGACACTTTAAAAAATGAGGCGTTGCCATAAAATTCAAACGCCCAGAAATGTTGACGAACGGTATCATTCTGTTGCAGGATAACGCCCGCCCACATGTTGCCATGTTTGTTTCGCCCACGCTGCAGAAGTTTCGCCGAGGAGGCCTTACACATCCTACATACATCTCTCCCTATACGATATCCATATTTTTGGAGTGCTGAAGAAAGACTTTCGTGTTCGTCGATTTACTTCGGACGAAAAGGTGCACGCCCGTGTACAATCATGATCACGTAGGCAGCTGTAAACATTTTTCCATGAAGGCATTGACCGTCTTGTCGTACAGTGTGATAAATGTATTAACAATTATGGCAATTACTTTTGAGATAATAAACAGTTTACTAACGTTTTAGGGTTCCGTGTCTCGGTCGGAAAAAACGTTTTCCTTATAGGATCACTTTGTTGGCTCTGTCTGTCTGTCTGTTTGTCCGACTGTTATGACACCTTTTCCTATGAAACAGGTAGAGGTATCAAACTGAAATTTATGATGCATACTAAGCTGTATGGTCCCTTGGTAGTGTACAAAATTTTAGCTTCCAAGTCAATGTAGTCAAAAGATACGTCATTTAAGTCCCATGTTTCGATAAAAATTTAATCGTCGTAATCTGTAGGGTACTTCTCATTGTCCTAGAATAATTAAATTCGGCAAGAAGCAAGGCTTAACAGTACAAGTAAAGGGAAAAAATAAAAAATTGTAATTTTATATTCATATCACACGAAAGAAACGCCCTCGAAAGGCTTGCGATTCTCGGGATTGATATGTTGCTACTATCGCTGTCGATAACAGAAAAAAATCGTAGAGATTCTCGATTCACGGGATGGATGAACTATCTATATACGTACCGAAGTTTGTATGGAACTCCTAGAGCGCGAGTGGTATTCGCACTTGGGCGTTTCTTTTCCCATGCGTCTCGTTTTCAGTTGAAACTCCTGTTGTGCAATAAGCAATTTATATATCCTCAAACCAAGAGGAAAAGGTGTCATTGCTCCGCCTGCGTGGTTTTGACTCGATGGTGCATGCGATATACTGTTTGTTAGTTCGATGACCACATTATTTACGTATTCATCACGGTAGAAACTTGTTCTCGTGCTGCACAAAATGCAGCATTGCTTTCGTAAGTCCAAAAGGAGTTGTGCCAACGTCTGTTGTGAAACAGCGGAAAGAATCCGCCGAATGGCGTCGCAGAGCGGCTCCAGGCTCTCAAAATAGGTCTGCAGGAGGCAGCGCGGCGTGCGCGGCAGCGGCTGACCGCTTGCTACCCCACTCCAGGGAGGGCTGAGATCGCCCGTCGCACCTATTCCAGTAGCCGCAGTGAGCCACCAGGGGCAAAGTCATCAACTTGTGTTGACACCCAAACGCCGTGTGGTGTTGAAGGTTGCTTGACACGTCATGTTTGTTCAAAATTAGGCGACCTCCCAACAGGCTCCAGCCACATCCGGAACTGGTTCCTGCAAATTGGGCAAATAAGATCCAAATAACATGGTCACTTCAAAATCTGTTACTGTCTCTTTACGGTAAGAAGGCCTGTGTGCAAAGGAAGCTGCCCACTGAATTCGGGTACACCCCACCGGCATCAGCCGAACATTCAGCAGTTATCACGAGACAAAACGTTGAAGATCAGTCTCGTAGTAGTCGATCACAACCAACAAAACCTGATTGTGGCCGCTGCCTCCAAATTATGTCACATAAGTACGTTGAGGAAAATGCAGTAGAACTCCACAGTGCCTTTTTATGGAAAACAGGAATAATGTATCGACCTAGACATTGTGCGATCGCCTACACACGATCAATTTGGCCTCATTACCAACAAAAGCACAAACCTCTCAACATTGTCATGCGTGAAGGAGGTTGGCAAGGGAACTTCTCGAATGTAACTTGGATCGATGGTGTTCAGTTCTCTTCATCGATGGGTACAGGATATGGCTAACGTCAACTGACAGTCGTAGAATAATGTAGAGGCAGTATCAATGTATATATCGATCTTGCAGTTCCAAGTGTTCAGCTGGGAGTTGGGCCAGATACGTTTAGGGCCAACATCGTGCACAGATTTCGGGCGTCTTCAATATATCTCAAAGGGCAGTTTGTGGGCTGTGCGGTATCGGAACAGGATAGTCCCGAAGTCAACATTTTGACAATGGGTGCTTCAGGACGACAATGGACGAAAGCACCACCCACCAGCAAGTGAACTCCTACCCTCACGGCGTAAAAATAACACGAATGGCCTGCTGTGGTGAGGTCTTACGGGACCAAACTACTTAGGTCATCGGTCTGTAAGCTTACACACTACTTAAGCTAACTTAAACTAACGTACGCTATGGACAACACACACACAAACACTCATGCCCGAGGGAGGACTAGAATCTCCGACGGGGTGGCCTACTGTCTCTGCTGACATGGACCCGAGTGAGCATGCGTGTTTTGAGGCAGGCTTGAGCAGCAACGTCTCGACTATCTTGTGGTGGACAAGGATCCAAGGCGGATCCAAGCATGATACAAAGCACGGGATGGGACACTGCAATATTGCACGGCAGCATATTTTGATCTCACATATGTGCAAAGATTTGCTTCATCGAACAGAATGATTTTACTTTTGTTATGGTTTTGTTTTTATTTCACAGTGTAGTTTTAGTTTCATAATGCTCGTTCATTCATCCCTGCTTTCCTCTGAATCTAAGCCCACGCGCATTGTCAGATACGTATACAAGTTAATGTTATATTTCTCTAATACGGATTCTCTAAATTTACCCAACAGGGTTTCGCGAGAGCAAAGTCACCGTTGTTCTAAAGATTCCCCTTTACGTTCTCCGAGTATCAGTGTTTCATATGGGCTATAGTACTGTTAGGCGACACAAGAGGCGAGAACTGATAAATTCTCAGTCCTAACCAATCTGTATATTGAGCAAGCAATAAAGGAAACAAAAGAAAAGTTCGGAGTAGGCATTAAAATCCATGGAGAAGAAATAAAAACTTTGAGGTTCGCCGATGACATTGTAATTCTGTCAGAGACAGCAAAGAACTTGCAAGAGAAGTTGAACGGAATGGACAGTGTCTTGAAAGGAGGGTATAAGATGAACATCAACAAAAGCAAAACGAGGATAATGGAATGTAGTCAAATTAAATCGGGTGATGCTGAGGGAATTAGATTA